>NC_090933.1:564979883-565604883 GCF_040938575.1 Ambystoma mexicanum
TGCCGTGACACAGGGGTGTCGTAGCGACCCCCAAACATAGACTCCATTCCCTGGGACTGACTACTGTCTCCCAGGGCATGTAAAGTCCCCATTGACTTTACTAGTCGATTTTTATGAACTTAACCAGTACACCCCATTTTAATTTGGAAGTACTGGAAGGTGTTCATAGTTTTTCCCCTAGGTACATTTTTGAGAGGGTACCTTAAAGTCCCCCTCTACAAAGTTCTGGCTGATGGCAGTGGTCACTACCTTTTATATTCAACCGCAAATATTTATCTATGGGATTTTCCCAATGTTCGAGGCTACCACTTTTACTGACAGCCTCTAATATACCGCCAGTCTATTTTTTTATTAACTTTACTCCGGTAAGTTTTATTTGCCAAAACTTTGATAAAACATCTTTCTCGAGTCTTACTCCATTTTTCGAACCCAGGTCGAGGATCCTTTGTTCGTCCTTTTGGCGGGCTTCTGCCAAGATGCCCTCCTTTCGGCGCCACTGAGTCTGGGGTGGGTCTGTTGTTTGGGAGGGGGAGTAGAACACCCGGACAGAGTTGCCACCGCAACTCAGGTCGCACTCCAACCTGATAGGCTGGAGGGTCTCCCGCCAAGATGATCACTCCACTGTGTGAGTGACAGCTAGGCTGTATGAATGGGTCTCTTTCTGCATAAACACAGGGTCCTGAGGACTGGAAGAGCAAGACATTGCCACTGGAACTACGGAACCGAAGGGAAGAGAAGCTAGAGACATCTTCAGCATCTACACCACCGGTGAAGCCCTGCCGGATCGTCTCACCACTTTTCTTCCACACGACGAGAGGAGATCTTCAGCGGAGGAGCCTCCTTCCCTTGAGCTGGTGGGGTCAACCAGTTCACCTATCGCATCCTCGGACCTGCCTTGGTCGACTCGACAGTGCCCTGCACTTGAAGACCGGATAGCCAGGCAGCTATCGACCTGGACCGCGATTAAAAGGAGCGTACCTTTTAAACTTTGTTTGGCAGCACCGCGGCTGGTTTCATCCCTGGGTAGTGCAGCGACTTGAACCTTCCTCCACGACGAGAGCCTCTCTTCCTCTGTTGGACCCCTCGACCTGCAGGATCTACCAGGAACAACCGCCACCGCAGGAGCCATCTCTCCACGTTTAAGGTACATTGTTCCGCCAGGCTGCCCTTTCTCCGTGGTAGCCCTAAAAGTCTTTTAAATCCTTTAACTACTTGTGGGGTCGTCCGCCCTCTCTCTTAACATTGTCTTTCGCCTTGCATCTACCTCTTCAAAAGTTTTCTACTAAAGACTTGACTGCAGCTACAAGAACATTTTTGCTCCTAAGCTCTTGGTCCTGTACCACTGACTCTGGCTGATTTGTTAGATCTGCTCTCACTAGATTAGTTTTCAATGAGAAATGTGTTGATGCACCTAAATCTTCTAAACCCCTCTTCCTTCCTACTGTTTTAACTTGTGGAGTGCCATTTTGCTCAGTTTTTATTCACTTGTCTTTTGGTTAAAGTGTTACTGTGCATTACTTGTTCACAAAACTTCAGGGAAGTGTTGCTAGGGGGTGTCTGAAGATATTTCGGTTTAACTTGTACTTTCCCTCCCTTTCATTGAATTGGTAAAGTTCCATTTGTAGTAGGTTTTCACTATACCGCAAACTTGTCAACAATTGAATAGGGAGTTGTATATGCTTTTCTTTTGACTAAACTTAACTTACTTTATTAACTGTGATCTATGTGTTGCCTTAGAAGTGTATAAAATAAATATATATTCTCTTTTTAAATACAAAACTTTGGTCAGTGTTTCCTTGCTCCATAGTACTGTACTACCTATTGTGTCAACCCTGAATACTGTTCATCTCCCTCTTGAGATAAGTCTGACTGCTCAGCCACAGCTACCAACTAAATCTTTGTGGTACAGACTGATACCAAAGGGGATTTATTGCTCTCACCTGTAATGCTAATCTGGGGTAGTGGTCCCTAAGGGAACTGCCCTGGATTCTGCCTAACATTGTCCACGAGGTAGGCCTCAGAAACTTCTGGAATCCTCCAAGAAGCGTAACTCGACGAAAACTTCACCCTTTAGGGGTGTAGATAAATCCGAAACGGTGAAGCTTGAGGCTCGATTGAACCGAAAAATTAGATAAATCTCTTTGAAATCGCACAAAACGCAGAAAAGGCTCGAGAGCTATAGCACGGGGACTCCCAACACTTGAACGTGCAGTAAAAATCTCGGGATGGCTGCCAGGGGCGGGGCTTAGGGAGAGGGTAGTCATTGGCTGGGGGCAGTATGACCCAGAGACCAGTGATTGGTTACTACTAAGAAGGACAGATCAGAAACGAAACTGATTCTGATTTTTTCTTTACCAAGGATTCCCAGCCTGACGATGGGGAATATTCATGAGCATGTGAATCAATGCCACACCCCATGCAGGAGAAAGAAAATCTTTCCTCACACTAGGTACGAATCAGAATTGGATGGTATTATTTCACCATGTACACTTTAGTTTCTACATCAAAAAAATAAATACAGATCATGTCATGATTGACCTGTGAATAACTTCATTTGCATTAATGCCTAAAAAGAATGAATGAAAATGCCCCCACACTTCTCTTGCTACACGTCTTAGGCAAAGGCAAAAGCATTGATAAAACAATTCACCCACAAACTGTCAATTTGAATTATCCCATTAGCTAGCAAAAGGAGCCATTTGTCTTTTTAACGTGTGCTAGCATATATAATAAAAGCTACACCTTTGGTTACATTTGAGGTCAAATAAATGGCCTAAAATGTGGCCTTCTGTTGAAAATTAGGAAACGTGCAAAAGTTAAATTCTTACGTTTTAGACAGGTACTCATTTTGCAGTAGGAAAATGGTGGTGATTCTTGTGTGTAAATATTAAAGAGGTGATAAAGACTAATCCCAACATCTCACTTTTAGAAATTTTAAAACTCTATTAAACATGCTTATCAAGTTTTTTTGAAACATAATAAAGAGCCTTGGTGCTTAAGACCAATTAATCAGTGTTAAGTACTACATATATACATTGTCATTCAATGAAACAGCAACACACAGTTTGAAAACTACCAACAAAATTCTGTGTTGAAGACACAGGAGTAAAAAAATACTTACGAAACAGTTTCCCAAAAGTTTCCCGTTTCGCCTTTTCTGCTTCGTAGAGATGCTTGCCATCTTTCACTAGGGCGATTGCCCACTGGTGCAAAAACAAACAAAAACGTATGAATAGTATAATCAATTAAAGCATTGCGACTCATTAAGGTACAATGTAAAAGGAATCCTATACACCCAAGATAGTAGAGCCCCAACGACATAAAATATGTAAAAATGACTGAGATGAGTAAATGCATACCTTTTTTTTTGGGAAATGTGCTTGAGATGCCATAAGGGCAAAGGGAGGGGCATAATAATCAGTAGTAGGGTGCAAGGACTACATTACAATCTGGACATATGAGAAAAATTACTTATGTTAAGATCAATTTTCAGAATCAGCCATGTGGACAGATTCCGAGAGGCCACCCAATTCCAATGATTAAGGACAAACGCTAATGTCTAGTCAAACTATATCTGGGTTGTGTGACTTACAAGCAAGGCATAAGATTAGGAGGGCATGAGAGTAGTGAAGGATTCAGTTAAGCCCACACAGAGCACTCTTAATACAAGTTGGTCAGAATATGACATGCCTAATAGCATGTAACAGCATTGCTGAAGATTGTATCTGCTTAAATTGACATGCTGTGCATATAGCCCGACATCTAGTGTTAATCGCATACTACTGCATCTTTCTTTTGAAGATCGAAAGGGGACATCGACATGGGCGTGACTAACACTATCCCTAACGTGGCGTGCAGTATACCCAAAATTCCTCACACATCAACGTCCCCTGGTTGTGTTTTTTCTGCTGTGAGCCAAATAGTCAGCGTGAGCGAGTACAGAAGAGAGAAGGTGTAAGAGGTCCATGTTCATTCTACTCCACGAGGACAGGAAGGGTGGTCACATGTGAATCTAAGCAGATACAAACATCAGAAATGCTATTACGTGAGTAATGCATGTCTTCTGATGCTTGTGAATCTGCTTAGAATCACATGCTGTGCATAGACCAGCGAGCAGTCCCTAGAGATGGTGGTGGGATGTGTGAAGGAACAGTAGAAAAGAAATGTCTTAGCACTGCTTGTCCCACCTGAGAATCAGACCTAGAGTGTGTATGTAGGCAGAAGTGTTGTGCAAAGGTGTGTACAGAACTCCAGGTTGCTGCTTTGCCAATGGACTCAAGAGGAACATTTGCAATGCATGCTATGGTAGCCCCTGTGCCCCCGAGTAGAGTGTGCTCTAGAAGTGAAGGGTAGATCTTTCTTGCTAAGAGTGTAACAGTGTGATGCAGTTTACAATACACTTTGGGATAGCTGATTTAGAGGCCGGGTCCCCTTCTCTGCCACGGAAATGAAGAACTGATTTGTTTTCCTTAGTGGCGTCGTTTTTTCCAGATAGTAGATAACCGCTCTCCTCACATCCAGTGTGTGGAGGCTTCTTTCCGCCACGTTAGTGGGGTTCTGGAAAAAGGTAGTTCTATGGATTGGTTTACATGGAACTTTGAAATAAATGTAGGCGCAAAGCGTGGGTGTGTGCGCAAAACCACTTTATCTTTGTGAATCGTAATTAATGAGTCCTGAACTAAAAGGACCTGCAGTTCACTAACTCTCCTTATAAAGGAGATCGCCACCCGGAAGGCGGTTTTGTAGGTAAGTCCTTTAAGGCTAGCCTTGTGTACTGGTTCAAAGGGAGGCCCCATTAGTCTTGTAAGGACAACATTCATGCCCCACTTGGGAGCTGGGTTGGAAATATGGGGGTGAAGCTTCTTTACCCCCTTCCATAAATACTTTGATTATCATATTGTTCCACTATGAAACCTTGCTTTTGGACACAATGTATGCCGAAAGCGCAACATTTCTCTTTAGAAAATTGAAAACCAGAACGGAATCTAACAGGTGGGTTAGGTACAGGACAATATGTTTAGATGTGCATTCAATAGGATTGATGACCTTGCCATTACACCAGATGACAAAGTGCTTCCATTTGCTGGAGTAGCAATGCCTGGTGTTAGGTTTCTGGCTTCCTGCTTCCCTGAGTATGTCCATACATCTTTGAGTGAGTTGGAGGTGCCCAAACTATATGGCCTCAGGAGCCAGACTGCGAAGTTGAGCGTTTTAGCGCATGGATTTAGTGTTTCCCCCTGGTCTTGAGACAGCATGTTGTATGGGCATGGTAGCTTCCTGGGAGGGGAGACGGACATTGCCATTAGATGGGAGAACCAAGGCCGACGGCCCCACATTGGGGCTACCAGAATCATCTTGACTGGCTCTTAGCTTAGTGCATCTTGTGCACTATTCTGTTGAGCAGGGGAATCGGGGGGGAGGAGGGGCGTAGACAAATTTCCCTGACCATGTTATCCAGAGACGGTTCCTCTTGGAGCTGTTCTGAGGGTACTTGGAGGTGTAATCTGGGCATTGGGCGTTCTCCACAGTGGCGAACAAGTTGACCTGTAGGAAGCCCAAGTCTGCGAAGACGCTGAGTACGCTGTCCTCCTGTAGTCGCCACTCGTGCTCTACGGGTAGGGGGAAGTCTCTGCTGAGTACGTCCGCCAGAAGATTGAGTTCCCCTGGAACAAGTTGTGACAGGAGGAACATCTGGTGTTTGAGAGCCCACTTCCATATGTTCTGGGACAGTTTGGACAGCCCTAGAGAGTGAGTGCCCCCTTGTTTGTTTAAGTAGTACATGGCCATAGTACTGTCCGTGAGGACTAGAACGGTCTTCACCTGGAGGTGTGTTTGGAAGGCCTTCAGGGCCTTGAACAATGCAAGTAGTTCCAACAGGTTTATGTGATTGGATGCTACCACTGGGGACCACACACTGTGTGCCGCCTGATGAAGGAGGTGAGCCAGCCCCACCCCGTCAGAGATGCGTTTGTGGTGAGAGTGGCTTCTAGTGCGGGGGTGGTGAGGGTTTTCCCCTGAAGAAGGTTTACAACTGACCACCACTGCAGAGACTGAAGAAGGGCTGCTGAGACAACCACAAGATCGTCCCGCTGGCCTGACACCAATGGCTCAAGAGGGGGCGCATGGGCAGGTGAGCATGTGGAACTAGGTAGATGCAGGAGGCCATCATCCCTATAAGTCGCATGGCCTTGCGTACAGTCACCTGGTGACTGGCTACATAGTGAGAGATCTGGAACAACATGTTTTGAACCCTCTCCTTGGAGGGAAAGACAAGGCCGTCTTTGGTCCGAATTAGAGCCCCCAGAAACGGTTTGATTTGGCTGGGATTTAGATTGGACTTATTCTCGTTGATCGAGAAACCTAGGTTGAAGAGGATATCTACTGTCTTTTGGGTATTTGTTTGGCATGTTCCGTACGAATCCCCTGTTATGAGACAGTTATCGAGGTAAGGATAGACTGGGATGGACTGCCTGCGCAGGTGAGCAGCTACTACCGCCAGTACCTTCATGAACACCCGTGGAGCTGAGGCAATGCTGAAGGAGAGAACCTTGACCCGATAGTGGGTGTCTTCTATCATGAACCTGAGGTACGTCCTGTACGCTGGCAATATGAAAGTATGCATCTTTCATATCCAATGTGGCCATGTAATCCCCCCTGCAGCAGCAGTGGGATTACTTCCTGCAGTGTTGTCATTCTGAAAGTTTGAGGTTTGACATACTTGTTCGCTGGGTGCAGGTCTAACACAGGGCGCATGGTGAGATCCTTTTTGGGTACAAAGAAGTACATTGAATGAATACCCTTGTTTACCTGGTGAATGGGGACGACTTCTACGGTGCCCTTTTCCAGAAGGATCTGAACCTCTTGCAGCAGGATGCACAGGTGTTCTGGTGAGAGACGTCTGCTCTTCGGTGGGTGGTATCGAGGTTGTCAGTGAAACTATGCAGTAGTCATGGGTGACTGTCTTTAACACCCACTGGTCTGATGTGATCCCCTCACAGGCGTGAATGAATGATGACAAGCAACCCCCGACTGGGGAGGCGTGTGAGGGGACCCGAATCAGTGAGTCACTTTGAGGTGGAGGCCGGGGAGCCTCTAGGAGTAGAGTTCCAGTCTCTACCCTTGCTTCTACAAGGACCTCTCTGTTGATACTGGCTGTTACCGGAAGAGCCTTGGCCAGAGGACCAGGGGGTACTTCCCGAGCCATATTGTCCATGGAGAGACCCGGAAAAGGATTGGCCACGAAAGGAACGGCGGGAGTTAGAGCCTCCATGTTGGTGGAAGGGCTTGGCCGTGATCTGCAGTCTCTACGGCGTCATCAACAGCTTTCCCAAACAGGTTGGAGTCCTCGACTGGTTTATTAAGAAGAGAGGCCTGAGCTTCTGGATTAAATCCAGAGTTCTTCAACCAGGCATGTCTCTTCAGTAAAGTCCTCTGGGCTAGAGCGCATCCAGCAGTCTCAGCAGAGTTCATAGAATTTTTTTAATATGTTGTGGGTAACCTGTCTGCCCTCAGCCACGACCGTCAGCAGGTGTGATCGGGTGGGCTCTGGGACATCTTGAAGGCCATCCTGGACCAGGCCCCACTGGACATCGCTGTAGTTTGCCAGGAGAGTTGTATTGTTTGCAATCCTAGTTCAATAGGCCGCAGAGGCAGTGATCCGTTTTCTGAGGGAATAATGTTTCTCACAATCCTTATCCGGAGGGGCTTCCGCTGTGGACAGTGGAACCATCCACCCTCTTCCTAGTGGTTGTAACCACCACAGAGTCCGGTGTGGCATGACTCTGTATGCATAGTGGGTTGGAAGGAGATGAGCGGAATAATTTCCCCCGTATGAGGGGGGGGTGACAACAAAGAAGGAGCTAGGTGCTTTATTATAGAATTGAGTAAGGGGATGGCCTGACTAGTTGGGGGCTTCTCCTTGAGGATACCATCAACAACAAAGTCAGAGACAGGGTCTGCCTCTGTGGAGCAATGGCGAATTGATCGGCCACCTCTTTAAAATGGCGTTGAATAACATTTGGTCATCCACGGGTGACGATTCCATTTGTGGAGGCGAAGAAGAGTGGAATCTAGACAAATTATGTCCGGGTCATGGGTGTGTTGGGGATAGCCAAGGGCCCTGATCCCGACTGATCGTGATCCCAGTCTGGGTCTTGGTCAGCTGTGTCCTAAGCAAATAGATTAATGTCCTCATAGGTATCCTTCTGCTCAGAGACATTCAAGATATCCTCTTTGGTAGCCTTGTGCAGAGATGAGAAATTTCTGCAATTGATGTGGAATGGGGCAGAAGTCCTATTCCCTAGGTCTTTTGGGAGTGATATATTTGTCTGAAAAAAGAAAATCAACAAATGGGGCCATTTTGTCCATAACATTTTCAAACCACTCCCTAGTCCATAAGGAAGATGCAGAATGGTCTGGAGGTGGAAAAGATTGCCCAGGAGGGGGAGATTTTCCTAATAAGACCTTTGTGAGAGGCCGGGGGGGGCTTCAGAATACTACTCTCAACGAGAGGGGGTGCCCTTGTGTTCTGTAACTGTTGAAATAATAGCCACAATGCTTTTGCGTTTTTCGGCGGCTGAATGGAAGGTCTCGATGCGCATGATGGTGCCGACGTGGTAAACGATTCCACCGAAGCCTAAGGTACTTTTGCGCCTTCGGATGATGTGTTGTCGACCGTATTTTTTTTTGGGTGAACGCCCTTTCCAGAGGAAAGCCCAGTCACATGGCAAGAAGATTGTTGCATGGCGGGTGCCAAACCGCAAGGTCCGGGAGGTGCCGTTGAAGTTTTCAGCGGCCCTGTTGGCGTTGCGCGCTTCTTAGACGTCTCCATCGAGGAGGCCTTAGGAGTTGTGTATTGAGGTATTTGTGGTGCGTGTGTGCCCTTGTCGCCGGGGTCTAAACTCCCCATAACAAAGCCAATGGCCTGTCTGTCGGGGACGGGCATCTGGGAGCCTGAAGGTTCAGCCGAAAGGTTGATGGCTTCCAATTTGGAGCAATGGCTACAGATGTATTTCGTGTCGTCCGAAGTGACATCGCCAATGAGGGAATGACTTTTGGCCTGCATAGCGTAGGCCGCCCACCATTGAGTCCGCCTGTCCTTCAACGGTTTCGGTGGAAAGAGCTTGCAGGACTTGCATAAGCGCTCGTCATGGTCTGGAGGTAGACACCTACTGCAACGGCGATGGGTGCCCATCCATGCAAACTTTCTGTTACACGACGGGAGAAATTTAAAGGGCGTCCTCTCCATAGCAGAGGGTGACAGCAGCCAGACCAAATCGAGAAAGAGAAGAAAAAAGGAAAATACATTATTGAAGAAGAATAAACCCAGGGCCCTATTCTTGCTACTGTAAGGGCCTGGCCGGAGGGCCGAGGCCACGCGGTGGACAGTCGTCAAGCAGCTGTGGAGGTCTTCGGCGGTAGGAAGCCCACGAGGCAGTCGTTGAAGAGATTAGTCGGGAGACTAGCCGACCGTAGGTCGTGGGACAAATTAAGCAATATTAACTCTTGCGAGCTCCGCATAAGGCGACCAACTAGGTGGGCGGAAGAAAACTATTTGAGGGACCTCGACACGTGAAGAATTTTGGGTACACTGCATGTCACGGTAGGGATAGTGTTACAGGCACGCCCATGTCGACGTCCCCTTTTGATCTTCGAAAGAAAGATGCAATACTCCGCGATTACCACTAGATAATAATAATAATAATAATAATTAGGCTTTTATATAGCGCTACAAACCCTCAGGTATCCGAGCGCTGCTTATTATTACCCACGGTGTGTGGTGCTCATTTATCGACCTCGGAAGGATGAAAGGCTGAGTTTGGCCCTGCCGGGATTCGAACCTGCGTTAACAGGCTCTGCACGGGTGTCAAAGCGAGCGCTCTACTCGCTGTGCCACTTGACCGGCATATGTCGTACTATATGCACAGCATGCAATTCTAAGCAGATTCACAAGCATCAGAAATAAAAATACAGTTATTTATTTAGGCCAAAGAAAACTTTTATTAATTAAAGACAAGTAATTAAACACACTGATACATTTATTACTGTGTGCTCTGCTAAGAGCACTGACAATTCACTTTTAACTCAAATTCTTTTCAATGTACTTTTAAGTGTAGTAAAGCAAGCGAATAAAGGAATAGAACCAGGTAAGTAATCAAGACATTGTGAGAATAGGATGATTAGAAAAAAGTTAGCAAACGCCATACAAAACCTTGGAACAAAGGATCTAACATTACAAAGTCTGTCCCTGGCTTAGAAAAGAAGAGGCCTGGTGCCCTTGCAGTCACAGATACCAATACAAGTCTTTTTAGGGTATCCCGTTGTTTAAATGCACAAAATAACTTCAAATGTTGTATGTATATTGGTGGGTTAAGGGGATGGGGGACACCCCCAAATAAAAATAAAAATGTACACATTCAGAAGAATCATTTTGAAGTAATGTCTTTGAAGTCAAATATCTCAAAGTAATTTATTTCGGCAAAAGAACATGGAACTCTTTTCGGGAGCTAGGAGTCTCTTACAGAAACGTTGGCTTAAGCCAACAAGTAGTTGTCTTTCAAAGTTCAGCAAAAACAAGAGGAAACTCTTTAAAATACCTTCTCCCAATCTAACCAGTTTAGGGGAGACACAGGGGAGGAGACCAGGCCAGAATACCACCACTCTGGGTTAGGAAAGGGAGAAATAGGGCTAGGTCTTTATGCCAATAAGGACCCTATGGAGACAGGGGCCAAAGCAGTTATGTCTACTACCACCGTAGTAGTTCCTGAAATCGCAGAGTCTTCTGGTTACGTACCAGAGTTCCATTGGCCCAGAGGTCGCAGGTGCAGAGGTCTCTTTAGGCGTCGGATTCTTGGCTCTGACCAGTTCGCGGTTCTGTGCTTTGATGGATTGGATTCTGGATAGCTGGAGCCTCAGGACACACCGACTTCAGGACCACCACTCTGGCGAGGACTTCTGGGGACTAGCAGGATGTGATGCTGTTAAACGAATCTTCACGGGATCGTGGTTTACCTCTTTTTCCTGTAGACCGTGGAGTTGAGGTTGCCAGTCTGTCGAAGTCTTGATAGCCGATGAAAGAGTAACGCGAGAAATTAGCCCAATCCCTTCCTGACGGTATATGACAGGACGGCACTGAACCAACTCCCAACGCCACGGGTGGCACTTCTCAGAATTAGCGTGACGTCGGGACAGTGTTTCCACTGGCTGAGAAGGCTTGATGATATCACCGATGAAAACGGGGAGGAACTCAGGAACTTCCAAGGCAGTAAGGCACAGGTACCGGCAGGGCACAAGACAGGCAAAGGAAAGCAAACTGCAAGAAGAAGCAGTACTGACAGGGGGTCCCCCCTACAACTAGGAACCCAGACAAACCTCCTCCACCCTGAACCAGGGACTGGCTAGTAACGAAATAAGGGAAGAAAGGGTAGGAGGACCAGGAAGCAAGAAGAAGTAAAGAGAAGAGGCAGGACTGAGCAGGAAAAGGTAGACCTGGAAACTGGAGGACTGAAAACCGAGCACCAGGGCTCCAGCAGCGCATACACAGTAACAACCGCGTTGAGACGCGCTGTCCCTGTGTATGCGGTGCCTATTTATGGTCCGGGGTCAAAACGAGGCTTGGAACGCATGTTCCGATGCTGCGCATGCGCGGGACGTCGAATACTGACGATCCGCGCATGCGCAGATCCTCGCAAGATGGTGGCGTCCACGGCGCCCATCCGAACCGCGGGTCGGCGTGAAGAGAGTCGCCACCGCGGGTACAGCCTCCATGAAAGAGGAGACCGCTGTGGCCGTGGAGCAGGGACCCAGGTAAGTGGCGCCGGCGCCCGCGAGCGAGCGCGCGGCGTGACACCATACCCCCTCCCGGACAACCCCGGAGCACCGGGTTTCCAAGGAAAGCGGAGATAGAAATCCCGAACCAGGCGCGGTGCATGCACGAAGGAGCGCGGTTCCCAAGTGCGGTCACAAGCTGGATAACCCTTCCAGCTGACCAGGAACTGCAGAACACCGCGCCAAATTCGTGAATCACAAATCTCCTGCACCTCAAATTCAGGGACCCCCCGAACCAATATCGGAGCAGGACGGGAACAGGTACGACCCATAACATCGGGCACATAGGGCTTTAAAAGGGAAACATGAAAGACAGGATGGATCCTCCAAGAGCGAGGCAAAGACAAACGAAAGGCAACAGAGGAAATACGCTCAGAGACGCGGAAGGGACCAAAAAAGCGGGGGGCTAGTTTCACAGGTAGGTTGCGTACTGGTAGATTCTTGGAGGATAGCCAAACCATGTCCCCAACATGAAGGACAGGCTCCGGGCTCCGTCTCTTGTCAGCCTGCTCCTTCATATGTGCTTGTGCCGCTGCCAAGGTACTGGCCGCCAGACGATGTTGATCGCGGATCAGGGACACCAGGGCATCTGCAGAAGGAACGGTGCTGGAATACGTTGGATGAACAGGCAGCAGGCGAGGATGAAGACCAGTAGAGCAAAAAAAGGGGCTGAGTCCAGTAGCGGAATGAACAGCGTTGTTGTAAGCTGCTTCCGCGGTGTCCAACCATTCCGACCAGTTGTCTTGGGTAGCATTGGCATAACAACGTAGGTATTGCTCAAGGGTCTGATTGGTACGTTCTGTCTGTCCATTAGTCTGCGGATGATAGCCGGAACTCAGGGCTCGCTGAATGCCCAAATGCCGACACAGTTGGCCCCAAAAGGAAGAGATGTATTGAGAACCCCGGTCTGACAAGATCTTCTCCGGAAGACCATGAAGGCGATACACCTCATGTAGAAAACATCGTGCCATCTGAGATGCAGTGGGCAGCTTAGGAAAGGGCAAGAAATGAGCCGTCTTGGTGAAACAATCCACCACCACCATTATACAGGTAAATCCACCGGACAAGGGCAGGTCAACGATGAAATCCGTGGCGATGGTATGCCAAGGGTACGGAGGCGTAGGCGTGGGTTTCAGAAGGCCAATTGGCCTTTTGCGAGGAATCTTGGTCTGGGCACATACAGGACAGGAGTCCACGTATTGCTTTACCAGTGTAGCCCATCCAGGCCACCAGTACTGTCGTGCAACCAGTTCTTGTGTTGTGCGGACTCCACGGTGACCGCAAACGACGGAATCATGGCAATTCTGTAGAATGATTTTCTGGAGTTCCAATGTGGGAACGTACAGACGATCCTTGAAGAACAACAAGCCGTCACGTTCCTTAATGTCGGCACGTTGTAGTATCTGTGCTCTTGTGGGATCCGTACGTGTGGCCTCAACAAACTGTTGGAGCCGGGGAGTCAGCATCAATAGAAAATGTTTGGATGCTATCAGAGGTTCCGGTTCCTTGACACCTTCAACGTTGTTTTCCAAAGAACGAGACAAGGCATCGGCCTTCGTGTTCTGGGAACAAGGAATGTACGTGACAGTGAAATCAAACTGTGAAAAGAAAAAGGCCCAACGAGCATGACGGGAAGTTCTGCATTGCAAAGAGCGCAGGAACTGTAGATTGCGGTGATCTGTGCGAACCACCACCGAGTACCTCCCACCCAGCAAGTGATGTCTCCATTCCTCGAAGGCAGCTTTTATTGCCAGTAGTTCCTTTTCTATCACTGCATAGTTTCTCTCGCTCACTGACAATTTCCTTGAGTAATATGCCACCGGGTGCTCTGTTCCTGTGACTGCATCTTGCTGTAGTAAGACCGCACCGATTGCGTAGTCCGAAGCGTCTGTCTCAACCACAAATGGTTTTTCATCATCTGGATGTCTAAGAACAGGAGCCGACATGAAAGATTTCTTTAATTCCAGGAATGCCTCCTCGGCCTGCGTGTCCCAGATAAACGGCACCTTGGTACTGGTCAGGCGAGTTAGACTGTTGGCCAGTTGAGAAAAGCGTGGGATGAAACGCCGATAAAAGATGGCAAAGCCCAAGAACCTTTGAAGCGACTTCACGCCATGTGGTGGTTTCCATTCTTGTATAGCTTGCAGTTTTGCGGGATCCATCTGTACTCCTGTGTTGCTGATCACATAACCCAGAAACTCCATGCTTTCCTTATGAAATTGACATTTTTCGATTTTGGCATACAGGCCGTTGTGTATTAATCTCCGGAGGACTTCCTGAACATGCGCTACGTGTGCAGTACGAGAGTCAGAAAAAACCAATATGTCGTCAAGGTAAACCCAGACAGAAATCCCAATAAGGTCAGAAAAGACATCGTCCATGAACCGTTGGAAGACTGCCGGGGCATTGCAGAGTCCAAACGGCATCACCCTGTATTCGAAGTGACCAATAGGCGTTTTGAAGGCCGTCTTCCACTCATCTCCATTCCTAATCCGCACCAAGTGATAGGCCCCTCTTAGATCCAGTTTGGTGAAGATCTGTGCTGATTTCAGAGATTCGATGATGTCCCGGATGAGTGGTAACGGGTACCTGTCTTTCCTCGTGATTTCGTTTAATTGACGATAGTCGATACAAGGGCGCAAAGTGCCCTCTTTCTTCTTGACGAAGAATAACGGGAATCCCGCAGGGGATTTGGAGGGTATAATGTAGCCTTTGTTCAGGCAATCCGTAATGTACTCCTGTAGGATGCCTTTCTCGAGTTGAGTCAACGAATAAATCTTGCCGTGGGGAATGATCGCACCAGGCAGAATGTCAATGGAACAATCAAAGTACCGATGAGGTGGTAGTGGTATGTCTTCAGGCTTGGAGAACGCCTTGTGGTAGTCAGCATATTCATGAGGTACCGATTGTGTGGCACATAGACGAGTAGATACGTCAGTAGGATTGAGGGACTCCATAACTGCAGGAAAGGTTTCATGGATTACGCAATCACTAGGACAACGTGTCGAAGTAAACATCAAAGAGCGAGCGGTCCAGTCGACCTGGGGATTGTGATACAACAACCATGGTAACCCCAGAACCACCGGAAATGAGGGGGATTTGATGACGTCCAAGGAGATACGTTCGAGATGCCCTTCTACAGAGAGCCACAAGGGATCAGAGTGTTGGCAAACAGGACCCGAAGACAAAGTAGAACCATCGATCACCTCGACCACTGTAGGTCGTTCCTTGTTATGTAAACGGATCCCATTGGCTATCGCGAATGAGGCATCGATGTAGTTGCCGGATGCTCCGCAATCCAAAAGGGCCCAGGTCTGCACACATTTTCCAAGCCAGGCAACACCGATTTTCAGGATCAACAAAGATACTGAGTTCATGGGAGGAAGGACGGAATCAGAAGGGCGGCCCGTTGCTGCCTTCGCCTCAAACAACGGGCCTGTTAGTTTTCCTGTTTCTTCAGCGGGCGCAGCGGACAGGTGCCTAAAAAGTGGTCAGAACCACCGCAATACAGGCACAAATTCTTCTGTCGTCTTCTTTTCTTTTCGGTCTCGGACAACGGACCTCGGACGGCACCCAACTGCATGGGTTCTGGACCTACTTCAGTAGAAACAGCTGGTCCGGGGTTCTGTGCAAGAGGAATCGGTTGATACCTGTCAGACCTGCGGCGTTCACTCCGTCGTTCGGTCAACCTGTGGTCAATGCGTAAGACTTGTTCCACCAAAGCAGGCAATGTTTCTGGCTCCGGAATGTGCAGTAGTTCATCCTTGTACTCCTCTCGTAATCCCCGACGAAACAAGGTTTTTTGAGTAATTTCAGGCCATTGTGAATCAGTTGCTAATTGTCGAAACCGACTGATGTAGTGGATTATGTCACCTGACCCTTGCTTGATCTCCATTAATTGATTCTGAGCCATGGCTGCCAAATTGGGTGGTTTAAAGACGTCCAAAAAGGCTTTCTCAAAGGCAGTGAAATCACCCAACAGAGGACTGTTAGTAGAGACTAGAGGTGCGGCCCAGGCGAGTGCATTGCCGGTCAGATTGCCAAGGATGTACCCGATCTTGGCCTTGTCTTGAGCAAAATGAGTCGACCTGAACTGGAAATGGATCCGACAATGAGTACAGAACTCAGCCACTCGACGCGGATCACCATCATACTTCATCGGAGTAGTGTAAGCCATGGAGTTCTCTGGCGGTGTGACAGGTTGTGCGGGACTAGCCAAACACCGATCCAATGCCTGTCTGAGGGTGTTGTTCTCCTGGCGGAGAGTGGTCATTTCAAGACGCATGGCACGCATTTCTTCACGTAGTTCCTGTATGTCGTCCATGTCGGAACTGGGGTTAAGGCGTCTCAATCTGTTAAACGAATCTTCACGGGATCGTGGTTTACCTCTTTTTCCTGTAGACCGTGGAGTTGAGGTTGCCAGTCTGTCGAAGTCTTGATAGCCGATGAAAGAGTAACGCGAGAAATTAGCCCAATCCCTTCCTGACGGTATATGACAGGACGGCACTGAACCAACTCCCAACGCCACGGGTGGCACTTCTCAGAATTAGCGTGACGTCGGGACAGTGTTTCCACTGGCTGAGAAGGCTTGATGATATCACCGATGAAAACGGGGAGGAACTCAGGAACTTCCAAGGCAGTAAGGCACAGGTACCGGCAGGGCACAAGACAGGCAAAGGAAAGCAAACTGCAAGAAGAAGCAGTACTGACAGGGGGTTCCCCCTACAACTAGGAACCCAGACAAACCTCCTCCACCCTGAACCAGGGACTGGCTAGTAACGAAATAAGGGAAGAAAGGGTAGGAGGACCAGGAAGCAAGAAGAAGTAAAGAGAAGAGGCAGGACTGAGCAGGAAAAGGTAGACCTGGAAACTGGAGGACTGAAAACCGAGCACCAGGGCTCCAGCAGCGCATACACAGTAACAACCGCGTTGAGACGCGCTGTCCCTGTGTATGCGGTGCCTATTTATGGTCCGGGGTCAAAACGAGGCTTGGAACGCATGTTCCGATGCTGCGCATGCGCGGGACGTCGAATACTGACGATCCGCGCATGCGCAGATCCTCGCAAGATGGTGGCGTCCACGGCGCCCATCCGAACCGCGGGTCGGCGTGAAGAGAGTCGCCACCGCGGGTACAGCCTCCATGAAGGAGGAGACCGCTGTGGCCGTGGAGCAGGGACCCAGGTAAGTGGCGCCGGCGCCCGCGAGCGAGCGCGCGGCGTGACAGATGCCAGCAGCAAGCAGTGATGGCAATTTGAACAAAATGGCTGAAGAAGTTGGTCCTCAAGGCCCCTCTTTGTGGTGGAGAGATGCAACTTCAGGCAAATGCTTCTTGTTGTAGAAGTCGACGATCTGCAGAGCCTCATGGTTCAACTCATTACAGAGTATGGTGGAGCGAAGTAGCCCAGGATGACGTATGGCCAGCCCACAAGATGGTCCCGGGACTGTTCCGTCTGCTTCCAGTGGCTGGATCTCTGAACAGAGGTCAGAACTGGTTGTTCCCACCAGTCGAGGGATCAAAGCTCCGATGAAGGTCTTCAGGAGATCTGCAGAGACCTGGGCAAGTGTAGAAAGTGCTGCTTTTGATCTTCTAATGACCCGTTCTGGTCTCCAGCGGGCTGCTCTACATTTATGGTAGATATTATGATAATCCTTGTTGCAATAGTTTTTTGCAATGATTGTTACAGTTTAATAAAATAAATATGTTAGCATAATCTTTGTTTTGCATAACAGACATGGGTTAGACAGGATAATGCCTGAGACCCTCTACAGAACAAAAGCTTTATTGTTCTAGGTTATCTGACATACACATGGCATTATGCTTACCGCTCTATAGTGTTTTATGAACATCTTTCGTCTAACAACTTCCACGACAGCCAAACAGTACATCTGAGGAACTGTACTGAGGGCCTCTACAATCTTCACTCGCTCCAGAAGCTCTGTTAAGAGACGAAATAAGGCTTGCAGTTTTTCTCCATCTTGGTCAGCATGAAGCATCACAAAGCAACACCACCTACAAAATGAAAGCAAAGAATAGTTTGGTGGACTGTCGATGTGTCCGATTTTAGCTATCAACTAAAAATATGCTGCTTTCAACCAACAGCAGGGTTTTGCAGAAAGGTTTAAACATAAGAATGTGTTGTAATGTTTGGTTGATTGATAGTTTATTTGTATAGTGCCTGTACACACTTTCAAACCAGGATAGTGGAAACCAAACTCTCCATGTTCTAATTATCTGCATACATTTTATGACACAGATGTAAACCCATAAGAATCAGGTGGGTCATTCCACACTTCTGGTCACTCTAGCAGAACTCCAGTTAAGTACACCAAACGAGTATGAGCATAACATATTACAACCATACGTGCAATAATTGAGCATGTTCACCTTGAATGTATGTGCCACCTTGATCAAGAATTGTCAGGATTGCCCATTAATTACAATGATATTAGAGAGATATACAAAACATATCGGGAGCCTGGTCCTCTATTTTCCTGATATATCCGGCTAGCACACTCATTTTATAGTAAACGCAAATAATTTTTGTCAGATTGCAAGCAATGGAAAATGGTAAACAGAGAGGATAACATGCACATTTTGACAATTATAAAGATGTTTGCATGTTGCCTTCCAGCAGGATACCCCGGGGACATAAGTGATTAGGATTTGCTAGGTCAACAGCTCGCTGACTTCCTGAAAAATTCACTAGCATGGAATATAAGTGATCATGTATAATGCCCATCTGCCATTATGCATAGCCTCACTGTGTGTGGCTCTGTAAGAAAATGGGGCAGGCATTAGTGGGATAGTGGGAGGGACAGATGCAAATCATGTGGTGCTGATGGGTGCAGGTCGGAAGTACCCAGTTCCTGTGTGCCAATCTGCTTTTTATGGGTTTGACTGAGTGACTTCTGAATAGGTTATCCAACGGCAAGAGCCCAAGATCTAGAATTACAGCACTTTGGGATTGGTTAAGGTTCCTCACCCTACTGTACTCCTAAATCCATAATCCCCTTCCAACCAGACTCTTCCGGTGCTGTCCACATCAGGGACGACAACACAGGACAGGACAGGGGAAAGGGGCCAAACGTAGGAGTATACAGTTTCGGAAAAACATTTTTTCAAAAGCATTAACAAATATATTTCTATTTAGGGCACAGTCATTCATGAGCACAGCTTTTTTGACCAGCCTTTCAATACCTTGACCCTGGCGGCACATAAAACCGTTTCTGTATGTGTAGGAAAGAAATGATGGTGCATTCTTCTGAATAAAGGGATGATTACATAATAGATTGGACAACACTCACATTCTCCTCCCTTACTCAGGGATCAGTTCATGGGTCTCTACGGTGACCTCCTTGCTTAAGAAACCATCTCTTGATTCAGCCATCTTGCAGAACTATAGACCAATAGCAGGTTTACCTTGGCCTGCAAAAGTCCTCGAAAAGGTGGGCACTTTTCAACCACAGAATCATTTTGAGGAACACAATTTACTGGACTCTCTACAATCCAGCTTCCTCTCAGCACATGGGACAGAGACAGCCTTACTGGCAGTACGGGATGACATTCTGAAATTCACTGATGAGGGCAACTGTATGCTGCTTGTCATGCTGGATCTGTCAACTGAATTTGATACTGAGGATCATTTTACTGTCTAGACTATCTGAAACAGCAGGGTTATTACAGCAGGCTATGCCTTGGTTCCACTCTTTCTTGGAGAATCACACCAAACAAATTAATGTTGGTGGCTGTGTCTCTGATCCTCTGCCCGTTTATTGCTGTGTACTTCAGTGTTCCTCTTTGTCGCTGCTGCTTTTTGATATTTACTTCTGGCCTCTGATGTCTCTCTTCCCTTACTGTGCTCTTCATTATCACTCGTGTGCTTGAGACCCACAGATTTATTTACATGTCAGAAATGCTACAGACTACATTGTGGATTGCATGGAGGAAGTTAAATGGTGGATGGTCCACACCAGTCTGAAGCTAAAACCATCAAATACCAAGATTATTCTATTCGGCCCCAAACATGTTCTTAATGGTCAATCTAGATCATCATTGCTGCCCCCTCATTTTGGACTTCCAACCTATTTTGCTCTCAAGGTAAAAAATCTTGGTTGTTATTGGCAAATCAAATCTGGGCTGCAAAGCCCAGCTAGGACCAATAGTTGAGCCAGTTTTCTACAGACTTAACCTATTACAAACCGTTCTGTTTTATATTCCTCCCCCCAAATGATCAACCAATTGTAGTTGTTGCACTCGCTATTTCTACATTGGATTATGCCTATGAGGTTTTAGCTGGAATTCCATAACGGCAATTGTCCTGTCTTCTTGCTGTACAAAATGCTGCAGTCAGATTGGTTTTTCACCTACCCAAATCCAAACCATGGTGCGCAGACCGGTGAAGCTCTTTCCAACAAAAGGCCCACAAGAGCGGGATTTGCTCTCTTCCACGCTGCTCTGACGCCGTGGCCTTGGGTGAGTGACCCCTGCCCACCATCCCTGTTTTACCTTTATTTTCTCCTGCCACATTTAATTATTTCTGATGCTGATATTTAATTATTTTCCCCCGTTACCATTACTCATTCATCTATCCCGTTCCCCTGCCTTTCTTCCTTCCAACTCTTCCCCTGTACTCTTCCGCGCTCCACTCCTGCCCAGCCCGCCCGCGATTGGCTGCCTCCTCATGGGACTAGCCCTCTTTACAGAGAGCCCCAAGGCAGCCTTTGCCCGGGCAGCCATCGAAGGGCCACAGGATAAAGGAAAGCTCCCTTCCTACGAAGCTCCTACCCCTGTTCGCTCGTGGACGACTGGCAGGACACCCTACAGCTACACGCAGGTAAAGTGGTATGGGTGGGGAGTACAGCCATTCCTGTGCTCTGGTAAAACTCTTCCACTTCCTACATTAAAGCCACCTACCCATAACATGCTGTTTTGCACTGTGCTCTTTGCTCTGCCACTGTATTACGCTTAGATAAATTGTATAGGTTAGCCTATGTATAGCATTTGGAGGAGTTGGGTGGATAGGCCAATTTGTTGCACTTGAATGAATTGCAAAGGATAGTCCTTTTCTGCCCCTGATGAGTCTTGAATGCTGGTCATTCCTCTGCACTCAGAAGTAATTCACAAGGTAGCCATGAATTGCACTTAGAAGATGGTGAAGCTAGCCTATGTGTCGCACACAATAGATTTATCAGAATCACTAATACACCGCACTTCGATGATATATGAAGAAAGCTAGTGTATCGCACTTGGAGGATTTTTGAGGGTACCCAATGTACTGCACTCAGAAGAATGGTAAAACTAACCAATGCATTGCACACAGCAGTTTCATGAGGATAGCAAAAACAATGTACTTGCATAAAATGTGAGGATTGACATTTGGCCTTATTACAAGGCTGTCGGTATCCTGGTAGTATTCTAGCCAGATTCCGAGTGCCGGGATGACGGTACAAATCCCTATTTGTGGAGTGCCATATGACTCCATGTGGGGATTTGCCTGTATTAGGGGCACCGGTAACACAGGATAATTTTGCCGGTAGGGTGTCGGAATTACCTCTAGCTATTAGCTGGAGGTAATTCCTACATCCCACCGGAAAACTTGTAGTTGGCCGGAACGGTAACTTGCCAGAATGCGTTAATACCGGCACATGATTACTGCACTGGCCAATTTATGAGTCCCACTGAAGCAAGCCGATGTGTATCACTTAGAAGAGTAGTGAAATTAGCCTATGTATTGCACTTAGGAGAACTCTCGAGGATAGCCAATGTATTGAAATTAGAACTATGAATATTATCTAATGTATTGCAGTTAGAAAAAATAGGACCGTCAAACAATCCCTGAAACTGGGCATTAAGCCTCTGGATACAACAAGCCAGTGAACACAATCAAACTCACTTAGAAAACCGACTCGCACAGGACGCCAGTTCCTCCTGGTTCCTCAAGTATCAACAGAAGAGCACAACTTCTATCCTATCCCTCTTTCCTCACTAACCAACCCTCCACCCCCTTCCTTGCAGAGCCACATGAGCCCCTCAAGACTATGCCAATGGGAACAGTGTGCGATATAAGACAACTTAACATAACATAACAAATACTTGTGGATTTCTGAGATATGTAGACCCTTGCATTTGGGTGCCCTTTGAAACACAGGATAGAATTTAAAATTCTATGTCTAGTCTTTAAATGCTTGCATGGCCTTGCACTACCCTACCTCTCAAAACTTATTCACGAGGATCAACCATTACACTCCGCTAACCAGTTTCTGCTGGCTGTCCCAAGATTGTGTTTTGTACTCCAGGGAGCCAGGTATTTCTTTGTCCTGGTACCCATTCTTTGGAATTCAATTCTGATTAACTTGCGTTTTCTTGATGCACTTAACCCCTCAGTAAAGCCCTTAAGACCGAACTGTTCATCTGATGATTATGTTTTGTGTTCTCTCTATATGTTCATTTACAGTTCATACTTTGCCATTAACACCTGTGCCCAGATACAGATCTTTCTGCTTGTCAATTGCACCTTATAAATAAAAATAATAATCCTACCCATTTTAACAGGATTCCCCTTTGCTTAATGTACCCAAAGAAGAAATACATATTTCACCATCTCAGGAGAAGTGTGGGGGAAACAGCTTAAGCTATTGCACAAAAATTGTTGTGGGTGCAAAGACAGATTTCCGGACCCACAGCTCCAAAGCAGATGTATACCTCAGAGCGCTTTCTCTCAAAGACTAGGGGTCAAAGGCGATGAAAGGGGTTCAGATTAGTCAAAGGGTCAATGACGGGGAAGACTTTGGTGAAAGGCTTTCAGCAAGGACCGTTACATATTGAACAGGAGCAAGAGGAATCCTAGAGTAGATTTTGGAGGGTTCTGTCTGGGTGGTCAAACAGTCTTCATATGCGAAAGGACAATAGGAAGTGCACTCCTAAATGCAAAGCTTTTCTTTGAAATCGGTTAACATGCACGCTCCTTAAATTCGACTGATTGAATTTGTTTATCAATGCAACACTCAACTCCTCTCCACACCCTTCTTCTTTCATTCCGGAGGAAAACAAACTCCAGATGTCA
Organism: Ambystoma mexicanum; assembly: GCF_040938575.1. NCBI lineage: Eukaryota > Metazoa > Chordata > Amphibia > Caudata > Ambystomatidae > Ambystoma > Ambystoma mexicanum. Next base: position 565,002,773 of record NC_090933.1, read on the forward strand.
CAACATCATGATAAGGATACATAAAATTAATTTCTTCGGCACATTGGTATGCCAAAGGCAATTTCGTATCACCACAAGTAAAGCAAAGTCTATAATATGATTGGTTGGAAGTGTGCGTGTGACTGGGCTGAAGAATTATTGACTGGAAAAACAACACAGGCTCAAGCTGTCGCAAGCCGATAGACTTCATATATGCAGTTCTGCAAATTTCAGCCCTCTGTTTAAAATGCTCTTGAAGACAATGTCATCAGTGATGAGCTCTACCCAATCACCACACCTTTGACAAAAGGAATATGTGAACAGGAGCCATACGCTAGCACTCCTGTAGCCAAATCATTCACACAGCGGTTGTCAGTTGCCCAAGCATCGTTGAGGTGTGGTTCAACTGTGTATACAATATGGTATTGAAGTCTCCTCCGCAGATGACTGCTGTGGTGGGATACCTGGCGCATTCCCGAAATAGCATATCATAAAAATCAGAATCAACCACATTGGGCCCATATACATTTATCAGGAAAACCTCCATACTCCCCAATTTCCCATGGAAATAGACAAACCTGCCACACTCATCACTTTTGGATCCTAAGTAAACAAATGGTAGAGTCAGATGTACCAATATCATAACCTGTCGTGATCTGGTGGAGTAAGATGTATAATATCGTTGATCACCCCACCCGGGGCCCCCTACGCGCTTGAATATCTATCAGGTGGGTCTCCTGCAAGAACAAAAGTTTAACCCCCAGCATTGATTCTGTGCATTTTACATTTTGTACACCCCAACGTGCCCACAACAAATCCCTCCCCCACCCACATAGCGCCCCCAACTGTGACTATGTAATCCCTAACCCCATAATCCCCCCCTCCCTCCCCTGCTAGATTATGCACTCGCATAGGGGGCAGCCGTGTCTGCAGCAAATGGGGGGCCGCGTATGAACAATATTCCTTTTCCCCACTTTAGCATACATATCAGTCAATATACTTTACTATATACACATCCGTGTTGCGTTATTGTGAGGGAGAGCCTCCATTACAGCGTCATGTCAGGTCTCCTCTGGCACCCCCCGGAAGGGAGCAGGATATTTGCCTCCACAAAAGACGTGGCCTCCTATGGGAACGTTAAAAAGTACATCTTGTTCTTGAACTGCAGGCAGAGCCTGGGGGCTATTACATAGCATAAGAAATTCCACACTCCCGTGGGATCTTCTTAACACCTGTAAACATGTCTCTTTCTTGCTGCACTGCCAGGGTGTAGTCTGGAAAGATACGAATCACACTGGATCCCATCTTCATCTCCGGTTTCTCTTGCGTGGCTTGCAATCTGTCCCTGTAATTCATTAGGCAGGCAATTATTGGTCTGGGGTACCCCCGCTCTCGGCTTCGCTATTAATGCCCTGTGCGCCAGCTCTACTACAAACAGGGGGGACCACCCGTGACACCCCACAGGTCTTTCAATAATTCCTCCACTGCTGTCTCCATAGCACCCTTCAAAGCATCCTCAGGCACGCCTATAATTGGGATGTTATTGCGTCTCGACCTCACCTCCAAATCTTCACACTTTAGTGAGAGTTGTGACATTGCTATGTAGCGCTGTGATGACATCTTCCCTGCTACTGATGCACGTTTCTGCTTCTGTGATCCGCTGTGTCGCCACGCCGTAACATTGACTGTAATGCCGTCAAGTTTATTGTTGATGGAGGCAAACCCCTGCTGCATCAGGGCCATCACCCCTTGGAGATCGATAGGCAGTGTTGCCTGAGCTCCTTCGATCTGCATCTGGTCACTGGCATTTTCCCCAGTCATCTCCACTATTTTTGGTGTAGGCTTTGTGAACTTGTCTATGGTGCCACTTTTTTAGGGCCAGCAACCTTAGGCATGATGTGTCAGTGTGCGGACACGTCACGCACCAGCTAGTAACCAAGGTGTTGATCATGGAGTCCCGCTCTAGCTGTGCCACCACCTTGCCCACTCCTGAGCCGTTTGCAATGAAAGGGTAGCTGATGTTTCCAGCAGCGGGATGCTCAGTATTGTTGCAAAAAGAAAAACCCAGATAGTCAATGGGGCCCCCAACTGCAGTGTTTTGCCAACTGGTGCTAACAATGACTAGTACCAGTTGTTCATTAGCAACACAATCATGTCGTTTCAAATTGGTATATGGACGACTGAGTACTTTAAATTAAGTCTTTTTCATGCGCTTCTCTGACAATTATAGCAGGGTTCCTCTTACCGGTTGCTTGTCAGCTGTCAGGTCACACTGCAATAGAGTGCCAGCCGGACCATCTTGGCACACACCACACCCGCCAGCGATCAACCTTCTGAGGTCTCCCTCCAGAAGGCCTGTGTCTGTATATATATTTATCCTGGGGCGCAGGCCAGGGCGGTCCCAGATCATGCCTGCACCAAGTATAACAATATGCACAGAGAGGTGCTCCGGGGGGCCTGCAGATTAAGCCCACATCACAAAGGCCCAGCATTTAAGTACTTCGCTCACACGTGCACCGTGCCATGCCAGCAGTTGGGAGCTTCCATGCAACATTAAAATAATATGTCTGAAGCAAGTCAACGCTCCTACGGGTCGTACTGCTCACACGTGTGGATCGGCCACATAAAATGTTACAATGTAGGGGCCCAAACCGGACCATGGCATCGAAATCTTCAGTTCTTCCAAGCGGTGCACCTCACTGGTATCCCTGGCTGCTGGGACTCGTGCCACACTCAATGCAGGCCGCATTGCAGACCCCAGGCTCGAGGCAGGATGCGCAGTCTCGCCAAGCTCCTCCCCTCTTTTGGCAGCCAACCGCTGCATTCACTGGGTGCCTTGCCCAAATGGGGGAAATTGGACCAGAGGGATCAAACACTCACATGCCAGCATAACGGTTCCTCTTTGTTAAGTCTACATCCTGGTATCGCGTGGCATGCTGGCTCTCGTCGTTGCAGTTACCGGCACCTCACAGCTGTATATACCTTGCCACAAATGTGCTCTCACCCCTCACACAATGATAGATATGATTTTCATGCGGGGAAACCTTGATATGAGCTAAGTATTACGCTGTAATCCTCCCACCTCTGCAGAGCTCACAAGAAAGCCGCCATCTAGGCCAACAAGCAACAGCGCCCCACTCCCCGTCGAAAGACTTTAAGTTGTTGCCAAGTAAACTTTTTAAAACATTTTTTTTAATTAATTTATTAACACAACAAAACAATACAAACCAAACAAGCAGTGCAACCTTCAACCGCTTCATTATACTTCCTTAATTTCTAGTCGCTGCTTCCCTTTCCCTCCCCCCCTTTACGAGTCTGTTTCTTTTAATCTTCCGTTTCTGTATCCTGTGGTACGGTCTCCCCTTCTATAGCATCTGCCGGGTCTTCAATTGACCCAAACAGCTCGGCTATCAATAATCTCCAGGCAATCAGGTAGTCCCCCCCCCCCCCCCCGCGTTACTAGCCTCTTGCCATACCATGGTTTCTGCTTCCGCCCATTTTTGTAAATCTCTCCACCACACCTCCACATTTGGCATATGGCAGGTCTTCCAAGCCATGGCAATTCTCCTTTTTGCAAGCATATAAGCCAGGTCCATCAGTTTACTCACATGCTTGAGCTTCCGTGATCTTGGAAACCCCCGCCAACAGACAGTCCCACACTGTGTCCACTACGATCTTAACCCCTTTTTTCCCCAGTTTCTCTTTCACTGCACTCCAGAAGTGTTCTATGACCGGGCATGACCCGAACATATGCACCATGCCCGCATTCTCCTCATCACATTTGGGGCATGCTTGCCGTCCTGCATTCTCAAACCTCGATATTCTCCAAGGTGTCATGTATGCCCTATGCGTAATATATAGTTGCATCGGTTTCAGTCTTGCATTTCTAGATACCTTCTTATGATACCCCTGCACCCGTTCCCACATCCCATCCTCCATCGGGGCACCAACTTCCATTTCCCAGACCATTCTCAACTGCGTGACTTCCTTCCCCACCTTAGACATCAACATATCATATATTCTGGAAATCTCATTCCCCCCCTTCTGCTATGTCATATATCATATCTATGATGGCATCTGGTTCCTCCTCCAGCACTGTTTCAGGCCATATCCTCTTAATTCTCTGCACCATTCTGTGGTATGTAATGTACTGGCCCTCTTGTAACCCAGTTTCTTCTTGCAGCTCCTCGAAAGTAATACTAGTGTCCTCCCGCCAAATGTCTCCCATTGTTGCCACCCGAACCGGTTCCCAGTGGTTCCTGATTATCATTCTTAGCTGCACATCTGCCCCTGTTACTACAACCAGTGGCACCTGCAGAGAGCATGGGGACGGGTACTCCATCATCTGGCATGCCCTGCGCCATATCTTCCACCCTAATAGCAGCATCTTAGGGCGCCCCATCATTTCCGCCCTGGGTACCCACATCATTTCTTTCAAATAAAATGGTGCACAATCACGCCCAAACAGCCTGGATTCCGAGGTTTCCTCATCAGAAAGCCATTTGGCGACATATTGCAACTGGCTTGCCACATAATACACCTCATAATTGGGCAATTTTATCCCGCCTTTGTCATGGAAATTCTGTAACTTCCATAACGCCACTCTATTCCACATGCCATGCCACAATAAATCCCTACACATTCTATCAGTTTGGTGAAGAACTTCTTAGGGATCAGGTACGGTATATTCCCAAAATAGTGTAGAAGCCTTGGCAGAACCACCATCTTTAGCATTGCTCCCCGGCCCATCATTGCTAAGGGTAGCTTGGCCCAGAATTGCATGCACTTCTCAATTTTTGTAATGGCTACTTCTGTGTTGCACCTATGCTCCTCTTCCACATTATGGTATGTATTGATCCCTAAATACCGAAATGTACTGACCGCCCATGGTACTTGCAATACAGGCAATCGCTCCGCTGGAATCCCTATGTACCTCCCTAGTGGGAATATGCTGGACTTCTGGGGGTTCACCGCTATACCGGACAACCCAGCGAATCTCTCCATCACTTCCAAAATGTACTGGAGATTTTCCTCTGGGTATTGCAAGTATAGCAACAGGTCATCAGCGTATAGGGAAATCAGATGTCGCTCCCCTTTTACCTCAATGCCTATGATGTCATATGGCTGTCTCAAGTATATTGCAAGAGGTTCGAGGGCCAGTATGTAGAGCATTGGGGACCACGGACATCCCTGCCTGGTGCCCATGCTGAGCTGCCACCTTCTCGATATCACAGATCCTGTCTTAACCCTAGCCAGTGGTTCGCTATACAATATCTTTACCCACCTTACATATCCAGGCCCTAACCCATAACATTACAGGGCCGCAAGCAGCCATGGCCATTTAACTGAATCGAAGGCCTTTATTGCGTCTAAAGACACAATCGCCCTATCCTCATCATTTTCGCCACCGCTCTCAAAATTCTATGGTGCCGTCTCTGGTTATTGGTAATATTTCTGTTTGGGACATAGCCCGTCTGATCTGGGTGTATTAGTTTGCCAATGACCTTCTTCAGTCTATTTGCTAGGACAGCAGTCAATATCTTGCTGTCTTGATTCAGCATCGACAAGGGTCTATAGGAGCCGCAGCTGTGCCCAGGCTTATTGGGCTTGGGGAGTGGTATTATGACCGCCTCTCTCAATGATTCGGGTAAACTTCCCATCTCAAACGCTTCGTTTAGCATTTCTAGCAATGGGGGAAGGACCTTTTCTATGTACACTTTATAAAACTCACTTGGGAGTCCATCGGTCCCCGGGGTCTTGCTAGTAGGCAGCTGCCTCACCACCTCCCCTAGCTCTTCTAAGGTAATTGGTGCATCTAGTTCCTCTCTCTTCCTGACTTATCTTTGGCAATCCTATGTCCTCCAACGTTTCTCTCATCATAGCACGACTACTTTCACCATCATCCCTATACAGTACATTATAATAGTCCATAAACGGTTGATTGACTCCCTCCTGGGTGTCTGCTACGTTGTCGTCCTCTCTCTCTATGGTCCTGATTGTGACTCTGGTTACTTTAGGTTACACAATCTGTCCGAGTGTTCTACACATTTTTGCTGTAGCTTGAGTGTCAATTCCACCTTCTCCGCTGTGTTTTCTCCGCCCCTCAAAGCCTCCTCCAGTTTCTCCTCTGTCTCCCGTAGGTCAGCTAGAATCCCACCTTGTAGGCCCCTAGATTTTGATATGGCTACTCCCATCATCACTACTTTAAAGGCCTCCCATAGTGTTCCCGCCAAGCCCACACTCCCAGTGTTTGTTTCAAAATAATTCACAATCTCCTCCCTCAAGTCCTCCCTAAAGAAGGGGTCTCTCAGCGCTTCCGCTCGTAGACGCCATGTCGGGATCCTCACTCTCAGGGGGCAGTATTGCCATTCGAAAATCAGGGGCGAGTGGTCCGAAAGGACCCTGGCCTTGTACTCTATTTGCGTAATCTCCGCTATCATTTCAGGTGAGGTGAAGACATAGGGCCTGATCACGACTTGGCCGTTACCGCCGGCGGTATTACCGCTGGCGGTAATAGCACTACCGCCGAACTCCCCGGCCCTAATGGCGCCAGATCACGAGTTCGGCGGTAAAGTAATTCCCCATTCCCCATTGAGCCCATTCGGGAATGCCCCATTCCCCATTGGGCCCAATGGGGAATTTTCGCGCTCTTACCGCCGGCGGATTTCCCGTGAATTTTCAGCGGATTTCCCCCCAGCTCAGAGCTGGGGTGAAATCCGCCGAAGCCCTGATTAGGCAGACCCTTAAATCCGACGGTATTAGCGCTACCGCCGGATTTAAGGGTTACCGCCGAAGTCATGATCAGGCCCATAGTCTAACCTCGTGGATAACCACTGTGGGGCAGAATAGTGTGAGTATTGCCTCTCCTGGGGGTGTCTCACTCTCCATGCATCTTCCAAGCCAAAGTCCCTTAACAATGTCTGTAATGCCTTGGCGGCAGGGGCCGGTCTATCCATCTTCCCATCCGATCTGTCTACCCTTGGATTCAGTAGGCAGTTGAAGTCCCCTCCGCAGATCATCGCACTTCCCACACATGCGCTCAGATTAGTACACAATGTTCTAATGTACGCCGCTGTGTTCTGGTTCGGGGCGTACGTATTGACTATACTTATCTCCCTATTTTCCACTAGTCCCCTCAGTATAACCATCCTCCCGTCCGTCTCAGCCATCACTTGCAATCACTGAAAAGGAACATGTGGCGCACCCAAATAAGGTGGGTTTCCTGCAGCAGTGCAATATCTATTTTTTGCCTACGCAGATACAACATAACTTTGTTCCTCTTTAAGTAACTGTTGAGCCCCCGTACGTTCCATGTAACTATTTTAAGGTCTCCCATGGCCTAATCAAATTCCATTCCTCCTCCCACAGGTGCAGTCTGACTAAGTTCCATTCCAATCTGTATAGACTCGTTCCCCAATTTTTAACTCCCCTTAACCAAAAACACCCCAAACTCCCCATTCCCCATTCCTACCGCCCATCCCTGCTCCAACATCACTCCCCTTAACTGTTGCCCAGCTCCATCCCTGGATCTCAGGCTCCCCCGCATCTAGCCCTTTCCGGCCCTCGCCTGTACTCCAAAACCCCGCAGGGTGAGGCCGCCCTAGTGGCTAGCCTACTACTACAACTATACTCGGGGGGGTAGGGTGATTTCGCCCTTCCGCTCCTGTTCGCTTCAGTTTAACTACACATAACTTCACAATTTGCGCATTTATACATATTGCTATATTCCAGTCCTTAAAGTTTGTTTCAGTCAGTGGTATCTTAACAAATATTAGCCATACTTAGTCGCACCCAACAATATCAATCTTCATCTAGGCACCACTAAGGTGCTTGCGCTGCGCCTTATAAGTATGCATACAGTGTACAAGTCACTTATCGTGTTCCTCTTGAGCCTGCACCGTGTCTCGTTCCGGGCAACCTTTCAAGTCCAGCCATGTTGTTGCTTCTTCTGGAGTATCAAAAAAGTACATTTTGCTCTTGTGTACCACCTTCAGGGTACAGAAGCATGTATTTTATGCCAGCCGAGCGTAGCCTCCTTTTGATTGCCACATAGCTGTACCATTGCCTCTGAACCAACCTTGTGTAGCCAGGATATGCCGTGACGGTGCTTGAAGCCCTTTTAATCGTCCCTCCTTTTCGAAAGTACTCCAGTATCTTCTCGCGATCTTTATAATTCAGTATTTTGGCGATATTTGCTCGGGGCCCCAGGCCTAGGCTTCCTCATAAGGGCTCTGTGTGCGTTCTCCACTGCAAACCCCTGCGAGAGTTTTTCAGCCCCTATTTCTTGTAAGAGTAGATTCTCAATGTAGTCAGTCAGGTCCTGTCCTTCCTCTCCTTCCGGCAATCCTACCACGCAGATATTGTTCCTTCTCGCTCTCCATTCTGCCTCCTCTGCCCGAGTCTTCAGGTTAGCTACCCGTTTAAGTACGTGGATCTCCTTTACGTTGCTAGTGCTGGTGTCCGTGTTGATTTTCACCGCACTTTCCAAGCTGCTCGTTCTCTCCGCCAGCCCCCTAACATCTTGCCTCAGCAGGGTGACTTCTATGCCTACTGCGTCTATTTTAGCCTCCAGGGAAGTGCGCAGGTCCGACATCGCTGTCCCCCATGAGTCTCGCAGCTCCGTGATGGCCGCTAGTATCTAATGATTGTCAGTCACTGCGGCACTCTCCCCCGATGCTATCAAGCCTTTGGGCGTTATGGCCGCTGGAGACCGTTGTGTTTTGGCAAATGCCTCCATCGTGGATTGCTTGTTCTTGTTCTTACTCACAGCCCCTCGCCCCGTCATCTTACAGCCTCAGTTATACACCCGAGGTTGACTGGCCTCAGATGTGTAGTCCTGCTTTTCTGTATCAATTCGGTACCAGTGTACCTCCACGGGTATGGGGAAGCCGTCCTAGAGGAGCCCTGGCGTTAGCTTATGTATACTGCGCTCTTACTCAGAGTGGGTTGTGCCCTCCCACGTATCAAAGTGTCTCACTGCATCCTAGAGACCAAGCTATCCCTTGGTGTAGTCGCCTAGCTTCCAGGCTCCTTGTATACAGCCCATCACTGACTGTGTCCCCATCCGCTTGAGCTTGCTATGCATGCTTTGCTTTGTGTGGTGACGTCCGCGGTTTACTCCTTGTACTTCTCATAGGCCCACTGGTCGTTCCAGCCCTCCATAGTGCCAACAGCTCCCATTATTAGTCCCTCATTGTTGCCAGGGGCGCAATGGCGCTTCCATTAGAGCCAGTCCAGTGTCCATGCCCCATATCTTCAGTAGTCGCTGCTGCCGGGTGTCTTTACCCACCCTCAGCAGCCACTTTAGTGTTCATTAGGCTTCCGCTGTGCCCTATTCGCCGCTTCTTCTCAAAGTATTGCGCTTATCAATTCATGCCGGGCGTGCGCTTCACCCGTCCCCTGTAGCACGGCCCATCCACTGCCGTGTCCCTGCGCAGGGTGCGCTCTGCTGCTTCTTATTCAGGCGTGCGCTTTGCGCCACTGTTGCATTCCGGGGCTCCCAGCCTGCTCCCTCCGCAGGATCGCCCCGCTCGCACACTTGTCAGTGCGACGCTGGGGCTCCCACTGTACGTGGGTGAGGACTGCACAGCGCTGTGTGCCAGCTCCTTTCCTCGCGCTCCCACTGCCCTCGGGGCCCTGCCCTCCGGATCGACTCACCATCAGTAGGGTCCGCGTCGCAGGCCAGCTTCTCCTGGTGCATGCATGCAGCTTACAGTCGCAAGGGCTCCAGTTTATCTCCACATGCTGACATTATTCGTTCCTCACGGCCGCCAGCTCCATTCTAAGTTTAAATCAGCTGATATTCGGGTGCGCACCTCGCGCTACTGTAACCTCTCGGTGCTCGCCGCCTCCTTAATTGGCACGATCGCCAGCCCGCTCCTTCATGTGTGCCGCTCAAGCGCACGCTGCATGCCCTCGGGGACTGCGCAACCCTGTGTGCCAGTCTCTCGTTCCACGCCTGCACTGTCTTTGCTGTCGGGGCCGGTGCGCCTCTGCCCGGGCCCACGTCGTAGGCCAGCGCTCCTCCCTGTAGTCTGCTGACTTACAGCCGCAGAAACTCCGGGTTATTTTCATGTGCCGGCGTCCGTCTCCACACTCATCTGCCAGCCCTACGAGGCTGCTCCAGTGGCTTTCATTATCATTCCTTTGTTGACGGCCATCTTGGAAACAATGTATCTCGCGGCCGCGTTTTCAATCAACTGATACTTTCAGCCCGCTGTGTTCGATTCACTCGATCCTTGCCCTGTGTGCAGAGCAAACGTTCCGACGCCCGTGCTGTTACTCCTGGAACCTTTGGAGCAGTTTTAAGCATAGTTTTGCCGGATCATTTGTCGGATCCTCTGGAGCCCTACAGGAAGCACGTCCTACTTCATGGCTGCCCAAGCCACGTCCCCGTTGCCAAGTAAGCTTTACCACAGAAGTACTTGCAGTAAAGCTAGAAGCTTGTGGTTCTGACAGGCGAGTACACTAGGACAAGATACCTTGTTGTGTTAAACCTTGCAGGTGAGTGGACCAGGTGGAGGATATCCAAGTATTGTGTTGTTGTTAAAGACTATGGAGAAGAGGAAGTGGCAAGGCCACTACCTTATATTTTGAATCATTGTGGAATCATCCTGACAATGTATTACTGCCAATAAGGTACTAAGAAGTTTTGTTGAACTTTTGTTATCAGTGGAAAACACAGAGTTGTTATTTCTGTTGGAACTGTGAGGAAGTACCAATAAGAGACTTGATGGAGCAAGAAGAACATTGTTGTCCTTAACTGTGTTATAAAAAATAACTTTCTTACTTGAACTGTGGATGCAAAATTCCGGATTCAAATCTGGGGAAGGAAACATTACCCAGGTCACAAGGAGAAACAGTTATTAGGTATATGTTTGATAGAACTGTGGTTTTGTTATATTTTGAATTTCCATACATTTCCTTCCTAAGTTTGTTGTATGTATGAGGGACAGATTTATTTTGTTAGAGAGCTTCCTTTAGTTACTTTGATAGGCAGGGACATTCTCTTTAAGGTAGGGATAGTGAGGTATGTATCAAACCCTTACATTGGCTACTCCCAGAGTTCTTACCTATTCACTGCAAAACAGGTACCAAGGTGGATTTTTTACGGAATACCAACAAGGGCCCCATTTTTATTTTATACTACACAATAAAATAAATAAGCATTAAGAACTCTAACCTATATACTGTGACAAATCGAGGAAATTCGTCCCTTCTCCCCAAGTGGGAGGACCTCCTGTGAGGCTAGGGAGGTGAGCCTGCTAAGCAATTCCCTCCCTAGGGGTTGAGGCAACTGGGACCTCGCCGGGAGAGACTCCCCATCCCTCTCCCCCCGGGGACAAGTTTCAAACTGGCTGGGTATTGGAGAACGGAATGCCAGAATGCCAGACTTTGGCCATATCCGCAGAGTCCAACAAGGCAGAATCCCAGCAAGAGGTGGTGGCGAGACCACAGAGGGAAGTACGTGGTGGATAGCTGGTCCACATAATGCAGCTGATACCACCGGCAAGAAAAAGTCACGGAAGATGGCTTCCCAATACGTTCCCCTTCAAAACAAAGGTAGCTGGCTGACCGGGAAGCCCGGGAGGATAAAAGAGAATCATATCACGCAGTTTACTCATCACAGTCCAAGTTATGAAACGAAGTTGACTTTTAAACAAAGTTGCTACAAAGATTGTGAATCAAGATAAAGGATTGTTGAAAAATTGAATAGGTTCAGAGAAGAAAACAGTACATAAAAATACCCTGGGAAAAGGGTGAAATAAATCGTTATCCCGTACAAGGCAAAGATCATAAAAGAAAGAACGAAAGAGATGACATTGTTGAAAAGCTGAACAGTGCAAGAGAAAACCAATATATAAAGATACCTTGGGAAAAGGGAGAGATAACGTGCCATTCTGTACAAGACAAAGATAATAGAAAGAAAGAAAGAAAAAAGATGAATAAGAGTTCAGAGGAATGAGGCAATGGAGCCAGATTCAAAGCAAAATCGACCAATTTAAGTGTAACTGTTATTATCCAAGAGAAAGAATCCCTGCCAAGAATACCTTGAGGCCCAAGAACACAGAGGCACAAGAACATAAAGCTAGTAAGGAAACCCCAAAAGGAAGCGCCAGAGAACATGGAAAACACATACTGCAATTGAGGAACTTCAAAGAATGATCAGAGAAGTCATGAGAGACTATTCATAGATTGGGTAGTAAAGACTGGTACTAGAGGTACTCCCAGGAGAAGGAAGTCATTCTCCTAACCATATTTTTCAAAAGTGGTAGTGTCAGGATAGTTTTGAACAGCTGAGTTATTTTTTTGGGATACTCACGACTGGCAAATGAGCACCTCACTTAGCAACATAGGTAGGGACCACCCATAGCGATAGGAAAAGATGGGCCTTATAGGTTACTTTAATAAAATATCATACATCATGTCATTAAAGAGTCAGTGTCCTTCCTCTGACTCGCCACAAATGGTGTCAGGTGTGGGATTTAGGTATTACCCAAATTGGTAGTTTCTAATTGACCGTATGGTATAACTGGCCAAATTTTGACAGTACCATTTGGTCATTTGGAAATGACCAATTTGAGAAAAGCGGACCCTGCAGTGTTGTATCCGACCCGTGTAGGAGGGACGGATCCAACGCTGCAGGGTCAAAACATGCATGGATGGCGAGAAGGTAAGTAGGGGTGAGTGTGTTTTTTTTAATTAGGGCAGTTTTGGCCACGATAAAATTGGCTTTGCAGACAAAACATATACATTCGAGATTGATACCACCTGATAGAAGATGGGGACCCATACAATTCACAAAATTGTGCCCAAAGGCTAGAAACCCCAACACAGCCAAAGCTGAATCCATAGGGTTTGATCTACAAAGCACTGAAGAAAATGAAATACCCCCGGATGATACCTATGGGTTTAACTCTAAATCCTACCAAAAGAACCTATATTAGGCTTGTGCAGTAGCACTTTTTGGGGCATCTCTATGCGCAGAATGGAATTACCATAATAAATAATGTTGGACCCAAATAACCGGACAGACTCAAAGAATAAGGCAAAGTACTACTTTATTAACAACTCAATAAAGTATGGAAATCTGGCGAACCGAAATTGTAGTCTACACACTCTCGGTAACATTTCTGGTAAACAAAGGCTTTAAATAATAAAATCTATCGGACGGAGGGATTGGTTAGGGAATCCTATATACCTATAACTTATTTAGGTGTTAGTAACATTATTGGCTCCCCTTATCTGGTAGACATGCCTCAAACCTCTTCCCAACTAGGTATGATACAGATTACAGCAGCATAACAGCGCATTGGCCTCCGCAACAATGTATGCTCGCCATTGCATAGGCCCTATGATTGGTTGGCATTCTTTCCCAACCTTGGAAACTTGGCTCATTAGCAGCATGTAAGCAAATCAAAACCCACGTGCAGATAACAGACTACTGGCAACTTGCCCAATTAGTCTACCATCTCTCATTGGCCAAGACTTCAGCCACAACTTCTCCTTTGTACTTGACCTTGCTGGATGTTCTCTTCTCTGGAACTTTAAGGGAGCTAAGGTACATTGTTACCTTCGCCTGAAGCTCATGAATAGGCCTTGTTTTCTGGTTTTACACCACGTGTGAAGAGAGCACGATTTTGTCCATTTCGCCTTTTATTTAGTGCTATTTGATTCAATTATCCTGGGTGTCATCACCCTCTTCAGCCTCTGGAGATTTGGTTGTTGTGTTTCACATATGTTTTTCTGCACCTTTAATCATCAATACTTGGCATTCACTGCTATGGAGAATTCTCAGAAATGTGCCAATTCCCTCCACCTTAGAGACTCCCAGCAACTTTGCTGGATTTTGAGGACTTGATTTTATTAACCTGGTGACCCTTTTTCCCACTCTCTCATGTAGTTTAATGTGATTTTCTACACTGTGTTTCATTTGGTTATGGAGCCTGACAAACTCCAAAGGCATCATCTTTTACAATTGTGTCAGTGACACAGGGAAGTCTTCTAGATTTCCCAAGGTTTGAATACCTTCTCTGGGATAAACTACTGTTTCCCAGAGCAGTAAGGTGAAATTGACTTTACTTAACATTGTAACTTTCTAGACCAAGCATACACTATTTTACAATAGAGTGCTGGAGGGGCTACTTAGTATCCCCTTTGTCTAGCTTCTTATGTAACATGTTTTATATTACCCTTTCCTCACTGAATGCCTGGTGGCAGTGGTTTCATTTTGAACTACTGTGGTTTGCATTTACCACGACCGTTCGTAGCTCCGGTAAAGCAACCGCGGGTGCCATCTTTTTCGAAATGGCGCAGAGCCATCTTTGATAAAATGGCCCCCGGTCTTCTTTTTTCACCATGTCTTTGTAGAGATTTTCTCTGCGCGCCAAACCAGGTTTGGTCTCTTTGTTCATTTCGCCTTTGGCTGGGTTTCTGAGTGAAACCCGCCTCTGGCTCCAGAGTGTCTAGGGTAGGCAGGAAGTGAGGGAGGGGCCCGAAACTCCCTGTGCTTAGTCTCCTAGGAGACCCAAATGCACTCTGTGGTGATTGGCTGTCCGACTGTCCGGCAAGGACAGCCACGGTGTGTGGTGAGTGACAGCTAGGCTGGAGTGAATGGGAGAGAACTGAATAACAGGCGAGTCTTTTGGCTTGGAAGGCAGAGTGGACCACTGGACGAAGGAACCAAAGAAGAGCTTGAAGAGGACGCCTGCTGCAACTCCTGGACCGTTGGTTTGCCTGGTGAAGCCCTGCTACAGTGCCAACTTGCCAAGTTCACATTGACAGAAGCCCCTGCAAGGACATCTCCCTTTGAGTTGGTGGGACCAATCAACTCCAAAGTAAAGCACTTGGACATCCATCTCGGAGCTGGTTGAATTTCCACAGAGTTGCTGCTGTAAACCGTACAGCCAGGGAGAGGAACACCAGATTGTGTGTGTTGCTTTGAAGCTGGCCTAGAGCTTTTGGAAGATCCTCCGGACTCCCAAGAAGCAGGACTGACAAAGCCTGTGCCCCCTCAACAGAGTGCCGGACCCCAGAAGCAAGGAAAGCCCACCTCAACAGCCAGGAACCGCGTTGTTGCTATTAGCGGTGGTCGCAAAAACAGCCACTGAAAGTGAAGTTACAGGTTGCCAGTTTTTGCCAGTCCCAGTGCATTGCAGGAGCCCCCCGACGTCCTCCCTTTTGTCCCCACAACTGAGGCCCGGGAACAGTGAGATCTGCAGAGCTGCACAAGAACAGAAGTCATCAGCTGGATCTTTTCATCTTTGCTAAGGTACTGTAAAACAAGTCTAAGAGAACTTAGTCTTACTGTAGATTTGCTTGAAACTTCAACAACTCACAAGTCTAATTAGCTTGTGGCCCTTCTTTTTATCAAAGACTCCTAAGAACTTGTGCAAATAATTTTCCATTTACTTACCTGAAGTGCTGCATCCTATACAAAGACTTTTGCCCATTGACTTTGGTTTATTCTATTGAATTGTATGACTCTTCTAAGAGGGTCTGAAAGTATTTGCCCTGCTTAAGAATATTGGTTATCTCTTGTGTTCTGATAACCTTTGCCTTTTACCAACTTTAAGAGTGTTCTGAATACCAACAGTAAGATATTAATGTCCCCAGCACCCTTGTTCTTGAGTCACCTGTGGGTTTAGGTTGTGTCTGTGGGCCATCCCAAAAGGGTTTTGTCTCATTCAGAAACTCAGAGTGTACAGTATTGAAGTGTATTTGTGTGTTACTATTATATTGCTCCCTTCTAAAGAAGGCTTTATAACTGACTGATACACTCAAGGTTTCTTGCACAAACCATTATGAATGTAAGTGTTTATTTGAATACCTGTAACTGTGAATCGTTGTTCAACTCCACTACTGCTCACATTTCCCCACTTGAGATAAGCCTGGCTGCTCAACACGCTACCCAAACTGTGTAGTACAAGCTTATACCAAAGGTTGGGTTGCCCATACCTGTAGTCATAGTTGTTTGTAGTGTTCCCAGAGGGTACTGCATTCAAACTTTGCCTAACATTCACACATGTTCACTCATTTACTTAATCTAAGAGAAACATGCCCTCAGGGACGTCATTTAGGGTTTTCCAGGGGTCGCAACTGTGACCCCTGTGGTCTCCCTTGTTACCCCTGTGGTCTCCCTTGCTACCCCTAAAAAAAGAATGTAAGAAACTTTCTTTAAAAACATTTGTTTTAATGCAACCTCCTGGGCTGTGGCCAGCACCATATGGCTCTTTGCTTCTGGAGTGGCTGGCTTTCTTCTTCAGGCCTCTTAAAAAAACAGTGATATATATTGTAACCATATTTTTTGTAGTGTACTTAGGTACAATGCTATCTGATGCAACTTCCAGTTTTGTCAAGGGGTGAAAGGTTGTGTTCCATCGCTTCCCGTGATATCACTTCGAGTTGGGGTCAAATTACATCACTTCCTGTGATGTCATCAGAGGTCAAGGGTCATGTGATGTCCCTTCCGCTACCCCTGTCATTTTGGTAAAATGACGTCCTGTGGGATAAATCAACCCACTCATCTGTGCTTTACTACACCACTTTGCTGCAGTGGTGCAAGTAACAGCAAAATGGCTGTGCTGACTCCTGTGCGCGCCAGGATCACTAAACTGCGTTTTTGCAACAACCAGAAAATGGCTGCACCACCCTGCCACACACATTTCAAGTGGGGTGGAACAGAGTACTCACTGCAGGAATATGCCAGTGTGCTCTGCAACATTTAACATGGCGTGAAGTGAAAGAGGCAGCATTACTTTGCTGAAAACCCGAAATGCCTCTTTAAAATGACACCTCTATCAACCTTTAAAAGTGCTGCTTGGCGCTAAACTCATCCAGTTCTTACGAACCACAGTGATTATAAAGGCCCTGCAATGCCCAGGATCATCCATTGTGTCTCAGAGGAACCGGCCTCATTTGAATGACAGCTCCTGTCAAAAGTATCTTTGAAAAATCTACCAGGGGCTTTGTTTTCATTTTACACGGGAAACTCGTCTATTTTCTATGCAAAAGTATCTAAATCAGCTGTTCAGAGAAAGACTCTGAATAGATGCGTATCTAAATGTATCCATGCTGCAAAAAAACTCCAGCAATCAAGAAAAGAACTATAGCTGCATAAAGTGTGTATTTCCTGGAGATGAAAACCGAATTTAAAGAAATAGTAAAATGTACTTTTCCGACTGAAGAGAGAAAGTTGTCTATGTAAAAGTTTATTGTTATGTGAAGACCTGTTTGCTTAGCAATGTAAAAGGATTTGTTGCTTGTAAAAGTACACCTATAAACAGTTTTGATTCCACGGGTATAAGTGAAGATGTAAAACTCATAGGCTAAGCTGGCAAGCTAAAAAAGAAAAAAAAAACTTGCTCTGCTAGTTGCTAGCCTTGAGAAAGGGTGATACATCATAAACATCTGGCACAGGAAAGGGCTAATTGCCAACTTGAAAGTCTTTGACTGCACCAGGACAAAGAAACTTCACAAGCTCATCAGACATTCGTCTTTGCTCCAGGCTGGGACATTAGCAGGCTGAGACTCTCCCCTGTCAAGTGTGAAGGCCAATAAAACCTTCAATCAAGAGAGAGAGGCCCCTCATCCTGCTTCAAAGGAAGTGACAATTGACAGCAGTTGGTCAAGAAAGAAGAAAAAAACTAATCAAGTGACACTGGACTTCCTTTTGGTTTTAAAGGCTATTTTGTAACTGAACTTTAAAGATGTTTAACTTTGCAGCAAGAATTAGGAAAATATGAAAAGTTTGTAGTTCTAAATCTAATTTTATGCTCTTTCTTCGAAAAGTTGGCAGAGCTCATTACTGCATAAGGAACAGAAGTTATAAAAAATTACAGATTACAGGAAAATTATTAAAGTTGCGTACATAACATTTTGTACATACATCCCTGGGATAAATGTCCATCTGTGTACAAAATTGGGGAATTTTAGGCCAAATACTTCATGTTTAGAATTACCAAAATGTGTCAGAAAGGTGAAACCAGGTCCCACAGACTTGGGGTTTGGATTGAAATATGACACACAAAATATCTAACCTGTGTATCTGATTTTCTCAGAGGTTGCAACTACATAAATATGTGCTTATGGCAAAATTAGATTTTGGTTCCAGTAGCTAGTGGAGGTTTCTAGACATTGTAAAAATCAACCCATAAACATGACATCCTTTTTCTGTGCTCAATCAGTTAAGAGCTAGGAGGAGGCTTCTACCTTGCCCAATCCTGTTATTAGAGACAGGAGTAGTAAGCCTGCCCTGCTCATATACTTTAGTGATGTCATCTGGAACCTGTATGCCAGTCGGACCCAGATCAGGACAGAGCCGCCCGCATCAGGGGAGACTACGCAAGCAAAGCGCATCAATTCAGGATAGAGACGCAAACTAACCTACCCTACTAACAATTTCCCTTTCTGCATACACCTCTCAAACTCCAAACCAAACACAACCAAAACCTACAGCACCACAAACTGCATATACTTCACTACATTGCAACAACAAAACAAAAACACACATAGCCTTGCACAACAGTACACGACGACTACCGGCCGCAAACACCCAGGCCCAGCCAACGGACCCACCGGGCTGAGGCCGCCAACAGCACATCACTGCTTTCTTGCACTTTTCCTGCTTCCTCCCACTAACACAACCTACCCTCCTTTTTCAGAGCCGCCAGAGCGCCAGGGGACCACTCCGGTGGTGATAGTGCGCGGTACAAATGTCCTTTAACATTAACATGATAAATAAGGGCCCTTGACAGCCCCCTAACACACACAGATTCCTGACTTTCTTCCTGAATTCCTGCATGGCATCCGGTTCCTGATTTCTTCATCCTGTTTGATCCTGATTCCAGATTTTCATTGCAAAGCCAAGGCCTATGCATTGCTGACCCACTTTTCAGCTAGGCCTTAAATTCTAAAATAATCCCAAAAACCCAAGGGAAGCATCCTGATCCAGCCAGGCTTGCTGCCACTCACTGCATGCTTCTGCTATCCTACCCTGATGATCTGTAGTATCAGAAGTGCTACCCGGTATCCAGTCCATGCTCGATGATTTTGTCCGACTGTCCTGTGTTGACCAGATCCCTTGACGGTCCAAAATCCTAAATTAAAGTGGACTGTAAGTATTAATAGGAATCATAGAAAACCATAGCATACCTTGCCTTGTCCTATCCCAATCTCTAAACCATCCTATCCTTACCTTAATAACTTGTAGTAACATTGTCAAAATCCTTATTCCAATCCTGTCCTTGATTTATCTTGCTAAGTGCAATTTCTTTAGTCATTTTTATCTTGTGTAAATCCTAATCTATCAATCCTATTTCGAGTGATCTGACTGGTTCCGCCAGGGCGGGTGCTGTGTATCTGGGGTTGAAGTCATGAACCAACTCTAGAGCTTACTGTGTCCCTCTTTGGTATTCTAACCGGAATGCTCTAGCAAAGAGTAAAACTTAGAGTAAAACTATGTCCACACTGAGTTTCTTTTCTGTTTTCACTACGCAATTTTTCTAAAAACGCCTTATTCTACATTGGATATCTCCCTCAGTTTAATAGCTAGAGACATCATTTCAATTCTTGATTATACCCAAGACCTACACCCCAACCCAAAAACCACACTGTGAATTTCACCTGTTTTTATTGAAAAGTGTTTGGGTAATTTTAGGCGGGAATCAACATTTTTGCAAAGTTTTACACGTGTTATTTTTATTCCAAATTATTTTGAAACTTCCATTCAAATTCAAATTGTTTATCTTTGCTCAAACTATTGCTTATGACTGCTACTATCTTTCCAAGGTTGCTCCCATAGAAATGTGTACTGATTAAAGGATTTTTGCACACTTTCAGTGTTTTATTCAGCCATTTTCGAGTGTTGGTTTATCATTGTAAGGTTTCAAATCCGTTTTTCTCTCGTTTGAGGAGGGAAGGTTGGATTCAAATTTTGTTTGTTGTTCCTCATTCCTGATTACCTACTGCTTCCTTATATCCATTTAGAATTGATTATTTGTGGGATGAGGAATATTGCAGGGGGAAATTCTAACTTGAGTGCTATCTTCCCAAAACTTCTAAGTGTTCCTATTTCTCTGGTGTTTTCTATTTTGTGTTGCTAAAGAGTGAATTTAAGTGCATTACATACCTTCTTATTGTCACCACATTGGTGATTGCTGCCAGATATATTGAAAAGTATATGTTTGATTTGAATTTTAAATAAATAAATATTACCTTTACCAACCAGCCCGATTCCTGGTCCATCGTGACCCAGGTATTTGAAAAGGGGTGTGATATGAGTGGTGTATCTCTCAAATATTGAACATACATATATAACAAAATAAGCATTTTGGTTGTGCGCTGCATAGTAGGCTGAGACCAGGGTATATCGCCTGATCGAAATCCTTAACATCCTGCATACATGTATGTCCTGCGTACATTGCTTATCCTCGTCGACTCCCCTTGTACCTTTCAGTAGCTTCTCGCTCTGGCACCCCCCACCCCCCGCCGAGGTGCTTTAAAGTAAGGTGAGATGCATTTCAGGCACTGTGATGAGCCAGGGGGGAGGGGGAACAGTGAAAGGGATACCTTCCCGTCCAGCAGGACCCCATGTTAATATAACCAATTATAGTTTAACTACATGGTGAGGCCTAAGGCGCGGGCAGTATCGCTATTTTTCATAGATATTAGTAATCCTAGGAAGAAGGAAGGCCTGTGCAGTAAATACGGCATTGCATGGAATAGGCCCAAATCCATGAGACCACAGAGATCTCCAGTCGTGTTCTAGCTACCATGAGGACAGTTGGCACCCCCACACAGTCTGTTGATAGTTCCTAAAGTGTTGCAAAGATGTGTTTTTCACCCGAGAGGAATGTGCCCTACAAGGCCACGATCAGAGACAGGCGTCTGGTGTACATGTTATCTCACACTGGCCAAAGCATGACCCAACCCATTCCCGGATGACCACGAGTTAGAGCTCATATAACTGACTAAACCCTAAGATCCCTGAATTCCATGGCACCAGGTCTGCCTTGACCACAAACCCCAAACTGACAAGACCTGAAATGTTCAAAGAGGATGGACAGTGTATATCGTTGAAGCGACAATCGTGTGATTTGTATTGCAAGGTGCTGGGAGGGATACATTTTAGTTCAAAATCAAGGTGGAGCCCTTGGAGGCTGTGTGAAGGTTAGAGTGCCGCAGAACCTCCTGTGTGTCTGTCTTAAGGCCTGCCAAGTGCACAGTAGGAGTGATAAAACAAGCTGTATAGTAGGAGTATAATAAAAAAAATTCTGACCTTCGATATGAGAAGATTAGCCCCGGAGCACCCATGTGATCGAAAACGGACGGACTGGGCTGGGACCAATAAACTGCCATCCCATATGGATAGAGGTAGTACATGTATAGGTTCCATCCAAGCAGCTATGCAGGTTCTTAGTGCGTCAGTTATGACAATGCTTTCCTTTATAAGATTCTGCTTGTACTACTATTTGGCCGAATGTTTTTAGCAGCAGAGCTTGTTCCTGTTGCTCTCCTCTGCGTGTGAGATTAAACTGGTTATCCTTAAAAGATTGACTTGGGCCTTTCTTCCCTACCAGGTTGTACTCTCTCTGGTGTGAGCTTTCAGGGAAGTGCCTTTAATTGGTGACTCCGACGTGATCCCAGCACCCCCTGTACTTGCAGAGGCTTCCAGGCCACTTCTCCAGAAGGAGCCGCGCCCACCTACAGTGACCGGCCCCAAAACAACATGTGTTTCGAGTGGTTTAGCAGGAGCCATTTTAAGAAAAGTCCTCTCTGCTCTTTGAAGCAGGGCGCGGCTCCGAGCTGAGTGCAGGCCGGTGTTGCAACCCTGTAACGGGGGAGTTCGCGTGAGCACGCACATGTGAGTAGACTCCTGAAAAAGATAAGTAGAGGGCAGATGCATAGGGAAGTGTGAAAGGTGCGAGTATGTGGAGAGCAAGGTCAACGATGTGATGTGGATGAGGTCAAAGATATTTGTTGGTAAAATTTGTATTATGAACTGAGTGTTTCGGTAAAGTATTATAAGGTAAGGCATTATAAGGTAAGGCAAAGGTAAGGCAGGGATATCCTCCTCGGAAGGGGAGGGAAGGTGGTACCACAAGGCAGTATAGTATTTAAAGGAGGTTTATGAAAATAAAAAGTAGTGGTCTCGTATAAGTAGTACGGCTGAAACATGTAGTGGTTGTTAGTTTAGCGTGTTATTTTAATTTATGATGGTTGAGTTTTTTGGGTGAAAAACAGGCCCTAGAAGGGGTCGTAATTTTGTGCGTCGCGGTATGGTGCTGCCCGATTTTTGGGAGTGGTGTGTGTGCGTACGGAAGGGCGAGAAAGAAGGGTGGGGGTTGATTTTCTTTGTTTTTGTTGTTACATGCAAGCGGCAGCATGTACAGCACATTAGAGATACACATTACTAGCATGGGGGGGAGGAACACCAATAGAGCACATGTAAAAAGGCAGCGCACTGTATCTTGACAGTGTGGAGAAATATCATAAGCAGTGGATTGCAGAGACAGGAAGAAGGGGGGATGCCCTGCCCATAGCCAGCTCAGGACTCACATAAGTATTTTGGAGCACATGTCCACATTTTTAGTAACAAAATATGAGGGGAAGCAGCTACAGAAGAGAAAAGAGATTCTCGCTCTTTAGCGTATGCTCGAAGATGCATAAAGAGAGAAGGAGAAGGCTGGTGCCAGTGGAGGGAAGGGGATTATATCCCTTGACAACATATCCCACAGAAGGGTACACTAATCCAAGCTATGTACCCGCTGTGGTAGGGATCCCTTCTGCTGTGGTAGGGTCTCCCACAGCATCAGTAACACCACAGGCTACCACTCCCCTACCTCCATTTACCCACCCCCCTGAATTACCAGCACCAGCGGGTTACAGGTCTAGGGAGTTTGAGGATAGGTTGACAGGATTACTAACAGAAGTGAGATGGATACAGATATCCCCAGGAACAGCGAGGAATAGAAGTGCATCGAGAGAAGGGTGGGGAGAATGGGAGCCAGGGGAAGTGCTGCTTAAGATGGATACTGAAGGTATAAGATGTATAGGTGTTGAGAAAGAAAGGATCCCGGGTGGGTGGATTATCGTGGGAGAGGAGAATATGGAGTTGGGATAGAATGTGGAGGAAGGGGATGCTGATACTTTTATGAGGATCAGAGCGGAGGAGAAGGGAAGGGTGAAGAGGCGGCTGAGAATACCCCCCCTAAAGGAGGAGATTTATGGGTGGGGTGCAGGTTGAGGAATAGGGCCAGCCGAATGGCGTTGGTAAAGATAAGAGGAATCAAGAGGAAGGTTGTGGGAAGTAGGGCAAACATATAGATGCCCCTCATACATAAGGGGACAGGGAGGATACAGTATGTGGCCTGTCCCCGAATTTATAATAATTTAATTAAGGCACTCCCACAGCTCACAGCAGGGGCAAGCAAGTGTGGATATACGAATTTGAAAAGCAAACAGCAGGAGTGGCCCTGGCAACAGGGGATCTTGAGAGCCTGTTGGTTGCCTTAATTGGAGACAAGGCCGGGGACGTGTGGGTTAAGTCAGGATTACCGGGAGTAAGCCTGGGGGATGATGCACATGATGGAGCACCATTTAATGGATTTAGGGCAATGGTATGGGGTCGCACTAGAGAGGGTCTTCCCAGATAACCCCGATTTACAGTCTTTGATGCAGTATACCATGGGCAATGACAACCCAGCTAGATGTATTCTTAAATTGCAAGCGAAGTGGACAGCTGAGACGGGAGGGCCATGGGATCAATCAATATCATTCTTCTATGTTATTGTACAGAGGGGTTTGCCGAAGAAGTGCAGAAGGCGCTGGATAAGATCGTGGGTATTGAGGTGAAGGGATGGTCGAAAATACCCAAATAACCCGAAAGTGACTAATGCTCTCTAACATTGTTTGTTCCATCCAGAAAGAACTTCAAACATCTAATGTGAGGGATCAGAAATGCGAGGCAGCCAACTTTTTAATGACGTCACAAAATATGCCAAACTAAAGGTAACACTAACAAAGGATATCTGGTCCTCACACTTAAACATAACTTACACAAGAAAAAATATGGCAATTCAAAACAACATCAAAAATTGTATTTCTAATGTATTTACAGCCTCTCTTTATAACCTGGATGAACTCCCCTTCCCCAGGTTTCAAGTTAGATTCAGTTTCAAAATTCAACAAAAAGAAACAAGGACATCCGGGTTGCAACAAAGTTCCAACTCAGTCCTTGGCTCCTTCACTTTGTCAAAAGAAAGTTCTGATATTCAATAAACATAACAATGTCTCTTCTTCCGTGAATAATGATTTCGACTTCATCAAACAGCATCAATGGTGTTCTAGATTAAGATGCTTTGCCACAACTTATGAATGTCAAAGCAGAAACAGCTCCTTGTCAGGTTCAAAGAAACAACTTCATGCAAGGTTACAGAAACAGATTCTTGTTCGCTCTTCTCAATTCTCTCTCTTAATAGTCCCATGAATCATAGTTTATATCTTTGTCAGCATGACTTCACAGCACCTCTGCTTCCAACTGGATAACTCTCATACAACGTTAACTTCTGCAAAGATTCACTATGCGGGTCTACTCGCCCACCCGATAGTTTTCCACAGTCAACTGTGTTTCTTAAGTTTTAAATCAACTGACAACCAAATGTTTTATCACAGCTTCAACAGTTTGCAACTTTGTGACTTTTAGCAACTTTTCAGAAAAGACAAGATTCACTTTACTGCCCCTCAATACTTCCAAGTAAGCAAGGCACTCTTCTTCTGAACATTCACTTTCCAGAAAGGCAGCCTCTTTGTTATTCTTACCTTTCTGCAACATCAACATCCAAAATGCCTTTAAGGATGTAATTCTACTTTTCCTCCTTTTGGCTTTGGAAATATGAGTTATAACAACTTTTAGGGAACAATAATCAAGCTTCACCTTTAAAACCTTGTATTTACCACTTCGCTTCATACCAACCAGAGCAGCTTAATTGTATGCCTTGTTGTTAGTCTCTTTTAGTTTTAAACACTGCTTGTACAACACTATAGGCTTTGGTAATACATATATCCTGCTTGGCTTTGAGCAATGTTTGCACCACTCCTGGCTTTGGGAAATGCTCGTTTCACTTTTGGCTTGGGCAATGATTGTTCCCTAGAAATCACAACTATCAACGGTAAGTCACTTGTCTTCAGTGCTACATTATTTCCAACTGCTTTACAATTGTTAACCTTTACCTCAGAATCACTTTTTAAGTACACACAACCAGTCTGTCATCTGTTTTCTGCAGGTTTAGTATTCAACTAGCTGATTTACCCGGCATTGCCCGGACTTTCATTCCCTCATAGGTACAGGTAACTATGCAAAAAGTGGTGCAGATTGCTGAGGCGGTGTGGAATTGTATAGGGAACATATGCAAAGCCACAAACTTTTATTTTTAAAATGTGAAAGGCGGCTCTGAAAAGAGCCTTTTTTTTGTTTTTTAAACACGACACACAAGGAAAGGAGGGGAAAGGAGGGTAAGGAAGGGACACCAACCAGGGGGATAAGGGCAGGTGGAGAGAGGAAGATGTAGGGTGGGCGTTATTTAGGTAGTGGGCAGACCTTCTCGTGCTCCTTGACCACAGTCTCAAAAGCACTCTGAAGATTCTCCCCCCTGCAGAGTACTGCATCGCAGTACATACACAATATTGTGACCCTCGAAAGGTAAGGGTCAACAGCATCATGAATGGCCTGCGAGGCAGCTGGAGGGATGCGCTGTCCGACAGGAATGGCTCTTGTGGTGACAGGAGCGGAAATGGAGGATGTTGTAGAGAAACTCAACCTACTACGTTTATCACAAGGTACAACCTTGCGACCAGCCCCACCATGGAACGACCTTGGGTGTCGCTTCATTGATGTTGTACCAAAGCTGTACGAACCAGGCCTCCCACGACTCAGCACCATTTTGCACTGGTTGCAGGTGACCTTATTCGCATGTGCTTTTGGCACTCCATCAAGAGTGGTAAACAACTGCCATACCCAAGACTCACGGCGAGTGCTGGTAGAAGAGACTTCCACTACCTCATCTTCTTCATCCGTCTCCTCTACATCCTCACACCTGTTCCGCTCTGCAGGCCCTTGGGGATGTGGTGGTGGTGGAGGGGGTGGGGGTGCTGATGCAGGAGTAACTGAAGCAATTTGGGATGCCACCAGGAACCAGGAAGCAAAAGCAGCAAAATCAGCAAAAACAGGTCAATCTGCCAGGTTAATCTACAGTACTGGAAAGACAATGCTCTGTCAGGTAGCCAGAAGCACAATGAGAATCAGCTCTGGCGTGTGGCCTTTTATAGGGGTGCTGGTGAGCGCTCTGGGAACACCCGCGCTGTCTGCGGACACTTCGAACACCCAAGAAAGCCTCAAGAAGTTCCAAAAACTATGTAGATCACCAGGGACATTGTCTGGGACATTTGCAATGGTGATGTTTTACTGTAAAATACTTTGGATTGTCTAAAAAAGTACTTTTAAAATGTTGGGGGACCCGGACAGTGTCCGCAAATCAGGACACACGCTCAGCGTGGGTGCGGTCACATGATGTCGTTGCAAACATGTCCTGCGAATGGGACGGGTGTCCGCAGGACACCAAATGTGCAGGGACGGTTATACGGGCAGTGTTTGGGTCCACAAACTAATTAAAAGTGCGACACACGTGCGATGGACAGTTACGGACAGGCGCGATGTTCATAGGACCTATGGGTGTGGTGCGCATGTGCGTAGATGTTCTGCGGACAGTACAGCCAGGTGTAGTGTCCTTAGGACACCTCCATTTTGGTTCATTGCGGACATTCTGGACACCGAATGTGTTCTAAGAACAGTTCCATTTTGATTGCGGACAGTACGGACAGTTATAGTGTCCTTAGGACACCTCCATTTTGGTTAATTGCAGACATTACGAACACCTGCGCTGTCTGCGGACACCCCAACTGTCTTTTTAAAAAAAAGAAAGACACAGAGGATTAAATTATAACACACATAATCATTTTTTTTATTATATATAAATATAAAATGTATGAAAGAGAGGGGGAAGCAGAAACTGACACAAATACAGGGGAATTAGGGGTTTGGAGAGGATGGATGGAGGGGATGAAGGGATAGAAGTCTCATCATAACGTTTTTCTCGGAAGTGAGGTTTTGGGGATAGTTGACTGGTACATGGAGAAGGGGAACAGGTACATGTGGGACAAAGATATTTAATGTTTTCTTTTATTTAGTCCTCCACAAAATGTTTTAAAAGATTGAAATTTCCCATTAGCATATCCATTTTTTGTTCCGTGCGCTGCAGAGCATTTTCTAATGTCTCTTTTGCTATATTATTTTCACTGTTTGTATGGTCTGTTAAAAAATAAAAATGTGTCAAATACACATAAAGTAATGATTATTACTTTGCTTGTATACAGAAGTGTCTATCATTAGTATCACGGTCTTCACTCATTTCATCACGTGGGAAATTTTCTTCAAGCCATTCCAAGGTATGGGACATTTCTGTGTAAAAACAAATATTACTTTTAGTGTACCTAATACAGAAAGTTTAGAAATATATAAGAAAAATGAAGTTTACTTACTAGTTTCTGGTAAGTTTTGTTGTTACTGTTGTGTAGGTCTGCTGTTGCTTCTTGCTGTACAGTTTCTGTGAGGTAATTATGTTGGAGGCATATCTTTTTTGTTTTGATATATTCCATTCTAATACATATGCTATTTAAATGGATGGTTCATGTCTTATATATATAGGTTCCACTTCTTATTTAGTATCACATATAATGTGTTCATGTGCTGCTTTTTGAATTTGTTCAGTGTTTATATGGCATGATAGAACAAGCTAAGATACCCCCTGAGTTTTTGGGTAGTGTTGATGTTGTCCGCGTCCGTCCGCGGACATACGCACAGTCGGCGGAAAGTCACTAGCAGGGGGTTCAGTATATTCTATGTTACATGTACATAAAGAAAGGGAATCCTAGTAAACATCTATCATATTCAAACTATGTATATGTATATTCAGTAAAAAAAACTTTGATGAAGGGAGGTTATGGTTAAGTTGTGCTATTAAAAAACTATGAAATTCAGTAAAAAAACTTTGTTCAAGGGACGTTATGGTTCCAAGTAAAACTGAAAAACCCCTGGAATTTGCCAGTTATGGTAAGCTAAGCAACCATAACTTGCACCACCACTGTGCATTCTTAGGACTAACACCCAGGACATCAAAGATGACATCACAAATGTCATTGATGACATCACTGATGACATCACATGTGCATTTACTTTTCTTTTCATGAAAAGTCTGTACAAGGGATTCTTATTATAATGTTGACAAACAAAGTGTCAAGGATCATTGGAATAGATGTCATGAGCTATGTAGTGCATTAAGCAATGCATTGATATAAATAGCATTTTATTATGAAGTTCTTTACAGTATAATAGGCTACTCATGTATAAACATAAGCATTGTGTGCAGCATAAATGATGGAGGTGCAATATTCATAATCTTCCCATGTTGAATAGTGATATGATAAATGCTTTTTTATTAGAGTTGTGTGTACTGTGCAACATGTAATAAGTAGCTAATAAAACCCACTTACTATATAATTTCATTATTACATACAAAACACAAAGACACAACAACACATACAAATATGAGTATATACAGGGAAAGTGAAGGACGCAAAATAGCAGCAGTAGAACCAGAAAGTGTTCATAACCTAACTGATTATCTTTATGTACAGAAATGCTTGTTCTGCTTCAAACCTACTACTTCCCTATGTATAACTATGACATGATGTGACTGCACCCTAAACAAAGTAATGTGAATACAAATATGAGCATATCCAGAGAAAGTACAGTAATAAAAAACAGCAGAACAGTAAGAAAGTGTTGATAACCTTACTGATTGTCTTCATACACAGAAAGCATTGCTATTTTTCCAGTGTGTATTTTCCCTATGTATATGTTTCATATGCTGTGAGTGAACCCCAAATGAATTACTGTAAGAACATATTTGAAGTATAAGTCTACAAATATAGTACTTTTTGATTTTTTTGTTCCCAATTATTACCGGCCAAGATATATCACTAAAGGAAAAAAGAGGGAGCTAGACATGTGATGTCATCAAGGACATTTGTGATGTCATCTTTGATGTCCTGGGTGTTCTTAGCAATGCACGGTGGTGGCGCGAATTATGGTTTCTTATCTTACCATAACTAGCGAATTTCAGGGGTTTTTTGGTTTTACTTGGAACCATAACGTTCCTTTAACAAAGTTGTTTAACTGAATATATATATATATATATGAGAGAGAGAGAGAGAGAGAGAGAGAGAGAGAGAGAGAGAGAGAGAGAGAGAGAGAGAGAGAGAGAGAGAGAGAGAGAGAGAGAGAGAGAGAGAGAGAGAGAGAGAGAGAGAGAGAGAGAGAGAGAGAGAGAGAGAGAATATGGGAATATTTATTGGGAGTTGTTTATTAGGAAGGAAACTGAATTTTAGTGAGGTCAATGATATAGAATAATTAAGTATACTTGTTGCATTCAAAATACAAGAATAATCACAGAGCAGTAGAAATGTGATTTTATCTACAATGCTTTTTTAATCACTTTTGGTATGTGTCAAAGTGATTTTTGGGGTCATGTAAACATGTTTTTGTTTTAAAAACATATTTTTTTTGCTGGTGTGGTGTGATTTGAAAATGTGTGTTTTATCAAAGATTTTGAATGCTTAAGTGTGTTACTGTGTGGCTATGTATAAGTGAATATACATGTGTTTGTTTTGTGAAACCTAGTGTTTAATTTCATGAAAAATATGTTTGATTTTAAAAAGATATATATATTCATAAAGAATATAAGAAAGGTATTAGTTCTGCATACGGCTATCATGTAAAAAGAAAACAACAAATTGAACAGATTTTTCGGGGGGAAAATTGCCTGAATAAATGCAGGTGCAGCATGTGTTCAGCAATGCTATTTTAGTACACAAATTAAAGATTGTAAAATGTCGGGATGGTTTGTTGGAAGTTTAGATGCGATAGTTTAAAATAGAAAACACGCTGATTTTTTTAATGTTCTTGTTACTGTACTGCTAATTGATACATAAAAATACCGTTAGTTGTCAATGGCAGTTTACTGGGCATACTCGTTCCTAAATGGAGTTAAGGCAAATATTTAGCATGCCCGTGGTTACAGGTTCTGACTAATGTGAGGGCTTTAATAAAGACCTTGGGGCATTTTACCGAAGCAGGAATGCCCCCTTGGCTTTGGGCTTATTGCTATGCAGATTCCTATTATGTAAAAAAGAAATAGAATGTTTTTTTTTTTTCGGTGCAAATTGCCCAGATGCAGTATGTTTGGGAATGCTATTTTAGTACACAAGTACAAGAGGTTGTAAAATGTTGTGAATGTTTGTTTGAAGTTTACATGTACAACAGTTTAAAATGGGAAACACTATTTTAGTTTTAATGTTCTTGTTGCTGTACTGTTTTTGATACATAAGTACTGGCAGCTGTCAATGGCATTGGGCACACTGGTTCTTCTATGGCGTTTAGGAGAATATTAAGCATGTCCATAGTTACAGGTGTAAAGACCCTGGGGCACTATCCGATGCAGGAATGCCCCCCTGGATGTGGGTTTATTGCTATTAGGATTGTTTTCCTTGAGACTGGAGTAGTAATAGTGTCTGTATTTGCTCGGAAGACAGACCAGAATTTTGCAACTGAAAATGATTTCTGCCATGGAATGGGATAGACAGTCTGTTCACTCTTTGAATGGTTGCTATTTAGTACAGAAGGATTATGTTTCAAACCAGCACTTAACGCCTGTTTGTTTATTTTTTTACAATGATTTGAATGGTTGTTATGTAAAGGGTGGGCGTTTTTGTTAGCTTTTTTTCCCCCAAGTCGAGAAGCGGTCGCTGTGCCGTTTGTCAACATGTCTTTTCATGAGATTGCAGCAGCAGCGATGAGAACACCATCTGGGTTCCCAATCCATGAATACCAGTAGAAAGTCATAGGAATGTGTGTAGACAGTTGGCGATATTTAAGGTGAACAAATAGTGCTTTAAAATGGACGGGATAATGTTCACTGTAAATTGTGGAAGACATGGCCCTTCTAATGATCCGTTTCAAAGCTTGGGAACATCAATTATGAAAAATTATCTGGTGTAGGTTTCCTGGGACGATGCATTTGGAAATTGCATGAGCATCACAAAATAAAAATGCTTGGGGCGCATGTGTACTGTGTATGGAAATTGCCAGCACGTCAAGCAGGTGATTCCACCAGTGTTATGTTACCAATAGTTAATGAACCCTTGCTTTGACAATAGTGTTAACTCCACATGTTCCAGTTTTATCGTCTTCCAATGTCTAAGTGTTCTGAACAACAAAAATCCTCTCTTTCTAAAATTGGCTGCATGTTTGAAATATATAATCCAAGAATAAATGTACCCTAAAAATAGCACAATCTCCTAATATTACACCTCACTCTCATGTAATAAATATGTACTATGCAGAAAAAGTATTAATAGATTGATATCATATAATCTACAGTTGTATTGCAATACATAAACATCACTCAAAAAAATATATTCTCTGAAAGGTTCAATAATTCAACAGCATCTGACGCACCTGACATGCTATTGGCAGCTACCCATGACAGAAAATGAAGAATGAATCAGAAAGTTAATATAAATATTTGATTATTTGTTGTCATGTACTGTTTATCTATTTCTAATTCCAATATTTGAAGTGACATGCAGTATTTCTATCTACTACACTAAAGCAGAAAACTACATGCAATGGCTGCAAGACAATTATCCTACAAAATAAGTTGTTGAACAAAAAGAAATCAAAATAAATACACCACATGCAGCATTTTGTAAGTCCATTCTTTATGTATATGTAAAATAATAATCCTATTTTTAAATATTAGTCACCAAACACATACTGTATCTGCTTAGTATAAATTATTTATACAACTAACACAATTATATTTAAAGTGTATTATATCTTCAATTGTTTCAAAATATTTAAAATATTTTCAAACCGATGAAGTTATTCAAGTATGATGAAGGATCAAACAAGAAGCACCACAACAACTACTCATGAAACTAGTCCTGGATTAATTAAAAGAATTAAAATGACTACTAATGTTGGAAAAGAAGTACAAGCAATCAAGAAAACACTAAGATGTGGCTTTTTAATGTTCTGTCACAAAATTTGCAAACATGAATTATGGTACGTTATCTGGTGCAAGTCTCCTGGGATGATGTGATGTGTATTGGAAATTGGATGAGATATTCTGGCCCATAGTGGGCTGCAGCTTTTTTGGCTTATGTGTGGTTTTATATTTTTAATGTAGCTTTAAGCGGTGGCTGTGCATAACTGTACTCACCGATTAAAGGTGGCTGCTAACAACAGCTAGTCTTGAAATGGTATCAGCACTGGGACATTCTATTGGAAGAGTTATTGGGAATGCTAGAGAGGTTCAGAGAGGAGGCTTCATTTTTTGTGGCATTGTGTTTTTAGAGTTGTCATTTTTGTTATTTAATTTTTTCGTCACCAGTTGGATATTTCAATATGTCTAACATTGCAATTAATATTTGAAAACAACAGGCTACCAACCATAGATTTTGGATTTTACCAGTGGATACAGCCTTCAACCATGTCCACTGTATATTATATACACTGATCAGGTACTAGCCATGGACTTTAGCACAATACTGGTTAGTTGCCACAATCTTTGGCTGTGCCCACTATATATTCTAACATATAAATGGGCCACTAGCACGGTCTTTGATCTTGAGCAATTTGTACATGTTTTCGCCATGTCCACGGTTTGTTTTAAACTAATAAAATTCAATAAGCAAAGGCCTTCGACCGTGCCCACTGTATATTATGTACACACTAACTAGCAACTAGGCATGGTTTTGAACACAATACTAGCGAGTGGCTATGGCCTTTGGCTGTGCCGACTGTAATTTTTAACATATTAATGGGCACTAGCTATCGACACTTGACTACAGCTTTCAACTTTGCCCATTTTATATTTTAAAACAATGATTTGCTACTAAGCATGGCTTTTAATCATGTGGATTGATAGATGCGTACAGTAACCAGCCACCAGCTATGGCATTTGGTGCTGGCCAGTGACCCCAGCCTTTGGCATGGTCAAGTCCATGGCCTAAATTGTTACTAAGGTAATAAAAATGTGTTTGAGTTAACAATGAAGTGGTCTTGCTGTATATGTAGAAAATGGGTGGGAATAATTGTTCGAAGTTGTTTATTAGGAAATAAACATTCTAGGAGTGACGTGTGACATTGCAGATTTTTTGTTCGTTTTAGTAAATGGTGTTGCCAAAAATGATGAGAACATTTGGCAACAGCTTATAGATATTGGAAATGTGAAAAACGTATTTGTGTTTTTATTGGAGCACAATTATTTATACAATGGCTGTGTGACCATACCAGATTGTATATGTTTGATGTTGAGTTAACAAACTGAAGTTATTTTTGTTGGTGGCTTCCATTCTGATGAACAGGGATACATGAGTGTATGGGTCCATTTTCCTTCTGATAGAATCTTTGTAATTGGTCCTAACACATCTGGTAGAAATGTACTGGCACTGTTTCGATACCAACAAACTAAGAGTTTGCTGGTAGGGGTTTGGTACTCTTGGCAGGCCTAATCTGCTGGGAGTTCAGCCTCCTACTGACAGTGTTTTTACTAAAGCACAAGCACTGTTAGCTACAGTGCCGGTGTTTGTGAGTCCATTCCCATGGAGTCTTATGGAATTCCACAGGAATGGGGATGTAGCATTTCCACCACCTGCCATAATATCTTGGTGGCACCAGCAAGTGAGGAGGTGGAAACAGTGTTACATGGTTATATCTTCAGTGTAGCTGTGAGTGGTGGTTGTATATAATCAACATCCACCTATTAAAGCTGCTGCATTTTTTGGAAATGGTAGAGAGGTGTGTTCATTTTTTGTGGCATTATATTTTTAGAGTTGTCATTTTTGTTATCAGTTGGACATTTGAATATGTCCAACAATCTTCAGGGAAACAGTGAGAGCAGCCCCGTCTAATGTTCCCTTTTTTGAATAATTGTTATTTTCATGTCATTTATTGTTCTACATATTCCTCACCGGATTCACATTCCAACATGTCCGATCACGAGAGTACCAGCAGTGATGACGTTATTATTTGGTTTCTGAATTCACTGCCACTGAGGAAGAAGGCAACTGGGATGATAAGCACTGCTGAGAGCTGGCACTTCTTTAACGTTAACAACACTGTTTCTGAAAAAGGGGCAGGGGAGGTAGTTTGCACATTTCTGAAACAAAGAACACACACACACACACACACACACACACACACACCCCCAACCCCCCCCCCCCTCGGTCTCCCCCTGTCCTCCCCAGCCTGGCGGAGGTAGACTGATTGAACATTGTGTTAGCCCGACTGAAGGGGATCCGAGATCTGAGCTTGGCTGAGGGGCATCCGGGGTGAACCGTGAGTCATCCGAGAAAGAATTTCCTACGAGAAATTGGATGCATAAACAATTGACATTGTGTTGAAACGATCTGAGCCTGGCTGATGGGGATCTGAGGTGAATAGTGAATCAACTTAGAAATTTGTGAAAATCTGAAAGAGGAAAATAATGTATTGTTTGTTTGTCGCATCAGGCCCTCTGAATCGAGAGACTTTGAAAGGCAAAGAGACTTTGGCATGGAAGGCCCTGATGCTAATGATTGAACTGTATCCTCATGCTACAGAAGACAGAGATTGTAGTAAGCTCGAGTGTACCGTCTTGTACCGTGCTGAAAACATGGGGGAAGGGAGGCCAACGGCCTGAACACCCGGACATATCATTTTGTGAACACTTCTTTGTATTTCAAAGTTAGGATTGGCAATAGGTATATTAGTATGGGCCCTTTAATTTTGACAAGACACTTTTAGGACCGAGTTATTATTATTTGATGGTCGTAGCTTGCTTCCATCTGTAGAGTTAGGATTAGATAGGTGTTTTTCAAACCCCCATTTATTTCTTTTTTTTTTTAAATTCAGTATGCACCAGTGAACTTTTGTCACGTGCGTCTGTCTTACTGTTGATACCAGCCTTCCTTACAGGTCTTATATCTTCAATGTAGCTGTGAGCGGTGGTTGTGCAGAATCAACCTCCACCCATTAAAGGTGCTGCTAGCAACAGCCAGAGTCTTCAAACGCAGGTAGCACTGGAATACTGTGTGTGAAGAGTTATTAAAAACGGTTAAGACGTTTAGAAAGGAGGCTTTTCATGAAGTGTCTACAGATGTGTTGTGAAGGTAGGAGCAACACATCTGTAGACACTTCATCAAAAGCCTCCTTTCTAAACGTCCCAATCATTTCTAATAACTCTTCACATAGAGTGTTCCAGTGCTGCCTGCATTTGAAGACACTTGCTGTTGCTCCCATCTTCAACAGTACCACTTAGATGAGCGAGAGGCCTACGCAGGATCTTTTCTTTCTGATCAATCATTTGGTGCAAGTCTCCTGGGATGATGTGTATGATGTGTATTGGAAATTGCATTAGATGGTCTGCACCATACTGGGTGGTGGTCTTTTTTGGCGTATCATTGTAACTGTGAGAGGTGGTTGTGCAGAATCGACCTCCACCCAATAAAGGCATTGCTGGCAACAGCCAGAGTCTTTAAACATGGGCAACACCGCAACACTATTTGAAAAGATATTATGAATACTAGAGAAGTTCAGAGAGGAGGCTTTTCATGAAGTGTCTACAGATGTGCTGCTCCTATATGCAGTGGTTTATAGTGAACATTTGGAAACCAATAATGTCGAAAGACATTTTTTCGAAAAAAAAAAATGTCAAAAAAAAATTTCGAATTTTTTTAATGCATTTTTTTCTGAAATGGGGGTTCCCACCAGCCCCCCTTTTTTATTTTTTTTTGTTTTACCCATTTTTTTATCCCGAACCCAAAAATAAATATATAATTTAAAAAAACGGAATTCAAATTTTTTTTCCGACATTATTTTTTCTAAAGAAATTGTCATTCCACATTATTCTTTCGAAAAAATGACCGACCACCATATCCAGCAGTACCACTTGGATGAGACAAGAGGCTTTCCCAGGATCTTTCCTTTCTGATGCAATGCATCTGTCGGAAGTCTTCATCCACTTCATCCCGGGGTAGTAATAATGTCTTTATTCAGTTGAAGACACTCCGGCATTTCGCAACAGAAGAAAAAAGAAGAAAAAAGTGACGGTTGCCATGGAATGGGATATGAAGTGTATTCACCCTTTTGATGGCGGCCATTTAAAAAAGTAAGAAAAGAACTAAACAAAGAAGATGGCCAGCATGGAACTGGAGTAGGGGCTACATATAGTCTCTTTTCCCTTTTTATGGCGGATATTAAAACTTTTTATGTATTTGTTTGTAGAAGAACGATTTGACATAAATGAGGCACTTTATGTTTGTAGACACTGCGTTGGGCTTTATAATGAAACAATTATTTCTGCAAGAAGTGTTTTGAATGGCATGGTAGTGCTCGATATCTCTGTTGTGCTTTAAAAATGTAACATGTTTGAAGTGATTGCATTGAAAACTGTTCATCCTTTTTGAGGCATTGTCTTTTTCATGCTGTCATTTGTACTGTTTTACATATTCCTTCCCAGTTGGACATTTCAACATATATGACCACGAGAGTACCAGCAGTTATGACGTTATCATTTGGGTTCCGAATCCATCGCTACCAAGGAAGAAGGCAAATGGGATGAAAACCACTGCTGACAGTTGGCGCTTCTTTAAAGTTAAAGAACACTGTTCTAGAAAAGAGGCAGAGAAGGTACTTAGCACATTCTGCAATAAAGCTCTACACTGTGGGCCTTCCAATGTCCCATCTCAAAGCCTGGGAACATCTATTATGATTAATCACCTAGTGTGAGTCCACTGGGATAACGTTGATAATGACTATCGGAAAGCGCACACACATAAAAAAAGGAAAAATTAATGGGTCCCATTCTTTGCGTAGACGGACATCAGCACCACCTGCAGCACTTCCATTCACCAGTGCAACAATATTACAAACTGAAAATGAAGCCTCAACTTCAGCAGTGGTGTCAACTGCACAGACTCCTGTTTTACCGACTCCCGTTCTTTCCATGTCATGTGCAGACGATGTCTCGAATGGGTAGTCAAGGGAGGTGCCACAATTGAGGAATGGCAGAAGTTAATCGCTGATTACCAGATTATATGTCATCTTTTTTTTTTTTTGAGGGGCACATTCCCCCCTTCTTCTAAAAAATAAAAAATGAATTCCCTTTGTTATAGGTTTCATCCTTATGTGTTTTTCTCCCCTATTCCACCCCCCTCTTTCCGTCCCCCAAAACAGCATTTTAGGCAACACTTTTTAAATTACAAAAATAGATAAAATTGAACACGGACTGCAAAAATATATTACAATATCTAGTGTAATTTATTTTATGCAGTTTCAGTAATTAAAATCTCCCAATTGTTTGTTTGTAGCCGCAGTTACACTGTTAACAGGGGCAGTAGTTTAGCAGCGAAAAAAAGAGCACTCCAGTCTTTTCTCGTCTTAGCCATGCACGTAAAATCACACAATTCATTGGCTGATGCTGTAGCTGCTGTTACAAATAATCATATACAAAGAATATACAACTCTGTGTCTGTACATATGTGCATTTCACATGTACATATTCAAGGAAATAAAACGTTAGTTGCAGGGACGTTAAGGGTGAGAACTTAACGCAACAAAAACTCTGAGATTTAGCTAAAGCAACCTTAACTTCGCGCCCATGTTGGGCATCCTATGACCACAATGATCACATCACAGATCAAATCAGTGATGGCATCACTAATTGCATGTTGTATGAGAACATTGATGCCATCAGTAGTGACAACACGAATTACATTGTATATAACAGATTACATCAATAATGAATTTAAATATAACATTTATAAGCTAGCGCAGGAAACATGCGTTTGTTTATAGCCCCCTATAATATATGGTTAAAAATTTAATTAAAACTAGGCTTATTGATTTGAATAATTTGTGCACCATAATGTGATGGCAAATTATGCCATTATGGGATTTGCTGTTGACATACTTTAAATTTTGTTCAATACATGATTTTGTTGCGAGTATTCCTGTAAATGTGTACATTTTTGCACAATATGTATAAATTCGTCCAGCAGTCGGGGTAAAGATGATAATAATACTGCTTATTCTTAATTCAACATTTGATATATGATTATCTGTTTATTTAAATTTGAAAATTTATTTTGTTGACTATTTTTCGCCTATTGCTCTTGTTGTTATTAATGAATAATTGTCTATTATGTGTAAAGTTTTAATTTACTTTCATTCTATACCACATTAAAATATAAATAAATAACAGATTACATGAATAATGGAATTAAATATAACATTTATAAGTTAGCACAGGAAAACTTTGATTACCATAATAACAATTTAGGCCGTGGACTTGGCCATGACAAAGGCTGGGGTCACTGGTCGGCATCAAAGGCTGTAGCTGGTGGTCGGCTAGTTTTCAAAAATACCAATGTGCATGGTTAAAAGCCATGCCTAGTAGCCCATCACTGTGTTAAAATACACATTGCTCAATATTGAAAGCTGTAGTCAATGGTCATGGCTAAAGGCCATAGCTAGTGCCCATTAATATGTTAGAATATATAGCCGGCACAGCCAAAGGCTGTGACCACTGGCTAGTATTGAGTTTAATATCATGGCTAGAGGGTAGTTAGTGTATATAATATATAGTAGGCACGGCCAAAGACCATAGCAAGTGGCTGGTTACTGTTGTATGCACAGTGGGCATGGCCGAAGGCCATCACTTATTGCATTTAGTTATTTTAAAATCTACAGTGGACATGGCCAAAACATGTGAATGTATAGTGGGCACAGCCAAAGATTGTGATCACTGGCCAGTATTGTGCTAAAGTCCATTGCTAGTGCCTGACCAGTGTACATAATATACAGTGGACACGGTTGAAAGCTGTATCCATTGGTAAAAGCCAAAATATATGAGTGTTACCCGGTTTGTGTATTAACATATTCAGTACACATGGGTGAACGTTGTGACCATGGTCCATAACTGAAGGCCATGACTAGTACCCAATCATGAGTTCAAATATATTTGGCCATGCACATTGAACATGTCTGAAGGTCATGCTTAATGTCAATTACTGTTGTAATGTAATTAGTGATGTCATCAGTGATGTGATCTGTGATGTCATTATTGTGATCATAGGATGCGCAACAGGGGGCACGAAGTTAATGTGGCTTTAGCTGAATTTCAGAGTTTTTTTGTGCTACGTTCTCACCCTAAAGTACCTGCAACTAAAGTTTTTTCCTTTAATATACTTATTATATATATATTCATGCCCGCACTCTGCTGGCATGAATTAGACTGGGAAGGAAAACTTTTTAAAAATGCGAATTTCTTTGAAATAAAGTTTGTTACTGCTTCAAACTTTCTGGAGTGCTTTTGGCTAATTTTTTACTTTTTTGGACTTTGGATAGATTAATATAAATATATATATACTTTTGTGGCTTTCCATTGTCCGTCAAACAACAGTCGGTTTAATACTGCTTTCACTTGCATGTGAGTGATTCTGCTTGGCTATAGTTGCCTGCCTTTGTTCATGCAAGGGATCAGAAAGCTCAGCAACACTCAACGGCTTCTGTCTTGCGCACCTTTGTGCGCTGCAGCAATTTAACTGCTCCTGGTTTTGTCTGAACATACACACTTCCTCAGTGATGGAGTCTTCATTCCCACCATGCAGTCACAGAGCTCGTATCGTGCCTGGGACCCTCAGCAGTACACCAACTTTCAGCCACGGTCTCCGGCACACTTCCTGCTGCACAATCGCTGCAATCAGGTTCATATGTGGAAAAGCAGTCTTCCTTCACACTTTCCTCCGCTGCACAACCTCTGCACTTCAAATTTCGGGGGAACAGGACCCTTTCAGGAAAGGCAGTTGAAATCTGCTTGGTTAAAGTCCCGGGGTCCCTCCTTTCCACCAACTTCTGCTTGGACTGCCAACAGCATGCTCACCTTCTTCTGATGCCACTGCTGCGACTACTGCGACTACTGCAGCTCCAGCTAAAAGGGGCCGTTTAATCCTCTCTGATTCCCTCAGGTGTGCGTCATTATGCTTAACAAGCTGACTACTTCTGCAACATTGCTCTTGCCCTCTTCCTTGTCCCAGTACTTAAGGGATTATAGGACTTTGAGTCCCAACCAACAGAGTTAGGCTTTTTTGTCAGCTTTCTATTTTTAAATACAGATTTACTTCTCTTAAATGCATTTAAGGAAAAACCTCAAGAGTTTACTTGAAAAGGGGAAGACCGTGTTCAAGCCAATATTTATAGGTTTCCTTTCACTGTACCGCTAGGAGTAAGGGGGATTTTAAACCTTAGAAATCTCAAACGGTCTTTCCTTTCTTAGGATATTTAGAGATTTCACACAAGCTTTACCCATATCAAAAGGCTTAATGTGTGGTTCAGCTAAATCATAACGACAATAAGCCATTACATGCCTTTGTACCTGTAAAAGGTTCTTCCCTTTTAAAGGCAAATACGGTGTCTCATCCCACGAGATCTCCTCACCGTCCTGGGTCTTGTCTCCTCCCACAGAACATCACCTCCAAGGACAGGATCTGGAAGCATCTGCCTTTCCCTGGCCCCCTGGGAGGAGACATTAGGCAGGGGTTTTGTGGGGGATGCGCAGCATTCATCACAATAGACAGCGAAGCACATGTTCTGCATCAGATGATGAGTGCCACAAATAGCGTAAAGTACACACCAACTCCCTGAGATGGTTCAAGGGTTTTTATTAGAATTTTGCATGGTGCTAAGGGCCATCCATCATTCTCTAAGTTCTGACTATGACTGAGGATGCAAAGACAGTCACCTTATCTATCTAACTACGCTCATGGACTTCCTAGAGTACACCTAATCTATATTTGTTGTTATTGGCTAAAACAGCTATATAGTTGTGTCTTTCAGACACTCTAGTTCAGTCAGTCGACATCCTCTCATACGTCTTACAATGTTCCGCTCCCTGTCTCTGACAGCTGTTCTCCTATAGCTATTCTCCTGCCTCTAACGGAACCCACATACTGACATGCCCTCTACATCGTCCTTTTATGTGTAAAGACTGGAGGCGGGTGTCTGTACTGCTGCTCTCTATATGGCAGACGAGAGGCACATAGGACCCCAGCCAAGTTGACGACGATTCGAAGACTTTCTGCAAGGCACCTCGATGTCGATAGTTCAGGACCACAAAGAGTTTGTGAAGAACTGTGGCCCAGCAAGGGCGTCGAGTCGTCCGACATCTCTGCGGTTGTGTGGTACTCCTCGGCGCGTCGACGGCCTGTCCTTCACCGGTGGGATAAGACGTGCAGTGGTGCGGACGAGCGCGTCTGTGAATCAAAAGTGTTAGGGAAAGGAGCGTTGCGGCTCCGGTCGTCGGTGGCACGCGTCAAGCGGTCCCCGCTTCTGGGCAACACGGCTTCGACGGACCTCCAGCGGTTATAGGAAACCTGCGAACCCTGGTCGATGACGGTAGACGGAATGTCCAGTGCTTATCTTCGTTCTCCTCGGCAGTCCCCATCTCCGGTCGGCAGCCTGTTGATGGTCTGATTTCCAGGGAGCTTCAACGAAGTTTAGCGGTGCTCGATGGTCCCTCGGAGCAGGGGAAGAGGGCGCCTAACCAGGTCCTCTCTTGGATCAGTCTCGACGGCTCAGCGGCTTTCAGATTTCGGTGAAGGGAGACACCAGTCAACCTTCTTCTTTAGGCTTGGTTGTCGAGATCAAATGTACGTTTCAACTTCAGCTTCTGAACAAATTCTAGCAGTGAGAGGGCCCCAGATATACTAGTTCATCTCTCATTCATTCTGCTGGGTCACACTCAGGCAACCAATCACTCAGAAGGGCATTCAGCAGTCAGGCAGCCAATCAGGCATACAGTGCATTCAGGCCATAATAATAATAATTTGGCATTTATATAGCGCTACGAACCCTCAGGTATCTGAGCGCTGCTTATTATTACCCACGGTGTGTGGTGCCATTCGTCTCCCTTTCAGACACTCACAACAAGGAACGTGCATTGGGACAAGTACCCAGCCATTCAACACTACACAATGCATTCATACCAGTTTCAGGCAGGGCTGTCTCATTCATTGTATTTCATACTAGAAACCAGACATCCACAACAAGGAGTGCATATTGGTCACACACTCCATTCACCCAGGTCCTACCCACAGGGTGTACCCACAACATACAGTCACTGGGAAGGCTCCAGCCAGTCTGGCCTGGACTTCACAACAACACCATATATGGAACTTCCAACCAAAAGCCAGTCAGGGGGAAGGGACAGAGTCAGGGCTTCCCAGTACTTTAGGAAAACAAGGTAATAGGC
This sequence comes from Ambystoma mexicanum, assembly GCF_040938575.1. NCBI lineage: Eukaryota > Metazoa > Chordata > Amphibia > Caudata > Ambystomatidae > Ambystoma > Ambystoma mexicanum. Next base: position 565,045,219 of record NC_090933.1, read on the forward strand.
AATAGAAAGCAAGAGGCCACAGGGGCCATCTGGTTTCCTATCAGGAATCAAACAAATTCCAATGGCAGGGCCCAGGTATCCCAAAATGGAGGATGCTTAGAGCACCTGTCAAATTTAGCATGGAGCTGCCACCAGCCCATACCCTGCTCTATGGGCCACACACAGGTGCCGAAAACATACAATAGGGGCATAGGATTGCACCCCCACCCATGGGTGCCATAAGGGTATCCCATGGGTCTGTACACCAAACCAAAAAACAGGAAGAGCTGCAGGACTCCTGGGCAGAAAACAATACAGAACACAAATGAAAAAGGACTACAGGACAAGGACAGGGAGGCCATGTCCCTCCAATGCATTTCCAGCATCACAGTCACTCCCACCCAGACTGAGGTTAGAGTGCCGAATCTCCCACAAGATAGACACCCTCATCCAGATGGTCAACATACCTTCTGGAAAGGCCATCTGCATTATCGTGACTCTTCCCTGGTCTATGCTCTATGGTGAAGTCTAGCCCTTACAGGTTTATGGACCACCTGAGCAGTTTCGGGTTCTCACCCTTCATCTGCATAAGCCACTTCAGGGGCTTATGATCTGTTTGGACCTTGAAGGTATACCCCGTAATGTAAGGCCTAAAAAACTATACTGAAACATTCTGTTACGCTCACCTGGTATCCACAGGGACGCCACCCAGCTGGGTTACTCGCTGGTATGCTTCTCAGCTTTGCCCTGATGTGGTCTGCGGGGATGGTTCTGCCTGAAAATACAGGAGGACTGTGTTCAAGACTGACCGACTGGGGAAAGTATCCTCCCTCTACCCCCGTATGATTTCAGTCCCTCTGGTGCCCTCTCCTCACCTTGTGGTAGAATTAGGCGTGCTCTCCGTCCTGCCTTCTTTGCAGGGGCGCGTTGTCTTTCATGGGCAAGTGCGGTCCAGTTACTTCACTGACGCCGGCCCGTTTGATATTGTTCAGGTAGGTCTTATTGCTGTTCTTTAGTTTTGTTGCTATCCTGCATGCCTTTCTTTGTTTAAAATGTCTCTTTTTTTCTCCCTTGGGGATACGGAGCTTCAGCGCGGCAAACTGGCTTGGTTGAGCCCCGCTGGTAAATGATGGCGCATTAAGAGCAATATGATGCGGTAAGTAAGCGCTATGCGCAGCGCTATGAAGTCTTGCCTTTGCTAACCTGTGTTTTCCTTCCTTGTAGGTCGCAGTGTTCTTCAGCGCGAGTGGAATGTCACGAGTGGTTCTAGCCGAGAGGCCAACAGCCAGGTAAACCTTTTGAGCAGTTCGTAATTTGTGAATGTCTCTACTGCTTTCTTTAATGTTTCCTCTATCTTCCTCTTTCAGGTCGTTCTGTCCTCAAGGCGTGCAGATTCAAGGAAGCTGTTCTCAGTAGCTGCAAGTGTTTAAAGATGAAGACTGCAGGTAAGATGTTGCTGCTAATGATGTTCCTTTTGTCTCCTTGCAGGTTCTGCTTCTCCGAGGTTCGAGGGAATAGCTGGATACGGTGAGCGTCACGCTGCAAGCTGCAAAGTAACACGAAGCGTGTTGTCTTGCTCGGGTGTGGTTTAAGTAGCCCCAACAAAATAGTCCAGGTAAAGTAGTCCTTAGGCTACCACACCCAAAACACTAGACTGCATAGCTTGGTTCTTAGGAACCAAGCTATGTGGAAGCTTCCATGTTGGCTGACAATACAATAAAGTAGTTCCCAAGCACATTGTTTTTCATGGTGTACGAGCCTGGCGCCACAGGCGACGCGACTGGCCCCATGAGGGCTTTTGAAGGGGATGCCAGGCTCTAGACGCCCGAGTCCTGACTCCACCTGGCCAATGGGTTTGCCAGAGGGGGTTTAGGGCGAGGGTAGTGATACATTCCTTTTCAACAGTAGCCCACCTAAGTTCTCTAACCTTGAGTGGTCTACTGATGAATATGATTAGATGTTCCCTCCCTTTCACATCTAACTGGGACAAGACAGCTCCAATTCCGGTGTCGCGGGCATCCGTCTTGAAGATAAAGGGTTTGCTGTTGTCAGGCGCACACAACACAAGTGCCCTACACAGACTTTCTTTCAAGCCATCAAAGGCCATCTGACAGTCTTCAGTCCAATTAACCTTCCCAGGCTGTTTGGGTATAAAGTCAGAGCTGTCAGTGGTGCAGCTATGGTTCCATAGTCTGCCATGAAATAGCGATAATACCCAGTGAGGACCAAAACGGCTCTCACCCGGGTTTGAGTAGTGGGAGTCTCCCAGTCATGTACATCCTTTACTTTACTGGGGAAGAGGTTGGATTTGACGCCCTCCTAGCTCATGACCAAGATACGTGACTTTCCCCTGAGCTATCTGGCACTTGGTGGCCTTGATAGTGAAGTTAGCCCTTTTCAAGGCCTGCACCACCTTATCCATATGTGTCAAATGCTCTTCCCAGGTGGAACTGTAGATGGCAATGTAGGCCACACAATTGGCCTCCAGCCCACTGAGCGCATGATTGACCAATCTCTGGAAGGTGGCAGGGGCATTCTTCAACCCAAAAGGCATGACCCTACACTGGTATAGGTGTTGAGAACGCCGTCTTTTCCTTGGCATGGTCTGTATGAGCTATTTGCCAATAGCCTGAGGTAAGGTCAAAGGTGCTCACAAATTTGGCAGCACCTATGGCGTCCACAAGCTCATCAGCCCTGGGCAATGGGTGCACGTCAGTTTTGGTGACGGCATTGACTCCTCGGTAGTCCACACAGAACCACCAATCCTTGGTACCTGCCTGGGAACTTGCCTTGAGGACAAGGACCACGGGATTGGACCAGGGACGGGTTTAGGGTTCAATAACACCCAGATCCAACATCTTTGCGACCTCAGCCTGGATGTGGTTCTTAACTGTATCTGACATACGGCAGTACCTGTTTTGACAGGCACACTGTCACCAGTGTCAATTTCGTTCCTACACCACGGTATAAGGCCTGGTGTCAGTGAAAACAGAGAGGCATACTGCCGGAGCAAAGCCCTGCAGGCCCTCTGCTGCTCTGTCGTCAGATCTGGGGAGAGATGCACTCCCTCCACTGAGCCATCCTGAGGGTTGCTATGCAGCAAATCGGGAAAGGGCTCACTCTCATCCTCTTCTTGCTCTGAAGCTAGCAAGAGACATGACACTTCTGCTCGCCCGTGGAAAGGCTTGAGCCTGTTAACATGGAATACCTGAGGGGCTACCCCAGCGACTCCCATGTCAACCAAATAATTGACTTCGCACATCTTGGAGATGATCCTGAAGGGTCCAGTCCACTTGAATGCCAAAGCTCTGCTCTAGGCTTGGTAGGCTCCCTCACAAGGATTTCCTATCCCGGAGTCCAATCCACTTACAAGGCTTTAAGGTCAGGCCAGTACTTGGTCAATTCCTGGCTGGCCTTGAGATTTGCAGTTGCTTGACCCATCATCTGTGTCATCCTCCATCTGAGACCTAACACATAGTCCCCCAGTTGCTTGGCGGGACCTAGAGGGGTGGCTTCCAAACCTTCTCTGATCAAGGCAAGGGACCCCTCACGGGATGTCCAAAGAGTAACTCAAAGGGGCTGAAACCAACACCCTCTTGAGGTACCTCTCTGTAAGCGAACAGCAGGCATGGCAGGAGGAGATCCCATTTCCTCCTTAGAGGCTCTTCCAAAGCACCTAGCTTGCCCTTGAGAGATTTATTAAATCTCTCGACCAGACCATTGATCTGGGGATGGTAAGAGATGGAGAACTTGTAGGTTACCCTGCACTCTTTTCTCATGCTTTTCATGTAACTAGACATGAAGTTGGATCCTCTGTCAGAGACAACCTCCTTAGGGAATATAGCATGGGTGAAAATGCCCAGGAGGGCGCTGGCAACCACCTTGGCAGTTACAGCCCGAAGGGGTATAGCCTCAGGGTACCTGGTTGCATGATCAACCAAGACCAGGATGAACCGATGTCCACCTGAAGTGGGAGGGTCAAGGGGGCCGGCAATGTCAATGCCCACCCTCTCAAACGGTGTGCCAACCACTGGCAATGGTTGCAGTGGGGCAATGATACTGACTCCAGTCTTGCCAGATAACTGACAAGTTGCGCAGGTCGGGCAGTGGGACTCCACTTCCACTCCCATCCGAGGCCAGTAGAAATGGGCAGAGAGCCTCTGCTTAGTCTTCTTGGTACCAAGATGACCAGCTAAGGGCATCTCATGCGCCAACTACAGCAGGAAAGGCCTTTAAACCTGGGGTACCACCAACCTCTTGAGGGCACCAGGTTCAGGCTTAGTGGGTTTACTGACAAGGAGCTCACCCTCCGAATAGATCCAGAAGGTCCTAGACACTTCTCCTTGTGCCTGGGACAGGGTGTTAGGCTCACCTGGACCCCACAGGGGTGTCGATCGGACCCGGACAGCTGCGTTCTCCGTCAACGTGATGCGTAGTGCAGAGAGGACTGTCTGGACTGCCCCGCCTAGTCTTGTCTACTGGACCCGAAGAAGTGGAGACAGGGATTAGCCACCTGTGGGTTTTAGTGATGGCCTCCCAACTGTTCTCGCTCTCCCCCAATAATCACCTCCGATATCCCCTTAGTAACCTCACCTTATGTTTGTAAAAGATGAGCTCTCCATCCTGCGTGTCTTTCAGGGGCGCGTAGATACCAGTTACTTCTCTGGTTTGAAGGCGTTGGGAGAGTTCCGGTAAGCATTGACTCTGAAGTCCCAGGTGGGATTGGTAAGTACCAAGTTCAAAGAGTTCAATGTGCCCGATGTTCACTCTTGTCCCCTTCCTTCCTTAAGTTGCAACTGAGTTCGTGAGAAGAAGGTCTCGTAGCTGCTGCTGGCGTTCAGGTAAGAGTCTGTGTTACCTAACGCTGTCCGGTAACTATTGCACGCGTTAACGTGTTGTTTTTCTCCCTCTTTACAGATGCGGCATATGAAGATATGGAGAATAATACCGCCGGTGGTAAACCAGGTAAGTCTATGGTGGTAAGAGGTATTTGTTGATTCTCTTGGCTCAACTTGTTATTCTTGTGCCCCTAGGTGCCGCAGTACAGTGAAGAAATGATGGAGACAGTGCCGGATCGAAAGATGCTGTGAGAACTGGTGAGTATGGCGCCGTGCTGGAGCTGGCGAAGCGACGCGTGCAGGACCGATGTACTTTCCAGGTCGGGAGATGAAATGGATCCGGAATCAGGTGAGGAATTTGAAATAAGTTTGTTTTCTAACCTTGTCCTTTTCTTCCTCTTTATTCTAGGAGCTCCGGATTCGAGGCGGGTGTGGCAGAAGACTGGATTCTGGCTGCAGGCACGCGGGCGTGGCAGAAGACTGGATGCTGGCTGCAGGCACGCGGGCGTGGCAGAAGACTGGATGCTGGCTGCAGGCACGGTGAGAGTTACGCTGCTGGATGCAGAATAACACAAAGCATGTGCTGCTGTTCGGGCGTGGTTTAAATAGCCTCCAAAGTAGTCCCAGGAAAGAAGTTCCCCAGGACCACACCCGAGTAAAAAATAGTCCCTGTAGTAAAATAGTCCCATCCAGGCCTCACGTTGGCTTGGATTTATTTGCAGCATGGTCTGCATGAGGTAAGTAATGTCTATGGAGCCTGGCACCTATGGCGCCAGGACTGATTTTTATTATAAGCCTGGTGCCTACGGCGCCAGGGCTGAACCCAGACAGCCCCTAGCTGGGGATGCTGGGGTTTTTGTAAATGTCTAGATGCCTGCTCCCGGGGCTGATGGGCTTGATCTGGATGCCCGGGGGTAGGCATCATGACACAGGGCCTGTTTCCTCAGACCCTTGAGAGAGTGGAACTCTCTCTGGCCCTTACAGAAGTCTGCCCAGGAGGGTCCCCCTTCAGCCAACAGTCATTGAAGGTCGGGGTGGTCCTCCGGGTTGAGAACCTCTCCCGCAGGAGAGTCTTCTGCCTCTTCTCCCTCAGCAGTTGAGTTTGGGTTTTCCACTGGACCCAGCCCGTCCAGAGCATGTATCCCAATGGGTGCTGTAGGAACAGAAGGAAGAAAATGAGCCCACTTCACAGAAATGTTCTTGTTCTTCCGTCCTCCGTCCTGGCCTTTGACTCAGGTACCTGACTCACAGCCAGACCCGGTGTCACCTGTGACCTAGTGAATGCAGCAGCAGCCATGGGGAGACCATCCGAGATCAAACCCAACACTACTAGATCATTTCCTAACAGAATGTTAGCAGGAAGATTGTCCTGAACCAGGACAGGAAGCTTTGCTGTCTTGTCTCCAATCATGAGTGTGACTAAGGATACAGGCGATAATTTGGGAGGCCCACCAGCTAACCTGGTGGTTCTCAGAGGAGCACCTACATAGTCCTCTGTCTTGAGCAGGGTCCTGTCCACCACTGTCATGCTTGCCCCAGTGTCTCTCAAGCCAGTAGAAGGCTGGCTAATCAAGAGGACACTTCTCAAAAACCTACGAATGTTCTGTGGCATAATCGCCAGTACTTCGGCATACTGGTCCCAGGCCCCAAGGGACACTAAGGAAATCTCTACAGGAGCACCAGATGTGATTCCGATAGAGGATGGGAGGACAGTGGCCTCCACCTCAGACATGGGGTAAAGGTAGGTCAGGCTGACAGCCTGGACACTTTATACTTGGGGTCACCCTTCTTGTGATCCAGAGCCCCACAGTCCCAACAAGTGCCAGGAATGCGAGGTACGGTACTGGAACCACTGGGAGCCTGCTTTGCAGCAGGTGGACCACTATTCTGATTCCCACCCACAAATGACTTTTCCCCACTAGATGGTTGGGTTTTAGGAGAGGAAGGTTTTGGTTTACCTGACTGTGATCGCTTTTGGGACTCTCTTCTGAGAGGTCCCCTTTTCTTTGTCCTTGTTCTTGTTCTTGTTCTTCCCACTGGAGTCCTTAGTGGACACCTGGTGGGATACCCACTTGTCAGCCAGCCTGGCCAGCTTAAAGGGATCCAAAATGCTCTGGTCAGCAACATACTGGCGCAGCTCTGGTGAACAGGCTTCAGAAAAATGCTAAGAAAACAAAAAGGTGGGACAATTCAACAAACGTTTTCACCTTGTATCCATCAATCCACCCCATCATGTTTATGTGTGCAGCACTCACCCAGACAACCCAAGACACATTTTCTCTTTTCTTAAAATCCCCGAACCTTGTAAAGGTATTGGGTAGGTGTCTTGCTAAACTTTTGCAGACTTCATGCACTCATACTGACCCCTTTCTTCCACGCTCATTTTCAGAATACAGCCATACCCAGTCTGAGGCACTCTGCTTAACACTTAGCCCAATCTCTCTTATCAACATCATGAATTGCACAAGCCATTTCAAATGCTTCAATCCATTGGAGGATATCTGAACTCTCCACAAACACACCAACCAAATATTTCATAAACTTGGTGGCTGGGGACCTGACACTCTAAACTGGTTTAGCTGAAGTCTCCACTCTAGCTTTCTCTAGCTGGATTCGCTGGCATTCAGTGTCCTTGTCTTTGAGTTCAAGATCCGTATTCTTGAGTTCCACTTGCTGTGTCAGCTCCTCTTTCTTAAGCTCAGCTGCTATTTACAACTTGCGGTATTCAAAGGCCAATTTCATACTTAATAACTTGAGTTCCACGGAATTGCTAGGGATTGGAACAGAGGCAGCAGGAATGGTGGCATTCCCAGAAGCAGATTCAGCAACAACCCCAGGGGCAGAGTCTTCATTGGTTGCATCCCCCCCTTCAAGAGTTTCATCATCAGTCTGGTAGTCCACCAGGGCAGCTATCAGCTCAGCCCTAGACCTATCCACAAAGTCGAACTCCCTGGCTTCCCAAGCACTTTGGAGAGCCTCCAAGCTCATCCGAGTCAATTTACCATTCGCAATAGATTCCATTGCTTGTAATGCAGTTATCCTGTACACAACTAAACCTCAATTTATCAAAGTGCAGATATTTTGTAAGTGGCACGGTTATACACTCAGTCTGAAAATCATAAGCATCCCAACGCAGCCACCAGTGTTAGGACTGGAGGGGGTATCTGTACTCCTGCTTTCTATATGGCAGAGGAGAGGCACAGAGGACCTCAGCCAAGATTCTCTATTATTGGTAACGTAGTTGAGCAATCAAGGCCTAGCTTCTCAGGAGGTGATGCAGGCTGGTTCTTAAGTACAGTGTAGTCCCCAAACACCCACAAAGGAATGTCCACACACTGTATTAGTTAACACAGTCTTTATATAATTGAGGTTCAACGCTATATACACAATCACAATAACTCACTTTGTGCTCAGTTAATCTACAATGGCAAATATATACAGTTCTAAGTGGTACCACAATTATTATCAGCTCTCATTAAAGTGCATCAACTATACTCTGGTCAATTGTCACACAAATCAATTAATAAAGGTAACCAATAAAAGATATAGGAGGGAGGAACAAGTTACTTACCTTATCTGGTAATGTTCTTTCGATGGGATGTTCGTCTAACGTATTCCACATCTATGACAGGTAATGACCACAGCTGTGCTGCTTCGGAAATTTTTTCGGTGTAGGCGTTCTGCGTCGATGACGTTGATACGTTGTCCCTCGAGGGCCTCCGTCAAGGGTCGATGTCACCAGATGTTATATATAGGATGCACTGCGCCTGTAGCCTCAGTTGCAGTTTTTTCCCAAAACGTGTAGCACCAATCTCCTGCCAGTATGACTGCAGAAAGCCTTGCGGAAATGTAAGCTGCAATCGCATAAGAAATTCTGTAGAGGGGCAGGCTGGGAGGGTTCGATGTGGAATACGGCGGAGGAACATCCCATCGAAAGAACGTTACCAGATAAGGTTAGTAACATGTTCTTCGAGGGGATTGAGTCCTCTGACAAATTCCACATCTATGACAGACTCCCAAAGCAGTACCAACGTATGGAGGTGGGAAAAAGAATTTACAATTTCATAAATTTAGAATGCCCAATCAAATTGATGAATAGAGGACTGCCTTACCAAAGGCCAAAATCTGCCCATGGATAGAGTCCAAGAAATAATGTCTCACAAAAGTATGGACAGAGGCCCATGTGGCTGCTTCGCAAATATTGCGAATCGGAACATCACTCGTTAGGGCAGTGGAGGCAGCCATACTCCTAGTAGAGTGAGCCCGTAAGCCTTCTGGAGGGTCCTTTCCCGCCAACAGGTAACACTCAGAGATCGTCAAAATGATCCATCTGGATAAGGTCTGCTTGGAAACAGCCTGACCTAAACGCCTTCCAGCATCACCAACCAAGAGCTGATCGTCCACTCTGACCCGGGACATTCGTGAGAGATAGAACCTCAAAGCTCTCCTAGAATTTAACCTATGGAGCCTCTCCTCTTTCTTAAACCGGGATGTGGAGGAGGATAAAATGCCGGAAGAACTACCACCTTCTGGCCCAAATGGAATTCCGACACAACCTTTGGAAGAAAAGAAGGCCGCACCCTAAAGACAACCCTGTCCTTATAGAACACAGTGAAGGGTGGTTTGGCGGAAAGTGCCTGCAACTCACTCACTCTGCATGCGGAAGTAACCGCAACTAAAAAATACAGTTTTAAAGGACAACAGTCGCAACGGACAAGAATGTAAGGGCTCAAACGGAGCTCCCATTAGGAACTTTAAAACTAAATTCAAATCCATCCCGGCGCCTGGAAAGGCGACGGCGGAAACACATTAGTTAGCCCTTTTAGAAACTGAGAAATCAAAGGGATCTTAAAATAAGAACATTATTCAGACGAGCGCTTAAATATGGACAGCGCCCCCAGGTAACCCTTAATGGTACCCACTTGCAGGCCCTTGTGGGCTAAAAAAAGCAAAAAAGACAAGACCAAAGGAATGGAACATTGGAAAGGATCCACATACTGTACCCTGCACCAGTTACAGAACTTTCTCCAACGGCAACGGTACAGGGATTTTGTTGCGGGCCTTCTGGCCGAAAGCAACACCTCCATCATGTCTTCGGGGAGGTCCCAATCCTTATACCTTAACCTTTCAGATACCAAGCATGAAGGCTGAGGGAATTGACCTCTGGATGGAGAACCCGATCCCCCTCCCGTGAGAGCAGATCATCTCGATAGGGAAGACGCCGTGGAGGGCAGATGGACATGTCGAGAAGGGCCCATGCCGGAGCAATGAGGATCATCCGGGAACCGAACCTCCGTAACCTCCTCAACACCTGCGGAATGACGGGGACTGGAGGAAACATGTACAGCACTGGGAAGAACGACTCCACCACAGATGCGTCCCCTAAGGCTCCTCTAGGAGGAAATTCGCGCAAGCAGAATCTTTCGCACTTCCGGTTCACACTGGTGGCGAGGAGATCCACTTGTTGGGTTCCCCAAAGGGTGAAGATCTCCAAAAGAACTTCCTGAGCCAGCTCCCACTCGTGAGAGACCGTGCTCTGCCTGCTCAGAGTGTCCGCCGCCGCGTTTCCGTCTCCGGCCAGATGAACTACTGAGATCGAAATTTCCTGCTGAATTGCCCAGAACCAGAGCTGCATCGCCTTACTGCACAATGGGAGTGACCCTGCTGCCCCTTTTTTGTCGAGGTAGTGCACAGCCACTGTATTGTCCATCATAATTAGGACATTCTTCCCCTGCACAAACGGCAGAAAAGCCTTCAGGGCAAGCATGACGGCCCTCAGCTCCAACAAATTGATGTGGAGTCTGGACTCCGACGGAGACCAACAGCCACTCGCTGTCAACTCGTTGTCATGAGCTCCCCAACCCGTGAGGGATGCGTCCATCACAATAGTCACCTCCGGCCATGGTTGCCAAAATGGAGCCCCCTTCATCAGATTGCCTTCGACGGCCCACCACAGAAGATCCTGGGCGACTGAGGGTGGAATCTGAACGGGATCCGACATCCTGCCGGAGAACTGCGACCACTGCATCTTGAGAGCCCACTGCAGAGATCTCATCTGCAGCCTGGCCTCTGGCACCAGGAAAATGCAAGATGCCATGAGACCGAGCAACCTCAAGAACTTGAACACCGGGAGACTCTGGGCATGTTGAAATGTGTCCACCATCTGCAGAATGTGATGAGCGCTCACCTGGTGAAGCGAACACAACCCCAGGAAAGTATTGAGCACTGCTCCAATTTATTGGAGCTGCTGGGTAGGTGTCTTTTATAGGCTTGAACTCAAAATTGAAAAATAAGGTATTGTGCTAACAACAATTGTAAATCTCTAAACCCTCCTGATGAACCATCCAAATTGGATGGAGAAACACGTGTTGAGGGGTTTTTTGCGACAGCGTCTATGATTTGAATGACTAACTCAAAAATGACATGTTGAAACTTTTATTTCAAATTGAAGAAATTCTGTGGAAACCATTATTCCTGTATGAATACAATACAGATCTTTGAAACTTACGTCTCAAAAAATAACTCAAAATAATCAAATAAAATACAAAATTAACATATTGGAGCACACCACTGTCTTTGTTATTTTTTCATGTACTTAGGTGTCAAATGGGCCTTCTTTAAATTGAGGGAGAAGCCCAGCCTGCAAAGGTAGTGGCAGGTGACGGACAGATGATCCAGGGCTTGCTCGGGAGAACGTGCCCTGATCAACCAATCGTTCAGGTAGGGGTAGACGTGAATCCCCCCTTTCCTGAGATACGCTGCCACCACCACGATCAGCTTGGTGAAGTCCCTCGGGGCGGAGGTCAATCCGAACGGCAGGACCCGAAAATGAAAATGCCAGTTGCCAACCGCGAACCTCAGGTACTTCCTGTGCTTTGGATGAATCGGCACATGAAAGTAAGCATCTTTGAGGTTGAGAGACACCAACCAATCCTGAAGTAGGAGAGCCTGGAGGACTTGAGAAAGAGTTACCATCTTGAACTTCTCCTTCCTGAGGAGCTTGTTCAGCCAACGAAAGTCCATGATGGGTCTCAATCCCCCGTCTTTTTTCGGGATAAAAAAATAAGGGGAATACCATCCCTTGTTCCTCTTCGCTACAGGCACCAGTTCTATGACGCGTTTCGCCAGCAGGAATTGGATTTCCTGAGCAAGGAGCGGATCCGGACTCTTCCAAGAGAGCTTCCCTGGTGGATTGTCGTGAGGCCTCTGCCGAAAGGGGAGACAGTAGCCGTGGGTTATGATCTCCAGAACCCACATATCTGAAGTAATGGCACGCCATTCTCCAAGATGCTGTGCAAGTCTACGGCGAACCATGGGACATGGCCTCATGACTGAGCAGATGCGGCTGCGGCAGTGCCTGAGGGCAAAGAGGCAACTGCCCGACAGGCTTTGGTACCTCCAGTACCTTGCTTTCCACCTCTGGTAATCCTATGGTAGCCCCTTTGACTGGCAGTTCCTCTCGATCTACCAAAGGAAGAGTAGTACCACTAGGACGAAAAAGGCAGAGGTTGACATACTGCAGCACCCAAAGACTTTGCAGCAGCTTTGCTGCAGCTTTGGTGGTCTGCAACCTCTGAAGGATCTCGTCAGCCTTGCTACCAAACAGATGGACACCATCAAAGGGCATGTTGAGACGCCGGGATTTCACATCAGGAGCCAACCATGACTTCCGCAACCACGCAAATCTGCGTATCACGGTGCTCGCAGCCATGGACCGACTGACACAGTCTACCGTGTCCAAACCCAATTGAACGGCTTCACACATGGCATCCTTGCCATCCTTCACGAGGGCTAGAAAACCATCCCGTTCCTCCCCTTCGGGAATTTGCTCAGCTGTCAAAGATGCACAATTCCACAGAGTGTGAGTGAATCTTTTATCAAGGCACAAACGGAGTTGGCTGCCTTCAAAGCCATACCCCCAGATGAAAATACCTTCTTTGTCCAACCATCAAAGTGCTTATCGTCCCTATCGGGAGGGATGGTAGGGTATGCAGCCTTCTTTGCAGGGGCGTAGCCGCCTGTACTACCAAACTCTCCAGAGTAGGGTGCATCGACAAGTAGCAGGGTTCACCACTAGCTGGACAGTATTTTTTCGGAAGTGACTTATTCGCTGACGGGAGACTCTCCAGAGCAGTCCAAGCCACCGCCACCCTTCTTTGCAAAGCCATATGAAATGGCAACACCGGGTCAGTGGGTGGACCTTGGTCCAGGATCATCCTGAAGAAAATCAACAGGTGGAGCACACCACCCTCCCTTAACATGAGGCGCCTATATGAGGATTCGGCATGCGTACCAGGCTCAGGCTTGCCAAACTCCACCTCCGGAGAAGTATCAAGACCACTGGCGCCATGCAAGGACTGACAGAGTTCTTCCATCTGACTGTGACCAGACAACAGGTCATTAGGGACATCAGGAGGCACAAACATCTCATCAGACCCTTCTTCCACCTCTTAAATATTATCCAAAGGTTGGAATAAATCTGGGTGGAGGAACAGAGAAGGACTCAAAAACAGGCCTCACGGTCTTACTGAGAACCTTCCTCAGAGTTTCCACAGCCCTCCGGGGGCACCTCTGGCAAATCCTCCACAAACGGTGTCGAGGGCGCCGATGAAATTGGCATCGACGTCGACCGAAGAGCTTATGACTTCGACAACTGCTTTGAGCCCAGAGCCCCGAGAGTGTCCTTCGACGGCCTCGGGGCCGATGGCATCGACAAATTCTTCGAAACTGGAGCCTCGAGAGAGTCCCTCGACGGACATGGCGCTGATGGCATCGACACCGTCTTGGAAGGCTTCACAGGTGCTGACGGTCTCGATGGCGTCGAAGACCGGGACCTGGATCTGGCATGGCTATGGCGATCAGCCTTGTCCCATCGGGACCTCGATGGCTCCCGATGATCGCGCTGACCGTCCGAGCCCGAAGGCGTGCGAGTGGTGGCCCTAGCCCGTTCCTTGCCGGCTTCTCTCGAACGCGCGGACAGAACAGTGCCTTGCGATTCGAAAATCACCATCATCTGCTGGTGGAATGCCTCCCATTCGGCCGGCGACAAATACTTTGTAGGACAAATCAACCGCCGTCTGGCGGAATCCTCCGATGAGGACGGAGAAGGCGACCAATGCTGGCAGTTCCGCAAATGGCTAGAAGAGACAGAGGAATGGCTGGAACCAATCTGAGACCCACTGAATTTACACCGATGCGGAGAGTCACCCCTCGAGTCGTCGGTCGAAAGCCCAGCGGATTTCGACTTATGGGGCTTAGACACCCTACCTAACGTTAATTTCTTCTTCCGTTCCCGCAAGGACTTCCATGTCAAGGACTGGCATTTATCACAGTCGTTGGTGGCGTGGCTTTCGCCGAGGCACCAGAGGCAGACGTTGTGCGGGTCCGTAATGGACATCATCGAAGCGCAGTCCCGACTTCGGGGTAGAAGAAGACAAAGACATTGTTCTCGAAGTAGAGGAACTGAGCGTGCCGAGATTCAGAGCAAACACGTTTACGGAAAAAACAGAACTGAGGCTACAGGTGCTGTGCGTGCTATATATAACATCCGGTGACGTCGACCATCGACGGAGGCCCTCGAGGGACAAAGTATCGACGTCATCGACACAGGACGCATACGCCGAAAAAATTTCCAAAGCAGGGCAGCTGTGGTCATTACCTGCCATAGATGTGGAATACGTTGGATGACACAATCCCCTCGAAAGCAGTTGGTTAGAACAATTGGCAGAATACTGGCCCCTACCGTTATACACAGTTCTGTGTGGAGATCACCCCACCTGGGCAACCTGTAAAATAAAGTTATACTACAAGCCCAGTCCATATATTGTCCAATAAGTCTCATTTCCTTCTATAATGTTTCTACCACCCCAATGTACCTGGAATAGTAGATTTCGACGACGAGTAATCGACGGACCCTTCTCGAGCGGCTCCCTTTAAAGCAGGAGCCACGGATCGTCGAGATCCCTCGAAGAAAGTGAACTCAGCGTCGAGGCAGCAGTTTCGGTCCCAGCGGTGCTCGTCGATGACGATTCGAAGACGTCCTGCAAGGAAAAGGCATGCGGGGCACCTCGATGTCGATAGACCAGGACCCCAAAGAGTTTGTGAAGAACTGTGGTGCAGCAAGGGCGTCAAGTCATCCGGCATCTCTCTACGGTCATTGGGTGGCGGAAAACCCACCAGCGGATGCTCCTCGGTGCTTCAACGGCCTGGCCTTCTTCTGCGGGACAAAAGTCTTAGGCAAAGGAGCGCTGCGGCTCCGGTCTTCGGTGGCACAGCGTCAATCGGTCCCCGATTCTGGCCAACACAGCTTCGATGAGCCTCCAGCGGTTATAGCAAACATGCAAACCCTGGTTGACGACGGTGGATGGAACGTGCGGTGCTCATCTTCGTTCTCCTCGGCAGTCCCGGTCTCCGGTCAGCAGCCTGTCGAGGGTCTGACTTCCAGGGAGCTTCGGCAAAGGTTAGCGGTGCTCGATGGTCCCTCGGAGCACGGGAAGAGGGTGCCTAACCAGGTCCTCTCTTGGATCAGTCTCGAAGGCTCAGCGGCTTTCAGATTTTGGCAAAGGGAGAAAACAGTCAACCTTCTTCTTCAGGATTGGTTGTCGAGATCAAGCGTCAGTTTCAACTTCAGCTTCTGAACGAATTCTAGCAGTGAGAGGGCCCCACATATACTAGTTGATCTCTCATTCATTCTGCTGGGTCATACTCAGGCAACCAATCACTCAGAAGGGCATTCAGCAATCAGGCAGCCAATCGGGCATTCAGTGCATTCAGGCCATTCTCCTCCCTTTCAGACACTCACAACAAGGAATGTCTATTGGGACAAGTACCCAGGCATTCAACAATACAAACTGCATTCATACCAGTTTCGGGCAGGGCTGTCTCATTCATTGTATTTCATACTAGAAACCAGACATCCACAACAAGGAGTGCATATTGGTCACACACTCCATTCACCCAGGTCCCACCCACAGGGTGTACCCATAACATACAGTCACTGGGAAGGCTCCAGCAAGTCTGGCCTGGACTTCACAACAACACCATATATGGAACTTCGACCCAACAGCCAGTCAGGGGGAAGGGACAGAGTCAGGGCTTCCCAGGACTTTGGGAAAACAAGGTAATATGCAATAGAAAGCAAGAGGCCACAGGGGCCCTCTTGCTTCCTAGCAGAATCATCTGATTCCAATGGCAGGGCCTAGGTATCCCAAAATGGAGGATACTCGGAGCACCTGTCAAATTCAGCATAAAGCTGCCACCAGCCCATTCCCTGCTCCGTGGGCCACACACAGGTCCCAAAAACATACACTAGGGGCACAGGGTTGCTCCCCCTCCCATGGGTCTGTACACCAAACCAAAAAACAGGAAGAGCTGCACTGCAGGCGTTCCACATGGACTCCTGGGCAGAAAACAATTCAGAACACAAATGAAAAAGGACTACAGGACAAGGACAGGGAGGCCCTGTCCCTCCAATACATTTCCACCATCAAATGATGTCCCTGTGATTATTTTCTTTCTCCTACTACCTACCTCCACCCTTCAATCTTACTTGAGAAGGCGTTGAGACTGGTTGGTCCCACTGGTCCAACGGCTGAATCACAAGACTCTTCTTCGGAGATCAGGCAGAGGAGCAGGGCTTCACTGGACCAGACACCAGAATGGATGCTGGGCCACTTCAGGAGTCATCTGCGCATCTTCAGCGGTCTGGCCAAAGAAATCTTGGCTCTAAAATAGATATAACAATAGATATAGACGTCCTCCTTTTATCCAAAATTTGAGCTGGAAGCAATTCCAAGCCCACCAATGGTAAAGAGCTGCACCATTCAAACATCCAGGCATTGTCGAATCAGGGACAACTACTGGTTTCACATTTTCCCCAGAAGCAAACTTTCTGGCACCAAGGGTTTGGGCTGGGACTCAACAGTCCCAGCCCCCTTCCTAGGCCACACACGGAAACACACACGGACACACACGTTCACTATCCTGCAAAACCAGGATCTTTCCTAGGCAGGTGCATGACCTTAGAGGGACTTTCCTGACCTGAGAGGACAGGAAGAAGGCCAAACTACAAAACGGCCAAAGAACAAGCTAAGCTCTCGTGGCATGGCCATTTTAGGGCACTAGCCATGTTATTAGCCATACACAGTAAATGCAATTGTGCACACCAAAAAGAATGCAACAACTGTAAACATGTAACTGCTGCCACTAGCTTGTCTTTAGGCACATATAAAAGTACCCAATATCCTCTGTGTAAAAAGGTATGGTGATAGTATCCCCATTGCTACTGGTGCAACAGAGGCCCCTGGATCCCCTGCGGTGCGGGGGTGCCCTGCCACCACGTGTGCTGGTAAGGGGCCCCACTTGGAGTATAAAGAAAAAAGTCTCTTTTTGAATTCACTCTGCCTTCATGAAGACATTGGGGGTCATTACGACCTGGGCGCAAAGGGATACCGGGCACCGGTAATGACACCGGTGCCGGTAATCCCTTTACACCCTATTCCGAGGTCCCTTCGCGGGTCCCTCCCTTAACGCCTGGTTTTACCAGGCGTTATGGACGGGACCCGCAAAGGGATACCGGTGTCCGTTATTGATGCCTTCCCATTGAGCCCTATGGGGGCTCAAATGGGAATGGGGAATGGCTTTTCAAATGGGGACTTACCGGTCCGGCAAAGGTCAGAATAGACCAGTAAGTCCCCATAGCACCAAGTTGGTGGTGGTACCAGTATTGGTGCTAGTCATGGTGCTAAAAGCGCCATGACTAGCACCAACCTCGGAATGAGGGCCATTATTTCTGTAACAAATAATTTCTTTATGAAGGCAGCGTGAATACAAAAATAAACTTTATTTTTTAAGTCTGGGGGCTACCATGTCATGGGGTGGGGGTAACCCTATGACTCCAAAGTCACTCTGCCTTCATAAAGAAATTATTTCTGTTATGGTTTGGTCTTTCACGGAAATAATTTCTTTATGAAGTCATGACGTGTGTGTGAGTGTATGGTGAAAGGGTGTACAGAAAAGTATGGGTGGCTGGGTGTGCCTGTATGGTGAAAGAGTGCACACAAATATATGGGTACTGCCTGGGTGTGTGTGCCTGTATGGTGAAAGGGTGCACACTTAAATGTATGGATGGTTGGGTGTGCGTCTGTGTGTGGGTATATGGTGAAGGGTGTGTGTGCATGTGTGTGTTCAGGGGTGCAACACAACCTACATTTCAGCAGGGGCTAACTCTTCAAATATTGGGAGAGGCGCTAACTTCATGGGCGGTGGGGCAAACTTATTTGTGTGCGGGCATTGAACTTATTTACGCATTTTAATTAGACTATTCTAGTGCAGCTTCAATATTACAAGCAGTTAACTCTGTCCTTTAAGTCTGAAAGCATCCACTTATGGACTGTTGTGAGAATGAGTGGTCTCCTGTTCCCTCTCTACCCTTCCAATCACTTCCTGGCATGCAAGTACTAAAGCCACATCACCCTTTCAATTGGCTAAACAAATTGGCTTTTGAATGCAGGCACGAACAGTGAAATGCTGTATGTTAGTAATTGCCGGTCCGGGCCCTTGTTAACAGTGAAACCCAAATGCCGTTTAACATCCGTGTCATTTTCTGTCCGGCAACTGCTCTGTAGGTCAGTCAGGTTGAGTCAACATAGCCAAAAATGTCTTCCTCATCCCAGTACTTGTGTATGAGGCAACTTTTTTTTAATTAGTGTTTTAAGACAAACAACATACAATCAGCACACCGTGCCAACAATCCCCATATCCCCACCCTTCCACCCCCTGATACAGTATATCCCGCCATCATCCTTCCGTCTCGTTGATGTGGCTCTCGTTAACGAGTATATGTCTCTTTTGTTAGTGGGTTAAACCTAATTCCCTACTATTAATATTTGTGTATGAGGCACTCTGCCTCATACACACATACTGGGATGAGGTAGAGGTACATGGAGGTAATGCCTGACTTAGATACCTGTAATCTTCATTACTCCTAGTCCCCACTCTTCCTCATCCCAGTTCTTACCTATGAGACAAGAAGCCTCATACGTAAGCACTGAGACATGGAAGAGGGATATGGAGGTAATTCTGGGTCAAGGAGTTGATTTTTGAGGTTGGGGTAGGAGGTTGGAGGCTGGGGTAGGGGTAGGGGGATGTGTGGGGGCAGGATTGTGCGATAAAATATAATGGTCGTCCATGTCCAGTCCAAACAGGCATGATGTGTGGTATAAGTGGCTAGAGAGGCATTTTGGTACTGCCAGTCTAGTCATTCCTCAGTTTGTAATGACTTTTTTTAAACTTGCAATTTATGATAAAGCAGTCCTGCTAAGTGTAATTACCTGACTAGAACTGGCATTTGGGTGCTTGTGTACTGGCATCTGTGATAAAATGATATAAGTCATTTATAACGTGCCTGTACACAAGTGTTTCTAGGCGTGGCAAGACAAGGGAGGGAAAACCAAGGGAGAACAAGACTAACATTCTTACTAGGCTTTGCGTCATTCAGATCGTGCAAGCGTGAGAACGAGAAGTGCAAGGGGAAAGGGACGGGTGAAGTGCAAGGGAGAGGGGAGGGAAACAGGGCAGCAATGCTCCGAGTAAGTGCAGCCAGGGCAGTACGGCTATGGGTAGTGCAAGGAGAACAAGGGACTGTAGGGTTAGAGTTACAGCCCCTAAGTGGGTGGAAGTCCCAGCGGCAGTACAAGGGTGACTGATCAAGAAAGAGCCTGGGCTCAGTGCGGCTCTGAGGGTAGCCAAGCAACCATTCGGTAAGACAGTTAGGTAGGTCAGAAGGGGAGGGAGAAAGAGAAAGCAGAGAAGAGGAAGGTTTTGAGCTGGTTCTCAGAGCTTCAGGTGGTCCGGCTCAAATTTGAGAGGGGCAGGGAGGCCATTACAGAGGAAAGTGATCTATCCCCCCCACTCTCTGCCTGGAGAAGCGTCTAACCCTTAGAGATTTGGAGGTAGCTGAGCGAAGGGCTCAAGAAGAAATGTATTTTGGAAGAGAGTGTTGGATGAAGTGCAGGTCTCGGCCCCAGAAAGCCTTCTGGACAATGGAAAGAGTCTTGAACTTGATCCTTGCAGCCACCGGGAGCCAGTGGAGAGATTTCATGGCTGGAGAGATACAGTCCCTGGGCTTGAGGCCAAGGATAGGTCTTGCACTCCTGTTCTGGATTAGTTGTGGAGAGTAGAGGAAGAAAGATTGAGAAAGAGGCTGTTGCAGTAGCCAGCCTAGAGAGAACCAGGGCTCTGCAGTCAGTGAGCTTCTGGGGGAAAGTGAGAAAGGGAAGAGTCCCTTTGAGGAGGTGTAGCTGCTAGTGGGACTTCTTGGCGACGTCCATGATGTGAGGAGAGAAAGGAGAGCGTGGAGACGAAGATACCAAGGATTTTTGCCTCACAGGAAGGCAAAGGAAGAGGGCCCATGGCGGGTGCTCAGAGTGAAAGAGGGAAAGCGGGGGCAAGGGTACCAATGAGAAGGATCTCTGTCTTACTGCCATTAAGGCAGAGATTGTTGGAAGCGCACCAATCCTGAATCGCAGATAGACAGTCAGGAATCAGCGAGAAAGGAGAGGAGGCTGGGGGTGCCTGAAGGAAAACTGAGTGTCATCCGCATAACACTGAAAGTTAGAGGAGAAGGTAAAGATCAGATGTGGGGAAGGGGCCAAGTAGAGGTTGAAAAACCAGGGTGAGAGCCACGGGGGATGGTGGGAGGGGCGAAGGGGAGAGAGAGAGCTAGAGGGAGAGGAAGAAAATAAAAGGGACCAAGTTGGAACTGGGAGGGGCGGTCCAAAAGGAAGGAGGTCAGCCACTCCGGGGCCTGATCCATGATGCCCAGGTACTCACGGAGACGATTGATAAGGATGGCGTGGTTGACCGTGCCAAAAGCAGAGGAAAGATCAAGGAGGATGAGGACAAAAGGAATGCTGGAATCAAGGAACCAGATCTTCAAAGGTGTTCAGAGAGCAGTTTCCGTTCCTCTGGCAGCTCTGAAGCCAGACTGATGTCATGGAGACAACCAACAGATTCAGTGTGGGCAGTAAACTGGCAGTTGGCAAAGCTTTTCCAAGAGTTTGCCCAGGAAAAGGGTGATGGAGATTTGGCGATAGTTTGGCGGGCAGGTAGGATTGGCTGACGGCTTGAGGAGTGGGTGCCCAAAGGAGTGCTTAAGGGGAGAGGGGAACGTTCAAGTGGCGAAAGAGTGAAATCTGCCAAGGCTGGAACGAGGGCGTCAACATGTTCCTTGATGGATCTGGAGGAGGAGGGGAGCACCTGTTTGGACAACACTTTCATATATAGGACTTGTCTAGAAACCTTGTCAGGTGTTATCCGAGAGGAAGAGGAGAAAGGAGGAGGAGAGGGAGAGATGGTAAAAGGGGGGCCGAGAGAGGGATAGCAAGCAGGGATAGCAAGAGGAGCTAGAGGACAGGAGGTCCTGGGTTTTAGCAGACAAGTGAGAGGCCAATGCCGTACAGAGGGCCTGTTGAGGGAACAGGAAAGGTAGAGACCTTCACCAGGATTGGCCAGTTCCTTGCAGATTTTAAGAGTTTGGCCGTGTTGTTACAGGCGGCAGAGACGCAGGCTTGAATGTGTGTTCTCTTCTTGATGAGTGCTACTGCTTCGACTGGCATTTTGGTGCAACCAGTCTAGTATGTCTAAATGTGGACTGGCATGCTTTACTATAATGTTATTACGTGTCTACACTGGTCTACATTGTGCAGCCAGTTGGACATGTTTTCATTATGGCATGGCCTTCTTAACAGCAAAGCATTAATGTTCCGGTGCACTGTTGGTGACTTGCATGTATTGGATTGGTGTTAACCTACAAAACTATTGCAAACATTATGGCTTTTAGACAATTTTTCTCAGAAAGTGTGCTGTATATTGCATTAAAACACATATTCATATCTTTCTCCTAGTGCAGTGTGCGGCATATCCCTTCAGCAGCACGTTAATGCGTATTGCACAAGTGTGGTAACCTAGGCCGGCTCAGAGTGTGGCGCGACTGTGATTTATTGCCGAGTTGGGGGGGCCCCCTCAGCATGGCTTGCAGGGGGCCCCCAAATTCTATGTTACAACACTACCCATTGCACTCTATTGCAAGATGCTGTGTGCAATGTTAAAAATATAAGAATAAAAAGTCTGAAGGACTGATGAATTTCCCCTAACACGTGAGCAAAAGGTGAAGGAAGTGAAACCGAAGGATTTACTTCAATTCAAAAAGTCAGGAGAGGATTCAAAACAGTGCAAAAAGAAAGTCATTCCATAAGTAACTATGGCGTGCAGGTCGGAAAAAAAAATAACAATAAAAAAACGCTCCTAACAGCTGCCAGCCGCCAACAACCTCAGGGGCTGAGGCAATGCCGAAGGGGAGTACTTTGAATTGATAGTAAGTGTCCTCCATCTTGAATCGTCAGTAATTTCTGTGCGCTGGCAACATTGAAATATGAAAGTATGCATCGTTCATATCCAAGGTGGCCAGGCAATCCCTGTGCTTCAGCTGTGGAATTACCTTCTGCAGAGTTGTCATACGGAAACTTTGTGGCTTGACATACTTGTTTGCAGGATGCAGATCTAATACAGGGCGCATGGTTCAATCCTTTTTGGGTACAAGGAAGTATATTGAATAGATAACCTTATTTAACTGATGATTTGGAACGAGTTGTATCACTCCCTTTTGCAGCAGGGCCTGCACTTATGCTTGAAGAATAAGGAGACCGTCTTCTGGTCTTTGGCGGGTGGCACTAAGGTGTCTGGACAGACCCGATACAGTACCCCTCGACCACTGTCTTGAGCACCCACTTGCCTGAAGTAATCACTTCCCATGCGTAGGCAAAGTATGTTACCTGACCTCCTACTGGAGATGCAGGGGAGGGGACCCAGACTGCAGCGTCATTTGTTGGCAGGGGAGCCTCTTGCGGCTGCATTCCTACACCTTCCGTTGCCACGCAGAATCCCCGTTGTTGAGGAGCTTGATAGGTGCTGGCCGATCCTTGATGGGAGCACCAGGGCGAGCCTCCTGTGCCCTAAGAGGCCTTTGTGGGTCTGGAAAAAGATTGCTCTTGAAAGGAGCAGCGGGTGTTAACTTAAATCTGCATGTACAGCTTGCTGGAAATTTGGTCCAAAGACTTGAGTCTTGTGTTCTTTCTTTGCCGTTTCAAGTGTTTGTCAATCGCTTTCCCAAACAAAATAGATTCTTACCAGCTTTTTGATAAGGGAGGCCAGCGTCTCAGGTTTGAAACAAGAGTTCTTTAACCAAGCGTGGAGTTCCTTCAGCTAACACTCTGCCAGCTGTCATGGCAAAGTCCAAAGTGTTATTTTAAATAGTTTGGGTGACTTGATGTCATTCCTGAACAATAGCAATAAGCAGTGACTTGGCTGGGTCAGGAACACTCTCCAGTCCATCCTGCACAAGACCCCACTGGATATCACTAAAGCTGGGAAGCAAGGTGGTGTTATTCGCAATGCGGGCTCTATAGGCAGCAGGACACGTAATCCTTTTGCCCAAGGCATATCATTTTTTGCACTCCATGTCTGGAGGAGCCTCTGCACGCTTCCTGGTTGTGGTTACCACCAGTGAATCCGAAACAGTGTCCCTGAATATAAAGGGGATCTGAATGAGCAGGCCTGAGCAACTTCTCAATGCGCAGGGAAGGTGTGAGTAAAGAAGGAGCGTTACACTTCTTTAAAGAATTCAGAAGGGGGACTGACTGAATGGCTTTATCACTTTGTGGATATCCTCCACAAAGTCAGTCGGGCAGGGCCTCTTGAGTGAGTATTTTAAAAATGATCTGCTGCCTTTTTAAGAGTAATATTAAAGAGCAGCTAATCATTTCACGACAGGTGTGGCGTCTACAAAAAGTAAGAGTAGAGGGTCAAGTCTCCTGGTCATCAGTGACATCAAGCATGTACCCTGGGAGGCAGGATCTTGTGAGTTGTCTCCTTGGTCTGGGACATCATATAATTCTTCATCCTGAACATATTGATCATCTTGAAATATATCCCCTAAAAGATCAGTTAGTTTAGGTACTGGATACGTTGTGTGAAAAATTGGGGGCTGAAGTCCAGTTTACTTAAAGGGCCTAGGGTCCTCATCAAGGGAAACGGTCTCCTAGGGAACCCGTTTGAGAATTCAATAAACTCCGACATCTTGTCCATACACTCCTCAAACCTTTCCCTAGTCCAAGTCCCTGCAGCTGGGGTATCAGGGAGAGGAAAAACAACCTCCTCTTGAACAGGACCTTTGTGACCCTGTAAGGAGGCTCGACATACCCTCAACGTAAAACTTGAGGACCCAGGGGGCCAGAACCATGGGAAACAGGCTGTCTTGGTGTTTTGGACAACTTCTCCCTTAATTTAGGGTGAGTTTTAACTGATGACGTGTTTTTCGACGTGTCAGAAACAGCCGTCGAAGATTTAGGGGGAACTCCCAGGGAAATCAAAGACTTTGAACCATGCGCTAAACGCGGATGCGCAGTGGGTCGAGAACCAGAAGGTTCCTGAGGTTTTGCCAAAAAGGTTTCGACGGTCCTGCAGGTGCAGTCGGCTTCTTCGACGGTACTGTCAGTGGATGCCGGGGGGTTGTGTGCTTTGCATTGGTGTGAGCGTGTGTGCCTCTGTTGCCAGTGGGAAATATCCCTATAGTAGTGTGTTCGGTAAGCCTAGTTGGGCTAGAGATGGGCACGCTGGAGTCGGAGGACTCTGCAACAATGTCTTTGGCCTCCGAAATGGAGCCTTGACTGCTGGAGGGTTCTTTGTCTGATGTGACAGCGCCGGTGGGGGAAATGGGATTCGGCCTGCATGGCGTAGGCCGCCTACCACATCGTGTGCCGTTCTTAAAGTGTTTTAGGCTTAAACAGGCTTGTAGTCGTGGCTACGAGGTAAACAGTTAGTGCACTCTTTGTGAGTGTCCCTCCAAGGAAACCTCCTATTACAGGAAGAGAAACATTTAATCTCCATTATTAATAGAAGAAAAATAGCAGCTAGACAAGGGCAAGAAAAGGGAGGAATAGGAACAGGCATTGTCTAATGGAGGAGAATGTGGAGAAGAAAGGCTTCCCACTCACACTACTGTGATAGGCCAAAGCATAATGCGGAGGGCCACAGCTAGCCACCGAAGCTTCAAGTCTTCGGGCATAAGCTGGAAACGGCCGCCGAGGAACATCGAAAGGGTGCGTCAAAGACAAGATAATGGGAATATTAATATTTAGAAATACATTTCATAGTCACAAGCTCTGCATGAATGCGACCGACTAGTATGGCGGAAACAGCAATCTGGGGGACTTTGACGCGTGGGGAATCATGGGTACACTACACGTCACAGTAGGGATAATGTTACAGACACGGCCAGGTCGATGTACCGTTTCGACCTTTGGAGAGAAAAAATGCAATTCCCCATGATTACCAATAGATGTCGGAATATATGCACGCATGTGATTCTAAGCAGATTCACATGCATCAGAAACGGCATCACTATATATTATCCCCACCAAAAATATTGCTGTATATGGTCGTCTGGAGTGGCCATAGGCGATATTTTTGAGGGGGATAATTTTTGGGGTTTTGAGGAGCAGGGGTTGCAGAGGTGTCCCCCTCTCCTTTAAAAATAATAATGGGGTTGCGGGGGTGTCCCCCTTAGGTTCCATGCCTTAATACCCCTGCAAAAATATGGTGATATTTTTGCAGGGGATATTGACACATGGAACCTCAGAAACATATCTCGTTTCTTGTTACATTGCCTTCAGCCAAATGTAAAGACACCACACTACTGTTTATAGCAGACAGCCCCATGTAGGTGGCTATGGTAGGTGGTTTGGGGAGTTCCTCACAGGAACGGGAGTCCTTGTGCCTAAAGGGGGAGTCTATCCCGGTGATGTCCCTCTTCCCTCCATGGGCTTGCAGAGCAGGTTCACCTCCCTAGCCCCACAGGGAAAGGCTCCCTCTTGGGGAGAAGGGACTAATACCTGCAATTCACCACAATGCCTTTGTGAACTTATAACAGTGAGAGACATTTTGATTTTTGACCACTTCACAGTCTGTCCATTACCCTGAATGGTGGTGTTCGGACTATATAAGTGGGAGCATGAAATTGACATGTCACATCTGCTTGAGGTAATATCCAAATAAGCAAATATCTCAACAGTAGGACGGAAGAGTCATGGAGTACAGAGAAGGGAGATATTGTTGTAGGGCAACTGGGTGATACTGGGAGCGTGGAGAGAGAGAAATGCTCTTAGAGAATGGAGATACATATGTGAAATTAGAGAGACTGTTACTGGAGGAGGAGGGACATTGTTGGAGTGTAAGAAGAGAGACTGCACCTTTGAAAAGAAAGGGAGGGCTATCCCCTTGGGAAGTGAGCAATGAGGGAGATCCTGACAAGGGAGCACACAGATAGAGACAGAGAAAGAAAACTGAGATCAAGAGGGAAATCAAGGCAGAGAGAAATAGGGGTGTAAGAGGGAGGGTAGAACGTCTGAGGGATTGTGGGAGAGAGGACACAGAGAGAAAAGAGCTAAGAAACGTGGTTAGCATCAAAAGATGGGTCTGGTTTGGGACAGGAGGAAAAGAGATACCATCAAGAGAGTAAGTAAGAGAGATTGGTTAGAGAGGAGGACAGAGCCAGATAAGCCAAGGAAAGAAAGACAATAACAGCTTAGAGAGATTAGGCGGGTTCCAGATCAACAGCTTGCTCCAATTTAAGTTCTAGAGGAGGGTGGAGGTATGCAACAGTGCTACTAAATCAGGGAGAAAGGACGTTATCACAGGTATAGCCAGGATGAAGGAAGACTTGCGAAAGAGCACAGAGAGAAGAAGAGGATGGATGAGTGAGGGGCTAGGATTCTCTGTTGAAACCCACCAGAACACACCACAGCTGTCCATAAGTGCCAATCTGAAACCCAGTATGGTAGAACACGTCCAGCACTACACAGGAAGCAAGCCAGATGAAGAACCTTACGACTCTGCACACTCAAGAGAGCCGGGGAAACATCTGCCTGCCCAGTTTAGGATAATTGGTTAGATGGCCTGGGACAGCACAAAGCGCACGGAGAGGGTCAGAAGACCAGATTACCTTCCCAAACCTTTTGGTTTGCACTTACAAAATGACTGTGGCATTCATTGGACTTTGATTATTGAGCACCCAGTTAGTGAACCCTTTTGGAGCACGTCCCCATTTCCATGGAACCCTTTGTTAAGTACCTCACTGTCTACTGGCTCGCGTTATACCCAGACACCTAGAGCTACCATCCTGGCATCTTATTTTGTTAAGTACTGCAATCATCCTAATACCTTCAGTTACCCTTCCAAGTATTCATTTTAATGAAAATCCTTTAAAATGATTTGTTTTGTCAATGGTCTCAAATCTGGAACCCACAGGGGCAGTTGTTCTTGCGTCACATGGTGTTAGCCCTTGATCTGGGAACATTTCTGGGAAGCAAGTTGATACAGCCCCTCAACAGGGAACCTCAGACTTGTATCCAGTATTATCCCCAGGACGGGGAACCTCAAGAGTCAAAAAGTCCCAGAAAGAGGTCTCTGAACCATGTACCTCAAGAATCAATTCACTCACCTTTCTGTACTTCTTTGCATCAATAAAAGTGTGAAAATAAAAGAGCTCGAACCTTGAAGACTTTTTCCAACTTAAGGAGTCGCATACTGAGCATGCCAACAAACAGCGCTTCACAAGAGACATGTTTGTCAACGATGGTCAGGACCTCAGCACACAAAGCAGACCGCATGAGGATTGTGACCATGAAATGGCAGTGACACAATGTGCACACAGAAAGCCTCTTCTGCCCCAGCATAGACTAAGGGATTTGTGGTTCCAAAGTAGAGGGGAAAATTAATTAAGTAGAAGAAAGGGGAACAAAAACGTGAAAAACAGACATTGGGGTGATGCACACATCCACTCCGGACCAGCAGAGAAAGGAACTGAGATGGAATATCTGGGGGCAGGACTTTGGAAGACAGGCAGATATCATGCATGCGCCAGGCTTGATGCAAAACAAAAAGGACTATACTGTTTTGGTATGCCATGCTCTGGTCCAAACCACAGAGGGCAGAATGTTACAAAAGTATGGACAAAAGGGGCCAGGGCGAAGAAGTACAGCTCCTACACACAATACCCGAAGGCCGCTAAATATTGACACTGCCACTGGGCAGGATGGTCGCCGCCATAAAAATTATTTTAAAAGCTGGGGATGGAAGCAGGGGCAAGAGGCGGGTTACTGCAAATGCAACACCAAAACACATGCAAAAAGAAAGGGAATCATCCAGATAAATTTGATCACCAGAGGCACTACTTGCAAAACTAACTTTTCGCTAAGTTGTTCTCGCAGGGATGACGTCGGGGGCAGAAAAATCAGATACTTATTACCCAAAACAGTGCATTATTACAGCTGTACCAACAAATTCAGAGAATTTCAGAGCACTCTTATTGCTCGGTTTTATCTCAGCACACATACTTCTTGTATACTACTGAGCCCCCTTACAATGCGATCATTGTGAACAACAATGTTGTATAACAGCTAAAAACTCATAGGCCAACGAAATGGCTGAGCACCAACTGCATACATACAGTGACCAACACAAAGCTTGAAGGCCGACTGAGCAAATAACATTACAGTACATAATTAGTGCACCATATGGTTTCTTACAATACACAATTTGAGTGAAACAGACAACCATTTTTCACGACAGGTGTTGTAATTAATTACTTGGTGACCTAAGGGCTTCATTTTCAAATATATTTTTTCTTTAGGGGTAGCAGATGTGTGGGGGTGGGGTCTTTATTTCTCCGTTTCATGAAGAATGGGCCCTCATTGAGAGAGAAGCAACAATCCCTTCTGACTACTGCTGAACAATACAGACTGTCCTCGCCTTGTATATATGACTGGTTATTGCTGATCTTACCACAGAACAGTCAATGCTGGAAACTCAATATTAATGCTTAAAAAAGTATCAGTATGTGCCCGATGTACTTGTGTCAGGGGTCTCAAAGATAAATGTTCTATTTTGTACAGCATAAGTATTAACAGAGTTTGATAAACAGTTTAACAAAGAAATAAATAATCCTATGCACTTCAGTACTATGTTTCGTTTACATTTCTATTTTCATCACTGCAACTTGTATAATTCACGGTTTTAAGTGAAAATCTGACAAAGGGGAAATAAAACATTTGATGCCAATTGGCAAAAGAATAATTTCTGACAATTTGCTATACATTTTAATAGCATATTAGGAGTAAACCCAAAATATCACCACAACAACACATTTTGAAAAGTTCATAGAGGGCCAAAGCACTTACTAACAAGGGATTTTAAAAAGTCAATTTGAAAAATGTAAACAAATGTCTTAAGTGACAACTTAACATGTGCTTGTGTACTTTAAAAAAATAAACAAAGTAGGAATATTACTCCAATGATTTCAGATGCATGTTTGCAAAGGAAGTGATGGCATCCATGCAGTGAAAGGCATGGGAACCTGGGACTGCTCAGAATTCTCTGCCTTTTGCACAGAAATGGAGCCTGCCACGAAAAACATGGTTGCCTTCATGGCATCATCAAGGTCTATAGATTATAGGATGAACCTACTTTTGGTAGCACAGAATAAGCAGGCAGTCCGCAGTCTTAAAAATTGTCCACAGGGAGCAGAATACGGAACCCACGGATAAGAATACGGATACCAGTCTAGTAGAATAAAGATAACCCACAGTGTGGGAACCCTGCAGAGGTACTTTTGTTTGGAGTTCCCACCTTTTGGGGGAAATTCTTATCAGTATGGGGAGGATTTGGGAAAACGTGCTGTGAAGGCATCATGAAGTACGACACAGACAACAGACTTCAAGTTTAAACAAATGATGTGTATTTAATTGAAATGTCAAGATGGTTGAAGGCCTAACTTGCCATATACTAATGTAAGTTTTCCCTATCTGAATGAAACTAAGGAAAGTCTGTATCAAAGAGCTCAACTTAAAAGTCTGTCTGTGTCCAAAACCTATGTTGCCCTCACAACTATAGTAAACCAAGGTGTACAGATGTCAAACTCAAAAGAAACAGTGTTTAACTCAAAGTTCTGAGCTTCTTCCAGCTCTCAGCTTTCCCTCAGCTTCCCTTTCGCCAAACATAAGAAAGTTTCATGAAAGAACATGTCTCAAAGGTTACCTTTTCCAGTTCCAGTATAGTCTGTGACCAATCCTTGGGGTTCCCTTCCCCAAGTTCTAAGTAGTACAATCCAAAACGAAAAGGGCCTCAGAGCTCTGTTCCCAAGACGACAAGTATAGTTCAAAAGTGTTGCAGTGCTTTTGTTGAGCTTGTCTTGTGATGTCTAGCTTTCAACATTTTAGGGTTCCCTGGTCTAGGCGCAGTTGTCAGACCACACGGTCCACCCATCACAGGTCACGCAACCAGGATCCCTGGTCTCTCGTGGGGCTTGTTTCGAGGTGTCCTTAGCTTTCACCATTCAGGGTCCTCTGGTCTAGGCACAGTTATCAGACCACAAGGTCCACCCATTGCAGATCACGCAAACAGGGTCCCTGGACTTCTCAGCCCACACACAAGTTCCTTGGCACTTGCTCCTGTGCGCTAAGTCGCCCCTACTCGACTGTTCTGTATTGGCCTCCTGGCTTTAGGGTGCAATCTTAGATTTCTTTGTTTTCTCCTTCATTGCTTTGTGGCCCTGCAACCATGTATCACACCCCCTTTGCCAAGCTATTGCCTTGCCACACTGCATTCACTCATTAAAGTTCACTATTCAAGCTTTCTTTAGCTTTTAATGTAGTCAACTGTAAGTTTAGATGTAATTCGTTGTGCAACATAGGTTTTCCATGATTTAAGTTTCAGTTCAGAGTTCAAAACTGTTCCTATGTTGCTTATTTGTTTCAATGGGAGGTTTCCCTGTAATGCGGTATTAAATAGGCATTTGTTTTATTTCAGGCTGAAGGTTTCATATCGGTCTGTATTCAGTATACCAGTATTTCTTGCAATGTTAAGTTTTCATGTTGTTCGGTATTCAGTATATGGATGGGCACTTACATGCAGTCCTGTTTGACGCTCCCCTGTGCTTGAGTGTCCCTTTGACACTCACCAGAGACCTGCTCCTGTTCCCGCCGGCTTCTGCTGCTGTGTCTGTTCCGCTTCTGGGGCAGGGAACACTGCCAATGTGAACCCTGTTCGCCCTGACTGTTCCTCACGGATTCGGAAAGCGTCCTCTGCATTTCGGGTCTGCCGGCATCCTGGTTTAGCATCCAGACACACCACAGCTTCTCCCATGAAGAGCGGGTCCCCTGCTTCTCCTGGAAAGTTCTCCTCATGAGTTCTTCTAGAGTTTATTTGCTGTGCTCTCTGCAGCCTTTCCTGCAGTCTTCTCCAGCAGGGTTCTCGGTGGTTTTCTTCTCTCTGCCTCTCGCCTCTCATTATATATGCCTGCACCCTTCTAACAGGCTGCAGGTGTGCTTGGTCAATTGAATCTACCTGACCATAGGCAGACATGCCTGACCTTCCCAGTGAGTGTTTGGGATGCAGCTTCCTCGTCTCAGTGCCTAAGTGGTGAATGGAGGTAAACTTTGCTACTCTCAGTTGTCTCTTCTTCGTATCATTACTTTTAGGTGTTATGTGTGGAATAATGAGGGAAACTGGCTTCTAACAGCCCATAAAAGTTGGGGGAGGGTAAGATTGTCACTAGGGAAAGGGGGATACCATGTCTCGCCTAAGGGCATCCCACTCCCAATCTTCAAAGACCCTCCTCCCAGGTGATCCTCACTCCTTTTCCTCCTCCTAATACGTCTAGGCTTATAATATTTCCTGTCTTTCCTGGGTTAATGCAACATGTGGAAAAGAAATGGGACACCTGAAAGCATCTTCCTCCCAATGCCCAGAAATCCTCCACCCAGGTGATCCTCCCTCGCTTCTCCATCCCCAGGGCCAGACTCCAAAAGCGATGGCCTTTCCTTGGCCACCTGTATAGAGGATCCAAGGGGAATAGGAGTGAGAAGGCCCTCAGGATTCTCACAGTGCAAAAAAGCATTTTCTTTGCGTGTATACCGAGTTGCTTTTCATTTAAGGGTTAAACCCACCATTAACAAAAATACTAATAGTGCCTCCCTTACAGAAAATAAAACATGCAACGGAGTAAAACTTACTTTAACCTGACTTGTAGGTTATTTGCAAGCTCTTGTTTGGCAGTGGTGCATTTCTGTTTTATATCCAAAAGCTTCCTGTGGTTGGTTAACATGATCATCAACTGATTTGCATGACTTAGACACAAATCAGGAAGAACAGAAGGATCTTTCAAGTTTTCCGCTCTCTTCTGATTGGCTAAAAATCCCTAGGATAGAAACAAATTGCATATTTAATACACAAGCCCTAATCAAATTTGACATGTTCACATACAGTCAATTTTTATATTTACATCCGTATTGTCACACTGATCATATCAGCATAGATTTTGACTTTTATGGCTTAGATATCCGTTCCAAAACGTACAAAATAGACATTACATGTTTCTTTCTTTGAGGGCCACCAGACACATTAAGAGTAAACTATCAGCAGTTTTCCTCAGGACTTTGGAAATCCAGGGAAGCCCAACTAAAGGGAAGACATTGGAGAGGGCAGATGGGTGAAGGGCAAGGGAGTAAAGGTGGCTTTTTTTAAAGTAAGAGCACAACACCAGATGCTAAAGAAAGGCTAACCAATGTGGCGACCCGTCGCACTATCCCTAAAATGTGTTTTGGTTGCGACAGCAGGGATAGAATCAATTGGGCAGGAAGTGGGCCAAAGGGACGTAAGCAAAGGGTATAGGCTTATTTTAACTGTCATTAAACGAGAAAGTGTAATGCAGGATTGCAGTCAAGTGGTCTATAACACATGAGGAGACATGCAGTCTATCTTATTCTGAACATCTAGAATTGCAGAACAAAAGTAAATAATCATGATACTGCAGATTTTCTGGTAGGCTCGGACCTCCCCCATGGTGCAAGAAGTCCTGGATAATTTGAAATAACTCCCTGGGTTTATTCAAAACAGTGAATATTTATGTCTTTAGAACATATGTTTTGGCTTTAGAGACTGCTTTCTTATAGTATGTATAGGAATGGCTTCAAGAAGATCCGTTCATTCATTCATAGGCCTTCGCCAGATGTTGTCTATTGCTTAAAACTGCACTGGATATTTGTATTTAGAGGTGTATGTGGGATTGCTGTATGTCGAACTTCAGAAACAGTGAAGCACTCTTTTGTGGAGATAAGCACTGTAGTGGCAGTGAGCTTGCTGGAGTACAAACTTTTTCCATCTCCATGTCTTGAAACTCAGATTAACAGAGACATTACAGAGAAGCCAGTAAGGCCTTTGAAGTGCTCACCAATAGGGCCTGCTAGAAAGAATGGGCATGCGGGTGGCAGGCGGTTCAAAATCCTTTGCAAAAAAAAAGGAGTATATTGCTAACCAGTAGTCAAGTTTCCTTTAGAAGTGGGCATCTGTGCATCCAAGATCGGCAGTCACATCACCTTGTGTACACAAGAGGGGGGGAGAACACAGACTGAATGTAAGATCCTGGCATACAGCGTGCTTTCGCCTGCAAAGAATATCAGCAACTTTCTGTTTCAGTGCAGATCCCATTACGTTTATGGAACTACTCATCTCATTCGTGAGGACCGAAAGAACAGAGTCAGTATCGCTTCTCGAAAGACAGAGACTTCAATCGAATGCAGAACACCGGTCTGGTATGCACGTCCCTCTCTCGCCTCGGCATTGACGTTGGGAATCTGTGACTTGGTGCAAATTATAAGAACATGACATAGGGGTAGGGTTGAGGGCAAGCATCTAGGCGGGTATCCAGATGGAAGTAACAGTCAGGTAGCAGTGAGTGACTGTGCCAAGACCGCATTCCAAGATGGCACTGGCCAGCTGGGTGGCCAGCATTCTCCATTTTAACTGCCCCAGACATGCAAGATAAGTAGCACTAAACCAGAAGTTCAGGGTATGCACATCAAAAGGTATATGCCCTGTAGCACCTTACTTTCGGAACCAGGCCTACAAAGAGGGTCCACTGGTATCAGCCACTGCTTTGCATCTGGTTAAGAAAAAAACATAGCAGGAGCAACAGCACCTGGATTTCCCGGTTATTCTGCTACTATATCAGGAAATATTGCTCAGTTGTCTCCCATTATGTTTTCACTCTGGTACTTAGCTCCTTAAAGCCCTCATATATTAACTTTGTACCTCATACTGAGTTCCTTCCCCTCTCCTCTTTAGTTTTCCTCTCCCCTTTATTTCTCTGCTGCCCCATTTGACTCAAGTCATGCTGCCAGTCCTCAGGAATCTCTAACTACTGTGCAGACATTATCATTTTCAAACTAGCCACAGCTATTGTAGCACGAAGGAAGCCTGTCACCATCAGCTTTCTGAGGATCCCTGGAAAGTGGTCCCCTCTAGTATTGGTTACAAACACCTCTAGCATTTTGGTTCTCATTGTTAGTTCATTTGATAAGGTCAAACGCCACTTCATTTATATGAAAATATATTCCTAGGAACAAGTGTAAAGCACAAAAAAGTCTACAAAACTATTTCAATAATAATGAATATATGCATGAGTTAATTGCATAGACAATATGGCACAGAATTAACACTTTTTTAAACAGAAAAAACCTCATCAAATATTAAATACATGTGTGAACATGAACGGGTCATCATAAACGACCATGATAATGACCACAAATGTTTACATTGACAGAAACAAATATACATAAACATTACAACCAAATCAAAAATAATAATTGATTCAAGTTAAAGAAATCTAATGATGAATCCAACTTATACAACACTAAGCATACACATAATTCTCTTATGGGGTTGCAAGTGATTTTTTGAGAAAAACAAGAGACCTCTATATTGAGTAAGTCCTCAATAGTAATAGGGAAATCACTGACCGGTTTCAACGTGTACTGTGGATAATTTAAGCACGTCTTCTACAGCGTGCAACAGAAACTGTGTATAAAGAAAGACTTTCACTGCCCTAGCTGTTTAATGTTTTACAAATTTAAGTACTGTGTCTTAATAATACTTACAGTTCTTCAGGACCAACCAGTAAAAATGCTGACCTGAAGAGAATATAGGGAAAACTAACTTTATTAAAGTGTTCCAAAAACCAATTGAAAAACCAACACCCAAGGTGCAGTACCACTGAGGTACTTGCATACGACTGTCCTTTGGCAGCACGACCACGGCAGCTTAGGGGTGTGTGCATCGGGCCTCGACTAATTTTCAGTCCTCTTTCTAGGCCCATTGCTCCAGCCCCCTGCCTCAGTTTTGGCCCGATCCTTGCACATATGTGCAGGATCGACTGCCCGCACAGCGGGTGGATGCAGCCGGCTGTCCGCCAGCGCGCAGAAGGCGCACTTAAGGCAAGCCCATCTGTGCCCGTCTGTGCCGGGAGGGGACTGGAGGGACTGCCTGATAGGAGCCTTCTGCTCTCCCTCACCCCATCAGATACAATCTGGCCAGCTGGATGGAATCACCCTCCTCCTACTACTGCCCCTGCCCCCACCACCACTACTAACAGCAAGGAGTCTATCATGGGAACTCCCACTTTACTTCTACTGAATACCAGGTCTCTCCCAGCCCACACTGGTGAAATTTGGGACCTACTATCCAGCAGGCAACCTGCTCTTCTTTGCCTAACAGAAGCCTGGCTGGCGCCAAGTTCGGTGCCTGCATTGGTACAAGCCACCCCCTCGCCTACCACATTATTCATCATGATCGCCAACCCCCCAAAAGTGTGGGGGGGGGGGGGGGTTGCTGTTATTTTCAGTGACAAGTATACCATTACTCAGTTATCATACTCCCACAAGCTTAATATGGAAGCTTTATTTTTTAGATGCGTCATTGCACCTTCCTGCATTAGTCATTTCTTGCTCATATACCGCCCTCCCGGACCCATAGGGCCTTTCGAGAAAGGTCTAGTAGACTTAGTGGCTGACCTGAGCTTACAATACACTAATTTAGTGGTACTTGGTGATCTCAATCTGCACTCTAATCTGCCAAGATCATATGAGATGAATTCCTTCTTTGATAGCTTATCTGATCTGCACTTACATCAACTGATCCAAGGCCCCACTCCTATTCATGGGAACACTCTTGATTTAGTACTATCTAACGTCTCTTATGTCCTGGGCTTGTTGAACCAGTGGCATGGTCTGACCACCACTTGGTATCTTGCCCATTTACACTGGTGAATCCCCCCTGTAAGCTCCTCCCCACAAAAACTCTGTTGTACTCTTGGCGCTCGGTTGATACTAAGGCACTTAGTGCCCAAATAGCTATTAATTGTGCCCCTCTGAGGCCTCTATCCTTAAAATCACTCTTTCAATCTCTTGTGGATGTTGCAGATGTTTGCACCCCACTAAAACTGGTTCAAGGTTGAAGGCTACCTTCTCAACCTTGGTTCACGGAACAACTTAAATCCGCCCACCTGAAACTTAAACAAACGCAACGCAAATGGCGAAAAAACTACGATCCTGTGCTTAGAGATTCTTACAAACTCTGCATTTCCACCTACCTGGCCAGTGTTAAAATGGCTAAAGTCACCTTTTTTCTCAGAAAATTGAAACTGCCTTATGTCAGTCCAAAACCCTTTTTTCTTTTTTTAAAAAATATATTTTATTAGTTTCATAACATAAGATAACAAAAACTGGCATCAGTGGTAATAGGTCAAGCATATCAAAAGGTAAAGTCCCCAACTCCCCTCCCCTTCCAAGACCACGGTTAGTTCTATGTTCATCATGAGTCCATGCCTGGGCCGCCTTCCCCGATTATCTCACCCTCCTGCGACTCTGGGTGGAGCAGGGGTACTGTTAAGGCCACCCAACGGTGTAGCTCCTCGCTAGAATCAAGTCTCTGCACTTGGATCGCCGTCTCCCATGCTGCAGTTTCGGCTGTGATCCACTTCGCAAGATCTCCCCACCATAGAGGCATAAGCGGGCCTCTGGGGCTTTTTCACCCAATGGCTGTACGCCTTTTGGCCGTTTATATATATAAGGTCTCTGAGCTTATTGAGGGGTTTGTTCTCCCTGCTGCGCCTATACCCGCCCAGGATACATGCCGAGAGTTCGCCCACTTTAATGTCAATGTCTGCACCAGCCACTCTTTCCTTCGCTTGTGTCCAGAATTCTCTGATCACTGGGCATCCCCAGAACATGTGGGTCATACCAACCTTGGGCTCATTGCATTTGGGACATGATTGGGTGCCCGCACCGGTAAATCTTGATATAGCTTCCGGGGTGAGGTACGCTCTGTTCTTAACATACAGTTGGATGAGCTGTAAGCGGGCGTTTCGAGAGAGATTTGTTTGTGGTAGTGGGTTATATCGCCCCCGGCTTTGTCTTCAAAAACCAGGTTTAATTCGGTCTCCCATTTGTCCCGGCATTTGAGGTCATCTTTGGTGGAGCCCCATAGTAGGGCCTCGTAGCTACGTGAGGTTTCGTGGCCCTCCTAAGCAGCGTTCAGTATCGTTTCGATACATTCGTTTTCATCAGTCTGGTCGATAGCGACAGGCCATCTGCTAATCAAGGCCTGTATGACCGCTCTGTGCAACTGAAATTGCCCGGCCGGGAGGCCTGTGGCATCGCAGAGGTCCGGGAAGGCCAAAACCGCCTGTTCTTGTATTAGGTCCCCCAGTGTGGCCACCCCGAAGGGCTCCCATTGTGTACGGGTCTCAAGTTGCGCCCAGGAATGATTGGACATGAGTGCTGCAATGGGGATCTGTGGGGAGTACGGATCCTCGGACCCGACCAGTTTGCAGGCCCTTTTCCAGAGTTGGATCCCCAGCTTAACGAGGTAAGGGCAATGTTCGAGGGCACTCTTCCTGGTCCACAGCAAATCCCTAAGTAATAGCTGGAGGAGGGCCGGCTGGAGGAGGCGAGTGTCTGTTGTGCTTTCTTCGGCCATCCACCGCACAATGTGTCTCAACTGGCTTGCAAGGAAATAGAGTTCGAACTTGGGGATCTTCAGCCCACCACTCTCTTATGGTCTCTGGAGAGTCTCCAATGCCACCCTGTGCCTGCCTCCCTGCCAGAGGAAGCCCCTACAGAGCTTGTTGAGGTCTTTAAAGAACGCGGGAGGGATGTAGAAGGGAATGTTAGTGAAGTTATGCAATAGGCGGGGTAGGGCGACCATTTTAAGGAGGCCCGCCCTCCGGGCCACCGAAAGCAGGGGCTGTCCCCAAAACTCCATGGATTTTAAGAGAGAGACTTTGGCCCTTACAGTGTTAAGAATATGTTCCGTGCTGGGGTTTCGATGTATAGTTATCCCCAAATATTTGAACGATGTCGCCTGCCATTCGAGATCTAGGGGAGGGAGAGATCCATAATATTCACTGTGTAGTGCAGCTAGGGGGTAGAGGCAAGATTTACTCTTATTAATCTGGATCCCGGTGTGCTTGTGAAAGCTGTCCAGGGTTTCAAGAATGTAGGGTAGGAGGTGTTCAGGGTCCTGTAAATACAAGAGGGTGTCATCCGCGTACATAGAGACGAGGGGAGTCGTCCCATCTATATTAATGCCCCCATCTCCATATTCCTGTCTCGGGTAGGCTGCTACAGGCTCAGTGGCAATGATGTACAACATGGAGGGATATGGGGCAACCCTGACGGGTGCCTCTGTG
Organism: Ambystoma mexicanum; assembly: GCF_040938575.1. Taxonomy (NCBI): domain Eukaryota; kingdom Metazoa; phylum Chordata; class Amphibia; order Caudata; family Ambystomatidae; genus Ambystoma; species Ambystoma mexicanum. The sequence continues at coordinate 565,083,673 of NC_090933.1, forward strand.
TAGGGACCATTTCGCGGAAAAGGTTCTATTGGTTCGTACCCTTGCAGTGGGGTTGGCATAAACCAGCTGGGTCCATTTCAGAAATACAGAGCCTATTTCCATCTTTGCCATGGTAGCATATAGCCATTCCCACCTCACAGAATCAAAAGCTTTGGTGGCATCAGTGACGCCACCGCAAGTTTCTGTGGTCTTCCCTCGGTACTATAAATGACGTGATGTAACCTACGCAGGTTCTCCGTGATGGATCGTCCGGGGACATATCCGGTTTGGTCCTGGTGAATCAACAGTGGGATCACTCTGCGTAGTCTGTTAGCGAGCAGTGCTGTGAGGATCTTGCAGTCTACGTTTAGCATAGGGAGAGGCCTGTATGAGGCACAATCTGCCCCGTCCTTCCCAGGTTTGAGTAGGGGTATTATCACGGCCTCGCTCAGGGAATCCGGGAGGGCGCCACGCTCGAGGGCCTCATTAAAGACCTGAGCTAATATAGGGGCGAGTGTTTCCTCATAGGTTTTATAGAACTCCCCGGGGAGGCCATCCGAGCCCAGGGTTTTCCCAGCTGGTAGCGATCTAATTACCACCTTGACCTCGTCGGGAGTGATGGGCTCGTCAAGGGTCTCAGCCATATGCGAGTCTAGTTTAGGCAAGTCGATGACATCGAGGGCGTCTTGGATCCCCGTGTCAGAGGGGGGGGGAAGGGGTCTCGGAGAACAAGTTGTGATAGTAGCTAGAGAAAACCAAATTAATTTCCTGTTGGGTATGCACGGTAGTGACGTCTGGTGTGAGTATGTGGCAAATGGGAGGCCTGGGGGTTTCCCTTTTGTAGAGCCAGGCTAAGAGTTTCCCGGGTTTGTCCCCCGGGGCATGGACTCTTTCCGTGTGTTTGGCGTAGCTTAGTTTACCTAGGGCTTCCCAGTGCTTTAGGCAGGTTTGTCTAAGTTCGGTAATTTTAAGTAAATGATCAGGGGATGGGTCAGCCCTGCCCTCGAGGGCACACAGGTCTCTCTCGGCTCGTTCCAACAGGGTTGTGATGGATCTCTGGGCACCACCAACTGCTGCGATCATCTCACCCCTCATGACCACCTTATATGCCTCCCATGCGGTGCTCATGTATTTAACAGTATGTAGGTTGTTCTGCCAATATTCTTCAGTACCGTCTCTTATGCGCTCTCTGAATGCTGTATCAAGTAGGGCTTCGGCTCTCAATCTCCACGTGGGAATGGGGGGTCTTGGCGGGAACACCTCCCATGTGACCAACAGGGGAGAGTGATCGGACAGTACCCTCGGCAAATAGTGCGCGTCAACAAACGCAGACTGTTGTATCTGGCTGAGAAAAATATAATCTAGTCTGGTATGCACGGCATGTGGTGGGGAGTAGAAGGAGTACTCGCGTTGCTCCGGGTGCTGGTCCCTCCAAACATCAATGAGTTGCAACTGTTGGACTAGTTAAGAAAGTATTTTGGCCGGTTGGGAGGGACGATCGTGTTTATTGTTGGATCTATCCAGTAGAGGGTCAAGGGTGCAGTTATGGTCACCTCCCCATATCAAAATTCTGTCCGTAAATGGGGTGAGCCGTGTATAGAGAGAGTGGAAGAAGATAGTTGCGTCGTGGTTGGGTGCGTAAGTACTAACTAGGCATAGCTCTTTGCCCTCGATAGAGCCACAAACCACAACCATCCTCCCCTTGTTGTCCGATTTAGTACTAGTAAGCCTGAAGGGGAACGTGGGGGCAATCCAGATCCAGACCCCTCTGGCATAGGAGGAGTAAGCGGAACCCACTAAGGTGCCACGTCAGGTTTTGGCCAGGGCATCTAGCTTTTTGGCAGTTAGGCGAGTCTCTTGGAGCATGGCGATTCAGACCCTGCATCTCTTCAAGTAGGATTGGACGCGTCGTTGTTTGACGAAGCTGTTCAGGCCTCTAACGTTCCAAGTAACGATCTTTACTGTGTCAGCCATTGGGGTTACGCAGACGGACGTGTGGGGCCAGCAGGACTCGGGATCTAATTAGTGCAGCAATGCATATTGAGTGCTTCCGTGGTCTTGGTAATTTCCGTTTGTAGTCCCCAACTGTAATAATAACTCCCTGTTTCCCACTCCCCCCATTAACTGTAAACAACCCAAACATAGAACTAGCCCAGCGAGGTCACCCTTGTTATGACAATCCCGTTTCTGCTCCGTAGGACCGTGCATAGGTCTCCAGGTGCCCTACGGGTGGGTATGTACACCCAAAAAAAAGGGAAGAAACTTTCCAGGGGGTGGAGTGAACCTTGACTCCAGTGTCTCCATGTTAGGATCTGATCAGCTGTGTGGAAGCTCAATTTGCCCGCCAGCGGGAGAAACGTTATCTCGGTTTCCGCTTTCTTTCCTCGACATCAGGTATTTGCAGTCCGTCCATCCAGTCTCTGGCCTGTGCCGGAGTGTCGAACAGGTGTGCCCTATTGTTGTGCAGCACTTTAAGTCTTGAAGGGTACAGGAGCATATAACGCAACCCAGCTGCCTTCAGTCTGGCCTTCGTGTGTATAAACTGGGCTCTGTTCATTTGAACCTGGAAGGTATAATCAGGGTAGATAGCGATTGTGGCGGAGTCCCTTTTGATTTGACCACCTGCTCGGGAAAAGGCCAGGATTACCTCTCAGTCCCTGTAGTTAAGAACTTTTGCTATCACCGGCCTGGGTGGGGCGCCCGGTGGAGGTTTCTTAGCGAGGGATCTGTGGGCCCTTTCAATGGTGAAGCCTTGTGAGAGTTGTTAGGGAGAATTCTCTGTTTAGGCTGAATTTCCTAACCTAGTGAGTCCACCAGCAGCTTTGAGACACTTTTACCCTCACTCATGGGCATGATTTAAGTGTGTTTCTTTGACTCTAGATGTGTTTAATGGGCTATGGGGTCTTTTACTCCATAGGGCTTCATGTGTTTTTGTGATGTGTGTTACACAGCACCCTCAGTGAAGTAACACAGGGGTGTCATAGTGACCCCCCAGTATAGACTCCATACCCTGGGACTGACTACTGTCTCCCAGGGCATGTAAAGTCACCATTGACTTTACTAGTCTTGAATTCTGAACAGAACCAGTACAAACCATCATATTGTGGACGTACTGGCTGGGGCAATTCGATTGCCCCGGGGTCCGTTAGTCGAGGGGGCACGTCTCCGTTCCCCCCTGATCGAGTTTTGGCTGGTGGCAGTGGATACTACTTTTTATATTCAACCACAAATATTTCTCTATGGGATTTTCCCATTGTTCGAGGCTACTATCTTTAATTATTTAATTACGATAGCCTCGAACATACCGCCGGTTTATTTCATTATTATTAATTCTCCGGTTGGTATTTTTTGCCAAAACTCGGTTTTAAAATGGCGTTTGTGTTCTCTTCTGTGACTCCAACCCAAGTCGAGCCCTTTGCTCCACTTTTTGGCGGGCTTCTCCACAGAAGCCCTCCAAAGTGGTGCCACTCTGTCTGGGGTACTTAGGAGGGGCGGAGGGGGATTTAGACACCGTGGACTAAGTTGCCTAGGCAACTCAAGTCGCACTGCATCCTGATTCGCCTAAGTGGTGAGCCGGCCGGCTCACCACTTAGCATGTTTTAGTGACAGCTAGGCTGAGTGAATGGGGGTTTTCTGCATAAAAGCAGGGCTTTGGGGACTGGAACTTCAGAAGTCGCCACAGGACCTAAGAATCCTACGAGGGAGAAGCTGAGCCGACCTGCCACGACGACACCACCAGTGGAGCCCTGCTGGACCGTCTCACCACTTTTCCCAACGACAGAGGAGATCTCCCGCTGGAGAGTCTTCTTCCTTTGACTGGTGGGGATAACCAGTTTCACCGTCTTTTCGCCTTCCTGACGCATCTCGTGGCCGCCTTGCCTGTGCCAAGCACCCCGGCAACCGGAATACCACGATTTACCACAACCACGAAATAAAGGGTAATACCTTTAACCAGAAAACCATGCAGCTGGTTTCTTCCCTGGCAGTGCAACGACCTACATCTTTCCTCCAAGTCGAGATCTTCTCTTCCCCTGGACGACGACGAAACTTGCCCCCGCTGCCAGGAACAACTGCCACCGCTGGATGATCCTTCCCACTTAAGGTACCGTGTCCCGCCTGGCTTCCCTTGCCACCGACTGTACGGGGTGGATTTAGCCCCCAACTTTCGAACCTGGGTCAGCCTGGGACACCCTGGCTAAACTTTTCTGAGCCTCTCTAAACTCTTTTCGAACTCTCTGCAAGACTTTCTAAGCCTAGTGTAACTGTGTGATCTTGGGCGCATTTGTGCTCTGCTCTCTCTAAGAGTGGGCCCAACCTAAGGACTTTGGCTCGCCAGTGACTTTTGCTCTTCTGCCTTGCTAATAGTGTTCCTAAATCTTAGAGAGGTGTATCTTCACATATTCTGTCTTTTTCCCTCCCTTCTTCATGAACTTATTGGAGCCATCTATAGGTAAGCGCTCACCTCTGTCTGGAAATAAGTGGTGTTAACTAAGACTTGTCTGATAAGGAATAAGGAGTGTATATATTATAATAGTAACTGTGTTTAGAGGGTTTTACAATAAGAGTGCTGGAGTGTTTCAAACAGTGTGTTTTTAAATAAATAATTATATACTTTGATACCAAAGCTCTGGTCAGTGTTTGCTTGTGCTATTGTGTCTGAGTGCCTATTGTGTATACTTTGCATACTGCCTAACTCTTCTTGAGGGAAGTCTGACTGCTCAGCCACAGCTACCAGGTAAATTTGGGTGGTACAGACTGCTACCAAGTGGGTTTACTGCTAACACCTGTAGTCCTAAATCTTTTGCAGTGTTCCCAAAGGGAACTGCACAGGTTTCTGCCTAACAAGAGTTTACCAGCTCCCACCTCCTGTAGCAGGAGGTTCTCTACATAGTTAGTGGGGTCGGAGCCCTCAGAACCCTCCGGCAGCCCGAGGAGACGAATGTTGTTACGACGGGCTCTTCCCTCCGCTTCCTCTGCCCTATCTTCCAAGTTCTTGACCCTTTGTTGGAGCTCGTTAACGTCTCGGAGGAAGTGCGTTTTGGATTCGGTATTTTCTTTGACTTGTGTTTCGAGCACCTCAGTCCTGCCGGCTAAGGAGCGGCCATCCTGGCGCAGAAGGCCCAGGTCTATGGCAACGGCATCGATTTTATGTTCCATCGTTGTTTGGAGTAGTCTGATGGCTTCAAGGAGCTGGGTGTTACTGGGTTCGGGTGTCGTCGTTGCCATGGGGTCTGATTGAACATCTGTGGTCATTCTATTCAAGCTCTCAAGGTTCGGAGATTCGCTGGCTGCGTAAGTGTCCATGTTGGTCTGTCGCTGCTGCCAGCCATCTTGTGAGAACACAAGCCACTCAAGCCGAGGGCGCAGGTGGTAGGCCGCTAGTCACAGTCACGGAGGGGTGCTTTTCACTGTTGCTGCAGGACCCGGGGCTGAGGTGAAGGTGTGAGGCTGCTTGGGTGTCCCAAGGGGACCAGGGGTCGCTGTAGAGGGGGGAGAAGCTTCGGCCCAGTGAGGCGGGAGATAGTGCCCGTTTCAGAAGTCAAGGAAGGGGTAATACGCAGGCTACTCGAGGGTGGTTATGCTCCGATCCCTTGCCGTATTACAATTGTTTGGCACCCCCTTTCCGTGGTGTGTGAGCAGTAGGGCCTTTAGGTGGTGATTTCTGGGCGCCAAGGTGGGGCTCCATACATCCGAGGTGGCAGGTGGTGGGGTCAGGGTGTTGTGCAGTGCCCACACCCCGTCCTGTGGGTGTAGTCAATGTTGGGTGGCGGGTAATCTATGGCCGCCCGTGGGCTCACCAGTTCTTGTGGGTGCACAGTGCACCGGGCCTGGGCCGCCCTCGGTGTCGACTGCAGGCCGCAAGGCGGTTCCAGGCGACGGGGGACTACTGGGATCCGCTCCTGCGACACTCCCTGATGTAGATACGCGTTGGCGGGGGGGTCGAGGTCCCAACAACTCGGAGAGGCCAGCCCCGCAGCAGGGGGACGGACCACTATGCGACTGCGGGTCCTCTAACGCTCTGCTCCCGGAGCAAGAGCCAAGGCTGGTTACCCCCGACCCCGCTTACCTTCGCGGCAACGGCCGGCCGTTGGTCTTGTCAGGGCTCCGCTGGGCTCCGCCGCGCTCCGCGGGCAGGACGCTGCTGGATGAAGGCCCAGGGGCCAGTCCACTCCGTCAGCGAGCACAGTTGCTCCGCTCCTCTCTCTCTACCCCGGTGCAGGCTGGGTGGCTGCTCCGGCTCCCCTCTGCGCTCCGGTGGGCGACGTCCTCTGCGGTGCAGGCGCGCTGCGGTCCCTCGAGTCTCAGGACGCGGGAGCCGCCATTTTAGTTCTCAGCTCCGGCACTGCTCACTCGGCGTATGACGGCGTTAGTTGTCCCCAGCCATCTGAAAGACGGATCAAACGTTTGCGGATGGGATCCGGCGATAAATGGTGCAAGTTGCAACATTTAACAGTTAGCAGAAATACATGAAAAACAGCTTATGATGGCACATCGGCGCGGACCTCACAGGAGACACGTCCGCTCTACATGGCAGTTAGCCAGGCCCCCCCCAAACCCTTTTTCTATTGTGAATTCATTAGCCTCTTCTGGGACCCTTACTTCCAGGGTTAAGCCCTCTCAAAAGTTGTGCAATGATCTTGCTTCATTTTTTATTAATAAAATTGAAGCGATCCGCACAAATATTGCGAAATCTCCAGCGATAGTGACTCCGGAGGCCATCAAGTCATTACCTGCACCCACCATTGATCCCACGGCCAATTGGTCAACTTTCCCTCTGTTTACTGAGACAGAGGTCCTAGCAGCTATCTTAAGAAGTAAATCATCCTCCTCCGGGGACGCTATCCCTGTTACTCTTATGAAGAAGATCGCCCCAGACCTATTGGCAGATATTACTTTGGCTATTAATAATTCCTGCCAATCAGGACTGGTTCCTTTGGAGTTGAAATCTGCAAGGGTTATCCCCCTTCTCAAGAAGCCCTCACTTGACCCCACGTTCCTGGCTAATTTTCACCCTATCTCTCTGCAGCCCTTTCTGTCCAAACTTTTGGAATCTCTTATCACTCCCCTTCTATCCTCTTTCCTGGAAACATCTAAGATCTTCGATCCTGCACAGGCAGGCTTCAGACCAGGGAGAGGTACTGAAAGTGTGCTGGTTTCCGTGCAGGACGACACGTCCAGGCTAGTTGACTCAGGTGGAGTTGGTGCTCTGATTCTATTAGAGCTGTCAGCCGCATTTGACACGGTTGACCACCCCATCCTGCTGTCGCGCCTGGCCCAGATCGGTATATCCGGTCATGTCCTTGCAAGGTTCACTTCTTTTCTCTCAAACCGCACACAAACTCTTGCTATGCCCCCTTTTCTTTCTTCATCCTGCTCTCTCACTTGCGGTGTCCCACAGGGCTCCTCACTCTCCCCGATCCTGTGAAAACATCTATATTTGGGAACTGGTCTGCCTCATCCGTTCCCACAGCATCAACTGTTATTCTTATGCTGACGACACTCAAATTTTGATCCGGCTAGATCAAGATCGAGCCGAGGTGACGTCATGCCTTCATGACTGTCTGAGGGCCGTTTGTGATTGGATGGATCAGAACTGGCTTAAACTCAACGGTGACAAAACTGAGGCATTGGTGGCGGGTTGTCCCCCAGATCCTTCACTCTGGACTTTTTGCCCCATTTCTCTAGGCCCCCTTCCCAGTCCAGTAAGCAAAGTGAAAAACCTGGGTGTTATTCTCTCTGCTTCTCTCTCTGTGTCTAACCAAGTGACAGATGTGTGCCAAGCCGCTCACCATCAGATCAGGGTTCTGAAGAGGGTCTTACCCATGATACCGGTGGCTGTAGTGGCTGCGTTAGTTCTTTCTCGTTTGGACTACTGCAACTCTCTGTATCTGTCGCAGCCGATTGGTCTAATACAGCGCCTTCAGCTCATACAGAATCTGGCGGCCAGGCTAGCCACAGGCACTCCCTATGGAGCTCATATCTCTCCAGTGCTCCGCCAACTCCACTGGCTCCCGGTGGGCCAGCGTCTCCACTTCAAGACTCTGTGTATTGTCCACCGGGCTATTCACGGTCAATGAGCTGAGTTTCTGCAGACTAAATTATCCCGCTAACTCCCTGAACGCGATCTACGCTCCTCCACGGCTAATCTTCTTTTTGTTCCAAGATTCAATCGTGTGAGGGTCGGTGGCAGGGTCTTCTCCATAGCAGCTGCTAAACTTTGGAACAATCTCCCCTCGGTATTAAGGGCTGTTCCTAATCACCTTGGTTTTAGAAGAGCACTTAAGACCATTCTGTTTTAGCTCCCCACTTTGTTTTGGCTTCTCCTCCTTTCTGAGCAGCTCTCCTCTCTAGCGCCATGATGCCCCTGGGCGACCGTGCGCTCTACAAGTACAGATAACATAACATACTCAGAAAGCAGGCCGAATCACAACCAATAAATAAAATAACAGATCTTAGGCTGGCAAGAGTCATGTGATTACATATAAACAACTACTTGAGATGTGCTGGAGTCTGGAAGGGGGATTCAACCTTTGCAACCCAATATGAAGACCATGCACGAAAAAAATGACCGCCTAGCCAGCATGCTGCTCTTAATCATAGAAGTCTTGGTTCCAATGATGATGTGTTGAATAGCTACAGGAGCCCTCATTTTATCTAAGATTCAGGTTGGGAGCTAGCCCAAACCCACCAATGAGAAGGATCTGCAACAATCAAACAGCACAGGTTTGTCCATTCCTGGAAAACCACTCGTCAATGAATGAATTGTGAATTGTTTTGTAAAAGGTTGTTTCAACCAAACACAAAAAAACCCACTTGTCATCACATAGGCCCAGCAAGAGACATTGGCGCTAGAGGATGTGTACTGGGATTAGACAGTCCCAATCCCCTTCAATCTGGCACGCATACACAAAGACCAGTTGCCCGTGAAAGCAGCACCTTTCACCAGGAAAGGGGTTACCACATATGGCATTTCCTGACCTGAGAATTTAGGAAGAAGGCCAAAGGACAAGATGGCAAAAGAACAAGCGAAACCCTCATGCCAAGGCCATTTTAAGGTGCTAGCCACCTTTAGTAGCCATTTGCAGTAATTTTAAGTACACGAGAAAAATATCACAAAAACAGTAAGAAAAAAGAAAAGAAAATATATCACAAAGCTGCCACCAGCTTGTCCTATACATATATTGTCAGAGCAACCAAAAGCCATTATAGAAAAAGTTATAAGGATACAAAGTATCCTAACTGCGCTTCACTGTAAAATGATGTGTGCAATTGCAAAATACAATTCTATATGCAAAGTGCTAAAGCTGCTGGAAACTAAGAGCACATTCTGTTGGTCTTACTGGATATAATCCTCAAGAATGGTTGACCGTGGTTTTAAATTTACAACTGATACTTTACCACAATCAGTTTCCAATGTCATAATCCCTCCTTGCAAGTTAGAATAATGAAAACATTGATCAACTAGGTGCTCTGGCGCCCTCGCTGATCACAGGGGCAACAATAGTGTAAAAAACCATGCACAGTGAAGATCCAACATTCTCATGATACACCAGAAATCGGAGGTGCTTATACAGAGGGGTTTATAAAAAAAAAAGCCAATAGTCGCAGTGTAGCATTATGTATTCCATGGATAGATATTTTTGCTCAGTTAATAACACATTTTGAAGTACTTCATTGAACATGGTATAGAAATAAAAAAACAGCTACCTGAGCAAGTTCTTTCTGTTCATTAACCAGTCTGCTACAGCTGGCTATCATCTGATCCAGCGCATAAAGCCGGTCTTCAAGTCCTTTGATGGCTTTCATGTTCTGATTATCTAATTTGGCAATAGTTTGTCGGCCGTCTGCCAAAAAAGGTTGTATTATCCGTGGATCCAACTGCAAGGTAACCAAACAACAGGTCATACATATATCACACAACATTATCAAAGTACAAAATGTAATGATGGGGAAACATTTTCGGCCTTTACTGACAAAACACAGACAGGTGGTACATTTTGGGGTTGTCCTGTGCAGAGAAGAGAACATTTTCTGAGGTTGCATTCCCAACACATTTATTGTATGTGCGTAGTCAATGCTTCGGTTGATTATGTCATTGCAGACTCTAGGAATTAATGTATTTAGGAATTAATGCATCTATATCACAGACCTTTGCAGTTATCTGGGGATTGTATAAATCTTTTCTGACAGAGGTGTTAGGTAAGATTTGCACAGAGCTGGTAAATCTTCCTTTCCTGGTTCAACCCCAGAACTTTTTTCTTTTCTAGTGGGATATCTTTCATTAATACCTCAGTGAGTGGGAACCTTTTTCCACACTAACCTAATCTTTAACTCTTTTTATGGGTGTCAATTTTAAGACTCTCCATAGTGTCTTTTTGAAGTTATCATGTTTAACAGCTTATTGGCAATAAGTGCCTGTTGTTGCTGGGTTGCCCTAGGGGCTCCCCATTTAACGTTCTTGTGCTAACCTTGAGTGAACTACATTTCCCAAGGGTAGAAAGGATCTTTGGATCCCTTTTACATTTTGTTAGGTGAAACCAGCACACCCCACCTTAAGTGGAGTGCTGGGAAGATACAATGTATCCCCTTTCACACTAAAACCCTAACAATTCTGTTACAGTGACAAGCTTACCTTTAATGGCTGGTGGCAATTATACCTTTTACTAATTTGGTGCACCTTTACCGCAGGCTGTGATCACAGCTGCATTAACGGTACCTATGGGTGCTCATTTTACCAAAATGGCCCCTGTCTTCTTTTTCTGCCATTTTAGTGTTTCTTGTCATTTCTTGTTCCTTCCCCTGACATCCAGGGTGGGAAATCCCTTTGTGTGAGTTTTGTCTTCGGCGGGCATCCCCTGGACACCACGCCCAGGCTCCAGTCAGTCTGTAAGCTCAGAAAGTGGGGGAGGAGTCCAAAACTTCCCCCTCCTTTGTCTTACGCCTTGCTTCAACAGGGACAAATCCCAGTGGGGGGCTGGCTGTCCTGATTGGACAACCAGACGCCCCTTTCTTGTAAAATGCAGGGAGAAAATGCAGAGGTTGTGCTGTAGTTCCTGATAAATACTGGTAACCTGGACGCTGAGGTCATGTCGACCACTGGAACAGGAAACCGAAGAGGATGATGAAGAAAAAGCAGCAGAGACGATTTCCAGCGACTGGAGAGCCTGCTGTGTAACCCGAGCCTGCTGCAGCCCTTCATTCCAATCGACCAGGGGACTCCATAAACGATGATCCGCACCCAAAGCCTGATCAGACCCTCTAGACTCAAGAATACCTGCATATTTAGCCATCATACGGGTTGCTGCGACCTTGCGTTCTTGCAATACCCCAATACCCTGGGACCTCCAGCCACTGTGTAGTGCACAGTCTTCCAAATTCCGAATCTCATTGAAACTTCGTGGGCATCTTTGTGTATCTCCAGAGACACAAATCGAGTCTGAAAAGTCCCCTCACAAGAGTGCTGGACCTTTAAAACGACGAGAATTCAACCACGATTTTCTGTCTTCTTCTGTGCTCCTTGAAAGGGTTCCAAAATCGCAGAACCGCATTCAGCCGAGAGAGAAATCTTGCCTAGAGCCTTCTTCATTGATCCCTGCTGCAAAGTCCCTTCTGAGGTCTTGTGTTCAGTCTCCAGGACAAGGAATCCACTGACCGGGTATTTGGCTGCAGTCCCTGAAGTTCTCCTGCTGCAATCTCTTCTTCATTGGTGAGGTACTGTGTTGGCTTGGGAATATACTTACCTTAAGCCTTTTGGGATTTCTGTGTAGTCCTGGGGTGTTTTCTGTGATTGGGAGGCCCCTTGTTCAGTGCACCCATTTCCACTGCTTGAATCCTGCTGGGGTGTCTTCTGTGGAGCCCCTGGACCCTCTTCTAACTATAATGTAAAGTACTCACCTGTCTGGCCAGTTTTCCTAAGGAAACTCTGACTTTTGCTACTAAAGAACTTATTCTTACACTGCCTGTTGGTCACTAGTCCTAGTGACCCCACTTCTGCCACACTCATGATCCAAGAATAAGGGAAAGACTGAAGGGATTGGGACTTCTGCCTAGAAAAGAAATCAAGTGTTTTACTTACTTGTAAAGAGTTGGTTGGTAACTGTAATTCTCAGAGTGAACAGTTACAAAAGTTCTTACTGATCTTGAATGTGTGATGCACTATTCTTAAAAGTATGGTTAACATCTTTTCTTTCTTAGCCACTGTTTTGCTAGTCTAATAGAAAGTAGATGTGAAGGTATTTTACTCTCCTGTAATTTGGTTGTACCTCTTTACAAAAGTAATGTGTTGGTTTCACCAGATTATTCCTGTAGGGTAATTGTGTGAGGGTCGACCAACTGTTGGTATCACCAGGTTAGTCCTTTTAGGGATAACTGTACGAGTGTCCCCAGCTGGGTCTTGCTTCCCCTGACTTGCTGCTAGCCTGTCCTTAATAAGTCTACATTAGGTGGTTGCCTACATAGAATAACTATTCAGTAAAGTGTGACATTGGGTTTTACTTTCCCCTTCATTGTGAAGTTAAAGCATGTGGGTTTTACTTACCTTGCGTTAGCTGTGTGCATTCCAAAACAAGTTACCAGAGTTATTTCTTACCTCAATCTGGGGTTCCCCAATTTCAAAAGCATCTGTAATTGTATATTACATCCTTAGGTTTTACTCACCTGGTATAACTGTATGTTATGACAAAAATAGTTATAGGTTTTTACTGCACCTAGGATAAGAGTTTCACTATTCAACAAAAGTATATTGTCCAGATGACTGTTTATGGGATTTGTTCCAAGAGTCACTGTACAACTGGAAGGGTATACTGCCCTTGTATTACTGAATGTAATCTGAAAGTAACCATTGGTCTTTTTACTCCCCAAAGCTTGACCTATACTAAATGTGTATAACAAGGTTTTGACTTCCCTAGAACTACTGTTAGGTGTTCCAAATAAGGTTTATACTTGGGTCTGTGGATTTCAAGAATAGTGTTGTGTTTTTACATTGCGATTTTATATAATATGTTAGAACTTACTTAACCCCTAGATTTATCTGGGCCTACCTGTATTTAAATAAATCCTTTATTTTTAGAATATATAGTGTTTCAGTGTTTCTTTGGATCCTTTGTATTACAATTTCACTTGTACTGTATCTACTGCCCTCTCTCCCTCCTAAAATAAGCCTGGCTGCCCTGTCTTCGCTACCCTATACTCAGGTGGTACAGTCTTATACTAAGAGTGGAGTTTTGTACTGCCTCAGTTGAATGGTTTTATTAAGTCCTTAGTTGGACTTCAGAAAAACTGTCCTAACAAGAGGAAAAAGTTGACAGCCGAGAAAGAATTTGTATAAAAACATGCAAGCGACATATGCCCTTTCTCCCCACTATACCTTTTATATTTGTATTAACCCCTTAAGTGCCATTGACGAGATATCTCGTCCTTGAAATTGCTTACGCAGTGCCAAGGACGAGATAGCTTGTCCTTTTTGGCACCTTGTTTTGTGTGATCCCTGCAAAGCGGGGATCACACAAAACTGTAATCCAACCCCCAGGCTATGTGAGGGGGAGGTCCCATCTGGCTGGATTATCTTCAGTTTCACGTCAGCGTGCGTAATGCATGTCGGCGTGAAACTGAAAGTAATGTTCACCGCAGCAGCCATTTCGGGCTGCTGCAGTGAAAATAGAAGGTGAGTGTTCACCTTTCTCCCCCTCAATCTCCGGCTGTATTTCAAGCCGGAGATCGAGGGAGGTGTCATTGGAAAGGGGAGATTCTCCCCTTTCCAATGACACCCTGTGTGACAGCATTGCTGCCCGCAGATCGGGCGCAGGGCGCTCGATGCGCGGGCAGCAATGCTCACTGGACCACCAGGGAAACGTTTGTGACGTGGGGGAGGGGGGGTGCATACAGTAAGCAGCCCTCTCCGCCCCGGCCCCAAAAGCATGGGGGCCCATATATAAAGACCCCTGGGGGCGGACAGGTGCCCATCTGCCCCCAGGAGTGGGGGCATAAAAAAATAAAATAAATGCGGAAAAAAAAGTGATGGGAAGGTGGGAGGCGGCTTGGGGGCCCTAGCAACCAGGGATTGTTTCAGAAAGGGTGTTGTTGAAAAGGGGAGATTCTCCCCTTTCCAACGACACCCTGTGTGACAGCATTGCTGAACGCGGAGAGGGCGCAGAGCACTCGATTCGCGCCCATCAATGCCCACTGGACCACCAGGGATAAGTTTGTGACATGGGGGGGCTACTTACAGTAAGCAGCCCTCTCCCCCGGCCCCCAAAGCATGGGGGCACATATGTGCTGAACCCTGGGGGCAGATGGCTGATCATCTGTCCCCAGGGAAGGGCGCAAAATAAAATAAAAATACTAAATCAACTGGGATGGGGGGTGGGGGGACACTAGACTACAGGGATTTTTTTGCCCCCCCTGAAAGGGTGGTGGCCCACCCCTCCAACATCAAGTGGAAAGGGGGGCCACCCCTTGTAGCAGATTTATGCCCCCAGGCAGGTGTACATGAGGTGGCCCCCCATCCAATTGGAGGGGGGGCACCAGAAATAAGGGTGCAAGCCCCCCAAAGGATGGGGCTTGCAGGTTAGGCCTCCCCTGGGGGCAGATGGCTGATCTGCCCCCAGGGAAAGAGGCAAAATAAAAAATTTAAAACAAATAAAAAAAGGAGTTTTGGGTGGGAGTGAGGGGGGGCACTAGCCACCATCGATTTATTTTATGGATAGGGGGGAGCCCTCTCCCCCTTACCCCAAGGGGAAATGGGGGCACCTCTTGTAGCCCTCCCTGGGGGCAGATATCTGCTCCTAGGAAGGGGCATCTGCCCCCAGGGAGGGCTGCATGAGATGCCCCCCTGCATTTGGTGTGAGAGGGTAGAGGGTCACCCCCCATTATATTAGAAAATTACCTGGCGATTTAGGGTGCCCCTCAGCCCGCCCTAAAGTGTAGTGTACCATTTTCCATTTTTTTCTTTGTTTACAAAACTTGCCAATCTGGCCCCAGGGTGCCCAAACCTTACTGCGCCACCCACCAGTGGGCCTGTCCCACACATTTTTGGTGGCTCTCTCCCCCCACCCCAAATGGAGGGGGGGTGTATCTCACGCAGCCATTTGTAGGAGGCCCAGGGCGGACTGCATGAGGTGCCCCCGCCACCCATTTGGGGTGAGGGGAGAGAGGGCCATCAAAAATTGTGGGACAGGCCCCCCAGTGGGTGGGGCAGTAAGGGTCGGCACCCGGAGGCCAGATTGGCACTCCAATGTGCCCCTCTGCGCCAAGGCAAGTTTCGTAAACAAAGAAAAAAATGGAAAATGGTGGAATACATTTTAGGGGGGGCTGTGGGGCACCCCAAAGGAACGGGGAATTTTCTAATGGGACGGGGTGGTGACATCGTCTCCCCCACCTGCAATGGAGTGGGTGCCATGTCATGCAGCCCTCCCTGGGACCATATATCTGCTCCTAGGAAGGGACGCCTGAGCCCTGGGAGGAGTGGAGGACAACCCCCGCCCTTATCTGCCCCCGGGGAGGGCTACATGAGATGTGCCGCCCCTCGAATTGATGTGAGGGTGGAGATGTGCACCCCTTCACATTAGAAAATTCCCCAGCGGTATAGGGTGCCCCTCAGTCCCTGCTAAAGGGTGCCATGTCATGCAGCTCTCCCTGGGACCAGATATCTGCTCCTAGGAAGGGACGCCTGAGCCCAGGGAGGAGTGCAGGACAGCCCCCGCCCTTATCTGCCCCCGGGGAGGGCTACATGAGATGTGCCACCTCTCCAATTGGGGCACTCCCCTTCACATTAGAAAATTCCCCAGCGGTGTAGGGTGCCCCTCAATCCCTGCTAAAGGGCAGCCTGCCATTTTGAATTATTTTCTTTGTTTACGAAACCTGCCTTGGCGTAGAGGGGCACATTGGTGTGCCAATCTGGCGCCGGGGTGCCCAAACCTTACTGCCCCACCCACTGGGGGGCATGTCCCACCATTTTTGGGGGCCCTCTCCCCACACCACAAATGGAGGGGGATGTACCTCAAGCAGCCGTTTGTAGGAGGCCCAGTGAGGCCTGCATGAGGTGCCCCTGCCACCCATTTGGGGTGAGGGTGGGAGAGGGCCCCCAAAAATGGTGGGACAGGCCCCCCTGTAAGTGGTTGCAACCCAGCACTCCAACTAAGTCAATGTCTAGTATGGGATGCCCAATGGAAACCCTTATTTATATATTTTTATGTCAAAATTTCATTTATTTCTGGATGATGTACCCTTATATAACGCCCCCCTCTTTGAATCCCCCCGGTCTCACTGAACCAAGAAGAAGGTTTGTTTTGCAAAGTCAAAACAATTTATTTGATGAGTTGAACAATATATATATCACACTTTTATGAATATGCACAATATCTAAATATCACACTATCATGAATGTGAACAATGATCAGCAATGGATAGTATCACAATATCAACAATCTCTTTAATCAATTAGGAGTAGGAATAGGACGAATAAGGAGCAGAGAATAACTTTGTATGAGTTCAAGGAATGCAATGATAGGAAAGAATGCAACAAAGAAATAAAACTTAATATGAATTCAGTCAAAGACAAGGTGATCACTCTTTCCCCCTGTTACTACTACTCACTCCCCCCTATATGCAATATGAAGAGATGGAATGGGGGCACACAGGTATCAGGAATAACAATCAACAATTGCAGTTTCAATGCCGATCCCCCCCAGCAAGCCTAGAGAGAACAGAAATGCGGGTCAATTGCTTTTTATGTGATTTGAATTGAATGGGAAAAATGCTAAAAATGATTTTAATTTGATAACAGGATTCAGAACTAGTGCGAATTGCTTTGGATTGGGTCAGGTAATAACTAGCAATGATTGTAGAATGATTAGCAGATAGGAAACGAAATTCAGAAGTTGAGAGCAAGAAATAGCTATTTTACATGTGGTGAAATTGAGCCAAATGCGAAATCGCGGCAAACTTTTCAGCGCACGAAAAACGTGATTACAGCAAAACTATACTTGAAAGCTGAGGATGCTAGCTTCAAAATGGCATTTGAATTTCGTTCCTAGCACGTACGGTTCAAAAGTTAGAGGTTTTAATGAAGGTTGATTTTTCTCAAAAGAGTCAAGATTTCAAAATGAAAGATGCGCTGTTGAAGATCTGGAACAAAGATTTCTTAACACTAGGGAGTCTATGGAGCCGCAAACTACACAGACAGCACAGCCACCGATCCAGAGGCGCCTCCGGATGGTTTCTATCTGCCTGAGACGATTGCCTTTCTCCAGAAAAAATATATTAGCGCCAAGATGATTATCACTACAATTCTCACAGGATGATGTGGATGAGAGAAGAATTCAAGATAGACAAAGAGAGATTCAATAATGCAGTTATGGATGTGTTGGAATGGTTTGGATGGGATTACTTAAGCTAAGAGATGACTATGGACAGTTCTATGCTAAATACTCACTACTATGGCTTTGGAATGGAATGGACCCGTCAAAGATCTGGTCAAAGGTTTGGCTGGAATTCGCTCACCACCGGACAGGTATCAGGGCACCTGGACTCTGCTCTCAGCAAGGCACTCTGGTCTGCACGGCCTCTTGGACTGGATCTGACGGGTTCTGGGTTACAGCTCTGCTGGACTGATCTGGATCTTGGGTTCTAGCAAGGGTTCTTGGCCAGAAGCAGCAAAACAGCTCAGCCAGGCTGTTGTATGGTTTAGGCCCCGTGGAAGTTTAGGGGTTCAAATCAGGTTGCTAGATTTTCAAGGCCTGCTGGAAAGGGTTCAGATTTTTGGGTTAGGCCTCTGCTTCAGGGTTCTGGAGTCTGGATTCTTCCTGCAGAGCGCTTCGCCAGTAGATCAGTGATGAGTAATTGTGTGTTTTTCTGGGTCCTCAACAGTCCCTATTTATCCATCTTCCAAAGGGGTGGGGAGGCTGATTATACTATGCCCAACCCTCTAAAGATCTGATCGGTCAGAGAATTCCCCCTCTCCTGATTGAGAAGGGAACAGTGTGTCATGATGTGTTATGTGTCAAAGTGACACAGTGTTTAGGGTCTATAGAAAATCCCTCCCCTTTGTTCTTACCCAGAAAATCTATTTTTCCCAAAAAACATATTTCCAATATGCACAACTTGTTAATAATAAATAATTACACAACAGATTGACTAAGGTACGTTTCTGTCCAAGCCTCCTCTTCCTACGAGTTTTGGTTCACAAATGACAAGTGTCAGTTCTGTACCAATTTTTACACATACCATCTTGAAGTAGAACGATGTTCAACACCCAACAAGGAGGTTGGATCTTTTGGGTGGTTTGTGAGCCATGAATTTTGCAAATTTGACAACCAAGAAAAACGGATTTCCACACAGCTCCTGTGTTACCACTGACATAGGCAAAAGTGGATGGCGGCCTATTTTCTGGGTTTTTCCTGCGCACTTCTGGGTGATTTTAGCGTGCAAAATGCTTTCCAGTGGCCATTCTTATGGTCTCGAAGCAAGCAGCGCACAGGAGTGTTGCAGGGCCTGGACTAGTGGTGTAAAAACATCCCACAAGCACCCCCTCTTGGGATTTGGCGTTGATCGTC
Organism: Ambystoma mexicanum; assembly: GCF_040938575.1. Taxonomy (NCBI): domain Eukaryota; kingdom Metazoa; phylum Chordata; class Amphibia; order Caudata; family Ambystomatidae; genus Ambystoma; species Ambystoma mexicanum. The sequence continues at coordinate 565,102,203 of NC_090933.1, forward strand.
TATCAATGGGAATTCGCACGACTGGGATGTCAGTTTCATCGCTTCTGATTCCACAAATGGCAAAGTTCATCCTCTTTACCTCCATCAGGGGTGGATCGATCGGTTCTCCTCGCCAGTCCCGATGTGAGTATTGAGCGATACTCCGGGCCCTTCGGATCTTTCCTCCTGGTCCCTGGGTAGTCATCCTTGGTTAGTCTCCATGGTTTCCAATCAAAACTATGGGTTACAAAACAAAAACATTTGTAGACATTTCCCCACCACTATTAATGTAGTGGGGCGGACACATACATTTTGCTAAATCAGGACACATTTTTACATGGTAATCATGGACCGTATATTGAGTATTTTAGAGTTGGAGTTTTATGGAGCTGGTGTGACCCCCTCTGGGGTTACAGAAGAGTCCTCCAATTGCTGCAGAGTGTGCCTCGGGTGGCAACACTTTAGTTGATTAATATGGAACCACTTATCTTCCCCTTCTGCCAAACGGCCTTTGGGGATGCAGATTTTGTAGGCGACAGGTGAGATTTTGTCTACAATTTCAAAAGGACCCCTCCAGGTAGGCAAAAATTTGCGCTGTTTGGCATGGTTCCTTTGGAAATTGTATAAGTAGACCCGGTCTCCTACATTGTATTCTTTTCTGGTAGTCTTTAAATCATACTGGGTCTTCAGGCTGTCGGCTGATCTTTCTAGATTTCACTGAGCATAGGCAAAAGCATGTTGAAGGTGTTTTCTCAGATTTTCAACATATTCATGAGTTGTGGAGTTATTGATCAATGTCTGCTCTTGGGTTCTGTAGAGCAGGTGCTGGGGAAGCACCATCCTGCGTCCAGTCATCAGCTCAAACAGTGAAATTTTAGTTGCAGATGAAGGGGTAGATCTGATGGCCATTAGGACAAGAGGTAATTGAACATCCCAACTTGGCTCAGAATCTGCCACAAACTTTTTTAATATGCTCACAATTGTTTTGTTGCATCTCTCCACTGCACCACTAGAGGCTAGCCGGTAAGCAATGTGTAGCTTCCTTTCAACCTCAAGTATCTCCCACATCTTTGTCATTACTTCGCTGGTGAAATGGCTACCTCGGTCAGACTCGATCCTTTGGGGTAGTCCAAAACGCGAAAAGATGTGGTTGATCATCAGGGTAGCTGCTGTTTCTGCCTTGCAGTTTGGGGCCGGGAGACATTCCACCAATTTAGCAAACAAGCATGTCACGGTCAACATGTACTTGTTTCCCCTAGAGGAGCGAATCACAGGCCCAATGAAATGGACTTGCAAACCTGACCATGGCAGTGTCTTCCCCCCTCTTTTGGAGAAGCGCACGGTGTGTGAGGGATGTTAGCTGAAATTGTGCACACACAAGACATCCCTTCAAGTATTGATCGAGGCCCTGCCCCATGTGAGGCCAGTATGCAACCTCTTAAGATTTCAAGTGTTGTATGAAACCCCCTATCACCGGCTGTGGCCACATCATGGCCGTGACTTAACATCAGGCTTCGGAATGAGGTAGGGGCCACCCACTGATCATGGCCAGCTAGGGATCTCCTTACCAACAAACCGTCTTGGATTCGGAACATTTTTGGACATTTCATCAACACTCTGAGGTCCTCTTTCCCTAGGTAATCGTATCCATCAGGGGAAAGTTCTGAGGGTCCTCAATGTGTTGATAAAACTTTCCAATTATTGGATTCCCTTTTTGAGCCGTAATCAAATCAGCATCTGGGGTCTCCTTACTCCATTGTGCAGTTGAGAGTTCATTGTGAGCATTTGTCTGGGACCTAGTGATAGCAGTGACCTGTATTTCCCCCAACAGGACTTGATCTGTATTAGATCCCCATGGATGGCCCCGGTTTTGGTCAGTTGATCAGCTAAGTAATTTCCAGTTTTGTCTTGTCCCTCTACTTTGGAATGATCCTTGTTCTTTTTCCAGTAGATGGTCATCCAATTTGAGGTGACCAGATCATCAATATTTTGAATTCATTTCCCATGTTTCAAGGGTTTGTTCTTAGCACATAACATGCCTCTGGTTTTCCAGTTAACCCGGTGCTCCACGAACCCTTTCCGTCCATAATCCGAATCTGTGATTATGACCAGTTCGTGGAGTTGATGTTGGACATCAGTGAGGATGGCTTGATGTACAGCCATCAACTCTGCCACTTGACTACTTCGGGGACCAATCTTGTACCCAGTGGAGGGTTCTGGGATCTCATTCACCCATGCATTCCCTACGCCGGCCACAAGTTCTTTTCCCCGTTGTTGTCAACATGGTAGGAGCATCCATCCACGTAGACAGTGGGCATTCCCTCACACTTGTCTTCTTCAAAGACTTTGTGTGGGGAATTGAGTTATGCCTCCATGTTGTCCTTGATTTTTAGACTTTCGTCCTCGAGACAGTTTTCTCTGGCACAATCATGCAAGTCAGCCAGACCTTGCGTAAGGGCACTCTTCTTGTTTTGGCCATATCCGACCTCAACAGGGAGGCCTTGCATTGACAGAATCCAGGAAGTCATTCGGGAATTACTCACATTTACGGCCCCGATTCGACTTTGGAGATATTGCAGAGGCTGGTGTGGAGTCTCCACTATGATGTGTTCCCCCTGGATAAACGGGTGATAATTCTTCAATGCCCTCACCGTTGCCAGGAGTGCCCTCTCACAATCGTTGAATTTCTCCTCCACAGAGGATAAAGTTTTACTCGCATAGGAGATTACTTTATTGACCTTGTCATGCTTTGGTATAATACTGCAGTCAAGCATGTATTAGAGAACCCTGTCTCCAAGAAGAATTCCTTGCTTCTGACAGGGTAAGCTAGGCAAGGCGCTTGTGAGAGGCTTCTTTTGAGTTGTCTTACTGCCTTGGCTTGTTCTGGACCCCACTCCCACTTGACACCCCCCTTCAAAAGATGAATCAGGGGTCTTGTGATCTCTGCGTAGCCCTCAATGAACTTTCTACTGTAATTAGTCAGTCCAAGGAGGCTCCTTAGTTCCCGCAGAGTTCTGGGGTCTTTCAATTTCTGGAGTGCTTCCACTTTCTTTTCCTGGGGACAGAGACCCTGAGGAGTAATCTCATAACCCATGAAATTTATACGGGTTCTACACCACTGCTTTTTGAAAGCAAAGATTTGCTACGGCAGCCCTCAACTGTGTCAGAACATAATGGATCTTGGCTAAGTGTTCCTCCACAGTTGAGCTTTTGATGAGGCCATCATCTACATAAGCCAGATTACCCCTCTCACCCAGGTCGGGCATGGCCTTATGTAGAAAAATGTTGAACTCATTGCCGGAGTTGATGTATCCGAAGGGAGTCCGGGTCCATGTGTACTGCTGGCCCCCAAAGGTAAAAGCCAGTTTGTATTGGTCCTCCCTACTGACAGGTACAGTCCAGTATCCATTGGTCAGGTCTATTGCAGTGAATACCTGTGACCCCTGAATCTGGACCAGCCCTTGGTCAATGTAGGGCAGAGGCCATCGGGAAGTATGGACCCATTTGTTGAGCTCCCTAAGGTCGGCGCAGAGTCCCCACTGGCCGTTTGGCTTCAATATCCCCAGCACTGGATTATTGAAGGTGCTGTGGACTGGACGGATTATCCCACGGGACTCAAGGTTCTTAATTATTTCAGTAAGGGACTCCATTGATGCGAGAGGCAAGCGATATTGCTTCACAAACACTGGAGTCATGCCAGGGTCCGTGGGAATTGTTGTGTGGATGTCGGTGCGAACACAGTCATACGAGTCCACCGCAAAGAGATCTTGAAAATCCAAGAAAACTTGTTTCAATTTTTGCTTCTTCTCCAGAGTCTCACAGGCATCAGCTAGGTTGACTCTCTCTTAAACCATCTGCTTGAAGCCTGGAAAGCCTCCTGGTTTCGCTATCTCAGCGGCCTCCTCCAGCTGGGTGGAGAAGTCCCTGGTCAGAGTGGTGATTTGGCCTCTCTGGCCAAATCACCACTTTCCCCCCTGGGGAAAGTGGTGATTTGGCCAGAGAGGTGACTGCCTTTCCCCCCTGGTGGCTTCAGGGGGGAAAGGCAGTCCTCACGGACTTGGAAAATCATCTCATCCCTCCTGAAGTCACAGGTCACATCTTCCTTACAATAAGGGCAGGAGGTGTACAACAGGAAGTTACCCCCATGCCAGGTAAAGATCCTGTCTGGTGTTGTGTTGTCATCACTGTCAAAACAGCCCTTGGGGATTGGGCCTAACAGTTCATTGCCTAAATCAATGGAAAAATGTCTGTCATCAACCGCCATTCCAATAATGGTGCCTGCGGCTAGAGTGATACTCTGTAAGTCGCTGTTATCCACCTCTATTGGAATGGTGTCATGTTCTATGTTGACTAATGGTTTTGGGTTTACCCCCAACCCTTGCTGTTGGAGAGAAGCATTTAGATGAATATAGGCATCAGGGTTTTTCAATTTCTGTCCTCTTAACTTTCACTTCCAGGGAGAATTGTCGGGTCCTTTCTGGGATGGCGACTTCCTCTCCAATCTGAATTTCAACTGCATAAAGCAGCCATTGTGCTGACCCAAATGCTTTCTCTGGGTCGTCAAAGCCCATGGGATTACCCGCTAATCGGGACCAAGCTTTGAAGTTTATTAGGTCCAAACTAATGGCAAAGCGATTGAGAATGTCACTGCCTAAGTAAAAGGCGGCAGTGACGTCTCGCACGACCCAACAATTATGGACTATGCTCTTGTTGCCTATAGAGATTTTGAGCATGCACCTGCTTAGCAGGAGATGTTTGGAATTGGGTCCTTCCAGATCCATTTCCCATTTGTCTATCAGTTTGAATGTGGGAATGGCTGGATCTTTTAGGAGTTTGTGGAACATGGCTTCGCTGATGAAGCTCTTAGCTTTGTTCACACACAAGCGTTGTTCACACACACTCGGGCAAGAACAGAGTCCTTCCCTTCATTTAACTGAACAGGGATGAACAACTGCTCTCCAATTTGTTGAATATCAGCCAGGCTCTGAGCTGATTTCTCATCTTTCTTGACTGTAGGAGTGGGAATGTCTGATTGTGGATTGGTAAAGAATTTCAAAGTGTTGCCTTCCAGTGCGGAATGCCACCTTAAACTGGAAAGAAGGTTGAATTTCAGAAATAGAGAGGACCCCCCCCCCCCAATCACCAGTTTGTTGTCCTACTGCTATGACTGTCACGTCTGGAATTTGATTGTTCTGGAAGTGAAATTCTACTTGGTCAGATTTTTGTTCAACCATGTGGCAGGTGCCGTTTTGTTACACGTCAGGCTTCCCCGCGGGCCTCCTTGCAGAGTACGACTTCTTTACAAGCTCCTCTATGGACCAGATACAGGCTACCATGGCGTCTGTACAAACTTCGACGGACTCCGGGTCAGCTGACACATCTTGTACATGGAAGACGTACGGCAAGGCACGCCCCTCTTACGACTATAAAACCACTGTCTTCCAAGGGAATCGTTGCTGCTAATTAGCGTTACAAGCTACACGTGGTTTCGTCCGTTACTTCTTTGTGTATTCCTACACGATTCCCCTTCTGAACTCCTGGTTTTGACCTATGCCGGACTACTGGATTGCCTCGTCTACTCCTTTATTACTGTCGTGCTCTTCTGGTTGTTTGACTCGGAACGTTACTGGATCCGGCTCCCTTCTGTCTCTTGCGGTACTTCATTCTAGGTTGCTGCTTCTGCACTCGGAAGCAAATTGCTGTCGACTATCTGGAACTTTTCTACAGCTACTCAGGATACATGTGTGCTCAGGTACATACTTAATTGGCTATCCCCACCTCTGCTACTATTTATCCCCACGACTTGTTTGGATATTTGTCTTCTGTTGGATTCTGGGACATTGAGTGACTTTCCTGTGAGATTGTCCTTAAGTGCGTATAAACGCTTTCCTGAAACTGCACCAACCCGGCACTAGTGCGACCCTCATGCCGTCCGGGGCTACTTCCCTATACTAAAATCCCTGTTTGTTATTTTCTCCTGTCGTTGTCTTCTGTTTCCTGGATTCCTTTCCTCAATATATCCTTATTCAGGTTAGTTGTTATCAATTCTATATATAGTTGGGACCGATATTGAATTAGACCATTTCCACTCATTTTGTGTTATTGCTTGTATATCCACCACGGGGAAGCGCCACTCCAATACCTATCTAGGTAGTTGCCCATTTAATTCAACTGTTCTAATCACTTGCATTAACCTCAACACTGTCTAATATCTTTGTATTCCTTTGCAGCATTGGTATTGGCGGTGTGTGTTCTCCCCGCTCTTTTATTCAATTGACACCTCTGTCTGTCCCAACTGAAACAGCAGAGAGGTACATTGTGGAAAAGAGCTCCTCTTTGAGGAAGCCTGAGTCTTGTACTCGGGAGCTGGGATGGAAGGCTGAATATCGATTCTTGTACCACCATCATCTCCAAGGTCACTTCTCTGCATCTTCGGCCTATTTCGGAGTGGTGAGTAACACGTCTAAACTAACATGGTTGACACTCTGTTTTAACTTTATTGGTCGGCTAGTCTGGGTCCAGAGGACCTTGTTTACGCAATCTGTTAGGGGTGACAACCTTCGCAGGAGGTCATTCCCTAGTAAACAAGGGGTGACCTCTGGAGTCACAACTATGACCGGGTGCTTCACCTTGTGTCGCCCAATTTTAATGTCAAAATCCGCAGTCCCCTCGACAGAAATTTCCTTCCCGTCAAAGTTCTGAAGTTGTCCAGGAAGAGAGGTGAGAAGAATTTGGCAATTCTCCCCCCTTCCTGAATTCAGTTCATCAAAGGCCTTTTTGGACAGAAGGGTAGCTGAGGATCCAGTGTACACCAGTGCCAAAATTGTACCCTGCCCCTGTACTTGAACCGGGGCATAGTATCTTCCCTCTTTTTCCGCAAGAGGGCACAGATAATGCACATTTTTTGGACAACTAGTGGGCTAGTATTTTAGTTTTGGACATTGAGAGAGAAGAGATTTGGGCAGATTTCTGTGCGGAGTCTAGGGAATCTGCAAAGAAAAGGTGGCAACTAGAGATGGGAGAAGTTTTGAGTTCCCCTGGTTCCGGTGCTGGGCTGCCCCCCCTTTTTGGAGGCAGTCACCAGGATGGGTTTGAACCAGGGGATTTTCATGCTGTTGGTTCTGGGATAGGATGATGGGCGGCGCTAGCTCAGTTCCCACATCTACCTAGTCTGGATTTGAATCCTTTGGGACCGATTTTTCCTTGGGAGGAGTTCCCCCATCTCTGAAGGAGAAGATCCTTTTCCCAGGATCCTCCGAGGATCCCTCTCCTTCAAATTGGAAGATCTATACCTCCTCCACAAAATGGGTCTGTTTGGGTTCTTTGTTTCTCCTACCCCCCTCTTCTTCTTGGGTGGCGAGCCTCTTGGGGATTTCTGTGAACAGAAAAATGCTTCAAGATGGCCGCCCCATATATGTGGACCATCTTGAATGCTTTTGGTCCTCCAGCCCCGCAAAGAAACTGGAGTATTCTGGTGAGAATGTCCATTTCACATACTGAATGCAGCTACTGCTGTCTTTCAAATGGAAAGTTTCCATCATCTGCTCAAAGAGCTCTAAGTGCTCCCAAACAGAATACTTGGAGTTCTTATGATAAGGCGTGATGACACTCCTTATTGTCTTGATTTGTTTGAAGGGGTCCTTAAGCAAGGCCCTTTTTGCCTTATTGGCCTTCTTGGTTCGGGTAACCCTGGTCCATTCATCCTCTGACTCAGAGGGACTGCTCCCCGAGGTGCCCGTCTGGTCCGCTAGGTTCTCCCGGATTCTGCGAGCCTGGAAACGGCTGGCAGAATGTGGGGACCTAGTCTCCTGTGTCCTGGGGCGCTCAGAGGAGTCTTCTGATTCCTCCTTGCTCCCAGGATTTGATGGGTACCCCCCCACTGTCCTAGCTGGGCAGAGGTTTTTAGGATGCCCTTAGTGGGCCTACTCTCCTGGAGTTCCCCATTAAACTTTTTTTTTTTTTAAACGGTTTTTATTAATTTTTAAACAAAAACAATACCAACTAAACTGGCAGCGCTTTTTGCAACAATCACATGAACATCAATTAGTCAAGACCACTGCTCACCCAATCCCCCCCCCTCAAGAGCTTGTTTGTCCTTCTCATTCCGTATCTGCTGCGTGTGGCAGGGTATCACCTCCTTCTGAGACTGCAGAATCCGTTATTGTTCCAAACAGTCCTGCTATTAATACTCTCCATGCCAGCAGGGTACCCACTTCTTCCCCACACATGCTACATGCCTCCTGCCATACCACCGTTTCAGCCTCCGCCCATTTCTGCAATTCCCGCCACCATACCTCCACCCGTGGCTTATGGCACTGCTTCCATCCCATGGCAATCCTTCGTTTTGCGAGCACATATGCCAAGTCCTTCAATTTCCCAACATTTTTAAGTTTCCGTGGTCTGGGAAACCCTCCCAACAGGCAGGCCCAGGCCATATCTATAATGAGCGTGACCCCTTTGTCCGCTCATTTTTGCGCCACTTCTCCCCAGAAATTCTCAATCACTCGGCAAGAACAAAACATGCATGTCATATCAGCATTTTCCTTATCGCATTTTGGGCACGCTTGTCGTCCCGCATTTACAAACTTCGATATTCTCATCGGGGTCATGTAAGCTCTGTGCGTTATATACAACTGTATTTCTTGTAATCTAGCATTTCTTGACACCTTCTTGTGGTATCCCATAGCACGCTCCCACATCCCATCTTCCATCTGTGCTCCCACCTCTGTTTCCCAATCCAACCTCAAATGCGTCAACTCCTTCCCAACCCGGGTCATCACCATCTCATACAATCTAGAGATCTCATGCCCCCCTTCTGATATGTCATATTGACCCCATAGTGGCGTCTGGTTCCTCCACCAATACAGTCTCAGGCCAGATTTTACGAAAATTCTGCACCAGCCTTAGGTACGTGACATACTGGCCCCTATGCAAGCCCGCCTCTTCCCCTAGTCCTTCAAAATCCCTAATGGCCCCCTCTTGCCAAACATCCCCCAATGTGACCAGCCCGACCGACTCCCAGTAGGTCCTGATTATCATCCTTAGTTGTTTGTCTTCCCCTGCCAAAGCAACCAACGGCACCTGCGGGGAACACGGGTACGGGTCCTCCATCATTCGACATACTCTACGCCACATCTTCCACCCCAGCAACATCATTCCCGGGCGCTCCTTCATTTCTGATCTAGGCAACCAAATAATTTCCTTCAGGTAAAAAGGAGTGCAGTCCTGTCCAAATAGCCTAAATTCGGTAGTTACCTCATCAGAGAGCCATTTGACCACATACTGCAACTGACCAGCTACATAATAGGCCTCAAAATTAGGCAGCTTAATACCCCCCTCATAGAAATTCTGCAACTTCCATAGCGCCACTCTATTCTGGGTGCCATGCCATAGGAAGTCTCTACACATACTATTCAGCTTGGCAAAAAACTTCTTAGGTATCATATACGGAATATTGCTGAAAAAATGTAAGAGCCTAGGCAGGACCACCATTTTAAGCATCGCCCCCCGTCCCATCATCGCCAACGGCAACTTCTCCCAAAACTTCATGCTTGTATGGATTTTTCCCACAGCCACCTCGGGGTTATGCAAATGTTCCTCCTCTACCGTGTGATATACATCTATTCCGAGGTAGCGGAAGGAACCAACCGCCCATGGGATCGGCAACACTCGCAACCGCTCAGGAATGGTTCCTCTGTAGCTACCCAATGGGAATATGCTCAATTTTTGGGGGTTCACCACTATGCCAGACAGTTCTGCATACCTTTCCATTACCTTCAGAATATATTGAAGATTTTCCTCTGGATATTTCCAATATAATAGCAAATTGTCAGCATACAGGGATATTCGGTGCTTCTCTCCCCCTACCTCAATGCCTATCATGTCATATTGTTGCCGAAGGTACACTGCCAGGGGCTCCAGGGCCAGAATATATAATGTCGGGGACCAGGGTCACCCTTGTCTGGTGCCTCTGCTAAGTTGCCACCTCTCGGATATCACCGCTCCTGTACGTACCCTAGCTAGCGGCTCACTGTACAGCAACTTCGCCCACCTAATATAGCCCAGCCCCCATCCCGTATTCCTTCAGGGCCTCCAGCAACCACGACCACCTGACTGAATCGAAAGCTTTGACTGCATCTAAGGACACAACCGCCATTTCACCCTCGCTCTTGCTCCCCCATTCAACCAACCGGTAGAGTCGCCTATGGTTGTGGGTTATATTCCTGTTGGGGACATAACCTGTTTGGTCCGGATGTATCAATTTACTAATAACTCTCCGCAATCTATTAGCCAGGACCGCCGTCAATATCTTGCCGTCCTGGTTCAGCATTGACAAGGGCCTATAGGAGCTGCAGCTATGCCCTGGTTTGTTGGGCTTAGGGGCGGTATTATTATCGCTTCTCTAAGCGATTCCAGCAGCCGGCCCACCTCAAACGATTCATTAAGCATTTCTAGCATGGGGGGGTGGGGGAGGGAGTACCTCCTCTCTATATGCTTTATAAAATTTGCTAGGAAGTCCATCCGCACCCCCCTTTGTCCTCATATAGTGCCCTGTAATAATCTAAGAATGCCTCATTGACTCCTTCTTAGGTGTTCGCTACCTCTCCATCCTCTCTGGTTATCGTCCTAATCGGGGGCCTAGGGGCTTCACTCTTGTATAGCCAAGCCAAGAGATGGCCCGTTTTATCCCCACCTGCATGCTGCCTCTCAACATACTTCTTGTAGTTAAGGTTGCAGAGCCTTTCCCAAAGTTCCGCACACCGCTGCTGTAGTATATGTACTAGCTCCACATCCCCCCCCATCCACTATTGAGTTCCCTTTCCAGTTCATCCTCAGCTCCCCCTAACTCTGTCAGGACCCCACCCTGCAGGCCCTTTGATTTAGCAATGGCAGCACCCCGCAACACCACCTTAAAGGCTTCCCAGAGCGTGCCCACCGAATCCACACTGCCAGCGTTCTCTTCGAAATAATGTATGATCTCGTCCCTGATATCCTCTCTGAAGACCGGATCCTTGAGCGCCTCAGCCCGGAGGCGCCACGTCGGTATACGCGCTCTGGGGCGGCAGTACTGCCATCCCAGGACCAAAGGCGAGTGGTCCGACAGGACCCTCGCTTTGTATTCTATTTGGGTGGTCTCCACCACCACATCTGGCGTGGCAAAAAAATAATCAAGTCTCGTATGCAGTTGTTGCGGGGCTGAGTAATGCGAATACTGTTCCCCATTAGGATGTTTCAGCCTCCAAACATCTGCCAGCCTCCCATTAGGATGTTTCAGCCTCCAAACATCTGCCAGCCCGAAGTCGTCGAGCAGTGTCTGCAATGCCCTGGCCGTTGGGGTGGGCCTATCAAACTTATCATCAGATCTGTCTACCCTGGGATTCAGCACACAATTAAAATCCCCTCCCCAAATAACCGCCCCACCCACACACGTACCCAGGTTGGTACACAGAGTCCTAAAATATGCCGCTGTGTTTTGATTGGGGGCATACGTATTTACAATGCACACCTCTATTCTCCACCAGTGCCTTCAATATGACCGTCCTCCCCTCTGTATCCACCACCTCTTGTGCAGGTTGGAGCGGAACGTGCGGTGCCACCCAGACCAACACTCCCCTAGCGTAGGCAGAATACGGAGAACCCACTACAATACCTCTCCACTTCTTCCCCACCAGTTCCAACTTTTCCCGAGTCAGATGCATCTCCACAACAGTGCAATGTCAATCTTCTGTCTTTTGAAATACATCATGACCTTGTTCCTCTTTAAGTAACTATTGAGTCCCCTGACATTCCACGTTACGACCTTAAGATCCTCCATAGCTCATAAGTATCCTCCCCCCTTCGGTGCAGCATATCCCACCTGTCCACGCGATACAGATACAGCCCTCTGGCTTTTTCTTGTAGCCTCATGTACACACTCGAACTCCCCATAACTATGTACACCCCAAACTCCCCACTTCACTCCCCACCCTCTACCCATCCCTTCCCCAACACCACACTCCCCAACTGCTGCCCAGCTCCATCCATGGAACTCTGGCACCCCCACATCTAGCCCTGCAAGCACCAACCAATGCCCAGAGCTCAGTAGGGTGAAGTCGCCCTAGTGGCCACTTAACTAAAGTTACTAAGTGGGGTAAAGAGATCCGCTCTGCAAGGCTCCCCTAAAAACAGCAATAGTCACAGTGCTCATAATATATTGTTTAACAGTCTGACTTTCTCTGCCTAAGGCCGCTCAAATGACTATAATCAAGTCCCAGAGATCTATTCCGCGCCATCTTTTAGCGCCCTCCTCGTGCACACTACTTATCTCCACCATCTCCTCTTCCCGTCCGAACGTCAGGCTCCTGGGGACATCCCTGCGCGTCGAGCCATCCCATGGCGTCATCCGGAGTCTCAAAAAACAAAGTCCTGTGTTTGTGAAAAACTTTCAATTTCGCTGGGTACAGCAACATTTATTTATGGCCCGCCTCTCTCAATCTCCGCATTACCGTCCCAAAGTTCATACGGCTACGCTGCACAGTCAGGGTATAGTCCGGGTAGGCCGTTATGTTTGCCGCTCCTCGTGTAATCGTTCCTCCCTTGCGGAAGTGTTCTAGTATCCTCTCCCGGTCCCGGTAATTAAGGATTTTGGCAATTACTGGCCTAGGTGGGTTTCCCGGCGGCGGCTTCCTTGTCAGAGCTCTATGCGCACGTTCCACCGCGAATCCCTGAGATAAGGCTCCTCTGGGTATCTCCTGCAACAGCATAGATTCGATGACCTCCGTGGGATCGTGGCCCTATGATCCCTCTGGCAGGCCCACAATGCAAATGTTATTCCGTCGGGCGCATCCTTCCGCCTCCTCCGCCCTGTTCTCAAAGTTGCCCACTCTCTGCACCAGGGCATGCAATTCAACCTTATGGGAAGCACAATCCGCGGTGTTTGGGCTCACCTCTTTCTCGAGGGTCCGCCAGGGACCTGACATCCTGTCGAAGTAAATTCACCTCTTCCTGCACCTCAACGACCTTAAGGTCCAATTCCGTTTTCAGCTCAGTTACGGCCAGTTCAAGCTTAGCTTCCCAGGCCGCCTTCAGGTCCGCAATCGCAGCCAGGACCTTTTGGTTAGTGCCCGTCACAGGCATGCCGCCTGCAGGCGACTTATCCTTGCTCTTGGAACTTTCCAGACCAGGGGACGTCTTGGCGAAGTCGTCCAATGTGGGCTGCTTTGCCTTCGGTCTCACGGTTCTATTAGACATGACCTAGGGGACCTGCGTTTCCGCAAGTTACAAATGCGCACACAGTCTGCTCCTATCGCCCGACCACTGTGTGGCCTGCTCCTTCCTTTGCTCCGGTCGTTGATCGGCCATTTTGTTTCGTCTTCTGTCTCCGGCGCTCCTTATCTTTTTCGCACAAAACTCCACCACCGTTCCTCCCCCGCCTTCCAAAAGTTCAACAAGCGCAGTCAGACCGTTCACACACCAACATGTTTGTTTTCAGCAGTCATAGGCACGTTGTTATGCACTATTTTGCCAGATCATTTCAGGATCTCGGGAGCTCCTCCAGATCGCGTCCTCCTACATGGCCCTCGTAGCCATGCCCCGTTCCCCATTAAACTTCACAGTACTTGGGTACCCATACCCAGATGCCCGCCCATCCATTCCTGGGTGGTACTGGTCTATGAGCCCCATACTTCTGACTGGATAGTAATCTGCCATCCCCGTGGCCATGGGCTCATGTGCGACAGTGGACATGGGGGTGGCAAAGTCCAGGGACTGGGAGAGATGAAGGACTCTGGTTCTAGGGTTCCTGAGGTTATGCTCAGGTGTTTCCCTTTCCCAGTGAACCTCATCTCTATTAGCCCCTGCTCCCTGTTGCCATGCAAGAACCTGAGCTTTCTGTTCCTCAATCAAGGCCTTACTAGTCTCTATCAGTCTCTCTTGCATGGCTACCTGCCTGTGGAGCCTATCATTGTTCTGACAGAGAGCCTCATTTTCTCTCTGTGCTTCCTGGTTTGTCTTTGAGTACTGGGCCAGTCTTTGCTGCAGGAGGGTTACCTCCTGAGTCCTGTCCATACTGGCCTGCTCCTTCCTTGCCAGAGCATCTTCCACCCTCCTGGTGTGCTCTAACAATCTATCATGCTCTTTTTGGAGGTCAACCAGTCCCTGGAGGGCCAGGTGATTTTCTTCCAGTTTCCCTTTTAAGTGATAGACTTCCTGGCCTAAGGTGTCCCTTTCCTGCACAAGAGCCTGCCTCTGTGCCGCCAGGTCGTCCCTCTGTCTTTAAAGGGCACCAGCTTTCTGGCGCTCTACCTCAAATTCTGCCTGGGTATCCAGGTATTTCAGAATGAATTTGTTGCTCTCTGACTTCGCTCTATCTAGGTGGCTTTGCAGGGTGACTATCTGCTCTGTGCATGCCCTGTTGAAATCCAGTTGTTGCTCCAGCTTTTTCTGGCTCTGCAGTAGGGAGTCCAAACTTTCTTGGTTCACCTTCTGCAAGGCCAGAATTCTGGTATCCTGTTCTGCCTTTTCCTGTTGCAGGATACACATATCCTCTTTTATTTTAACTATATACTGCCTGCTTTCATTTTCTGACTCCTGGCTCCTCTGCAGCCTCTGCTCAGAAGAGTCCAGATCAGTTTGGACCTTTTCTAATGCCATTACCTACTTGCCAGATCTTGCCCTTCAGCATATTTATCCTGTATGGCTCCCATAGATAAATATAGATATGCCGCTATCTTGGCAATCTTGTTTTGCTCATCCTTGCCTTAGGGGCCATATATAGTTCACTCAGGGCCACATGTAAGGGACCCTGGTCTTTCCAGATATCTAACACTGTTGCAGTGATCTGTTGTGTGATTGCCTGCAACCACACATTCTGGTCCTGCTCAGTCCATTCACCTCTCACAAATAACTTATGTAAAAAGTGTTCTCTAGCCATCTTGATGTCTACGAATGTCACCATTCTGGAAATATTGATTTCCTTCCTGATTTACAGAAGTTTATTTTATCTTTGCAAAACAGATCATTTCCTTAGAGCGTTCCCTTTTGATGGGTGCTTTTACAGTGTAACACAGCATGGTAGCCCAACAGGATTTATGTATCCTGTCAGTTAGCACACTGTATTAGGCTGCACAAGTGGTAGATCTAATCCAGAAATCCCGGACACGAGCCCCCAATCTGTAAGTGGTTTCAACCCAGCACTCCAACTAAGTCAATGCCTAGTATGAGATGCCCAATGGAAACCCTTATTTATATATTTTTATGTCAAAAGTTCTTTTATTTCTGGATGATGTACCCTTATATAAACGCCCCTCTCTTTGAATCCCCCCGGTCTCACTGAACCAAGAAGAAGGTTTGTTTGCAAAGTCAAAAATATTTATTTGATGAGTTGAACAATATATATATCACACTTGTATGAATATGCACAATATCTAAATATCACACTATCATCAATATGAACAATGGTCAGCAATGGGTAGTATCACAATATCAACAATCTCTTTAATCAATTAGGAGTAGGAATAGGAAGAATAAGTAGCAGAGAATAACTTTGTATGAGTTCAAGGAATGCAATGATAGGAAAGAATGCAACACCGAAATAAAACTTGATATGAATTCAGTCAAAGACAAGGTGATCACTCTTTCCCCCTGTTAGTACTCACTCCCCCCAATATGCAATATGAAGAGATGGAGTGAGGGTACATGGGTATCAGGAATAACAATCAACAATTGCAGTTTCAATCCAGATCCCCCCCAGCAAGCTTAGAGAGAACAGAAATGTTTTTAAAACAGGTCAATTGCTTTTAATGTGGTTTGAATTGAATGGGAAAAAAGCTAAAAATTATTTTAATTTGCTAAACAGGATTCAGAACTAGTGAGAATTGATTTGAAGTGGGTCAGGTAAACACTAGCAATGATTGTAGAATGATTAGCAGATAGGGAACGAAATTCAGAAGTTGAGAGCAAGAAATAGCTGTTTTTACATGTCGTGAAAATGAGCCAAATGCAAAATCGCGGCAAACTTTTCAATGCACGGAAAACGTGATTACAGCAAAACTATAAGGAATATGAATGTGGTTCTTAGTTTGTTTGAAATCGGAGGATGTTAGCTTCAAAATGACATTTAAATTTCGTTCCTAGCACGTACGGTTCACAAGTTAGAGGTTTTAATGAAGGTCGATTTTTTTAAGATTTCAAAATGAAAGATGCGCTGCTGAAGATCTGGAACAAAGATTTCTTAACACTAGGGAGTCTATGGAACCGCAAACTACACAGACAGAAACCATCTGGAGGCGCCTCTCGATCGGTGGCTGTGCTATCTGCTGAGACGATTGCTTTTCTCCAGAAAATATATATTAGCGCCAAGATGATTATCACTACAATTCTCACAGGATTATGTGTATGAGAGAAGAATCCAAAATAGACAAAAGAGATTTAATAATGCATTTATGGATGTGTTGGAATGGTTTGGATGGGATTACTTAAGCTAAGAGATTACTATGGACAGTTCTATGCTAAATACTCACTACTATGGCTTTGTAATGGACCCGTCAAAGATATGGTCAAAGGTTTGGCTGGAATTCGCTCGCCACCAGACAGGATTCAGGGCACCTGGACTCTGCTCTCAGCAAGGCACTCTGGTCTGCACGGCCTCTTGGACAGGATCTGACGGGTTCTGGGTTACAGCTCTGCTGGACTGATCTGGATCTTGGGTTCCAGCAAGGGTTCCTGGCCTGAAGCAGCAAAACAGCTCAGCCAGGCTGTTGAATGGTTTAGGCCCCATGGAAGTTTAGGGGTTAAAATCAGGTTGCTAGATCTTCAGGGCCTGCTGAAAAGGGTTCCGCTATTTGGGTTTGGCCTCTGCTTCAGGGTTCTGGAGTCTAGATATGGGTTCTGAAGTCTGGATTCTTCCTGCATAGCGCTTCATCGGTAGATCAGTGATGAGTAATTGTGTGTTTTTCTGGGTCCTCAACAGTCCCTATTTATCCATCTTCCAAAGGGGTGGGGAGGCTGATTATACTATGCCCAACCCTCTAAGGATCTGATAGGTCAGAGAATTCCCCCTCTCCTGATTTGAGAAGGGAACAGTGTGTCATGATGTGTCATCATGTGTCAGAGTGACACGGTGTTTAGGGTCTAGAGAAACCTTTGTTCTTACCCAGAAAATCTATTCATCCCAAAAAACATATTTCCAATATGCACAACTTGTTAATAATACATACTTACATGACAGATTGACTAAGGTACATTTCTGTCCAAGCCTCCTCTTCCAACGAGTTTTGGTTCACAAATGACAATTTTTCATGCTTTTGGGCGGTTACTCAGTGTCAGTTCTGTACCAATTTTTACACATGCATACACATACCATCTGGGCATATTCCTGGAAATGTTCATGTTCCTGTGAAGCAAGAGACTAGGTAGCAAACTTAGTCATGCAGCCGCTCTCCGTTGTACCCAAACTGGGTAATGCAATTAAAAAAAAAGGAATTCTTCCAATGTGTAAATATGCCCTAGGGAGCAACTTGTATCCAATTTCACAATAATTCTCAAAGCAAACCCGAATCTTGATGGGTTGAATAATTATTTATCAACAACAAAAAGTTTCAAAGACCAGACACTAATTCAATCTTAGTGAGGATGCAGCTAACACATCTCATGGTGAGTGTAGACTTAATGCGCCAATGCATTTAGGAGATATAAACTCCTTCGTCAGGGCAAGTCTATATAACTGTGATTATAAAGCAAATTTCAACATCACAAAATCATTACATTCAAACCACGTACTGTTCCTGACATAATCACAATTGCTAGAATATGAACTTTTTCGTGGTTCAGCCTCTGAAAATCACAAAATGTCCATAGTAGTTTCTACTTGAGAGCAATATTTTCATTTTAAGTTCCATATTTTTGTCAGTTCGGTACAATATTTTATAAGTCTTTTCCCAAAACAATATTTTCTGTGCTCTCTTAATACACACAATGGTTTGTCTCCACCTCCAAGGTCTTGGCTGGGCTAGAGAGTCAAATGGGCTTGTCTTCCTGGGCAGTTGGTGTCAGTCTCACCCGAATTAGCATTTTCATTCAGTTCAAGGAACCCATTGTCTCTTTCCCAGAGCAGCAGAGGAAGCCTCCTCCCCTTCTCATTAGCAACGCCATGAGATCTTCTCTCCTTTTGGTGGGAATGAACAGGGTGGTGTGTTCTCAGTGGGGGACAACCTCTTTGAAGTTTTAGCTGAATCAGGTTACCTTATGGTCAATTGTGACATTGTTCCTTGTGAAAAATTACAGTTATAAATTTAAAATAAGCAAACATATCTTCAATTCCAGTCTTTTTCAACATGAAAATCAATGTGTGGCATCCTATATTGCATTTCATGGAAGTCCCTTCTTTGGCATATTTAGCTTTTGAGACACAAGTTTCACCTGAGCGATTTAGAGATCGCCAGCGTCTGACAGAGGCGAGTAACGGTATTGCATCCATTTTTGACATATTTCTTTCCAGCAAGCATCTTTAAAAGTGGATTTTGTTCTGATAAAATATACTTCTGCTGACATATTTATGTGGATTCTTGACGTATAATGATGTTCAACACCCAACAAGGAGGATGGATCTTTTGGGTGGTTTGTGAGCCATGATTTTTGCAAATTTGACAACCAAGAAAAACGGATTTCCACACAGCTCTGTGTTTCTTTTGCAATCATTTTGCTCTGTGGGCAGCCAAATGATGGGTTTTGGCAGTTGTCTCCTGTGTTACCACTGACATAGGCAAAAGTGGATGGCGGCCTATTTTCAGGGTTTTTCCTGCGCACTTCTGGGTGATCTTAGCGTGCAAAATGCTTTCCAGTGGCCATTACGATGTTCCCGATGCAAGCAGCGCACAGGAATGTTGCAGGGCCTGGACTAGTGGTGTAAAAACATCCCACACCCCCAGTGGGTGGGGCAGTTAGGTTTGGCCACCCCAGGACCAGATTGGCACATCAATGTGCGCCTCTGCACCAAGGGGAGTTGGGTTACCAAAGGAACAAAGTGAAAATGGTGGAATGCTTTTTAGGGGGGCTGTGGGGCACCCAAAGGGTGAGGGAATTTTCTAATGGGACGGGGTGGTGACCCCATCTCCCCCACCCGCAATGGAGTGGGCGCCATGTCATGCAGCCCTCCCTGGGACCAGATATCTGCTCCTAGGAACGGACGCCTGATCCCAGGGAGGAGTGCAGGACAGCCCTCACCCTTATCTGCCCCTGGGGAGGGCTACATGAGATGGGCCACCCCTCCAATTGGGGTGGGGGTGGAGAGGTGTATCGCCCTTCACATTAGAAAATTCCACAGCGGTGTAGGGGGCCCCTCCACCCCCATTAAAGGGCAGCCTGCCATTTTAAATTATTTTTTTTGCTTACTAAACCTGCCTTGGCGCAGAAGGGAACATTGGTGTGCCAATCTGGTGCCGGGGTGCCCAAACCTTACTGCCCCACCCACTGGGGGGCCTGTCCCACCATTCTTGGGGGCCCTCTCCCCCCACCCCAAATGGAGGGGGGTTGTACCCCTCGCAGAAGTTTGTAGGAGGCCCAGGGAGGCCTGCATGTGGTGCCCCCGCCAACCATTGGGGGTGAGGGCCCCCAAAAATTGTGGGACAGGCCCCCCAGTGGGTGGGGCGGTAAGGTTTGGGCACCGCAGGTCCAGATTGGCACATCAATGTGTCCCTCTGCGCCAAGGGGAGTTGGGTTACCAAAGGAAAAAAGGGAAATGCATTTTAGGGGGGGCTGTTGGGCACCCCAAAGGGACAGGGAATTTTCTAATGGGATGGGGCATTGACCCCCCCACCCGCAATGGAATTGGTGCCATGTCATGCAGCCCTCCCTGGGACCAGATATCTGCTCCTAGGAAGGGACACCTGAGGCCAGGGAGGAGTGTGGGACAGCCCCCCCTTATCTGCCCCCGGGGAGGGCTACATTTTGCTGGTGTGACCGTGGGCAACATGTTTTTTGTTTTCATGACAGCTTTTTCTACGCGAGCAGCTGCAACTTTTTTTTTTTTAAATTATTTTAACAAACAACACACCAAACATTACAACCATTTAGGATGTTCATAGTCTGTATCAAAACATCACATTATACAGTGTCATCCGCTGTCCTCCCCCCTCCATCCCCACAAACTTGAGCCGTCTCCTCCGTGCCATCTGCCTGAGCATTTTCAGGTTTCTCAGTATTTGTTAACTCGTCTGAATCTTCAGTTTCATGATTGACCTGGCGGGGGTTTGCCATTGAGGTCACCAGTTGCATCCAGGCTATCAAGTGGCCCACCTCCTCCTCTCCCCCCCCTAATGATAGCTTCATACCATACAGCAGTTTCTGCTTCTGCCCATTTCAAGAGGTCTGCCCACCACATCTCTATTCTGGGCCTATGGGTCGCTTCCCAGCACATTGCGATTCTACGCTTGGCTAGGACATAGGCCAGGTCCTTCATCTTGCTGATGTGTTTCGAATTACGTGGTCTGGGGAAACTCCCGAGCATGCATGCCCAAGCAGACCTCACGTCAAGCGCCACTCCTCCACTGGCCATTTTCATCTTTATTTCTTCCCAGAATCTCTGCACCTCAGGGCAATCCCAGAACATGTGCAGCAGCCCTGCCTCCTCCTCCTCCTCACACCTGGGGCATTTCTGTAAAGCCGAGCCTCCAAACCTGGCTATTCTTCCGGGGGGTCAGATAAGCTCTGTGGGTGACATACAGCTGGATTTGCTGGAGTCTCGCATTCCGGGACACCTTCTTATGGTATCTTTGGGCTCTATCCCACTGTCATGGGTTCTCCCACCTCCTCCTCCCAGTCATGCCTCAGTTGAAGCAGCTCCTTCCCTGTCTTCGCGCTCAGGAGCTCGTATATTCGAGATATTTCGTGTTCACCCTCAGAGACATCATACATCATTTCTAGGGTGACATCAGGTTCTTACGCTAGCACCGTCTCAGGCCACCTCTCCCTCACCCGTTTCATGAGCCTAGTATAAGTAATATATTGGCCTATATGCACCCCTGTCTCCTCATGCAGCCTCTGAAATTCCAGTGCCTCCCCCTCCTGCCATATATCTCTGAGTGTGGATAGGCCCACTGGTTCCCAGTATCTGCGGACCCCTTTGAACAGTTGGGAGTCTTCCCCGCATAGCACCGCCAGCGGGACCTGCTGAGAATGCGGGTCTGGATCTCCCACAGTCCTCCATGCTCTGCGCCAGACTTCCCAGCCCAGCACCAATAGTCTCCCTATCCCCCCCATTTTAGTTTTATGCAGCCACACTGTCTCTCTAAGGAAGTATGGAGCTGAATCACCTTGCAGAAGCCTAGCTTCTACCAAGTCCTCTGCAGACAACCACCTAGCCACATACAACAGCTGTCCAACTAAGCAGTACAATTCAAAGTTCAAAAGGTTAATGCCCCACTTATCACTTGTGTTCTGTAGTTTCCACAGGGCCACCCTATTCCTGGAGTTGCGCCATATAAAGCCCCTGCCCAGGCCATGAAGTCTCACAAAAAAGCGTCTGGGGATCAAGTACGGAACATTCACAAAAAAATGCAAGAGTCTGGGCAAGACCACCATTTTGAGCAGCGCTGCTCTTCCCATCATCGCAAGGGGTAATCTAGACCAGAACACCATTTTTTTAATTCCCTCTATTGCTTTCTCCGTATTGTGTTTGTGCTCTGTCTCTATCCTATGGTAAATGTTTACGCCCAGATATCTGAACGTCTCGGTCTGCCAGGGTATCTGCAGGATGGGTAGCCTTTCCAGTGGGATACTTTTATACCTTCCCAAGGGGAACAAACTAGAGTTCCCGGGGTTCACCGATATGCCAGAGAGGGTGGCATAGCGATCCATCACCTCCAGCACATATTGCAGATTCTCCTCCGGGTAGCGCAAGTAGAGGAGCAGATCATCTGCATACAGTGATACCAGGTGTGTGCCTCCTGTCGTGCGAATCCCCACCTCCCCGTATTGTTGCCACAGGCAAATTGCCAGAGGCTCTAATGCCAGAATATATAGAGCAGCTGCAACGTTATGGGAGTACTGTTTTTTTATTACTCTATGGTAAGGGCCCATTGTCAGTGGGGTGGGTGAGACTGGGGCTGGATTGTTGGTGGTGTGGGTTGGAATGGGCCATCTGGGCAGATATGTTGGTGGGCTGGGACAGAATTGCAGGGGCAGGCCACAAATTGGCCCCAGAACATTGGTGGTTCCCTGGGAGCGGATCCCTCCCACGTGGGTTGTCCGTCTGCAAGCCCAGGCTCCACCTCTGGCTGTGCTATGTTACAGATGTCACCTCCGGGGAGGAATGGGGATCCTGCTGGGGCTCCCTGGAGCTGCTGCTGCGCTTAGGAGACGGTACACCCACATGGTACAAGGATGTCCAAGGCCGGGGACATCACCTCCAACTGTCCTGGAGTTGCGGCTGAGCTACATTACAGCTTTTCCCTTCGGGGAGGTATTGGCACACTGCCGAGACTCCTTGGTGGGGAGAAGCTGTAACGCAGGGCAGCCAGGGCTCCAGCATAGTCGGCGGTAATATCCCTGGCCTTGGGCACCCTTCACCCATGTGGGTCTTTGCCGGGGGGTTCTGGGTAATAAATCCTGGGCGTAAGTCAGACCTCTGTGGATTCCCACTGGTGTCCTCTTTTGGGAAATGCATGGGGTTCCCAGTTTTCCTTGCTGGCTTCGACTCCCTAGGCCCAAATCTGTAGGTTGCCCAAATGAACAAAATGGGCTGTGCCGAAAGGCTTGGGGTTGCCAGCGGGTTACCCTTTTCCTTTTGCGCCGTCGGTAGGTGCACAAACACATGTGAGGTACCGTTTTCATCGGGACATGTGTGGGGACGCGGGAAGGTAGGCCATGTGATAGCGGTGTGTTTCGGTGGGTGGCCAGAGCGAAATGTCTGAGAATTGTCTTCATTTCCAGCCAATTTCAGAGACATTTCCCTGTGTCCACTCACCGAAACACGTCGCCAGCAACAGATGTCATATCTTCTCGCGTTCCCACAGGTGTCCCGACAAAAACGGTACCTCACATGTGTGGGTGCACCTACCGGGGGCGCAAAAGGAAAAGGGTAACCCGCTGGTAACCCCAAAACACAAGTAACCCCAAGTCGGTTTTCACATCTGAATTTCACACTCTCTGCAGACGGGCACACCATACAGATATGGGCCTCGGGTGTCCAAGCCACCAAGGAATATTGACAGCAGGCTGGAGAAGCCACAAGGATTACGGGAGCCCGGAAAGACCCGAACGGGCAGACACCATATCAAGGCTCTGCTAAAGCAAGCCTGACGAAGGCTTTGGGGAGTCCCAGAAACAAGATCAGAGGCTGGGAAAGCCATAAGGGCTACGGGAGCCAGATAGTTCCAGATAGAGACAAAGAATGCCTATTAGAGTGCCAGAGTGCTTTGGAAAGCCAGGAGAAACAGATAGACAAAAATATTCGAAGCGGGGAAGACCACAAGGGTTACCAAAGTCAAGGGAACCCGAACGGGCAGACGCCCACCCGAGCCTCACTAAAGTAATACTGTCTGAGAGGCAGAGGACTTTGGGAAGTCCAAGAAACTGGAAATATAAATATATGAATAGGAGGGAGAGAGAACCTGGATAGTTCCCATTCTCAAGTGTTTAAAAGCAATATTATTAACAAAGACCAAGATTATTTCCAGGGAAAAGGAAATCATATGGAACATAAATACTGAGAACTGTGCTGAGGATGGAGCCACAAGCAATTTTTAAACGTTGATGCTCTTTTCTTTAAACTCTTTGTTTGGGAAGAGAATCCTGATTTGACAAACATTTCTTTTAAACCTTTGTTGGAGAGGAATCAAGAATTTGACAAACTTAAAACTTGCTTCTTGAAGAAGAGATCCATCAGTTGGGCCAGGAAGAAGCCAAACACAGAGGCTATTGCTCTGGCCTCTTTTATGTTACATTTTCTTAAGTGGTAGGGCCAGTTAGCAGAAAAGGATTTGGACTAAGGGCTGTTTTTCATTTGATGAGCACCATTAGTTTAGTTTCTAGGTATGAAACGCCCCTCATAGAGGTAGGGCTCGATAGGCGTTTTCTTTTAATTTTAATAAACATCATTGAACATGTGAATCGTTGTTCTGACTCGTTCTTCTGGTTAGCCACAGGGCCTAAAGAAATGCACTCCTCCTAAACAGATGGCAGAGCCTTACGTTGAACAAAATTGTCCCCACAATATCAGCTTATTCTAAGTAAACCAGAAAAGTGGCCATCTCTTTTGGGAATGAGACAGTTCTTACAATAAACAAAAAGATTCATCATGGGCTATGCAGCTAAATTTCTCATCAGACAAACATCCCCTACTTTTTGTAGCCAAGCCATTCTGTCCAGTAAGAAGTGTGAGGTATCAGAAATGTGAGGTGGGCAACTTTTGGATGATTTCTCAAAATATGCAATTTTATTAAATGCATCACTATCCCTACCCTGATGACGATTTCCATGCCTATCATAAAGTAAAGAAAAACACTAAAAGGATATGTGGTCCTCAAATCTATACATAAAGTACACAAAGAAAATATATGGCAAGTCACAACAGCATCAGCATTTATAATGTATTGGCAGCCTTTCTTTATAACCTGGGTGAATGCCCCTTCCTCACGTTTTAGGTTAGATTCAGTTCCAATGTTCAACACAAAGATACAAGGAAATCGGGGTTTACAACACAGTTCCAACAAAGTTCTTGGCTCCTTCACTTTGTCAAAAGAACGTTCTGTTACATCAACGTTCAACCAAAAGAACATTTTAATAAGAATTTCCACTTCATCAAATAGCAGCAATGATATTCTTGGTCAGGGTGTGTTACCACACTTCATCAAAGTCAATGAAAATATTACTCCTTGTCAGATTCAAAGAGAAATAGCTTCTGGCAAGGAATAAAGAATACACAGATTCTTCCAAGCTCTTTTCTTTATAGGACCATAAATCACAGTTTGTATCTTAGTCAGAATGACTTCTTAGCATTTCTGCTTCCACCTGGATAACTCTCACACCAGGTGTGCTTCTACAAAGAGTTGCCATGCAGGTCTACTCACCTGCTGAATAGTGTTCCACACTGAACAGTGCTTCTGAAGTCTTAAATCTACTGACAACAAAAGGTTTTACCACCGTTTCAGCAGTTTGAACTGTTGTGACTTTTGAAAAAGACAATATTCACATTTAGTGTGCCTCAACACCTTCAAGGCACTCTTCTAAACATTTACCTTCCAGAAGGGCAGCCTCTTTGCCACTCTGGTCTTTCTGTGACACTAACAACCAAAATGCCTTTAAGGATTTATTTCTAGGGGGCGTGGCCAACTGACATGTGAGGAAGACGTCCTCACTCGGAGCTCCGGCGGATCTGACATAGTAATGCCCTGTTACTAGGTTAATGCAGCCCATGCTGCACTGAAAGCAGGACTATAGCTGCAGTATCAAAAGGGGAAGCTGCTGGTTGAAGACGGAGCTGAAGCATACTGCCTGGAGGCAGCTACACTAAGGGGTCCAGTCACGGGCAATGTGGCGTACACAAAGCGAAAATGGCAGCTGACAATGCGAAGACTGATGAGGCTGATGAATGAGATGTACCACAAGAGTAATAATGCACCCAGCCGGACGTGCTCGGATCCTGCGGGTAGCACTACAGGAATAGCGGCGTGGAGGTGCTCCCCAAATGTTAGAGTGCTAGACTGTGGATACCGCAGGCAGTGATACTGTTGGAGCGTGCAGCGATAGCAGAGAAGGCCGGGGCTGCGCCGAGCCAAAAACGAAGAAAAGGGAGAAGACACCATGCCAGAAGTAAGGAGTGGCGGAGGGGGCACACGCATATTAGAGCAATTGAATACTGACATGCATGGGCACCCCCTTTAACCCTGTTGCCCCCACTCCTAGACTTGATAGGGGAATGTGGCGCTCACAGCGTTCATGCTCCAAGCATTGATTGACTTCCAACGGCAAGGGGCCCCGAGACTTAGTGCCTGCTGAGTGTACAGCAGGAAATCTGCAGAGAAAGGGCAGCCAGGCAATGCTGTCTGCCCCTAGAGGAGAAGAAAGGTTAAGCGTCCATTGCTGGAGCCTGAGGGAAGGTGGAAACGGGCCTACATCCAGAGAATGGTGGAAATGAAGGGTGTGCTACATAAGATTGTTTTGCGGGGCATGAAGATAAAAACCCTGAGCGAGCAAAGAGAATGTATATAAGGGGCGCAGTGACACATGATCAGGTTCCCAGAAAATTGCGAGGTGGTCTGGTGTAGCTCTGGCCAGCTATCCGGAAGGATTTTGACACCCTAAAGAGTAGCGCAGACCCCGCTACAATAGTGAGTGCAGACAGCTAATGCTAGGAGACAGAGCAAAAGATGGCGGCCAAGAACAACAAGACCAAAGGCAAGCAGGGTACCCTAGATATTTTGGCCAAAAGCCCACCCGGAAAACAAGAGGCAGACAAAGGAGACATGGGACAAGCGCTGCAGTCGATAGTGGACGAGTTAAAGCAAGAGATCCTGGGAGTCATTTCAATGCTACAAACAACATTGGAGGCCAAGATAGAGGCAGTCAGAATTGATGTGGGACTGTTGAGACAAGACGTCCGTGCAATTGCAGAGCGCACCACTAAATTAGAGGAGCAAGTTAAGGAGAACATGGAAGCATAGGCGCGAGCAGCCAAAGACATCGACATCCTACAACAGAGGGTCAATCTGCTGGAGGACAGAGCGGAGGAGGCGGAGGAGTGAGCCTGAAGGAATAATGTGCGAATCGTGGGGCTGCCAGAAGGGATGGCAGGATCAGACCCAACCACCTACATTGAAAATATGCTGCTTCAGGAAATCGGAGCCAGTGAACTCACGCAAGGATTCACAATGGAAAGAGCGCACCGCTCCCTTGTTAAGCGCCCGCCACCAGAAGCCCCGCTGAGACCCGTAGTAGCTAAGGTGCTTAATTACAAAGACCGAGAGAAGATCCTGGCCTTCCCTAGATCAGGAGGAGCGATACAGAGACCGTCAGCCAAGATAGGAGTCTACCCGGACTACACTTTTCAGGTCCAGAGGAGAAAAGCCCAGTACATTGCAGTTAAAGCCAGACTCAGGACAGCAAACTTAAAATACATGCTACTGTACTCCGCCAAGCTGAAGGTATTACATAACAGAAAGTCCCTCTTCTTTGAAACGCTGCAGGAAGCGCAGGAATGGATTGACAGTGTGCAACTCCCGGCGATGGTGGATCAAAACCAGCACACCCAAGAATAGAATGACACTCGAGGCAGCGGAAGCAGCAGACCCCACGCGACATTTGCATGACGTCAAAGGGCAGAAGGACTTACGCAGTATGCGGAAGTTAGGAACAATAATTGGAAGTAATAGGGAAGCTGTATAATAACTGATGAAGTGGCAGGAGCAGAAGTGGGAGTTACGGAAACTCAGTAGCGAGGGCACCTAGAGTGGACTCGCTACCCCCACCCCGTAGACATAGTTTTTTGGGGATATCATACAGGGCCCGCCCGTAGGGCGCCAGAAGACTAGTCTTGAGACTAGGTTGAATGGAGTGGAAAGTCCTTGCATGCAGTCATAGTGGGACGAGTTAAGGTTGAAGTTGATTTGCAGTGGGGGTTGGTGAAGAGGAGAGGGGGGAGAGGAGACAGCCCGTCACATAAGATTTTAGGTTGCGTGAAACTTCTACTGAGGCTTGAAATGCGATGGCGGCCACATTGATGTCTTCAATAATTTCCACTAATGGTAGGCACAATTAAAGTAATGTCCTGGAACCCCAGGGGGCTCAATAATTATGTGAAACACAAGTGGGTGCATACGTATATCCAGCGAAATAAGGTGGGGATAGCTTTGTTGCAAGAAACACACCTCGAGGTGTCAAAGCTGAGAAATTTGGAAAGGGCGTGCAGAGGCGTGATGGTGAGTTCCACATACTCTACATACGCGAGAGGGGTGCTCATTTGGGTAGTCCCCAATATTCCATTTAAAGTGTTGACCACAAAAACAGACAACGAGGGGAGAATGGTACCGATACATGGGAGGATAGAATACAAAGAGGTTTGTATCGTAAACACGTACGCCTCGAATCATGATGCCACAGTGTTCTTCAGGTCACTGTATATGAGGCTGGGACCCCATAGGGAGGGAAGGATGTTTTGGGGAGGAGATTTCAACTGCACCATTGATCCCACTAAAGATCGGTCGGACGAGAAACACAAAGAAAATCCTCCCTGGCTAAGGTGCTAAACGCCCTATTGACGCACTTAAAATTGAGAGACCTATGGAGGGTGCAACACGGGGATGAGAGGGTGTATTCCCATTATTCAGCCCCACACAAGGTGTACACGCGGATAGATTACATGCTCGTTGGAGAGGAATATGGGGCAGAATTTTCTGAATTGGAATATCTGTCCGATCACTCCCCACTTGTGGTGAAATGGAAAGTGTCCCCACTGAGACCTCTTATTCCCACTTGGAAACTACGGGGCGAATCACTCCAAGATGTAGCATTTGCTGAACACATCAGGAAGAGCAGCGTGGACTACATCAAGGTAAATTAAGGGAGCGTAGAGAAGGTGAGCATGGTATGGGAGGCATACAATGTAGTGATCAGAGGGGAAATGTTAGCTGAGTCTGGAGGAGTGCAGAGAGAGATCACTAGGGAACTGGAGAACATAGAAGGTAAATTGAGAATAAGGGAGAGGGAAGCCAGGCACAACCAAGAACACAGAGGAATTAATTAAATAGAAACAGGAATTTGTGGCGCAATGGGACAGACTAGGCACGTTCATTTATATGAAGTACCTTGAGAGAAGTCACGCACAGGGGGACACCTGGGAGAATGCTTGCTTGGATGTGTAAACGCGATGATTATAACACCCCCTATATGCTCAGTTCAGAATACAGACCTTGAAGAGGTGAATACACAGGAGGGGATAAACATGGTGTTCTCGGAATATTGTAGACGGCTATACGCAGACCCCCTGAACAGGGAGGAAAGAGATATTGAAGATGTCCTGGATCTTATATTGCTACCTAAATAGATACTTCTCAGGCGGAACCACTGGAGGCACCCATAACCCCAGAAGAGGTAGATGCCACAATTAGAACACTCCCCACAGGGAAAACACCAGGCACAGACGAGCTCCCAAGCAAATTTTACAAATCTTACAGTGAGAAGTGAGGTCCTGTTGCCGCTATTGGCGAAAGTGTACAATGAGGCATACACAGACAACATCCTCCCTGTAAGTATGAGGGAGGCCCTGATAGTTCCATTACTCAAACCGGGCAAATTAAACACAGATTGTGGATCCTATAGACCACGGTCGGTGCTCAACCAAGATAGCAAGATTCTGACAGCCATCCTAGCGAACAGACTGCACAAAGTGATACACATCTTGATCCATCAAGACCAGACAGGGTATGAACCTGGTAGGAACATAACCGAGAACCTCAGGAGACTGCATCATGTGATCTACAGCACTGCAGATTGTGACATAGTAGGTGCAGTGGCATCCCTGGACGCGATAACCAATGGCCAGGGTGCGGATGGTTATGTCCTCGGAGGCATGGAAGTTACACAAGGGCATGCAACAGGGATGCCCACTGTCCCTGATGTTGTACATCATCGCTGTGGAACCCCTGGCAGAATACCTGCGATGCGAATATGGAGATGCGGGTATACATGTAGGCGGGGTGAGACACGTGGTGTTCATGTACGCTGATGACGTATTATTGTACCTGAACATCCCTGAGAGACATCTCCCGTACATCTAGCAGGCTAATGGGTATTAAAATCAATAGGACTAAGTCAAGTGTGTTTCCACTGGCAGCGTTGGCTAAGAGGACCGCAGAGGACCTTCCAGCTTTCCACTTGCCTTGGAGCAGTACTACAATGAGGTATCTAGGCATCAACATTTACCATGACCCCAAACAAGAACACAAATTTAATACAGTGCACGCAAGATTGGGATTAGATAAGTCAATGGAGTTCTGGAGTAAGTTGCCCCGGTCAGTGATGGAGAGAGAGGCATTGCTGAAAATGGTTGCACTGCCGAGACTCATGCACTGCTTCGGGAACATCCCCTATTACATCCTGAAGCAATATTTCAGCGATACAGGGAGGACTTGAGATACCAAATTTCGAGCTATATTACCTACTATGCCAACTGCACCACGTAGTAAAATGGATAGCAGATGACCCTACACTGTTCAACAGCAATTCAAAACTTTACTTTTTAAACTGTTTTTTTTTTGTAAAGTATGCCCAACTGGCTTATAAAATGAAAATAAACAAAACATGAAACATCTGAACTGCATATCCCAAGAGTCTTAGAGGCTCTGTAGTCCCTAGCCTCAGTTCAGTCCTCCAATGAGAGCCCTCTGGTAAGTATAAGCCCCAGTGTCCTTAGGTACTTTCCTCTTCTTTTTTTGCTGGCTCGACAGCTCGACAGCTAAGAACCCTTTCATGCTTATCATAGCAACATTCATGAATTACCACATATTTGAAATTTAATATTTATGTGTGCACGAAGGGAAGGTAGAATATATTTCTCGCAGCGTTGTGGTGGGTGCGCGTTGTTTTATTCGCGGAAGCGCAAGCAATTTCTTTGCAGGGATCGTATTAAGGAAAGTATGGTATTTATCAGCTCTTTCAGAGCGTGTCATGAGGGAATGGGAAACCCGCGAGTGACTTCGCTCGCTTCAGAGGGCCCATTCCCTCTCAGGAAAGTAGCGCGAAACACAGCGTTACGCTCAAGCGCCACAGGCAGAGTGACAGCTCATTAAGAGCGTTGCTCGCACGCGCAGGAGTCTTTTCTCCTCATAGAACGTTCTTTACTCAAACGTAACGGCTCACACACTGCTCCGGAGCGCGAAGGGACCGGTTCCTAGTAACAGCACGATGGGTGTGATTTCAGAGGCTTATACACACAAAAAAAAGAAGTACATTTCATTGAAGCGCTCTGCCATTGATATCCAGGCAGACAGGCCATTTACAAGCCCTATAGAGCGCCAGATCACAGCACTCACTGTCAGTCAGAGATGTCCTGTGACAGGGGAGATGAGTACTGGGAGGAGTACAGTGATCAGGAAGGAACAGGAGCTGCAAGAGGAGGAAATAGACCTCTCTCAAAGCTTTAAGAAGGTTTTGGGAGACTCCCTAGTCAGGGCAGTTGCTCAAGGGGTTCAGCCTATACAGGACAGGCTACAGGTCCTGGAAAGCATGATGGGCACTAAAGCTGGCAGGGATGATGATCCAGGAGAGGGGACCTCCACCATCAAGCCTCTTCAAGATCAACATAGGGGGTGTAAAGCGGCCCGGAAGAAGATGCACTCTTCTACCCCACTCCGGGCTTAGATATGGGGAAGAGAGAGAAGCCCCAGGAAGAAGATGATGCCATCAACAGGCTAAAGGAAGCTTTCCTTGCTAGATCAGCAGTGCCCTGCCTCGTACCCCCTACCCCAGGGGCAAGAAAATATAGGGGATGTGCCTTCTTCCTCAGAGGAATACGACCAAGACGAGCAAGAGGAGGAGGAGATAAGTCTGTCAGGCTGTAGTAAGGGGAATAAAGAGAGAGAGACAGAGAGACAGAGAGACAGAGAGACAGAGATAAAAGCCAGCTTGGTGGAGAGTACCCCCGAGGAGGACAGGTCAGACATGTTTGAGCCAGAGGCAATTAGGCACCCTAGATCCACGGACTGGATCCCATCTCCTAAAGTAGCGCTATACATGTCCCAGAAAATAAGGAAACCTCTGGAGAAGGAGACCAGGTTCGGAATACGTTCAAGTGTCCCAGACCAGAGCTCACGGGGAAGGTGGCGGAGACCCCAGAGCTCGACCCCAAAATGTTTACTTTCATCACCAAAGCTGGGAAGGATGCTAGAAGAGGGATGGACTGCGCGTGGCGGTCCTGCCAAGATAAAATACTGGACTTAACAGGCCACATAGCTAAAATTATGGACCTCGCCGAGAGAGCAAAGGACACCGGAGAGCCAGTGGACCTGTACATCCTAGCAGGGTGGGCTCAACGAGCAGTGTGTCTCCTAGGCAATGCGAATACCGCCATTTCAGCCGAGAGACGTAGGTCCATGCTTTTAAAAATAGACAATAAACTAGGAGACCTAGCCTCGTATGAGGCAGGAGAGGGAGCACAGGGCCTACTCTTCGGCGACACATTCGGCAAAGAGATGAATAAGTTCGTAGGAACTTATACTGCGCTTGAGAAGGCGCAGGCATAGATTGGGAAGGTGTTTCCTACTCAAGTTTTTGCAGGGGCTGGCCATTACAGGGGCCGCTCGTCCGGCCGCCTCAATTCCAACAGGAGACCCCAAGGGCCTATGGCCCAATACTGGGAGTCGCGCCAGCAAGACAGTTGTTCCCGAGCAGAGGCAGAGGTTTCAGAGGGCGCCGAGGAAGAGGATACTTCAGGCAGCAGAATAATTCCACAGGTGAGAGAGCGCAGCAAGTTATCCCCCAGTGGGAGGGAGGACGTTGCTTTTCATAAACAACTGGCGCGAATTATCAACAGACGCTTGGGTGCTGCAAACGGCTCAGGGATTTCACCCTAGATTTCATAGAGGAGCAGATTCAGTCTCCACCCCCTCAGCGCATGCGTTCCTCAGAGGAAGAAATAGCAGTATTAGATGCAGAACTAGAAGCGCTGGCGCGAAAACAGGCGATAGAGAGGGTTCAGCCCCACTCAGAATGTTTCTTGAGCAACATGTTTTTGGTCCACCGCAAAGGGAAGGTGAGACCAGTCAACAATTTAAAGGAACTGAACAGTTGGCTAGTGTACAGACACTTCAAGATGGAGGAAATCCACTTATTGGCAGACCTCCTTAGGAAAAACGATTGGCTAGCGCGGCTTGACTTTAAGGATGCATACCTCACGATACCCATAGCCCCTTTATTCCATCGTTTCCTCCGATTCGATTGGAAAGGGGAAATATGGCAGTTGAAGATGCTGCCCTTCGGGTTAGCGTTGGTGCCTTGGGCCTTAACCAAGCTAATGAGGCCCCTAGCGACCGCAATGAGAGAACAAGGAATAAGGATGATCATATATTTGGACGACATCCTTCTCATGGCGAAGAACAAGGAGAGACTTCAGAGGCAAGTTCAGTGGGCGACTGCTTTCATCTCCAGTCTAGGCTTCTTGATCAGCGCCCTAGAGGTAGACCGAACGATTTTCTATCCAGAGGGAGTGGCATTCACCATAGCGCAGCGTACTAAGACCAACTCCAGAATAATTACTTACCCATATTTTCCAAATAACGGCAACCTCTGCGTATCGCAATGCATAAAGCGCTATGAAGACGCTACAGCCATGATAAGACCTGTAGGAGTGACTCAACTGCTTATTGAGCGTAGGAGACCTTACAAGGCAGTAGTTCCGGCTACTATAGCGAGATGGGTGAAGGAGATTATGGAATTAGCAGGAATAGACATATCTGTTTTGGGAGCTCATTCGGCCAGAGGAGCTATGGCTTCCAGAGCTTTTGCAGCGGGAGTTCCGCTGCAGGAGATCATGAAACTGCAGATTGATCCAGTGACTCAGAGTTCAGATCTTTCTATTTTAAGCCGGTAGCGAATATCACAGCAGCAGTGATGCAAAGCTTTGAACAAGCATAATGCTTGCTTCCGGTCTTGTCATAGAATGAAGATTGCCCATGCGCCAAACGCAGGAAGTCTTGATTCTATTAAAGACACAGAGGCGAGCATTATGCTTATTCTTCTTTAATCACTGCTCAACAGCAATTCAAACCTTTACTTTTTAAACTTTTTTTTTTAATGAAAGTAAAAAAAGAATCAAGACTTCCTGTGCTTGGCGCATGGGCAATCTTCATTATTGCAGCTAGCCGTAAAGGGGAGGTATACGAGTGACCTCCTCTGGATCCCTTCTCTGGAACTGACTAATACCCCTTATTTGGTTAAATTAGGAACTAAAATTTGTAATAGGACTTGTAGGAAAATGTGACTGGCGGAACTGATTTCGCCGCAGATACCGATAGCGGCAACCTTGTGGGGGAGACAGGGTGATAGAGCAGTGATCAGAACACGCTGGGAAGAGTGTGGAGTAGCCACATTGCAGGACTTATGGGGATATGGGGCATGGTTGACATTTGAGGAACTGCAGGAAGCTTCCGGCTTGCATGCAGGGCTATTCGTCCTGCATAATGCGGTACTGAAGGGAGCAAGGGGGCAGTCGCCTGATAATGCAGAGGGAACGATTGGGAATGCAGACATTGAATTGTTGTTCACGGTTGCAGAGGGTGGTCATGCTATCTCTAGAATATACAAGATACTGTTAGACCAAACATCGAAATTGGAACAGAAATGTAAAGGGAGATAGGAAAGGGATTTGGAGAGGACCTTGGAGGAGGGAGAGAGGACGAGAGTAATGGGGTACCACAAAAAGGTCTCTGGGGATGCCAGGCTACAACTGATACAACTGTATATTACACACAGAGCTTACCTCACTCCGGATGTTATAGCAACATTTAAGGGGGCGGCCAGACAGGAATGTCCGAGATGCAGGGAGGTGAATGCAGAGCTTATCCACATGTTCTGGGGCTGCCCGATTATGCATGGGTTCTGGGGCAGGGTGGCACATAAAGTGGCCCAGGACGGCTTCAAGTTAGATATACTGACGCCGGAGGCATGCTTGCTAGGCAGATATAAAAAAATGTGAAGGACAAACCGTTGAACAGGCTTAAAGATCTGATATACATATTAACCAAGTGGAGTATAGCTATGAACCGGAAAAATGCTAGAGAGTTTTCGCTGGGCGGTGGAGGGACCTAGATAAATTGATTAAAGCACAAACCAGGACATGGGAAAAAGCTTTGAGGGAACAAAAAACTGAAGCAAGCTTGGACTTCCAGTGGTGGATAACTCTGACTGTGACATTATTGGCTGATGGGAGAAACGTTTGAACAGACATCGGCGGAGGGTAATGCAATGGGCTGAGAGGGGTTAGTAGTAGGCAGGGGCTGGTGGGATGCAGTAGTATAGAATCGTTAGTATAGGTATGCGTTAATAGTTTGAGTGCAATTCATTTGTATTTGGTTTGAGTGCAATTCGGTTGTATTGTTTATTCATAAAATTGGTTTAAAAAAAACAAAACAAAAAAAAGGATTTATTTCTAACTTTCCTACTTATGGCAATCTGAGTTTTCATACCAGATTTTAGGGAACAATGATAATCAACAAGCTTCATCCTTCTACAA
This sequence comes from Ambystoma mexicanum, assembly GCF_040938575.1. NCBI lineage: Eukaryota > Metazoa > Chordata > Amphibia > Caudata > Ambystomatidae > Ambystoma > Ambystoma mexicanum. The sequence continues at coordinate 565,137,379 of NC_090933.1, forward strand.
TCTTGCATTCACCCCTTCTCTTCCTGCCAACCAGAGTAGCTTAATTGTATGCTTTGTTGTTAGTCTCTCTTGGCTTTGGAAAGACTTGCAGCACTCTTGGCTTGGGATAATGCTTGTGCCACTCTCCACTCTGACGAATGCTTGGTCCCAGCAACTCACAATTTAAAGTTCAGTCACTTTGGTACAGTGTTACCATGTTATTCTGCTTATAAATTATAAATTATCCTTCTTGTAAGCCTTCACTTTCAGGATCATGTTGAAGCACACACTATTAGTATTTCAGCCTCTTTCAATAGTTTAATATTCAATTCAAACAAATCTGTCAGATTCAATTCTACGAGAGTGCTACTTCAGTCATCTTCACAGTTCAACTTCACTGCACAACAATCAACAATCGAGATTGCCTCGCTGTTACTGATACGCAAGGGTTACTCTTGTTGCATTGCATTGTTCGACAATTAACAGTCGGGTTTACAAGGCTTTCACTGACACGCAAGGGATTCTCCTTGGCTACTGCTGCCTGCCTTTGTTCATGGAAGTTATCAGAATGCTCGGAAACATTCACCAGCTTCGGTCTTCGCTCCCTTCGCGTTCCACAGGACTTTAATTGCTTCTGCCATTTTTGAGCATACACTCTTCTTCTGTGAAGGTGTCTTCATTCCCGCTATACAGTCACAGAGCTCGTCTTGCTCCTGCGACCCTTGGCTGAACACCAACCTCCAGCAATGGTCTCCGTAACGCTTCCTGCTGTGCAATCTAAGCAATCAGGTTCACATGGGGAAAGGCAGTCTTCCTTCATGCTTTGCACTCCGCAACCTCTGCACTTCAGATTCAGGGGGAACAGGATCCTTGCTGGACTGGCAGCTGAAATTTGCTTCACAGTGTTCCCGGCACCCTCTCATTTCACCAACTTCTGCTTGGATTGCCAGCAACGTGTTCTCCTACTGCTGCTACCACTGATACTACTCCAGCTCCACCTCCATCTAATGGCCTGCACCTCAGGGGGTCTTTTAAGCCTGCCTCCCCCAGGTGTGGGTCATTATGCTTAACAAGCTGACCACTCCTTCAACATTGCTCTTAAACCCTCTTTCTCGTCCCAGTACTTAGGGAATTTTGGGACTTTTCAGTCAGCTTTCTATTTTTAAATGCCAGTTTACTTCTCCTAAATGTATTAAAGGAAAGATCACAAGAGTTCATTTGAAAAGGAGAATGCAGTTTGTTTCCGCACTTGTTTATAAATTCCCTTTTACTGTACCTCTGGGAGTTGGGGGGGAGAGGGGGTTTGACTTTGAAAATCTCAAACAGCATTTCCTTTCTTAAGATGTTTAGGGTTTTCATATTACTTTTACACACATCAAGAGGTTCAATGTGTACTTTAGGTATATCATAATGACAATAAGCCATTACATGCCTTGGTACCTGTAAAAGGTTCTTCCCTTTTAAAGACAAATACCATGTCTCATCCCACAAGATCTCCTTACCACCCTGGGCCTGGTCTCTTCCCAGGTGATCTTCCCGCAACACCACCTCCCAAGGTCAGGAAGAGTCTGCCTTTCCCTGGCCACCTGGAAGAAGACTTTAGGTAGGGAATTGGTGAGGGATTTGCAGGCTTCATCATAGAAGAGAGACTTCCACTTCTGTGCCACTGCTAGCCTTCCTGCATGCAGCAGCGCCCTCCACATCCTTAGTAGCCAGCAACTCCCTTAATATAGCTAAAGGATCCAACCCTGTAGGGACACCCACAGTGTCTTTAATCCAACTGCGGAATCTGGACCAATACAATTGTATCACCGGGAAACTCCACCACATGTGACAGCAAGACCCAGCTTGGCCACATCCCCTCAAATATGTGGGTCATACCGCAGGACCAAACTTGGAAAGTCTTCCTGGGTCTAGTTGCCACTGGGGAAGGATTTTAATATTAAGAGGCATGGCATTAATGGACAAATTACCATGGAACATTATGTTACAGATTTTATACCACACTTAATTTCCCAAAGACCTTTACAGAGCACTTTACATTTATTTTTTTTCTTCAACCCACCGATTTATATCACTATGTAAATTAGATATCACCTTATTTCCGGTTTGGACAGAATTAAATATATTGTCCAGTAGTGTAGTGTAAGGTCTCTCCAGTATCTTTCCATTGAGTTTATTTATACAGCGGCAATTCACCCAGGTAATGGCTTGTGATCTTTGTCCATCTGTTCAGGTCAGGCTCATAATGATTTCACAATCAGACCAAAGCAAAAAATATGAAGGGCACCGTGAGAAAACTGAAGGTGTCCCACCCGCTAGTCCCCAGGGAGGCGGGGGGAATCTGTTATCCAGGTGGCCAGGACCACAGCCATTGCTTTTGGATCCAGTTCCTGGGGGTGGACCAGTGCGGTAGGATCAACTGGATGAGGGGTCTTCGGGGAGTGGAAATAAGACACCGGATGGTGAGATGCAGTATCTCCTTCCCTGTAACACCTTTTCCCCATCCTACCAGTTAGGATACTTAGGAACTCAACCCCCCCACACTTCCCTTTCCGACACAAACCCTTTCTCACGGACAGCTCACTGTGAGAGAAAACAGACTAACACCAGAGCCGTATACCCAACATGTCCCAACACAATGGTCAGGCAGGGTCAGGCAATTACTGATCATTACACACACCTGACTTCCAACACACTTCCACATACAGATAAATGGCAGAGCACGAAAGCACACTTTGAGCAAGGCAAAGTACACAAGGAAGCAGTAGTTCCAAGATGGTAGTTTAATACGAGGGGCAAGGCGGCAAGACCGGAGAGGGTTGCAAGGAGGGAAGTGCCATTGACCTTTTCAGAGAAAGACTGTTACTTTCACGAGCCTTCGAGAATAAGAAACAAAAGACCTGAAAATAAAGCTGAAGAAACCTGCATTGTGTGCCAGAGGTACCCGGGGCTCTCCTGAGTCGATAGCCAAGGCGGGGAGGAGCATTTTTTCCCACTGTAGTACTGTCCTTGGCTCCTACAACAAAGCAGCACCAGTAAAGTCAGCACAGCCGGTGAGTCGGGGAGACCGAAACCAAACTAGTCTGTGTTAAGAGTCAAGGTTGCAAGGGGCAACATTTTATGAAGAAATCTGAAGAGAACAGTGTGTGAAGCGTTTTTGACCAGCGACGTGAATATAATTAAACAGAAGATAAGTGACTGGACTTTTGAAGCCTAGACAGATCCCATAAACAGAATGTTCCGGCGCCAAGTGTGTTCTCATTCGAAGGTCTCTGTTTGGTATTCAACGGAGAGGTGGCAAATGTAAAAAGGAATTGTGAAATCGAAGTGGTCCTGCAACGGGTCAAACTAAACCCTGTGCACATTTGAAATTCTCAAAAGAGCGCTGCTTGCCACGTGTTTGCGAAATGGTCTGTGTATCTGTAACTACGAGAGCAGTCAAAACAACTCGATGGTAAAAGAGGCGGAAGGGTAACTCTGGCAATGTAGCATTTCCCATCTTCAACCAACCAAAGCCTTTTGAACCACTCACAAGGAGCAAAACCATTACCAAAACCGGCACTAACATACAAACTCATACCCGAAAAGCCAGCGAGAGTAGCTATGTTAAGAGCCCCGACTTCAGCACCTAGAAAACCAGTCACAAAACCGAGAAGCTTGGCCCCAATGGGCCCCTGCAAATCACTTAAAGGTGCCAGATTTCCCACTTCTACAGTACAGCACCTCACTGAGCCTCTTAGCCCAACCGCGTTAGCTTTGCTTGATATTTCCACTTCCTCAATGGATGTCTCTGCAAGTAGACATAAGGGTGGCAGTGGTTCTGGCTACTGAACCGGAGGCTAAATCTAGCAAAGCGGGAGCACCGGACCTCCCACCTGTTTCGCCCGCTTTCATGACCATGGACGAGAAAAAACGGCGATCTAAAGTCAAAGTAAGATTCGACTTTTCCAAGGATCAAAAACAAGACGCTGCCACAGTTTTCCACCATAAAGCTGAGCAGTCGGCTAGAAAAGACCGGAGAAACTCGACAGACTTCAGATCCATCAAACCTAAAAAGAGTAACAATGAACAACCGTTGGAGAGGCTTGTACACTCAACTAGAACAAGTGCTGGATTGCCACAACTTGCTCATTCTCAATCTGAGAACAGTTTTAGACCTCTTTCACTGTATTGCCAACCTAAGACAGCTGCATTCTTCCGACCTGGCATTGATCGAATTCTGCAACGAAAGGCACCTGGATGCAGTGTTTCTCCACATCAGGTCGCCCGTCGTCAAAAACATGCTGTCGGATGAATCAGAGAGCCTCCTAATTTTGGGGTTCGACCTGACAGCAGGAATCTTTAGGCACAATAATATCTCAATCGGCTCGAAGTCTGCACAAGGGAGGCACACAACAGCACCAACAGCAACGCTCACTACCCTTCATCAAAGGACTTACAATTCCATCCGCCACCAACAACAAATCATGTGGGTACTGGTGAAGTAGTGAGATCAAAGGCAGGCAACCCTATAGATGTCGAGGGAGGTAAACACCCGGTAGGAAGAAAAGATGATGCTAATGATATTATTGCTTGCCCACCCTCAATACTCCTCTATAGGGACCCATTGGGAGTGGGCCGAATACAGACTAGCCAGTCAAGCATTACCTTTCAACCAAATCTTCCCTCCCGCCATGTAAATTGTGTCGAATTGAAGACTACTCCCAAGGAGCCTACTCTGGCTTCTACAGACTGGTCTTGGATGGCACGTGGCTTATCGGCGCAAAACAGTCCGATGTTGCTACAAATAACAACTCAAACTTGAGTCATTCGAACTCCCCTTCGGCATAACCTAAAACGGGCCTCATGGAACACCAGGGGGTTTGTCCATCTGACCTCTCCAAGCGATATACATTTTAGGGACTATGACCTGATCTGTTTACAGGAGACCTGGTTGAGGAAAACCACTGTGATTGATGGCCTTCAAACAAACATTAACCCTGCCACAAAGGGGAACACTGGCTGACCATCCGCGGGTCTGCTGACTGCGGTCAGGTCAGGCAGCCCTTTAAAGTTTGTGAAATCTACAAACACAAATTTGCTCATTCAAGTCTCTGTGATCGAATAGGAACCCGAAGCAACTTGAATGGGTTCTAATATTACATCGAAAATTACAATAATCAACGTTTACTGGAACCCAGTCCTGATCACCAGCAAAGTGTTTGTGGACCAGGTCGCCAATCTACTGGAGACTGCTTACACCCATCAACAAGCCTCACACATCATTATATGTGGTGTCCTCAATATGCCGGACCGAGTTAACAAAACGAAGGAGCCTGTCTGGAATTTTGACAACCCACGCCACATGAGACGAAACTTGTGGAGTGACCTTATGAATTCAAGAGACATGGTAATAGCATAGGTATTATTGCGTATCAGCTAGCGTGGGAAAATATGAGCAGCACCTCAGTTATAGATTCTTAGTTCTTGGACATCTATGTGTCTAAGAATTTCCTACCTCTCGTAGAGAAAGTCAAAAAGACGCTACATTGGGACCACCACTTTTTGCTGCTCGATTGGAAGGCCATTGGTCCCCAGGCCCAGGATCACGACTACCTCACTTAATACCTGCAAAGGGGGGCTGCGTTTGAAACTCTCTTCTCCAAGGATAAAATGCTTATCAACGAATCACAGTCGAGCTGGTGCAACAGTTGATTACTCACCATTGTTAGTGTTAGGGAGAATTCTCTGTTTAGGCTGAATTTCCTAACCTAGTGAGTCCCCCAGCAGCTTTGCTGGATTTTTGGGGTTTAATTTTTTCTCCTGCCAAGAGTGAGACTCTTTTACCCTCACTCTTGGACATGATTTGAGTGTGTTCCTTTGACTCTAGATGTGTTTAATGGGCTATGGGGTCTTTTACTCCATAGGGCTGTATGTGTTTTTTTGATGTGTGTTACACAGCACCCTCAGTGCAGTAACACAGGGGTGTCATAGTGACCCCCCAGTATAGACTCCATACCCTGGGACTGACTACTGTCTCCCAGGGCATGTAAAGTCACCACTGACTTTACTAGTCTTAAATTCTGAACAGAACCAGTACAAACCATCATATTGTGGACGTACTGGCTGGGGAAATTCGATTGCCCTGGGGTCTGTTAGTCGAGGGGGCACGTCTCCGTCCCCCCTGATCGAGTTTTGGCTGGTGGCAGTGGATACTACTTTTTATATTCAACCGCAAATATTTCTCTATGGGATTTTCCCATTGTTCGAGGCTACTATCTTTATTTATTTAATTACGATAGCCTTCAACATACCGCCGGTTTATTTAATTATTATTAATTCTCCGGTTGGTATTTTTTGCCAAAACTCGGTTCTAAAATGGCATTTGTGTACTCTTCTGTGACTCCAACCCAAGTCGAGCCCTTTGTTCCACTTTTTGGCGGGCTTCTCCACAGAAGCCCTCCAAAGTGGTGCCACTCTGTCTGGGGTACTTAGGAGGGGTGGAGGGGGATTTAGGCACCCTGGGCTGAGTTGCCTAGGCAACTGAAGTCGCACTCCGTCCTGATTGGCCCAAGTGGTGAGCCGGCCGGCTCACCACTTAGCATGTTTGATTGACAGCTAGGCTGAGTGAATGGGGGTTTTCTGCATAAAAGCAGGGCTTTGGGGACTGGAGCTTCAGAAGTCGCCACAGGACCTAAGAATCCGACGAGGGAGAAGCTGAGCCGACCTGCCACGACGACACCACCGGTGGAGCCCTGCTGGACCGTCTCACCACTTTTCCCAACGACAGAGGAGATCTCCCGCCGGAGAGTCTTCTTCCTTTGACTGGTGGGGATAACCAGTTTTACCATCTTTTCGCCTTCCTGACGCAGCTCGTGGCCGCCTTGCCTGTGCCAAGCACCCCGGCAACCGGAATACCACGTTTTACCACGAAATAAAGGGTAATACCTTTAACCAGAAAACCATGCGGCTGGTTTCTTCCCTGGCAGTGCAACGACCTTCATCTTTCCTCCAAGTCGAGATCTTCTCTTCCCCTGGACGACGACGAGACTTGCACCCGCTGCCAGGAACAACTGCCACCGCTGGAGGATCCTTCCCTCTTAAGGTACCGTGTCCCGCCTGGCTTCCCTTGCCACCGACTGTACGGGGTATATTTAGCCCCTGGCTTTCGAACCTGGGTTAGCCTGGGACACCCTGGCTAAACTTTTCTGAGCCTCTCCAAACTCTTTTCGAACTCTCTGGAAGACTTTATAAGCATAGTGTAACTGTGTGAGCTTGGGCGCATTTGTGCTCTGCTCTCACTAAGAGTGGGCCCAGCCTATGGACTTTGGCTCACAAGTGACTTTTGCTCTTCTGCCTTGCTAAAAGTGTTCCTAAATCTTAGAGTGGTGTATCTTTCCATATTCTGTCTTTTTCCCTCCCTTCTTCAAGAACTTATTGGCGTGCCATCTATAGTTAAGCGCTCACCTCTGTATGGAAATAAGTGGTGTTAACTAAGACTTATCTGATAAGGAATAAGGGTTGTATATATTATAATAGTAACTGTGTTTAGAGTGTTTTACAATAAGAGTGCTGGAGTGTTTCAAACAGTGTGTTTTTAAATAAATAATTATATACTTTGATACCAAAGCTCTGGTCAGTGTTTGCTTGTATTATGTGTCTGAGTGCCTATTGTGTGTACTTTGCATACTGCCTAACTCTTCTTGAGGGAAGTCTGACTGCTCAGCCACAGCTACCAGGTAAATCTGGGTGGTACAGACTGCTACCAAGTGAGTTTACTGCTAACACCTGTAGTCCTAAATCTTTTGCAGTGTTCCCAAAGGGAACTGCACAGGTTTCTGCCTAACAGTTAGAACAAATCTCACACTGCCCAAAAAAGGGTCATCTAGCCTGTAAACACTAACACACATTTAACATCGAACTGGTGGCCCGATGTAAAGATCTGAGAAAGCTGCTATGAACAGCGGAGGAACCAAGATCATTAGAGGCCCATCTCATAGCCCGGACCGCGAAGGCCAACTACAAAAACTGGCTTTCAGCATCGAAACAACAAAGATACCAACATGACGCAAAAGCTATGTTAAAAGCCTCCAAAAAGATTTTGGGCATTAATAAAGGCTGAAGTGATATCAACAAGAGCGGACCAATCAAACCCAATAAGCAAAGAGACTTGGACTACTACCTTTAGAACTCTGTATGTTTCAGTTCATGACAATAAAGATTTCATTGACACAAGCGACTGCCCTGAGCCATGGGTCACACCTAACAGCGTGAGTGATATTATGACACAAATTACAAAGCTGAAAGGTTCGAGAGCACCAGGCCCCGATGGGCTATCGAACTGTATGCTGAAAGAGTTCCCTGATGACTGGGCTATTTTGATATCCATCTTGTTCGACCAAATAGCCAGCTCCCACCAACTCCCAAGCTCTCCGAGGAGAGCAAAAGTGGTCCCCCATCCACAAAAAGGGCGATAGAGGAAACCCAAATAATCACCGCCCCATCGCTCTCCTCGACTTTGTAGGCAATCTTTACAGCTCTTTCATCTTGGATCATCGTAACCTGTGGTGTAGGGAGAGTGGAGCTTTTGACCAATTCCAAACTGGTTTTGTTAAAGGCCTGGGCACATCGATAAATATCCTCTTGCTTCAATTGCTGAAAGGGAGTGGGTGGACCTGGTCCAAGCATTCGACCGAATTAACAGATGCAGTTACGCAGGGGTGTCCTATGCCCCCAGCACTCAACTGTTTTTTTTTTCTTCTTTTTTAGAGGATATGCGGAGGACTTCCTGGCCACTGGATCGTTTCCGCAAGGATCGCAGGAGAGCAGCTACCTCGTCTATGATCTGCAGACGATATAGTGTTAATTTGGCCAGACTCCGGTCGGGCTGCAAAGACAACTTAATGCCCTACACGGGTATATTAAAGAAACGACCTTGAAATCAATAATGGGAAAACCAAAATCCTGATGTTCGGTGTTGGCCTGAAAGCAATAAATCATCCCTCCTGGTTCATTGATGGGGAACAAATTGACCAGGTGCAATCTTTCAAATATCTGGGGGTTTGCCTCAGTAACTCGACTGTTGAGGCACCAATGTCCACCTACTTTATTAGAAAGATGCAATCTCTAACCAGTCAGGCACGCGCACTTAACAGAAAGTTTGGGCGTTTTTCAATCTTGCCAGCAGTAAAGTACTAGAGAGCTAACGTGGTACCCGTTGTGACATACGGGGCAGAAGTGCTGTTTAACCTCCCAGACTCCCTGTGGAACAGACTTGAAGGGAGTTTTTGGAAGAAGGTATTGTGCGTTCCTATGTCTACTTCGACTGCCATCATTCCGAGGGAATTGGGTCTGAATTCCTTGAAATCTACAGTGGACTGGAAAAGACTTGCTTTGTTCGGGAAAAGTCATAACCAGTCACGACTGGCTATCTGGGAATTGGTGCTTAAGGAAATGGCATCTGATACACACTCCACAACGATGCACCTGTTAGAAGAAATCGGCAGCTCCTTAGAGCAACTGTTGTCTAACCCTACAGAGGCGAAAAAAACTTGAAGACGACAATTGGATTCTGACGCTAGAGAAGGCCAGTAGTTACCAGTCAGTAGCTCAACTAACGCCAGAAGTGCGACGATCTAACACAGTCTGTGAGTACTTGCAACAATTTCCTGACAAACGGGTCAGGGACCAGTTCCTGAGAGCCCGCTTGAACCAACACCCGGCAATGTCGGCATTGTAAAGACCACTGCAAAGTGGAATCAGTACGCCACCTGATGACATTATGTCCAGCTTTAAAAGATCTTTGCTAGAGACACTTTAGACTTTTCTTTTCTTACTTTGAGCTTTCTAATGCTGATGGTCGTCTCTAATGTCAGGACAGAAAACCAAACACGTAATCGCAGTGGTGAAGTTCTTGATGGAGGTCCTGCCTGAGATTGGAACTGTTAAAAACATTTAAACTGTAAACTGTAAATCGTAAACTGCAAATTGTAAATTGATTTTGCTTTCTTTCTCTTGCTAAAAGAAATTGTTGATTCAACTTTAAAGCAAATAAAAAAAACTAAAACAAATATATCTTTAATTTCGCCTCACTTCTTTAATACCAATACTTTGCCAAATTTCCCTTATCAGAGGCTCCATTACAAGGGCGAAGAGGGTAAGTATGGGATGGGATATGGCCATAAGAAGCCAAAAAACTGGTTGTTTCACCCCCGACAGTCCGCAAACACTCTAGATGTCCTGGGGCAGTCCTGTGGTGTCCGCAAACACTTCAGATGTCCTAGGACATCTGTACCTATTTCTGCATTACAGGGTTGGGGAAAAGCAGTTTTTGGATGGCTTATAACTTTAGCGCCACTCAATGAAACTGCATGTAAATTAGCAATTTTATTCTGGACCTAATCCTGAATAGTTTTGCAAAGTTTTGTGGGATTCTGTCAAGAGGGAGCAAAATTAGAGGGAGGGTCCCAAAATATTGTAAAGGCATATAAATGTGGTGTCATTTGACGAATCTGCACCCATTTGGCAAAACGATTTTGGATCTAGATATAAATGGTTTTCTAAAGTTTGGTGGGATTTTCTCAAGAGGGGGCGAAATTAGAGGGGTGGTCTCAACATTTTTAGATGGCTTATAACTTTGTTGCTATTTGACGAATGTGGACAAATGTTTTGAGAAAGATTATAGACCCAACCTTCAATGTTTGTGTAAAGACTGGGTGGATTTTGTGAAGTGGGAGCTAAGTTATATGACTATTATATGTACATACATTTTGACACTTTTGAAAAAATAAAAAAAATGGCAAGGACCTTAAAGCATGGTTTTGCAAATGTGCCCGTGTTTTATTTTTTGACAAGTGTGATAATGTAGGTGCAAAAAATAGTCATATACCTTGGATGACGGAGGTATAGCCTGTGGCCGTGGGCAGTAGCCAGATTGGGTCATGGCATAAGGTCATGACGCAGACAATCTGGCTACTGGCCATGACCGCGAGGGACGTAACATGGTGTTAAAGTGGCCATGTCCACCTGGGACCGGCTGTGTGTTGAAGTTATTCAAAAATAGGATAGGTTTGAAAGGGAAAGAAAATGTGCTTGTGGTAATATGGTCATAAGGTTCTGAAGGCTGCCATAGAAAGGGAAGAGGGGCTCTATACAGAGCCCTGCTGTTTTTTTCCATGGTGGCCATCTTGGAAAAGGCGTCCCGCTGTTGGAAGGAAAATCCTCCTTTACTACTGTAGGAAGAGAAATCAATTTTTTTAGCACCCCGGATCCTGCTTTGGGAACCAGGGTTGCTATGGCCTTTATCCCCCCAATGCGGGGGCTGCAATGGAAGATGATGGTCCGGAGTCCTCGATATTTATTTATTTATAACACGCTAAAGCCCACAGAAATCTGGGGGCACAAAGACACACTTCGCTTGGACCGATAACTTGGGCTGCTGGGCTGTTATCCCCTGTTGCGGACGAAAAATTGTGTTAAAGGGGCCATGTCCACCAGGGACTGGCTATGTGGTAAAGTTATTTGAAAGTAGGATAGGTTTGAAAGGGAAAGAAAATGTGCTTGTGCTAATATGGTCATAGGGTTCTGCAGGCTGCCAAAGAAAGGAAAGAGGGGCTCTGGACTGTTCCATGGTGGCATCCCGCTCTAGGAAGAATTGTTTTAGCATTCCCGGGTTCCCGCTTTGTGCATCTCACTTTGGTATCTTAAGCCTTTGGTACACTCCCAACAATGGTAAAGAACTGCCATACCCATGATTCTCTCTGGGTGCTAGAGGTAGGCACGTCCTCTACCTCATCTTCTTGGTCCTCTTCATTGTCTTTGGAAGTAGTGCAGCTCGTGGTGGTGGTGGCTCTTGGGGAGGAGGGAGGGCAATTTCTGATGCCATTTTTAAGAAAAATAGCAGTTTTACTAATATTCTTTCAAGTATGTGTTTTGCACTAGATTGTTAATGGATAATGAGTAAGTATAGTTGCAGGCGCTGTGCAAGGGTACATTTTGAGCTTGAAAGTTCCTAGATCAGTTGTAAAATGCAGTTCCAAACAGTCGTCCAATCATGGACCCGATTCCGAAGTGCGGATGCCTTTGCAGACACGTCATCATGCTGCATGCAAGCACATGGTCATGTGGCACTGTCCGGAATGTCTGTGATGATATCAGACGTTTGCGGACATCGACAGATTCAAAAAACAGTGGAGAAAGTTGCAAAAAGTATATAGAAGAGTTAAAAATAATGCTAGAAGGTGGGAAATGGCAGAGTTTTAAGGTGAAACATTGTACATTGGACAGAAGTGTTGCTATACTGGGATAAGTATATTAGTAAGTTGTAGGAAAATACCATGCACTGGTAAAAACCCATGAAATCCAGTGAAAATACTGTGTTACAGGGCCATTATGGTTACAAGTAAAACCGATAAACCTCAGAAATTTGCGAGTTATGGTAAGCTAAGCTATCATAACTCGCGCCACCACCGTGCACTGCTAAGACTAACGCCCAGGACATCAAAGATGACTTCACAAATGTCATTGATCACATCACTGATGATATAACATATCTGAGCCACTTGCTTTTGTTCACTGACATATCTAGGTCAGGTGGTCTTGTATCTAGACGTTAACCTTGTTATATGTTCTTAAAGTACGGTCCACATGGTTTAGTCTCAGGTGATGGTGCACATACATGGGGAAATAAGCAGGCCTCAAACACACATTTAATTTGTATTCATGAAGATAAACTTCAATGTTATCAACATTTTCTGATGATGCCGTTTCTTTCTTCCTTACTTTAGTTTCCCTGTATGTGCCTTTGATTTGTATGCATTGTGGTTCTTCATATGTATTGTTTGTACTAGCAAAAGTGTAGTAAGTCTTGAATTGTTAGCTAGTTATTACATGTTTAACATTACCCAAAACTTGCATAAGGTAGCATTCATTATTGTACTTTCCAAAATGACAAGATTATAAATATTGTACTTCTGTGATGCATGCTGCAGCCATTGCCTATGTTTATATATGATTAGGTTCCTGCATTAACAACACTCAAATACAATGTTGCTTAGATGAGTACATTCTTTAAATCAATTAAATAGTTCACGATAGGTCTCCCGATCACCCCTGAAATCTTGTTACCAACATTATAAACACAACCCCTTCTAGGGACTTTTCATCAAAATTAATTTCACATGCGATGTCATCAATGACATTTGTGATGTCATCTTTGATGTCCTGGGTGTTAGTCTTAGCAGTGCACGGTGGTGGCGCGAGTGATGGTTGCTTAGCTTACCATAACTCACAAATTTCTGAGGTTTTTCAGTTTTACTTGTAACCATAACGTCCCTTTAACAAGGTTTTTTCATTGAATCAATCATATACTTAATAACGGTTTCTCCTTGTGGCTTGGTTAATGTTCTCTTCCCCGGATTCAAATCAGGAATTTTGCATCCTCAGTTCAAATAAGAATGTTCCGTTTTATAACACAGTTCTGGACAACAATGTTCTTCTTGCTCCAACATGTCTCTTAACGGGACTTCCTCAGTGTTTGAGCAGATCTGGCAAACAGGTTGCCCAGCCCAAATCACGCAACAAGAAACTTGAAAGCCAGGCTTGTACACCCGTGCCAAGAAGAGATGTTTCAAACATCTCCTTGGGGAGTTGGGGATGGGAATCGCTGAACACGTGCTTAGCACTAGGATGATAGCCATGACACTCACATGGGCAAATGCAAATTGTAGTGTTTTGAGCTCTTTTTGGTAAACTAGATCTTTCTCATAGTTTAATCTTTTATCTTCCTAAAATCAGTCTGTCTTCTCAGTATACTTTGCTGAATGCAATTTCTCTTTCAGAGCCAGACCAGGCATCAGTGGCTCTCCAGCTGACTCTAAGATTGGTCCCCCTGCTGCAAGGTAAGCCATATTTATGTAGGCTCCTTAGTTTGAGTGTAACTGATTGCGAGATGTGAAAACTGTAGGACTTGGGGGCATGAAACGGAGTAGGCTGACTTGGGAAAATAAGCTCTTGGGGTTGTCATATAAATGAGGATGGAAAGAAAATGAATAAAATTAAAAAGACAATGCATGCTATTCGCAGCTAAGGTTTTTTGGTCTTGGAGCTTGACGAGGCTTAAACCTCCATCTTGTGGAAAAATCAATCTAAAGGACCCATTTTTAATAAATGCTGAAGACCACAAGCCACAATAGTCCTGGCAGGCAAGCTTATATCAAAGCTTAAGGATAGGAACTGCTGTAAGGGTATTTGTTGTGCACCAAACTATCGTTGCCATTAGAACATGTCACATCTAGTGTTTCTTTAACAAGGAGTTTATAATTTAACATTGCTCCAAGACTGCAGATCTGTTTAGTCTTTTACATAGAGGGACTTACAGTCAGACATGTAGATGCCATCAAGGCCAGAAATGGCAGGCTGAGCTGCAGGACAGGAACTCCATGATTAGTTATATGGTGTAAATGAGAGGAAATACTCAAGTTATCATTGCTCCAAAAATAGTTTTAATTTCAATTATACAATAGTTCCAAGGATGATTTCACATATCAGGAAGTGTTGGATTTATGTGAACTGCACTGTGTTTTTATGATTCACATACATATGTCATAGTTCAAACCAGTTTACACAATCCACAGGCTTCCTGTTAGAACTGTGAAATTTGGATATGCTATTTTATTTGCTAAAAGCAGTTCTTTTAGGGATGTTGCTTGTACCATGTGCATCTCATCACAGAGCTGAACGTGGACTATAAATGTACTAATGTGGGTTGGTAAATCAATTTTTTAGAACTTCAATGAAGCGTGCAAGAACAAACATTTTAATTGCATGTATTACATTTGCAATTAATGGGGCAACAAAAAAAGAGTTTATTCCCTAAGAAATGGAACACATTATCCATTACTAAAAAGAACCAAATTATTTTCCCATAAACAAGAACTAGCAGGAGTGAACTGGTCAGGCTTTAGATTTTCTTTTACAAGTGTGAAACGGTAGCTGAAGATGCATTTGCAGAATTTCCTATTTAAGAGGCAGGTTTGCTAACTCAATTATGAAACCCTACATGCAAAGGCTGGTCAGACTCTAAATGAATTAAAGTCAACAGATAAAGTAGAATTAATAGGACTTTTCAGAACAATCCAAGCTGATGGCACTGTGTAACAATTTATGACAAGGAAAACTTACAGCGAAATTCACACAACCATTCAGACATTGGTAAAAGACTGCATTGTCAGATTAAACGTAAGAGCAAAACAGATCCCATTACAAATATAAACGTGTCATATGTTTGCCAACAGACTGTGGTGTGAGATCCTATGTGGCAGTAGAACATCACGTTTATTATGACAGAAAAGAAAATAAAACCCACCACACTCAAGTCTGACCACATGCAAGGACACAAAAACTATAACAATACACTGAACATCAAATATATCGCACTATCCTATCGTAGGATGGTATATGCAGCGATTGAAATAGAAATTTGATTTACAGGAGAAAGCAGTTTTCACTTAAGAAACCAGAGTTCCATGTGATAATGTCACTTGGAAAAATATGCCAGGTATGCAAATCTTTTTTCCTGGCCCCTTAAATACTCTCCCCAAATATTCTAGGAGGGGTTTAATTTTATATTATAAACTCCAAACCTAGAATATTTGGGGAAAGTGTTTGATTTTACTGAAGTTACATTTCTTTGGAAAAGTTTCCCCCCTCGCGGCCATTTCCCTGGCGACTTTATAACTGGACACTGAATCCTGCACATGGTCATTCTCATTCATTCCTACCCCATTATACTTAAGTAGAAGCAATTGAAATAAGCTAGTCGAATACCAAATTGTTCTTTCTTTGCAAATAAACAATATAGAAATTACATGGGCATAGCACTAAAATTCAACATGGAGATGCATAGAGTGGGCCCCTGTCTGTCTGCACACGAGCAGCACATAATCATCCCAGATGATGAAAGGCAATCCTTTCTGTGGTAAATGCCCTCCATACAATCACACAGAGCACAGAAGCATACATCTGGCTATCCAGACCATCATTCAGTGACATGGGCCACAGCACTGCAACCTGAGAAAATAGCTAACATAACAGAAAGTGTCCATTATCAGTGAGTGGCACGGACCCCCATAGTGAGCTGTGGTGCAGAAGAACAAGTTACTTACCCCTGGTAACCTTCTTTTGATTGGGTGTTCCTCCTACGTAGTCCTCATCTTTTGATAATTCCTTTCCAGCATCAGCTGCTTCAAAAGAATCGTTTCCTCGACAGAGTGCGCTGTGCACTGGACCTATCGACTCAATGTCCCTAGAGGGCCTCCACCCAACATCATTATGAGTATATGTAGCATGTGCAGCGCCCGTTGGCTTCAGTTCTGTTGTTCCCTTTTTTGAGGAATTATTGTTAATAGCATTAAACCGTGATAGACTTTAAAAGAGTGTAATGTGTAATAAAAAAAAACAATGAGGTAGGCTGGGATGGGTGAGGAGGAATACGTGGGAGGAACATCCAACCAAAATAACATTACCAGTGGTAAGTAACTTGTTCTTCAAATGGATTGTGTCCTCCCACGTATTCCTCATCTTTGACTCACAAAGCAGTATTTGTCTTTGAGGTGGGAGTAAGAACGTAGATATGTCCTTAAGAAATATCATGGACAGAATGAAGGACTGCCTTCCCAAATCCCACTTCCTGAGTGGAAGTCGAGTCCAAACAATGTTTTACAAAAGTGTGAATGGCACACCAAGTGGCTGCCGCACAGATGTCCTTAATTGGCACCCCTATCTGTAGACCAGAAGATGTTTCCATGTCCCTCGTAGAATGGGCACTCATACCCTCCGGAGGATCTTTACCAGCCAATCTATAACATTCCCCAATAGTCAGAATGATCCATCTGGATAGGGTTTGTTTTGTTACTGCCAAACCCAATTTATGACCTGTGTAACCAATAAATAATTGAACATCTTGGTGAAATTTAGACATCCGTGAGATATAGAAACTCAGAGCCCTTATTTGGTCCAGTCTACGCAACCTCTCCTCTTCCTTCCCAGGATGAGGAGGCGTGTAAAAAGTTGGTAAAACGATTTTTTGAGACAAATGTTAGTCGCAGACTATCTTTGGCAAAAAGGAAGGCTTCGCTTTAGCCTTATAGAATATAGTGAATGGCGGCGTACAAAAAAGTGCCTCCAACTCGCTCACCCTGCAGGCTGATGTTATAGCAGCTAGAAAAATGGTTTTCAATGTCAGCAGCCTTAATGGACATGAATAGAGGTTCAAATGGAATACATGTTAGAAATGTTAGTACAATATTTCAATCCCAAACAGGGACCTCTAAGTGTATGTTTGATGGATTTTAAAGTATGAAGTTTCCTCCGATGAGTGCTTGAAAATTGAAAGCGCTGCCAGATAAGACTTTATAGCTCCAATCTGAACCCCAATATTTGCTAAATGTAACCTATAGGATCACATTGAAAAGGATCCAAATTATTTTCCCTGCACCAGCTGCAGAATTTGTTCCAACGACAGCGGTATAAGGAGTTTGTTGTTGGTCTTCCAGCCGAAAGCAAAATCGCCATCACGTCATCTGGGATGTCCCAATCTTTATAACTCAACCTCTTGGAAACCATGCATGACGGTTAAGTGACTTGACCTTTGGATTGAGAACCTGACCTACCTCTCGCGAGAGAAGGTCCTCTCTTTGTGGAAGATGCATTGGAGGGCAGATGGACAGGTCCAGAAGGTCCGAGTATCAAGTCCTCCTGGCCCAACCCGGAGAAATTTGGATCATGGATTTCCCAAACTTGGTCAGCCTCCTGATCAAGTGAGGAATGACCGGGACTGGAGGAAATTAGTACAGCAAGGGACACTCCCAGACACTATGAATGCGTCCCCTAGAGCTCCTCTTGGGGAAATTCCCTGGAGCAGAACAGTTTGCACTTCTGGTTGGCTCTGGTCGCGAATAGATCCACTTGAGGGGTTTGCTTGAAGGACTTCCTGAACTAGTTTCCTATCGTGGGTGTCAGAAACCTGAAGGTGTCTCACCCGCTAGTTCCCGGGGACCTGTCATCCAGGTGGCCAGGACACGGCAATCGCTTTTGGATACAGTTCCTGGGGGTGAACCAGTGCGGGAAGATCACCTGGGTGAGCGGTCTTCAGGGGGTTGAAGACCGGATGGCCAGACGTAGTATCCCCTTCACTGTAACACCTTTACCCCATCCTACCAGGTAGGATACTTAGGATCTCGACCCCTCCACCCCCCTTTCCCAACACAAACACTTCCAAACGTACAGCTCACTACAAGAGAAAATGGACTAACACACGAGCCGTATACCTGACATGTCGCAATACAATGGTCTGGCACGGTCATGCAATTATTGACCATTACACACAATCGACTTCCATTACACTTCCCAACATGGATAAAAGGCAGAGCAAGAGAACACACTCTGAGCAATGCAAAGCACACGAGGAAGCAGCAGTTCCAAGATGCTAGTTTAAAACAAAGCGAAAGATGACCTTTCACAGCAGAAGGGGACATGCCTTTCTATCGTCAGCAAATGTTCCAGTGTACTGCCAAAAATTTACATCAACCATTTAAGCCCAGAGATGTGAAAATATTAAATGATCAGCAACTTAAACCTCACACATCAATTACAGAATTATGGGGTGATTCCATAGCAGCAAACTGAGGATGAACACAAAGTTCCACTCTTACTGCGATAACCTGCCAACCAGCCGCCTAGTCCACAATAATTCCAATGAAGTTTATAGTTTATTACAGATTACAATACAGTATGTTAAATGGCTCCTTAATGGAATGATGCATTCAATTAAGCATTTTCTGGAATGCTGCTGATGACTCATTCTGATCCTTGCTGCTCGCATTGGGACCCACAACCATGTACTTGTGAGCGTTGTGAGAAACCAAAGGGTGTCTCACTAGCTATTTCCCAGGGATATTTCACTGAGGTGGCTAGGGCACGGTCATCACCTTTGAACCAGTCCCTGGGGGTGGACCAGTGCTGGAGGATCACCAGAGTGAGGGGTCCCCGGGGAGTGTGGTGGGGACACCCAATGGTGAGAGGTGATATTCCCCCCCCCCCTTGCCAACACTTCTATCCCATCCTATTTTGTAGGATACAATGACTTCCCAACTGCCTCCCTCCCCTTTCTAAACAAACACCAAGTCGAGGAAAAGAAGGACTGAGCGAACGAAGAGTACTGACAAAACACACACTAAGACACAGAAGACAGACACTTCCATCTGGACAACAGACTGTCCTGTTAAGGAGAACAGACAAGATCAGGCAGGCCCAACCCCAACCATACACCTGCAACACATTAACCTTTCACAGGTGTTTCAAAAGGAGCCTGCCAGGGAAGAGAAGGCAGTTGCTCTTTGGAAGACAGGAGGGAGGCTGCAAGGCTAAGTCCGGCAGTGGATCCCTACCAAACTCCCAAGCAATCAGACAGCAGGACTCGGCACAAGAGAGGACCGCTCTCCCTGGGCTGATGCAAACCAGGTTGAGGAAGTTAATTTAGCCAGAGACTGAGCAAAAGCTAATGAGAGCCAGAGAGAGCCAAGCAAAGGGAATTACATTTCTAAGAGGCCACAAGGTGTTCAAGAGATGAGACCCACAGAGTGGAGGAAGTCCCTCCTTGAAAGTGCAGCACAGATGCCTGCTTTTCCCTCCCGGATGAACAGCAGCGCTGGGGAGGACGAACAACCAAAGATAAATACAGCCGTTGAGGTGCCCAGAATCCAGCTGATATGGAGAAAGTGAAACAAAGGGTTAAATGAATGAGGCTTGCACCCGAGAGAGAGAAGTCTATACAAGTTGTTGAAATGGGCGCAAAGTACCAGAAAGCATCTGGATAAGAGAGTGGAAGTTGATGCGTATACCTCATGGGCAGGAATGGAAGAGAACTAGTTGAAAGTCAAAATGGTCATGCAAAGGTCTTTGTAAAACTCCAATGCACATTTGAAAATCTTAGACCTCCAAAAAGGGGTCTGAGCCCGGCAGGAATGAAAAGGGGTCTGAGCCCGACAGATGGAGACCCGAAGAGTGATAAGCTTGGGGCAGGGAGCCCCTTGCTTACTTGTATTTGAGCTTTATTGTTTTTGAGAGGTCTCAGTCCAGCAGAGGGGGACCTACGAGAACTGTGTAGTACAATATCTGAGCACAAGAGAGAGGGATCTTTGCAAACTGTTTTGATGGAACATTGTTTTGAGTCCAAGAAGTGAGACTTAACGTGGGCCTCAATCCACGTGTTGAACTGCTCATTGTGTAAGAAGCTGGACCCAAGTGTGCCACCTTGTCACATGCTATAAACGTGGGAAGGGAGCTTCAGTACCCAGTCATTCGGACATATTATTTCATGAACACTATTTCTTTTGCATACACTATTTTACCACACCCATTTGTTAGGAGTAGGGATTGGCAATAGTTTTTTTTAGTATAGGTCATTTTGTTTTGACAGACTCCATTAGGACTGTGTTGTTCGTTCATGGTCAAGACTACTCCCATCTTAGTTATACGGCTAGATAGGTGTTCTACCACCCCATTCATGTTCAATAAACACCCTTGAACTGTGATCACTTGTGTCTGTCTTCACTGTTTGATACCATGCCTTCCTTCCAGCATCCACATCAAGAGTCCTAGGTACCATTCAGCGAAATCGAGGCAGGCAGGTTGGACGAACAAGGCCTCAAAGCAGGAGCCCATGGTCAGCCACCTTGGTGAATTAAGAAGTTCCACAACCAGAGCAGCAGGATTTAGGACACGGCTGACTGCCATGCCCCAACACCCAGGACACCAATCCGAGTAAACTCAGGCACAATCAAATGAGCAGGAGCAGCAATCCTGGTAAGAAGCAGACATGATCCCTGGGAGCTGCTGCTGCATTCTTCACCACAGCAACACTCAACCATAGCTGCTTAACTCCAGCCGTGGCTGCCTCCACAGTCACAATCCCACCCTCCAGGACACAACCCCCCATAGTGAACAGTAGGTGCCCGGCTTCACCAATACAGGCCAGAGCGAGACTGCACACTCCAGTCTCTGAACCAAGTAGAAAAGTCCATTGACATTGCACCAGATAAAGGATATCTTTGATATATTAAGCAAGCTAAACAGAGCTCCTTAACTACGTTGCCATCTTGTTGGCTGTGCAACATAGTCCATCCACCCCCTGTTAACATGTACTTTTAATGGCTGGTTTTATTTGTAATGTTCATATATTATCTCAACAAGAGTCTCCATACACAGGAATTGTATCGTAATTGTCATTTGTATGGTACCTTTCATGATTGGTATGCCCTCAAAGCACTGTAGGTTGAACGCCCTCAGGTGACCAAAGTTCAGGTCCAGGAAATTTGTCGGAGGAGATATTAGAATGTGTGTGCACTTTAGCCATTACCAGGGTGGAAGGAGTGGCCAGTCCCAGCTAGCTACCCATGTCGAGCTGGCATATGGATGAGTGCTGAGGTATTCAGGAAAGTATTCGAAAGCAGGAGACTCATTATGTGTGCAGCTAGACAACATTGTTGTTGTCGGGGATAGCTGCAACCTTATGGCATGGGTGTTGTGCAATGCGTCTTAGAATAGTGTATGATAGTAGATGCGTGCGGCTGTTCCTTCGGCTATCTTCCATAAGCCTACACTCCGATATTCACCTAAACACTACACAATGGCTGGACTCTACCATCGTCTACAAAGTCACCTAGATTCAATACATTGGTTACACTCTAAAAGCACTGAGAGGTTGGAGTAAGGAGACAGACAGTGTTGATTTTTGCCAATATGCTTTTATTTAAATAATAAAAAGGGGTTGGAAAAAATGCCTCCCTAGCCCTACCTCCATGAGGTGTTGCCCTGCCTCAACAAAACTAACAAGTGAGACAGTCCTCAGGATGTCAAATGAAAGTTCACTGTCCTGTGTCCAAAAACATTCTGAACCTCACACTCAAATACTCCAAAAACTACTACAAGGGGAAATAATAATGTACTTGCCGGCTTTCTTACAACCTGCTGATATTCTCCGAATATACAACTTCAGTAGGTAACTCAAAGTTCAAAGTCCTTCGAAAATGCCAAGGGGACAATCCTCACCCCTGGTCTTTCCTACTGGTTACTATGAAGAATATTAGACAATTAAAAGCAATTCAGAGATGTCAAGGGGACAATCCTCATCCCTGGTTTTTCCTACGATAGTTGTAGGAGAGGCTTTCAGTCTCCCAAGTTCTTTCTCTAGTGGTGTGCTTTATAAAGCCTTTGGCTTCCAGTCTCGGTTTACTCTCCTGTCACTTACTGGATGCCTTGTGATTTACTGATTATCCTCCTCATACATGCTCCCAATGATTTACTCTTATCACTGGGACGAGGAAGAGTGATATAACATTTCCAAAGCTTGCTCGAAAATACATTGGGTTGGGGAAATGGGTTTAAAAGTTCTCCCCACCTAATCATCTGATATCACACATGGTATACCAGTTCTGCTGTATTCCTTTGCAGTCGTACCTTTTGATTATGTGCTGCCACCAGATTTCGCTCTCAGCCACTACTGGTTATCTCTGGGACGTCCATCTGAGCTGTTCCTTCTTAGTGCCTGAAATTCCAGCTCCACTACGGCTCCAATGGTAAACTTGAGGATGAGCCTCTGCTGCTTCGCCGTTCTGTGCTGATAGGTGTTTGCTGTGTGTGTCGACTGACACTAGAAGAAAGGTTTCAGACTTCCCCTACTGTGTCAGTTCCTTGCCAACGCTTTAACCAGAGGGTGAAGCCTACATTAAGCCTCCTTAATGTTGAGTAAGGTATGCTGCAGTTTTCTGGGCCTTGACAGGGTTGTTAAGACCCCGGACGTTCCAGGAAAAGAGTTTAAAAATTATTCCTTTACTACCCTGCGCCATAATCCTCTTTAATCGTAGATCTGTGACGTAGACAATGAGAAAAAACTGCTGCTTCAGCTGTGTCCGATGCTATAATACTCTCTGATTTTAAACACTTAACATTCTCAACAAGTCTTGGGCAGGCACCGAGGGAAACTTCACCCCGTACCTACCCACGTCCCCACAACTCCAATTACTCATAACATTCTTATGTAACTTCTCCCCACCCCCACCCGCACCATCAACCCCAACCTGATGAGCCCTTTCCATTAACCTGTGGAACTTCCAGTTGGAGCGTGCGTTGTTGCCACAGACCCTGTAGCCAAGCGCATCTCATCCGGCTCTATAACCTATATTTGGACGGTGCCACCCGTCCACCCAGAATTGTACATTGAACTTATAAAAGGATATTACTGTGCTGTCTTTCAATCGGTACAACATTGTTTCATCGCCTGCTGTTACATCGCCAGGCTTTTAAAACGTGTACATTACATTGTATGTACTCATCAAATTTTTTAGGGGGGGTGGGGGGGTGGGAAAGGGAAAATAAGGGTTTGGGCAGGTGGGAAATAGTAAAAAATAAGTGTGGGGGGTGGGATTGGCCCCCCCGAAAGAAAAAAAAAAAACCCTGAGCACATTCGATGGAATTTAAAAGCCTGGCGATTTAAAAGCAGGTCATGAAATCACATGGAACCCTTTCAATCATTGGGGTCCCTCATGTCGTCAATCGGACGCTGCAGGTCATTTTGATCAGGGTCATCCCTCTGCAGTGGCAAAGGAATGGAGGCTTCTATATAGTTCATGGCTGCTGATGGGTGCTCAAAGAAATGTGAATGGCCGCTGTGCTGTATTCGCAGTTTTGCAGGGAACAGTAAAGCATATGGGACCTTTCTCAGTCTGAGTTGTCTCTTTACCGGGTCATATGATCTCCTTTGTGTCTGCACTCCTGCAGCGAAATCGGGATATATATGAATATTGTCACTTCCGTGCCATAGTGGGCACATTTTCCTCGCCAGGCAAAGCACTGCATCTCTGTCCCTATAATTGAGTAGTTTGGCAATGACGGTGCAAGGAGGGGCTACTGGTTTGGGCACCGGGGCCAGGGTGCGGTGCGCCCTGTCCACCAAGAAGTGTTCTGAAAAGGAGTTCTCACCAAAGAGGGATCTGAGTAATTATTCAATCTGAGGTTCCATGGGTCCTTACAAAAGGATTTGGCGAGACCCACTATCCGGATGTTGTTGTGGCGCGATCTGGATTCCAAATCGTCGCATTTAGTGTATAGTTTGGTCATTTCGCCTTTCATCAGGGATACATCATGGGTGTTTTGGCCTATTGCATCCTCGTTGGTCCCAATTCTATTCTCCACTTCCAGGAGTCTCGCACTTTCTTTATCAACTAGGGCCTTCAGTGAACCAATGGTAGAGACAATATCATTTAACTTGACGTTTTCCGCAAGGAAGACATTTTGTACTGTAGTAAGGAGATGGTCGAATTTGGCATCTTCAGGGGGAGCCATGGAGGCTACGGCCACTAGACCCGGCGTGCTGGTCGGGGTCTGGGAGCTTGTGTATGAAGCCATCGGGCCCGTCTTCTTCTTCTTGGCGCTCCCTTGGCATCACCTGGAGATAGATTATGGGCAACCAAAGGCCGCTAGCGTAGCCCGATTGGCCCGATGAGAGCTCCAGGTGGGTTGATCAGAATCTGGACCATGCACAAGTTTGTAATTTGTATGTGAACGAGAAGAAGGGATACTATCCTAAGTGTCACACTCAGACGCAACTGTAGATGCAATTCCTGTGTTGTCTGTACTTCAGACTGGCGCGTGGCACGTTCAGGATGACTTCTGTTCCAACAGAGCCTCAGATGTCCGCTTTGGGGATGCGAAGTTACTCAAATGCAGATGGCAGGTACCGCTGATGTGACTGTTGGGGCCTGTGTACCATATGACGTAGTTATTGACAGGATGGACTGTGATCTCCCACGTGTTATCCCAATGTCATCTCTAACTTCGGATGTAACGTCAAGCAACCTAGGCAAGAGTTTGCTGTGGCAGGCCAACCAGCAATCACTTCGCATGGGGGGGCGCAGAGGTAACAAAGGAAATGTACGGGGTATCAGCTGTGGCTGGTCGTGTAGGTACGTGGGACGTCCAGCTGGAGGCAGGTGCGTGTTTCCGAGGGTGTGCCTGAGTAGATCCTATGAGGATCAAAAAAGTTCATGTGTTGATCCAATGTCTCAGGCAGATGACATGATTGGTTTCTGGAGCAACAAATCCCCCACCTACAGCGCGCACCATCAGTCCTCCACAGCCTGGGTTGTTTTCTCTCACTTGTGATTACCTCCTCGACATCCCCCAAGGGGGGGGGGCAATACCAGGTGGCTTGGTCAAGAGCCAACAGAATCAGATCGGCAAACGTCCAATATGAAGAGTAGTTGATCGGATTTGTGCACAGGTATTATGAATTGTTAGTGGGAGTAATTCGCATATCCGTGCATTGGACACAGTGGCCAGCAAACTCTGGTCTCCAACAGTGTGTGCAGCTCAGTAATAGTTAGGCTGTATTCAAGTGTATTACTCTCAAGGAGTAGAGCGTCTGGCTTTTGGCACAGCAAATCCTGGGTGTTTAATCAGCAGTTTCCTCCACAGCAATATATCGTGCCTGGTAGCGTATTGCAGTCCCAGGCTTCAGTATAGAAAGGTCTGAACCATGTGAGTTCCCCCATCGGAGTAACAAGTGGGCAGTGCAAAACTGTCTGTTATACACCTGCCTATTTCCAACGTGTTTTCCTCGATTAACCGTCTCCCGCCATCTCGTATACGTGTTGCCGGGAGCGGGATAGCTCCTCCGCAGCAGACGGGTTCCTAGCCGGTGGAAGTGGCCCGCCGGACGTCTCAACTGTGGCGCAGTCCCCAGCAGAGCGTGAAGAGGAGGGATAGGCCCAGTCCGCATGGCGGGGGGATCTGGGGACTGAGCTGGAGATGTAGCAGTGCCTCAGTTGTTCCGTGGGGCAGTGGGTTACTAGCTCAGATAGATGGGCTGTACATCGCCCGGCTCCACCGCTGCAAGGCCAGATATGTCGGCGGTCAGGCGCAGGTGTCCCGGGGAGCTCTGGTGCCTCGGCCGGTCAATGGGGAACATACCTTCGTCCTCAATAGCAGCGCCAGTCCCAACTACCACTGTGTCGCATGTGGTTTCATCTGTGCAAGGTGCAGTGCAAGCTCTCGATGTTCTTCCTTCGCTGCAGTGTGATAAATGCAGGGTCTCGTCCAGTGGCCATGCCCCGAACCTCCCAACTGCCAAAAGGATGTTCGATGCCGACACACAGTCGGGACCCGTGCTCCGGCACAAGCAGCTTGTCTCCCGATGGTCTGCTCAATGCAGATAGTGTTAACGTTTCGGGGGCTGCGGGCTGGGAGTTCAGCCCTGCCCACACTGAGGCCTCCCCAAGTAGACAAAGCAGTGGCCCCCTGCAGTCTCTGCCTGGTTCTCTCCCCCGGCCGGTAATTTCGGATTAGGACACTGCAGCTTGCGGGGCTATTTCTGATATCAAACGGCTCCGATTTTTCTCAAGCTTTCACCCGGGTGTTCCATGGAGTTTCGGCAAGCAGCACAGCCGGTGTGGGTGGCCCTGAAATAGGATTTCTCTTCAGCAGGATTTTTTCCTGGAGAGGAGTTCGGGACTCAGGCGGCCATTTTACACTTTTGGGCTGTTCCTGCACCATGCAGACAGTGTTTGCAGTGCAGAGCTAGCGAAAGCTGTGGTATATCCATTCTGGGTCACATTGGTCTGCCTCTGCCTGCTTGAGGGTAGCCTGGCTTGGTTCCCCTCATCCACGGTTCCTTTTGTGGGATCAGCCGTCGGCGATCCCTGGGCTCCACAATGGTGAAGACTGATAAACTACAGAATTGTTTTTTCCTTTGAGGGAGGGCTCATCCTCCAGGACAATGTGTGCCTTGCTGGGTACCGGATTTGAATATCAGACCGATCCTCTGGGATCTCAAGGCCGTATTTGAGCGCTGGACTCTAAACTGGACTTAAAGGTGGATATGCTACAGCACCGGCTGGACAAACATGGCAATCAACTGGATGAGGCAGAGCACAGAATATCTGGGATTGAGGACAGCTCTGTGTTGCTCACAACTAGGATGTCTACACTGGAAGCCCATTTTAAGTTGGTCTCTGAAAGAAAGAGGATCTGGAGGATCGGGCCTGCAGGAACAACATCAGGCTTGTTGGGATACGAGAACGTAAGGCCCAGACCAAGATGGAAGAATTGGTTGAGGCACTCTGCAGAGCTGTTTTTGGCGACACAGATTTCTCTTCTTAGTTTGTGGTCGAGAGGGTTCACTGTACACCAGCGTCATGGCCTGTACCTGGGGCTCCCCCACACACCATCAGAGCACATCTGCTGAATTACCAGGATCGTGATACCATTCTTTGTTTGGCGAGGGAGAACGGGGAGCTGCTCTTTGATGGTGATAAATTCCAAGTCTTCCCAGATATCCCGGCCGCTGTGCAGGTGTCCAGGAGGTCCTTCGTGGGGGTTAAACGCAGACTCTGTGACAACATAAAATACTCTATGCTTTTTCCTACAAAGCTGTGGGTCCAGTTTGAAGGGAAGACCCAATTTTTCATAGCCCCAGAGGCTGCAAGCTCCTTCCTTAAGGGGGTCGACAGGGCACACCGCCCAAACCATCCACGACCCCCGAATGGTGGCAGAAATCATGGTCGAGAGGGTCTGGAAAATCCCTGAATGCTGAAAATTAGATTTTGCCAGACAAGGATCAGCATGGGTTGCTATGTACTGGCCAATGTTTGGCAGACATATTTTATAGGTAGCCTGAGCTGTCCTGGGTCTGACCTGGGTTTCCTGTTCATTTTGTGGTGGTTTGAGCCGGCTCGCACCTGGATTGGGCACTAGCACCCTGAGCAAAGCACTAGTTCTATGTTAGCTCTTTGGGGTGGAAGGGTGGGTGTATATCGGGCGGATTGGGGCGGGAATGTGATGTTGGAGTGTTCTTGTTACGAGTCACAGTTCCAAGTACAGTGACTCAATGGCAACTTTCTGAAATATCTGGCTATGAGGGTGGGGCGACGCCCACAGATTCTAATATCTAGGTGGGATGGCCTTCAAAGTAGCAACATGGAATATTGGAGTCGGGGGAGGAATCAGCACTCCAAGGTTAGGAAGGTTTTCCAGTACCTGTGTAGGTATGATGTGGAATTCATCCGAGAGACTCATCTTACTTCTTCATCAGAGTCTCGCTGGGCCTTTCACTGGGGTTGCCATAGGTACAATTCTTGTATTCATCCTATGCGAGGGGAGAAGCAATAGTGATTAATAAGGCTGTTAAATTTCAGCTGATTTTGGTGGTGAGGGCCCTGTTGGTCTTTGGTATCCTGGAGGGTGTGGAGTGTTATTGATTAATACCTATGGGCTGAACATGGATTGTGCCAACTCCTTTGAATGGGTGATGGTCAAGCTGGCTGGGTGTCAAGACACTACCATTGTGTGAGGCAGGGACTTGAACACAGTGCTTGATCCTGCTTGTGATAGTTCTGGGACTAACAAGGGTCACCAATCCAAGGCGAGTATGCAAATCATTGATATTTGTGAAACCTATAATTTTGTGGATGTATGGAAGATGCAGCAGTGGAATATTCATGATTATACTTTTCACTCCTGAGTACATGGTTCTAGCTCCAGGTTTGACTACCTGTTGGTGTCCAGCAACAGTGGGGTTTCTCTGGGTGACCATCAGACTCTTCCCTGAACTCGTTCTGGGCACTCGCCAGTCGTCTTTTGGAGTTTTTGATTGCTGAGGGCCATAGGGGGGGGGACCTTGCCTGGCGCTTTAAGCCTGATGCGTTGGCAGATACTCTTTTCCATCAGGAAATTTATGACAAAATTGTGGCATTTTTTACACACAACAGCGGTTCCATCTCTGTTACGCTCACCTGATCTCCACAGGGGCGCCGAACGGAGCTAAATGATCTGGTGGTGAGTGGTGTCTTGTACTCCCCTCCGATACGAAAGCAGGCTTGCCTAGAAAGGTAAATCACAGGTTACCCAACCATGTGGATGAGGGCGGCTCCCGCCACCCGTGGCGTCCTCTTGCACCCCCTGCTATATCTCACCTTTGAGTTACGAATAGCGGGCTCTCCGTCCTGCCACTGTTCGCAGGGGTGCGTCGTAGTTCTAGGATCTAGTTACTTCACTGATCCCATTGAAAATTCCAGACAACTGTGACTCTATGGTAATTCTTATTCCAAAGATATGGATAGCTAAGAGTTCAAGTTGCAAAATTTCACTCTGTACCTTTCTTTACAGATTCCCTCTTCGTGCATACGATGGAGCGAGGTTCTTGGTAGCTGGCTTCCCAAGGTAAAATTTGCGCCAGTGCTATGCAAAAAAGTCTTTCCACCCGATACTGTTTTTTCTGCACAACTAACCTGCTGCTTTTGTATTCTACAGGTGCGGAATCTCCTGAGCAAAGGTTACGTGATGAAGAATTGTGAGCCCGTGAGGATTGCTGCCTACAGGTGAGAGCTGCCTCGTGCAGGATTATAAATCAGAATGAGGCCTTCCCACTGCTCTGCTAACCTGATGTCTTCTTTCTGTTTTACAGATGCAGCAGTCCCGGAGCGGCGAGGGAAGAATGAAGCGGAGATCGAGTGATGACGTTCTGATGATTCGCTGGTAAGTATTAGTGCGGCGCTGAACTGCGATGAACAGCGCGTGGTCTGCAAGGCTAATCTGATGTTCTTTCCTTTTCCGTTCTGAAGAAGCGTGGACTCCCGAGCGGCCGCGATGAAGAGACTGGTAAGTATCTTGTTCTGCTCTTCTTTCTCACTCTTCTTCGCAGGTAGCTCGAGACCATGTTATGTATGAAGGGTGTGGCTTATATAGTCTTCTGAAAGTAGTTCCAGCAACCACACCCAAGCAAATAGTCCCAAGGCAAATAATCCCTTCACCCTGCCTCATATTAGTTTGCACGTGCCTCTCTGGGTCTGAAACGTGCCATGTTGGTGATGGCAGTATGCGCCTCGCGCCAACGGCGCCAGGACCGAGTCCAGGAAGCCCCTGCAAGATTCCTTGGGGCCTTCAAGGCCCCCATGGGACCCAACGCCTTGGGCAGGGTGGTCTGTACCTGATGTTTGGGGGTATGGACCGTGACAATCTCCTCACAAAGGGTGCTCTGTGATTGCTTTAAATGTTACATATGGGGTATTTGTATGGCCAATGAAAATGTGATTCTCCAATTTATAAGGAAAGAACTAGCCGCTAGCGAGGTGTGTTTGAAACGGCTGGAGGGAGAATACTATTATACGGCAGATCCCAGGGTTCTTGCCACGCTGCAGCAGGACCTGGATGGTTTCCAGGCGAATGCGGGTAGGGAGGTCAAATTCCTTGGTCGGGGCCACTCCGTACGGCAAAGGGCAAAAACCCAGGGCCCTGCTGGCACGATTGCTGGCAGCGGACAGATGACCTCCTTATATAGAGATCATTAGGGATCCTCAAGGGACACCGTTCCTGCAGAAAAGGATATTGCTGCAACGTTCTGCATATTTTACAGATGCCTTTACACCTCCTGTTATACACAGGAAGCAGCGAGTTTACAGTGTTATCTGGACAACATACAACTGTACTGGGGGGACTCCCCACACAGAGAGGCACTCAATGGTGCAGTATCATTGGAGGAGATGTTGGTGGTTATTAAAGAGTCTCCCGGGTCTAAGCTGCCACTCCGGGGAGTTCTATAAGGCCTATACACCCATCCCGGCTCCCATGCTTTTGCAGGTATATGCTGAATCTCTTGAGCTGGGGTCTCTGCCCACTTGGTTACATGAGGCCAATATTATTTTATTGCATAAGAGGGGGAAGCTGCCCGAGGAGTGTGCGTCCTACCGGAGGACATCCTTAATTAATGTGGATAATAAGATTGGTGTTCAGGTGCAGGCCAACCAAGTCCTTCCCATAATGCCTGAGTTGGTGATGGCAGACCGGTCAGGGTTTATACCTGGCAGAAACGTGGCATATGGCCTATGCTGATTTTTTGGGATCTTATCTGCATTGTTTCCTGAGTCACAGGTGGTCACGGTGCTAGTGAATGCCAAAAAAGCATTTGATTATGTCGAATGGCCCTACCGTTTTGATGTCCTTCAGAAACTTCCCTTGTGTGACTTCTGTATGCTGCCCAGACTGCGAGGATAGTGGTGTGGGGGTCATTGGTACGAGACCTTCAACATGGGACAAGACAGGGTTGTCCGTTGTCTCCGCTCCTCTTTGCCCTTGCAGTAGAGCCCTTGGTGGCCACAATGTGGGAGTGGCACATTCAGTTGGGTTTACAGCTTGCTCTGCAGAGATGACCGATTATCTCCCTCTATACCGATGATGTGGTTTTATTTCTCATAGACCCTGCTCATAATTTGTCCCCTGTGATGTTCTAGGTGGTCAGGTTCAGGGAGTTTTCATGGCTGAGGGTCAATCCAAGCAAATCAGTGGTTTTTCCACTCACTGATGGGACGGCAGCATTTGACTTTGGGTTCACATGGGTGTCCACGGGTGTTCGGTATTTGGGGTGGAGATCTCAGATCACCACTCTAACCTGTTCAGGGTTAATTATGATCTCTCCAAAGCCTAGTGGTGAGATGGCGCGCTCTTCCTCTTACCTTGTTGGGCCGCATCTCGATTGTCAAAATGATTATTCTGCCTAAATTCCTCTATTTATTCCTGAACATCCCATTGATTCTTTCCTCCGAGAAGGCGGGCTTGGCCCTGCCGGACTTGGAATGCTATTATTGGAAGACGCAGGCACTATCTGGTGCATTGGTATTCCAAGCACTTTGTGCGGCCTCATGTCCAGGTGGAAAGGGCACCGGCCGCCCTCAACCTCCTACGGTCCTTGGGGCTTCTGGGGTAGTTACCGATTCTCTCTTATAGTTGTAAGGAAGGCATGGTATCAAACAGTAAGACAGACACAAGTGATCACATTTCAAGGGTGTTTATTGAACTTCAACTGGGTGTGAAAAACACCTATCTAATCCTAAATCTAAAGATGGAAGCAAGCTACAACCATCAAATAATAATAACGCAGTCCTGGTGGTGTCTTGCCAAAATAAAAAAGGTCCTATACTAATAAACCTATTGTCAATCCTTACTTTTAAATACAAATAGTGTGGGAAACAATGTTATGTAAATGAAAAGTGTTCAAGAAATGATATGTCAGGATATTCATGCCACTGGCTTCCCTTCCTCACGTTTTCAGCACAAGACAAGGTGGCACACTCGAGCTTAGCACACTCTCTGGCTTCTCTAGCATGATAATGCAGTTCAGAATCTTAGTATCAGGACCTTCTGTGCCAAAGTCTCTTTGTCACTGAAAGTCTCTTACTTCAGAGGGCCTGATGCGACAAACGAATGTTAAGGTTCCTTTCTTCTCAGGATTTTCACTGATACAACTTCTCAGATGATTTCCTGTTTACCCCGGGTCCTCCTCCGCCGGGTTCAGACCCACTTATCAAAAAACCTTCCATTGGTCACCCTTTAGCGGGCTCAAACCAAATTCACATACTTTTCCAAACTTTCTCTCTTTCATCAAAATCAAAGACTTTAGACTGTGCGCAGGATTTTGCTTGACCCATCCCAGGCCACTTCAATTCACATTTACTAGTTCACTTTCAAATGGTCTCCCTCTGCCAGCTTGGATTAAATGCATCTACTTTTGTCACTCCTCAGCGGGATACCTTACATATACCTGTGCCGGACCATTCTGTGAAAGGTATTGTAGTTTGCTTTAAAGTTCAATCACTCATCAGTAATTCACTTCCTCTGCTTATCTTATCATAAGCATTTTAACAATGTTTGTTCCAGCGTCGCCATGCAACGTTGCTGCTTGCAACCTTGGATTCAACACAGACCGGTCTTGTATCGGTCTCCCCAACTCACCGGTTGTGTTGCTTTCACTGAAGCGGTTTGGTTCTTGGACGGTTCTCCCCGCCTTGATTATGGACGCAGGAGGGCCCCGGGTATCTCCGACACAAAATGCACAGTTCTTAAACCTTGTTTCCTAGTCTTGCGCTTTCTCTTAAGGTTTCGGGAAAGGAACAAGTTACTTACCTGTAACTGTTGTTCTCCAGCATGGGTCTGGCATGGATTCACATGCTCATGAATATTCCCCCGTCAGGCTGGAAATCCTCGGTAAAGAAAAAATCAGTTTCAGTTTCGTTTCTGAACTGTCTTTCTACTAATAACCAATCACTTGTCTCTGGGTCATACTGCCCCCAGCCAATGATTGCCCTCTACCTAATGTATGCATGATGCAGCCGGACAGCCATCTGGAAATGGAAGCCTTCGAGAGAGCTTCCCCTTGGTTCACAGGTCCAAAGTTCACAAATAGCTGTGATGTCTTCCGAAAACTCTTTGTTCGGTCCACGTAGAACTTAAGCGCTCTAGCTACATCCAGCGAGTGCAAAGTCCTCTCGGCCGGCGACGAAGGCGACGGAAAGAAAACTGGCAACACCAAGGGCCTGTTAAGATGTAAGTCCGACGGCACCTTGGGCATGAAAGAGGGGTGCGTCCTCAGCACCACCCTCGTATCGTCAAAAGTCAAGTATGGAGGCTTGCAGGATAGGGCCTGAATCTCTCCCACGCGTCGTGCGGAGGCGATGGCCACAAGGAACGCCGTCTTCCACGACTGGAACTTCAACAGAGCCAAATGCAAAGGCTCAAATGGTGGCTCCATGAGCCTGGTCAGCATCACGTTGAGCTCCCACGCCGGGGCTGGAGCCTTCAACGGCGGGAACGATCGGAATAGTCCCTTCAAAAATTCTTTCACCAGTCGATGAGACCACAAGGATGGTCGTCCTGCAGTTATGGTGTATCGGGAGATCGCTGCCAGATGTATTTTGATGGAAGCGTGAGCTTTGAGGTGCCATAATCCGTAGAGGGTTGATCTTCTGTGCACGGCACCAGACCGAGAACCTCTTCCACTTATGTCCGTAGCACTTGAGAGTTGAGGACGCCGTGGCCTTTGCAAGAACCTCTATGCAGTCAGCCGGGATATCGTACCCTCCAAACTCTAGTGCTGCAGGAGCCAGGCCTGCAAGTTCAGCGACTCCAGGTCGTGATGAAGAATGGCGCCTACCTGTCTCTGGAGGGAAGATCTGCTTCCGTCGACAGCTTGACTGGTGGGGACGCAGAGAGGTCCAGAAGGTCCGGGAACCAGATCTATCTTGACCACGCCAGTGCGACAAGGATCATCCTGCTGTGGGACCTCTTGAGCTGGCTGATGAGTCGAAGCAGCAGCGGCAACGGAGGAAAAGCATACAGGAACAGGCCATCCCAGGGGAATGAGAAAGCATCGCCCATGCTCCTCGGCTGGGGGAACCTGCTGGCGAACCTCTGGCACTTGGAGTCCGTCACCGTTGCGAACAGGTCGATCTGGGATTTGCCCCATCGTTGGAAGAGACGATCCACTTGATCCTGGCGTAGTTCCCACTTGTGGCACGAGCACAGCTCCCTGTTGAGTGAGTCAGCGATGGTGTTTTTTATTCCTGCCAGATGGAAGGGAAACAGAAACATCCCCTGGACGACGGCCCAGTGCCACAGATCCTGGGCCTCCTTGGATAGGGCTGGGGATCTGGTGCCTCCCTGCTTCTGGTGTTGTCGGTGAAGATCCTCACGACCTTGCCCTTGGTGGACGGGAGGAACGACTTGAGCGTCCAGAACACGGGGCAGAGCTCCAAAAAGTTGATGTGGAGAGACCTCTCCTCCGGGAGCCAAAGGCCTCTTGCGTGGAGATCTCCGGTGTGTGCACCCCATCCCTCCAGGGAGGCGTCCGTCATCACCGTCTCCTTATGTGCCGGGGTCTAGAAGTCTGTGCCCGCCGTGAGGTGTGCACGGGTGCCCCACCACTGAATCGCCCGACGGAAAATCTCGTTGAGTGGGATCTTGTCTTCGAAGCTGCCCGCCGCTTGCATCCAGTGGGCATCGAGGAACTCCTGTAGAGGACGCATCTGTAGCCTGCACCGGCGCATTAGATAGATGCACAAGGACATCATACCGAGGAGGGACTTGATGGATCTCATCCTGGCCACGTCCGTGGCTAGCAGGCGCTGCACCTTGCCTAAGATGGCCTTCGTCCTTTCCTCCGATGGAGACGCCAATCGTTGCACTGTATCAAGCTTCGCTCCCAGAAACAGTGCCACCTGCGATGGAACCAAATGGGATTTTGGGTAGTTGATGGAGAAACCCAGCTCCGTGAGTAAGCGGACAGCGAGTTCTCTTGTCCTTGCACGGATGAGCCAGTCGTCCAGGCAGGGGTAGACGTGGATCCCTGACAGGCGCAGCCGTGCCACCACTGGTGCTAGGCACTTGGTGAACACCCTGGGTGCCGACTTCAATCCGAATGGCAGATCTCTGAATTGGTAGTGGCGTCCTTGGACTACGAATCTGAGGAACTTTCGGTGTCCTTTTAGGATGGGGATGTGGAAGTAAGCATCCTCCAAGTCCGACGGCGATAGGAAGTCGCTCTCCTCCAGCTGTCGCAGCACATGCTGGAGAGTGACCAGCCTGAACTTCTGTGCCTTGATGTATTTGTTCAACCGACATAGGTCCAGGATGGGGCGCCAACTGCCTGTCTTCTTTCTGAGGAGGAAGTATCTTGAGTATACTCCGGAGCCCCAGAGTCTCTTGGGGACGAGCTCAATGGCACCCTTCTTGATCATCGCCTTTACCTCCAACAGCAGTTGAGGGACGTGATTTTCTTTCCTGGCCACGGGAGGAATGCAGGGACACTTCTTTTGGAATTCGAAAGTGTGCCCATGGGCCAGGGCATCCAGCACCCAACGGTCGGTGGAAATGGACTCCCACACGCTGATGAACTTCGCCAGCCGGCCTGGAGTGCTTCAGTGGGGGCCCGAGGCTACAGCCGGTTCAATCTTGCTTGGAGGCGGCCTTGCCGCCTTGGCCTCCTTGGCAACGACGGCGAGATCCTCCTTGCTTGCTGCGACCTCTGCAAGCCTCCTGGGATGAGGAGCGGGCCGCATGACGTACTTAGAGGAGCCACCGCCTGATCCCTTGGAGGGCCCCTGTCTGCCTCCGGTGCTCCGAAAGGACCGTCGTTGCTGAAGGACTCTCAGGGCTCAGGCCGTCTGTGTCAGCCTTGATGGCCTGCAGCGACTCATCCACTGTTTTCCCAAACAGGTTGTTGCCGTCGAACGGCATGTCCAAAACCCTGGTCTGCACGTCCTGATGGAAGTCTGTCACCTTGAGCCAGCCCCGTCGTCGAAGGCAAACACTGTTGCCTAACTGGCAAAACCCGGTGTCAGCAATGTCTGTTGCCACCGTTATGGTGTGGTCCGACGCCACCTCACCTTCCTGCAGAATCTCCAGGGCCTCCGCCCTTTTGTCCTCTGGTAGGAAGTCCAGTAGGGGAGCTATCTTGTACCATAGCTCCCTGTCGTAACGGGCCACAATCGCCAAGGCATTGCCACCTTAATTGTCGCCGCCGACAAGATGACCCGTCGCCCCATGGCGTCCAATTTCTTACCCTCGCCGTCAGGTGGGGAAGTAGAGGTTGAGGCTGTCGCCCCCGCCGCCTTCTTCTTGGCCGCCGCTGAGACGACCGAATCTGGCGTAGGTTGAGCCCTGAGGCACAAAGGGGCGGCGTCGGGGACCCGGTACTTCTTCTCATACCTGTCCATCTTGGCAGGCTTCGTGGAGGGGTTCTTCAGGATCGCAAGTCCCTCGTCCCAGATATCATCGAGTAACGGTACCACGAGGACCGTCTTTCGCTTGGCCTCTGGCTGTTGATAGAGGAAACGCTCCTTCTTCTGTTCCTCGGGGCAGAGCTGGAAGAACTCGGATGCCCTGGCGATCATGGCGTGAAAGGAGCCAATTTCGTTGGGCGGGGAAGCCCGAGGGAGTGGTGATGGAAGGTCTGTCCCATCGTCACCACCATCGTCCTCATCCGTCCCCGTCGTTTTCTCAGTCGGCGTGTCATCCCTGGGGTCCGGTGAGGGGGATGAGGGCTCCGCGGTTCGTGGGGGCATGAAGGGCGGGGAGGGATGAACTCTCCTCCGCTTTTTCGGTGGGCTTCCCGACGGGCCCGGTTCTGGGTCATCCGTTGGGGTTTGTGGTAATCTCGTCCTTATCCAAAGCATAAGGTTTGGATTGCCATCAAAATGGTCGCTGAGTTGTCCTGAGGCTCGGGCAATTTGTCATGATGCCTGCCCCCGGAAGACCAGACCAGGCCCAGCAGCCCCGGAAGCAGGCATCATGCCACTTGGAGCATGCCCAAAAGCCCCAGTTAGGGGCTGTTTGGGTACAGTCCTGGCGCCTATGGCGCCAGGCTCATAAAGATAAAGTCAGTCCTGGCGCCATAGGCGCCAGGCTCATTATTGATAACTTACCTGAAGCAGACCATACTGCATACTCACCTGAGGCAGACCATGCTGCATGAAGACTCAAGCCAAATGAGGCTTAGGAGGGACTATTTTACTGAAGGGACTATTTTGTTACTTGGGTGGGGCTGTGGAAGAATACTTACCTGGATCTTCTTCCAAGGCTATTTAAACCACGCCCGGACAGCCACACGTGCTTCGCGTTATTCTGCTTGCTGCAGCGTAACGCTCCCCGTGTTTTCAGCAGCTCCAGTCTTCAGCCAGGCCCGCTTCAGTCCTGGGACTCCTGAAACAAGAAGACAAAAGGATAAAGGTTAGAACAGGAGTTTTAACTTAAATCCTTACCTGAATCCTGATCCATTTCGCCACCGAATTGAAAGACAGAAGTCTTTGAAGCATCGCTTCGCTTTCTACGGCGCTGCGCTGAACTCACCTGCTGGGTGGTACTTCAGCATTCCGAGTGGATTAATCGGCAACCTGCAAGGAATCGGACAGAGTGAAGAGCAGACATTTGAACTCTTATGAACAATTGGACTTTAGAGTCAATACTGGAACTCACCAATTCCTCTACGCCAGTGAAGTAACTGGTCATCAACGCGCCCCTGCGGTCGACGCAGGATGGAGAGCTCATCCTTCCAAACCATCAGGTGAGACTAAGGAGGGGACATCAAGAGTGATCAGTGGGAAGACAACGGGAGTGGGGAAGGTGGGTTGACACTCAATTCCACGGGTGGTTAATTCCTCTTCTCCTTTGCAGAAGAATATTCTTGCGAGCCCGACAAAATAGGCTGAGCGGGCCAGTCCAGTCAGTCATCTCGGCGCTACACGTCACGCTGGTGGAAATAACAGCGGCCCAGTTCCGGTAGACGGCCCCGTGGGAACCAGGTGAGCGTAACACAATGGCTGTAACGGGAGGGAAGGCTGCTCCGCCACTGGGGCCTCGTCGGCGCCACTATCGCTTTCTTCGACCACCTCTTTGGGATCCCTCCGGTGGAATCGTACCTTCTCGAACCTCTCGTTGAGGTTCTTCACAGTTTCCACCAGCTCCTCCTCAGAGGCTGAATCCGTGTCTGTGATGGCCACCGCCCCCCCTCTTTTTCCACCGGGGTCTTGTGGATGGGCTGGAAAGAGGATTCCCTCCGCGGTGGCAGGGAAACTCTGGGCCCCGAGGTTGCATCCACTGGTGTAGCCTCCACAGGCTACGCCAGGGTTGCTGCGACTCCTTCGATAGAGGCCTTAGCCATCAAGGCCTTCACCACCTTGGGTGTGCTTGAGGCCTTCACCTTGGGGGGAGGGGGGCTCACCGCCTCGCTGCCACTCGGCTGAATCCTTAGAGATCGACCGGGGCCTCTCCAGAAGCTTACCCGGGTTCTCGGATTTCCTCTTCCCCGAAACAGAGCGTTGGCTCGTGGTTGATGGTGCCGGGGAAGGCGTGCCCTGCCTGGCAGCTGAAAAGCCCGACCGTTCGGCGCTCCTGGTGACCGCGGACTTGCGGTGCTTAGCCTTCTGTTGGGCCCCCGTCGCCGGGGCTCCCTCACAGGACTTAGAAGACCGCTTGGACCTTCTCTTCTTCTCACCTGCTGGGCCCTTCTCCAGCCAGCTGGCGAGGCGGGTACGACGATCCCTCATGGTCCGTTCCGATAGGTTCTTTCAGAACGCATAGTCCTTCTCCACGTGCGTCTTGTCCTCATGAAGGCAGTAGAGACATTTCGAATGCTTGTCCTCCTTGAAAACATTCTGTAACCCGCATTCAGGGCACTTCCTGAACAGCTTGGATCCGGGCGTCGAGCTTCCCTAGTTCTGGGCCATGCCCATGGTAGGCCTCAGATCTTCTGGAATCTTCCAAGAAGCGTAACTCGACGAAAACTTCACCCTTGAGGGGCGTAGAAAATTCTGAAACGGGTCCCCGTTGATCGGAAGTAGAACGGTGGAGCTTAAGGCTCGATTTAACCGAAAAATGAGAAAATCTCTTTGAAAAAAAGCGTGAAAACGCAGTTAAAGCTTGAGAGCTATAGCACGAGGACTCCCAACACTTGAACGTGCGGTAAAAATCTGAAGATGGCTGCCAGAGGAGGGGCTTAGGTAGAGGGAAGTCATTGGCTGGGGGCAATATGACCAAGAGACCAGTGATTGGTTATTAGTAGAAAGACAATTCAGAAACAAAACTGAAACTGATTTTTTCTTTACCGAGGATTCCCAGTCTGACGACGGGGAATATTCATGAGCATGTGAATCCATGCCAGACCCATGCTGGAGAATTAACGGTTCCTTGACGAAAAGGTCAAGGGAATTTCCCTCCTTGCGATCCCCTTCGGTTTTGCCGCCTTTCCGCTCTTGCCCAGCCGCTGTCTCATAACTGCTGTTTCCTCGTGTGCTTTGCCTAGCTCAGAGTGTGCTCTCGTGCTCCGCCTTTTATCCTTGTGAGGAAGTGTAATGGAGGTCAGGTGTGAGCAACTGTCGATAATTGCCTGACCTTGCCGGACCATAGCATTGGGACATGTCAGGTACACGGCTCGGGTGTTAGTCTGTTTTCCCTTAGAGCGGGCAGTCAGTGAGAAAGTGTTTGTGTTGTAAAGGTGTGGGGGGTAGAGTATCCAAGTATCCTACCTCGTAGGATGGGGCAAAGGTATTACAGGGAAGGGGATACAGTTTCTCACCATTCGGTGTCCCACTCCCCGAAGGCCATTGACCCAGGTGATCCTTCAGCACTGGGTCTACCCACCCCCAGGAACAGGATCCAAAAGCAATGGCCATGTCCTGGACAGATCCCTGGGGACTAGTAGGCGAGATAACTTCAGGTTTCTCACACTGTGAAAGTTACCTGTGCCGTCTGGAGGAAAGTGGCAGGCAAGTTGGGTATTAACATTTTATATGCACCACTGCTTCCCATTAAATGTGTTACTGGTATGGCGATCACAGGGGACAAGGCATTTTTAAAGTGGGTGGAAAATCTACATATTTCAACCTTTGGTGATTTTATTGTGGAGAACACATTTATCTCACTGCAACAGGCGAGGGATAGGGGCGGGTCCAACTCCCTGGACATCTTTCTGTATTTTCGAGTGCAGAATGTCTTTAAGGCTGCGTTCCCTTCGTTTCCTCATCAGCCTCCTATGTGGGCAATACTGCATGGGATGATACAGTCATAGGGGGAGGGCCACTTGGTCTCTCGGTTATTAAGTAGTTTTGTGGCTGACATCCCATGGGAGGGTGATGCGCCTGAGCTGCATTGGGAGAGAGAGATCTTGGTAAGGGTATCATGAGTGAAGACTGGGAATACGTGCTGAGACAAACCCAAAAAGTGTCCTTGAATTCCAAATTTAAGTTGATCCATTTGAACTTACACCAGGTGTACCCTACCCTGGCAAAACTTCAGACCCTTCTCATCCACACCAGACTTTTGCGCCAGGTGCAGCATTCAGTCCGGTGGGGTTTCTTCATCTGGCCTGGGAGTGTCCGCATATATCCCAGTCATGTGGTGACGTGTTGGCCAGGGTCTCACTCAATATTGGGCAACAGCTTGTTCACGATCCTATGGTGGTGCTCCTGGGGTATACGAGAAACATACCACGGGTGGTCCGACACTGATTGTGCCTGCTCTTAGTGGTGGCCCACAGAAGGGTCGCCATGTCCTAGTGTGTGGGGTGAAAATACAGCCCCAGAGTGATGGAGATTGAGAGGCCATGCAAGGCCCCATTATAAGAATATAGCTGGGTGATGTTGATACCCAGGTGATGTGTCGACAGCCAGGAGATCCTTACGCTGGGTTCCTATTCTTAACAGAATCAATTTTTGCATACTATGCATTACACATAAATGCCTCTTTGGGCAGGCTCCTAAGTATCTTTCTACCTGCTTGTCCTTGTTGCCGGTTCGTAGGGCCTTGAGATCCAATAATCCCTGCCTGTTGGTGGTACCCAGAACTAGACTTGCTTACGTGGCCCAGAGATCCTTTCCAGACGCAGCGTCTAGGATCTGGAACGCTCTTCCACTCGACTTAAGGTCATGCCCTTCGCTCACAATGTTCAAGAGGAAACTAAAAACATTTTTGTTTATCTGATTCCTGATCTTCCTACTGCTTAGCTACTGACTTGCTTTCTTGTGTTATCTGTTGTTTGTTTTGTCTCAGCGCCTTTATGCCTCCAGGCTTGTGCTCACGCGCTTTACAAATAAAATAAATACCTATTGCAATATGCAGGCCAGTCCACAGCACTTATAAGGCCTAGTGAGGGGTAACGAAAATAGGCCTCCCTCAACTTTGTCAAAATGGAAATGCACTCAGCTGAAGGAGAGTGTGCCTCATAACTGTAATATTGCTGTGTCCAATGGATTCCAAAAAGACATGTGGTGCTGCAGATGCCGACTTTGTGTAAACTGGGAAAAGGCGCATGTTAACAGATTCAAAACTGCAGCACTACACATGGGAAAAGATGCATTGAAATGCTGTGCATTTGAAAAATAATAAGGAGGAATTGTGCGTTGCATTAAAAAAATGAAGCCAAGTGACATTTCATTTGACACGGAGAAAGACACTTACTTTCCACAAATAAACTGACATTTAAATGGAAAGGCCTACTTGTTGTAAAAGTGAACAATAGTTTCCTGTGTTAACTGTGGCGTATGGGTGAATAATTACAAAAGTGAACTTATTTCTGTTCAAATATTGTATTAAAGAAAGATTGCTGTTATGAACAACTCTCCTGTGTTGCAGTTTTTTCAGTCCAGGCTGAGTTTAGGGTCCCTTTAGTGTAACAGTACCAATAAACATTAAGGGTCTTTGTACACGGATTTGCTCACACATACGTGTCTATTACTTGTCCCACCTTGTCTCCCACTACACCTACGTGTCCTTCAGGGTATTGGCAGAGATGCCACATTAAGCTACAGTGATGAAGATATTCTCAATATTATTAGAGGCCCCTCATTGTTAATATGTAACTACGACCTTCCATAGTTATGCATTGCTATTAACACTGGACTCCCTTTTGTTGAATAAAAAGAGAATTGTGCTTCCCAGTGAGCTCATCCAGGACTCATAGTAAAGGGCATAATAAGCCAGTCAGAAGGCTGGCTTATTATGACTATTAACCATGTGTGATCTAAAGGATTTGAGTTAGGAAGAAAACCATGATCCTGACCTTCTCATAATTCAGAGGAATTCGAAAGTTGGCGAGGTGATAGATTGTGAAATTAATGTTTGAATTGTGAAGCGGCATATTTTTCACTATTGCGGCTCAGGAGCAAATCGCAAAAAACAATAGCTCCTCCCAGGGGGATGGTGCCAAAATAAAATCTGTATTCGCTGATTTGCCATAAAATGTATAATTCAAAAATATATAGGTTTATGCAGTTATCTGAAAAGAGAAGGTAGATGCCATGAGATTTTGTATAAAAACAAAATGCAAAAACAATGTCATTTTGAAATGATGCATATTCCTCCTCCCCATTATCCATAATACAGACCTCTATACTGTCAGCTGGCAGTGGGCGGATTAGTGGGAGGTGGAGAAAGAGGGATGTCCAATCCGTAGTGTGGGAATATTCATAATATGTAAGTGTCATCAGTTCAATATAATATCAGTTTTCAATGTAAAAGGGACAAAAAGGGGAAAAAGAGAAGAGCAGCCTGACAACATAGCTGACAAAAGGAAGGCTGACACCCAGGAGAGCAGGTAGACGGGACACCATGGGCCACCTGCTGGGGACTTTTCCCTGGAAGCTGGGAGTCCTATCTGAGAGAGATGGGCCTAATATATGTCTGGAAGGATCTTGCTGTGAATAGAGACCAGAGGTGTGAGCTGCCTACATATTCCTGAAAGAGGGTCTAAAATCTGGCTGGCTTCCTGAGCTAAGAACAGAGATGTCCCATGTAAGTAGATATATTTGTATTCATTTATTTATTTGTAAAGCGCAGCTAAGCTCTGAAGGATCTGGGCGCTCATCATACAAGCTACACAGGCAATCATATATATAACAACAGAACATAGTCATAATACAAAGGTACACAGTAATAGTGTAACGTCATATCACATAATTTACAGCAAGTATCTGCGAAATAATGCAAATCAAGGGAAGATCCAATGCAAGTGTGATGAATATACAACAAGAGAATAAATACTAATGTGTTGGTGAGTCTAGTGAGTGTCGGTGTGACTGATGTCAGAGTAGGTGGGCTAGGGTCTTGCTCAAGGAGCCAGACTTTAGTCTTTGTGCAAAATATGGAGAAGGCTGGTTCCTCTCTTATCGAAACAGGGAGTGAGTTCAATTTCTTGGCAGCAAGAACTGGAAAACTGACACCACCAGCCCGTTGCTAATTGAAGCGAGGCACAGAAACACAGTGCGATTGAGCAGATCTAGTCGGTCGTGCTGATGTGTGACATGAAAAGGTGTCAGCCAGGTAGATGGGTGTTTGGTTGTGGAGGCTCTTGAGGGTAAGTGGGAGTGATTTTAACTCTATTCTTTACTTGATATTGAGCCATTTTATAGATTGTCGAGTTGCAGTGACATGCTCTTTTCTTG
Organism: Ambystoma mexicanum; assembly: GCF_040938575.1. Lineage (NCBI taxonomy): Eukaryota > Metazoa > Chordata > Amphibia > Caudata > Ambystomatidae > Ambystoma > Ambystoma mexicanum. The sequence goes on from NC_090933.1 coordinate 565,181,151, forward strand.
GGATATTACATGCAGCTCGAATAGCGTTATTTTGCATGACTTGCATTTTGTTAAGATTTTATTGAGAGGTGCCCAAGTAAAGCGCATTGCAATAATCGAGCTTTGATAAGACTAAAGCTCTTGCTACTGAGATGCAGTTAGTTGTTAAATAAGGACGGCACGCCGTGATAAGCTTACAGGTGTATGCCGTGGATTATGCTAGAGCGTTGGTTTGTCTAGTAGGGTGAGGGCAGAGTCAATATGGATGCCCAAAGATTTCACGTCATTGGCTACTCTAATAATATTACCGTCAATGTTGAATGAGGTGAATAGGGTACCTAGTTTATTCAGTCTTGCTGTTGACCCAAGAAGGAGTAGTTTGGTCTTATCGTCATTAAGACATAACCCATGCTTTGCCATCTATGTTTGTATGGTACTGAAGATGTCGTTGAGTCTTACCGTCTACAATGTGATCACCGGTAATTGGGATGAGTATCTGGGTATCAACCACATAGTTGGTATATGTGACTCCCAGATAGTCAAGTATATCGAAGAGGGGTTTGGTGAACACATTGTAGAGAGTTGGTGACACACAAGATCCTTCAGGGACCCCGCAGGTCACTAGTGACGGTGAGGCTGATGCTGATGCTGATGGTGCGAAGACCCTCATGGATCTATTGTTGAGGAATGATTCTATCCATGTGTTAGCTTGGTCAGAAAAGTGTGCGGCCGATGATATGTGTTTGCATAATATTTTATGGTTGACCAAGTCAAATGCCGATGATAGGTCGAGTAGCAAAAGTAAGGCTGATTTACCCTTGTCTTTTAAGTTCTGAATGTGTGTCTTCAAGTCCAGGAGTGCAGTCTCTGTCCCATGTCTAGATCTAAAACCTGACGATTGTCTCAAACCAAGCAGGTTGTTAGCTTCCAGATGATGCTGTATCTGAAGATATGCTGCACGGTCCAGAATCTTTAGTAAGAAAGGAGCAGTTGTGATGGGTCTGTAGTTTGACGGGTTACTGGGGTCTAAGGAGTTTCTTTTTTTTTTAGTAGCGGGAGTACCTAGGCATCTTTCAGGTTATTGGGTACTGTGCTCGTTTCAAATGAAGCATTAATGAAGGAGCTAATAAAAAGGGGCCAATACATTGGCAGCTTCCTTGATAAGCGAAGCTGGGCAGGTGTCACCCTTGCAGTTGGAAGGTTTGAGTTTCTGTATTATAGTCTCCACCTCTTTGATAGTAAGGGGTTTGAAGTTGAATTGGGGTATATCCAAATTAGAAGGGGGTGGCAGGTGCTGAGTAATGGTGGTGTCAGTGATAAGGTTTTTCTTCATTTTAATTTTATTTAGGAGCAAAGTGATTTTGTCTTGGAGAGCATTCTGTATGTTAGTGCACCATACAGTGTCTTTGTTACAAGTGTCGGGTGCGGGGTCAGGAGATTCTAGTTCTTTTAGTATGTTAAATAATTGCTTCGTACTGGAATTAGCTTTAGTCATGCGGTCGTTGGAAGTTGTCTTTTTTCGCTTGGACAATGGCTGCCTTATATAGTTGAATGAGGCTGCTGTAAAGATGTCTCTATTAAAAGCCAATGGTGTGCTTTTCCATGCAGATACAGCCATTCTTTTCATTTTCCTAAGAGACTTCAGATTGGGAGTGTACCACTTGTTGAGGTGAGCTTGTGGTTTAGATTTCTGAACTTTGAGGGGGGCTATAATGTTGATGGCATTCAGGATGGTTTCATTATACAGGTCAACCAGTACTGTCGGGTCAGACTGCATTGTGTCAAGGTTGGTGATTGGTTGTAGTAGTGGTAGGAGGTTCTCTAAAAGGTAAGGTAACGTTTACTTCTAGACATTGAGGCTGGGGCCTGGGTCTGTATGGCCGGGTGTACTAGCTCTTTGATAGTAAACGTGATGAGATGATGGTCTGTCCAGGCACTAGGGCTGTGGGCCTGTATATTGATGTTATAGTTCAGGTCTGCTAGCCAGTCTAAAGTTCTACCTTTATTGTGAGTAGGGTTGGTTATGCGATGAGTGAATCCTAGTTCAGCTATGGTGTCTTGGAGGGCACAGACTTTAGTGTCATTAGGGTCTTGGAAGCCTAAATTAAAGTCTCCCAGGATGATTTCTTGGAAGTTACTCTTAGTGTTGATAGATAATAGGTGAGGTATATCATTTTCGAAGGTGAGGGTTGGACCTGGGGGCCTATAGATCAAGTGAATTGAAATAGTAGATGTGGCTAATTTGATAGATAGGAGTTCAGCAGACGGTAAGGGTTGATTATTGACTAGTCTTTGATCTAATGCAATTTTATAAATGAATGCAGTGCCTCCTCCTCTTGAAGTGTTGGCATCTCTAGCAGAGCGAATGATAGAGTAGTTATCCGTAATGGCGGGGGCAAGTGATGGGCCTGATGCTGGATTCAACCAGGTTTCTGTGATGGCAATGAAATCAAGGTCATGTGACATTATATTGTCGTCTATGTCTAGGGCATGGGCTTGGAGAGATCTGGCATTAATGAGGCCTGCTTTGATAGTATTAACAGGGCTGCTGATTTCGGACAATGGAGACTTCAGCTTTTTTATAGGTCTAAAAGGTGACGTCCTTTTCATATTATCTTTGCTAATCCGTGTGTGAAGATAGCGAGAGGATCTGGAACCAAGTCTGTGGTTCCTCAGCTGTGTGGGACATGGAAGTAGCATAAACAATGAGGCTGCAAAGGTGATAACGTTGGCAGTGATACTACCAATCAGAAGCAATGGCAAAGAGGTTACAGGCAGTTACACGCAATATCACAGTTAGCAGTCCGGCGCTCGACCAGGCTAGATTCTGCTTTTTGTTCACAATGCAGTCATTCCTAATAAATGTGGTCAATTACGCGACAACATCATTTCCCCAGTACAATCGTAGAAGGCGTAGACAGAGGAAAAGTCGCAATTATTACAAAATGGCATAAGAAACATTGGCACAATGTGGGACATATGCGGCGCCGGTTAGATTGCTTACAGCAAGCAAATTCAGACTAACGTTGCAGTGAGCCATAGAACATAATGAATTATCGCGGGGCGGCATGAGCTTTAAGATCAAGAAATGTGCATGCTGGCAATGCACCCTAGGCGAAACAGTAGCCAGGTAGTGCTTTTAAGCTACATACAGTACTCTGCTAATGTAAACTCTTTATGCGATAGGAAACTGGATGTCAAAACAGTGTTATAACGTACAATTGTTTGTTAAGGAAGTCTTTGATTTCGGCATACAAATTCAGACACAAAAGTTCCAGAAAGGTGTATGCACGAAAAGGTGCAGTGCAATCATACGAGCCGTAGAGGAACTTCACAGGCCGTCGTATAACACCGGCGGGCAGTATGCATGTGTTAAGACGCATAGGCTAACAGATAGGTCAGTTGCAGTGACCGTATAATAGTAAAGAGATATATCCCAAAGCTATCAATTGTGTGGGGAGCTACTTTTCTTAATCCCTTTCCGTGGGTGGAGGGAGGGTGGGGTAGGGGGGGGGCGGGGGAACTGTGTGGACCCTGACCATATTTGACTAAAATATCACTTAAATAATTCTCTTAGAGAAAAACACCATTTCAGTTTTAACCAGAAGTGTGAGGGGAAGCTGTTCGTTTTAACCCATTCCTTTTCATTAGTGGGTGCTCTTCCATTAGTGGGAAGGGGGTAAAAGCTTTACACCCTTAGCTTATTTAACTAAAAATATAATTTAATTAATTCTCATAGGGTCAGCTACCACTGGGTGATATTTTTGTCAAAATTCGAAATTGTCAAAAATTATCCCAGTGCATAGTAAATGACTCTAGTCTTTCATGTAATTGGGCAACTCTGCTCTTCATTTGAAAGTACTAGTGTGCCCCAAACGAAAATCCCAACACACTGCATTCCCTGTGAAAATAAATTGTCCCCAAACGAATTTTCCCATTCATTCCGAATTCCCCAACCCCTGCATTTCATTTGAATGGGTGTTCCCCAAACGATTTTCCCATTGAGTTCATTTCCCAAACCTTGCCTTTCAAATAAATGTCAAAACGAAATTCCCATTAGATTCTCACTCCCTGTATCTTGCCTTCGAACTAAAGGATCATATATAGCCGATGCCTGGGGGTTGGGGTTGCTGGGAGAGAAGAGCCTTGTGATAACCCAATCCATCACTGTGTGTTTACATTTCCTAATGTGCAAATAAATCCTATGTGTGTTTTGATTTCAAATCTTCAAATTCATCCTGTGTTTGTTGTGGTAAATGACGGTCTATTAAGAAATAAATGTCAGTCAATTGATGTCAGTAATTTGCGTGTGTGATTATTGGGTTGTGTGTAGTAAAGTTTTAATATATTGTTACTATACACCGGCCTAGTTTCTATCTTACTGGTGATACAGAGGGTGTCTGCTGAATGTTGTTATACAGGTTAGAGGCCTAACCAAATTTAAATCTGCTAAGCGCTTTGTTTGAAGGATGCTTGGAATTGCCAAGACATGGAGACGTTTATCCAGACTATGTCTTTGCATGCCCACCACCCAAGGTGTGGGCACCATAAGTAAGATATTTGCTTACTGCTGAAGATTGTGTTGTATCTGAATGTTGTCAGCCTCCTTTGTGTTGTACGCTGCCATGGTACGATGCTTTAATCTCACGGTGGGCCGTTGTTGGTTTTGGACTCCATGTTCTGGTTGCCTTCGTATTGTAAAATGAATAAAGTTTTTTTTTAAAGAATTGGAGAAACGGAGTGAGATTAAGGGTATAAAAGACAGGTAGTGGTTGTTGAGAACAAGTTAAACACTGCGAGAACAACACACGTGTGGGTAGAGGGAACCCAGGTCCAGCCGGGGTCGAGGGCACACAGGACTAGCCATTGGGAAGCCAGGGTACTCTGAACCAGCCAGGGGGAAATTAGGAACCCTGAAACGTAGCCAGAACACGCCATAGGGAGGAGCGAGTAGAAGCAGCACTAAGGACCAGTGAGGAGAGGCAAGCAGAGCCAAGTGGTGAGGTTCTGGTATGAAGGAGGACAGACAAAATGGGGTCATTTTCAGTTAAGCAAAGTCAATTTGTCCCACCAGTCTACTGTGGCCGTTGTCATTAAAGGATATGGGCATGTGGCAAGTTGGGTGAGCCAGGCGAATTGGTTTCACCCTTGGCCAAGTTGCCCTCCTCCTGTCTGTCTGGGGGCATTTGCCCTATCCTCAATAATCCAGAACTGGTGAGGGTTGCACAAATAGCTTTTGCTCATTGATCAGGGATCCATGGTGCTTCCGAGTGGGTGGGTGGGCGAGCGCTCCAGCAAAGGGATCTTACGGATAGAGATGGCAAACTACAAACAGGTGGATGCCAAGGCCTGTCCCCACTCGCCCCATGTCCACCCAGAGCAAAGATGGAGGGGGGCTAGCCACCAGGTCCCTTACCAGTGGAGGGCAATGGTGACGAATGCCAGAGCCAATCTGAATCCAATCATGTGGCTTTTGCTTGTGCAATCAGGGTGCCATGGTGTATCTGCATGTGTGAGAGTGCATTCTCTGGCGCAGCGACCTTGCGGATGGATATAGACGATGGTGGGCTAGGGGTGCACTCAATACAACTGTTCAACAGCAAGTTGCAGGGCTCACAGATGAAAGATTTTTTGTCTAAGAAGTTGTCTAATATTTGTCTATTAATGTTCTGGCGTTCTGCCTCTTCATGACTCACTAACGCAGGACAAGAAGCAAGGCTTCTTCTGTGAGCGGAGTGTGTGGGGGCTTTTGACCCAGTTAGTGTCACACGGTCAAGGGTAGTGATCACTGCTCACAGTTCAGTAGAGAAGGATAGCATCTTAGATACCCGATCATGGCCAGATTGCAGCAGTAGAGCTCCTACAGCTCGCTAGTGTGGGTAGGTTTCTCCATCGATATTTATTCCAGTGATAAAGCTTTGTTGCAGTTTACCCTATGACATGGGAATAATGAAAGCGCAGTGTAGGGGTCCAAAAGGGGGATTTATGGGGCAGGAGCTTAAAGCAGGCACAAGAATGAAGGAAACCGATTTAAAAAAGCTACTTTCATTTAGAAATTGAACACTGATTAAATTACGCAAATCCCAATAGTCGCTCTGATGTCCTTGAAAGATGTGGCAATTGCACCAGAGAACTCATAACCCGCTCCCACTCTACCTACTGCTATGTTGTTATGTCTCACTGCGCTGCTGAATATGAGTTAATTACGAGTTTGGCGGAAAGAATGGTGGCAATCCCGCCAGGCAGAATTACCATTACCACCGAGCACCACAGCAGAATTTCCATAGAATCACGAGTAGGCAGGGGCCTGCAACAACCATCGGTAGTATGCTAGTAGCGGTAATTCCTCCGGCGAAATTACAGCCAAAAACAGTGCATCAATGGTAAATCTGTAAATGTTTCGAGGGAATTACCGTTCGAGCTGCATTATCATACGGCACATTTTTGCCGGTATTTCGACAGTTTCACTTGCAGTATGGCGGTATTACCATTTGTGTTTCTGGCAGTAATCTGCCAGCAGAATTAGTGCCGATTTTAAGTGTCCTGTCATTCAGCAGAGTGGTAAAAGAGGCAGTAACGGATTGACCAGGAATTTACCACCTACTGCCGAACTCGTAATGAGGACCTGCCTTGCCTTACGTTTTTTTCCCTTTTTGTGTCTATATTGGGTCAGTCTCCCCAACCCCCCTCACTTGGCCATTATCCATTTCTATCTGTCAATACACGCATACCCCATCACTACATCCCGTTTTCAGGTGCTATGTCTTTTCACCTGCTCCTGCTTCTTTTCCCGAGAAATACATACTTTCATTTTGCTCGTTCTCGCTCACTCCCTCAACGCAACTCAGATTGCCCTTTTGTATGAGAAACACTAAATGGATATTAGATGGGCCTTTGATGACACAGCTCGTTCAATAAAATAAAGTGTATTCAGCGTTGACTATGAATCTAGCTGCATTTGCACGCACCAAAATGAGTGGTCAAAGAAGGGGGCCTTCACCACCTACCTCCTTGGGCTCAGACTACAGGCTACCTGGTGCAAGGAGTAATGTCCACTACACCACAGTAAGCCCCAAGCTTTACAGCATTGGAATTAATAGCGGATAAAAAATACCCTTTTAAAATGGTATTCACTCTAGTAAGTATTTAAGGCGCCCCCCCCCCACAGATGGTGGTGCCAGAATTTAAACAAGGTTGCGCAATGATCGAGGAGTGGGGGGAGGGGGAGTAGAGGGGGGTGGGAGGTGGGTGGGTGTGTGTGTGCGTGCGTGCGTCTCCAACTAAATTGACAGAAGTAAATGCTATCTATTGTGCAACCAAATACACAGCAACCGCGGAATATCTACTAATGCAGGCCAAACACTGCCAAACCTACTTCTCTCACCCAACATTATTGCTCTGTTAGCACAAAGTCATCATTATTGACCTCCTCTAAGCCAATCAGAATATTTACAATGCAGTCAATAACTACTGGCATTGACTGCAATCTGAACATTCTGCAGTTCGTGCTCGCTGTGGGCATAACGTTAATGGAAGGCCTAAAAGCCTTGAGTAAGGCTGTAATGCTTTCCATTAATGTTATGCCCCATTTTTAATCATTTTTTATGGCTTAAAGGAGGGGGCAGGGGACTGCAACTTGTCTTTCTGCCACCTTCCTTACTCTATGCCACACAAATGCTGCAGCATCTGCGCTGGTATGGGTTTTCATGCTGCCATAAATGTCCCTATGGGTTCCGGCAACTTTATGCACCAGCATAAATTAGGCGGACCCCAAAGGGATCCTTTGCATACACTCCCTGCAGCATTTACAATTATTACAATTGAACACTGCACGACATGCTTGCATGACGGGCGCCGTCTAATTGTAACTGTGAACCTTGTTTGCCATGCACATACGGTAAGCAGTGTTCATAATTAAAAGTAAATGCTGCCTGGCATGTTTACTCATTTGCATGGCGGAGTGCAAATGCACAGGGCACAACAAAGACTTTGCCAGGCCCATTTGCACTCTTTCATGCAAATGATGGAGCTTTGGCAGCGCAAACGAATCTGGTCCCTGGTGTCAATGTACCTTTTGGATCAACATGAGCTCCTGTCTTCCAAACCAGATAGGGAAACAACAATGCAATGTCCATGAAATATTTCTTTCAAAAAGACGTTTCTTTGTTCAACAGTACTGCTTTTTTGCTGCATTATCCTATTTAAACACACCAAGGAGAAACCTAAACTATGGTAAACGGCTTTCACTTTCTTATAGAGAAACTGTTCACTTCCACATGACGCCTAACGAATGCTCATGTTAAACCAGCTCCTGTTTTACCAAGTTTACAATTAAATTGTTTACAATATTAAGACAACCTTGCTATTTAAATACCACAAAATACAACCACATTTAATTTACTAACTTAGTGTGTCCGTTTATTTTACTCCCTATTAATGCAGCATGTTGTACTTCAAACAATGTACTGCTACTACCACTATGTGCCAATAGCCTTCTAGACTTCATGAGGGGCCATTATTGTTTGGGATAATGACCCTTCCCAAACTCCAGCCATAACTTGGTGGTGGCTCATTATCCCGCGATAATGACCCCTCGTGAGCTCTATAAAGCTAGATTAACAATCGCACTCAAAAGCTCTCCGATCATGTTCTCCAAGCTCTGGTGTTTTTAGCGCATGTCATATTATATTCCTGTGCACATTACTGCCGCAATATAAGTCCCAGAATGTACATGATGCAAACCTAAAGCTAGGACCGGATATTTTATGGCATGGGGCAATCTGATATTAGAGTCACTTTTTTTTAGCCAGTTAGTTCCTCTGAGGTGTCTAAAAGGCAGCTTCACAGCCATCCAACAGCGCCCCCTGTGGTGTGATGTTAATCCTCGATCACACTGGTCTCTTTGGAAATGCAGTTCCAATACTGAGCTTTTTTATTACCATCTGCAGCAGGCCCAGTAAAATGGGTCTTTTTGCGTTAATGTAGAGCTACTATTCTATTTTGATATTTTGGTCATTACGCCCGTGAATTGGGAAACTCAATTTTCTATCCCGTTTTTGTCTCTTCAGTGCCTACGCCCAAGTTAAATAGGTGACGAAGAGAAAATGTGCATGAGGTTTGCTGTGCTTTGCTGCCCCCTTGTGGTGATAGCAGGCGATTACAGCTAAAACACTACAGTGAAAACATGCGATAATTGCGATTCTGAAGAATCGCGAGAACGGATCATTAACGTGGGCTGATTGACCCAAATTTGGTGCCAATTAAACCAATAGTTTGATGTTTGCTGTAAAACCTCAGTTTCCACTAACAGAAATGTATAATTTAAAAACACTTGCCGGTCACCCAGTCAATGGGGTGGCCACATTCAAGCTATCCTTTGATCCCAGACACTTTGGGTATACTCGTAAGACGTGGTCAAGGATGCTTTGGCCACAGGCTTCCCGGGCTCAAGGTAGACAACCCCATTGTTGGCCACATCCGTTTCCTTTCACACAAGGATACCACTTCTAGCCGTGTAGCTACTTCAGGAAAACGACCAAAGGGTGCCACTTAGATGCTCTCTGACAAGAAGTCTGTAGGTCCCTTAATTAAAACTAGGTGGAAGGAGGGTGCACAGTTTAAACTGTGGATACTATAAGGGGTGCAGGTGTGCCAAAGAATGAGAAGAGGAATAGAGTAAGGGAGGAAGCCATTGATAGAGGTGCCATCGATGATGAGAAAGGGTATGAGTGAAAGCTATAGAGTGAGAGGAAGGATGAGAGGTGCTCGGGAGAGGGGTAAGAGAAGGTAGGGTAGGGTGGGTGGTGGGGCTAAAGAGGTGGTAGGGTGGGGTAAAGAAAGAGAGGTAGGGTGTGTGGGGTATGCAGAGTGGGTAGGTGGGGTGCTGAGGGTAGGATGGGTGGAGGTAGAGTTAGGGTTGGTTGGGTGGGGTGGGTAGGGGAGGTGGGGCTAGAGAGTGGGGTGAGGGTGGGTGGAAATACAGAGAGTGGGATGTAGGCTGTGTGGGAATAAGGAGAGGGGGCAAGGTGGGTGGTAGAGTGTGGGTTTAGGGTGGGTGATGGTAGAGTGTGGGGCTAGAGGGTGGGTGGGGTAGAGAGAGGGCGTGAGGTGGTAGGTGGGTGTAGAAAGGCAATGTATACAGATATGTCAAGGTACCATTTACGAATTGAATGCAATCTCCTCTATTATATCTTTCCTAACCTGGACTATGCAATCCTTGAGAATATGTATTGCTTTCATTGTTTTGTGAATGTATCTTCTCACATAACAATGGATGTTTCAGGGAACAGTTTAGAACTATCTTTTGTTTCGAAGTACTAATAAAGCATACTAAACTAAAAACAAGAAATTACTTGTTTATTATGGGAACAGTGGAACAAACAAGCCCCCCCCCCTTTTGTGTCTCAGTGGGACGATTTGGGAGGAAACCCGTCTTCTGTCCATGGTAATGCAACCTGTGTGTGTGCCAATGTCAACACGTTCATGTATAATGGTGTGGCTGCAGTACCACTAGTAGCCCACAGATGTCCTCGCGGTAGATCGCATTGAGATGAATCTAGACAGACATCAATGGGCGCTCTGTTGAACTTTGTTGGTTCTAGAGAAAAGTCACTCAGTTATTTACGCTCTAAAATACAACTATGGGCCTCATTACGACCCTGGCAGAACGGGTTAACAGGCTCAGCAAAAGGAGGCGGACCCGTTAAACCCGTTGCGCCATATTACGAGGTCCCCTCGCGGGACCCGGTAAGGACGCCTGGTAAAACCAGGCATCGTTACTGGGTCCCGCGAGGGGAAGAGTGAGCAAACAACGGGCCACTCGTAATCGGCCCATTGTTTGTTCCCTCTCCCATTCCCGTTCAGCCCTATGGGGGCTGAAATGGGATTGGGGAAGGTCCGGGCCTGGGTTCCTGGAGGGAGGAATTACCGGGCCCTCCAAACTCGGAATGGCCCGGTAATTCCCCATTCTGGGAACCCGGACGCGATTTCGGCAGCAGCCATGCTGCCAATAGCGGCATAGCTACCGCTGAGGTCATAATGAGGCCCTATATGTAATAGCAGAATTGAAATGGAACCGACCACCTTGCATACATTACTGAATTTAGCAACTGTTCCTGCACAGAGTGGAGAGGAAAGATCCTATCAACGTTTCTCCCTAACATAACGTTAGCAGAGAGCACAAACAGATCACTTCGCAGCTCCAGAATGTCACACATCACGTGACATGCAACAGTACTCCTGATTGGGAGAAAATACTCTAGAAGAGCCTCTTCTCTGTTCCCCGCCCCCTCACCACCGTCCTATTGGAGTAGCAGGCGAAGAGCTAAAGTTGGGAAACCATGCATGAATCCATGCAACATTCCTATACCACGTCAAGTGTATGAAAGACGATCTCCACGAAACCATGCAACATTCCTATACCACGTCAAGTGTATGAAAGACGATCTCCACTCAGGCAGCCATTCAGATTATACCCTCACGTAGAAGCAGAAGGAGGATGCTACCAGGAAGGGTTCCCACTACCGACATTTCAGAATGCAGTTATGAGTAATATGGATGAACTCCAAAAAGTCTGAAGACGACAGAATGATGTCATAAAGGAGATGTATGAACCTATACCTGAAATGATATGAAAAATACTTAAAACTGACAATGTAACTGAAGTACGAAGAGAAACATGCACCTAAAGACAAAAGTAATTGTGAATATAACAAGATGAAATATCGTGCTAACCATCAACTGTAAATAAGCTGTAACCAAGTTAGAAAAGATACATAGAAACTTGCTAAAATGAGGCATGCGTAAAACATTTAGGACGGCCATTGGATGAAAATGGACGACAGCCCGTTACCTCAAAAGATGAGCCTAGGATTGCAAATTGAAGAACTGATGAAAAAGCGGTTTTCACGTGCAGAATAAGGGAGTACTTTGACCTGGGATCAAGAAGGCGATTTCGAGAGATGGGTGCAAGGCACAAAGGGAGTCGAACGAACAGACCACATGCATAAGACATAATTCTACTAAGATTAGGAGAGACAGGGACATTACCAAGTGCCAAGTATTGAACAATCAAAAGGGCAAACACCTATGTGAGGTGGACCAAGCAAGTCTCTAAAGGCCAACGAGGGTAATGGCACCCTGTTTAATAAAACAGTCTTAAATATGAAGCTGAAATTGACAAAATCACAGACTCTTAACACGTGACTCACAAGTCGAAAACAAGGGCTATTTATTAAAAACCCAGATGGAGATAGTGGTCTGCTCATACCCCCTCAATGTTCCAGCACAGTGAGCAGACTTCTAGGTCAACTACAAACAGAAAGCCTTGGCTAAGGATCGGCTCGATTACATATGAGGGAGTCATTGGTAAAACAAGAAATTGACTCATCTCGAGCACCTAGGTTTCATTTTTACTCATGTGCTGCTAAAGAAGGCGAAAGTCCAAGGTTGGATGGGGTTGCCAACCAATCATAAAGCCTGACATGCACTTTCACATACAATGTTGCAGTTACAAACCTACTGCCATGTTCTCTGCTATAATCAGTATACTAAGTATGTAGAAATAGCTCAGGGTGTGTCCTACAGAAAAGGGGCAGCCAATGAGATATTAACACTTCTATGATTCGACAAGAAAACGTTCTCCGAAGCCAATCCCTCCCGGTAGAAGGTTTTGCAAAATGCCACGAGGATGATGTCATAAATGACATGCAAAAGTATATAAACCCTGCATAAACAAGTGGTGCGATTATGCATGCATCTATTTTGATAGCTGTCCAACTCCCTGCTTTCTTTCATTGAGATTAAAGCAGTATTTTACCATCTTCCTTGGGTCTGTCCGGTTATTTGGTCTAAGATGTTTACTGGTAAGTCCATCTAGCGCATAGAGGACGCTTCAAAGTGCTGGAGCACATTTGGTAGCGCTGCACATGGCACTGGTCTAACGACCTAGATCTAGGCCCAGACCTGGATAATCCTGTTACCTTTCACTCTCAGAGGTTGCATTACCTGGAACAATCGAAACGTTGCCCTCACAAAAGGAGGCTTTCCTTCTTAGATGACAGCAACAGAACTTTTTTATCCAAACCCGCTCTTCAGCTGCCCTTCTGAATCTACATTTTTTTCTCCAGGGTTTTTTAAGCCGCAATGCTTTTTCCCCCAATTTGGGGTCGGCTCCTTGGGGCCCCCGTTGCCAGGTGTATCTTACACCAGCAACGTGGCCTCCGGAGGAGCTCGCCCTTACCTCCACGAGAAAAAAAGGGACCGAAAAGGAGAAAAGACTAAGAAGGAGGAAGAAGACGACGGACACACAGGACAGTTTAACAAAAGACCCAGGTGAGGAGGAGTTGAGGGAGGAGTCACCAGTGTCAGAGTGACCTTGCACAAGATACCTCAAAGTCGAAGACACTCCTGGAACAACTAGCACGGACAACTTACGTCGAGCAGCAATGTGAGGTTTTGGAAAACAGATCTAGGTGTTCCAGTATCCGCATACGGGGAATTCCGGAAACAGTGTCCGATTCTGCCCTGAGAGAGGAAGTTGCTGGGGTCTTTAGAGGTTTTCTAAACAACCAAGAGGAAGCCGTCATCCCCATGGATAGGATACATCGAGTTGGTCTGAGTAATGAGAAAGCAAGGCACAAATAGTGCAGTTACACAGAAAAATAATGCGGCATATATCATGAATCGAAACTGGTATAATTTTATGCCGAGAGGCAGAGGAATGGGCCTCGAGGAAGACAACAAGGTGGATTTCAAAACCCTCACGGAAGGGGAGGATTTAAAGGCCAACAGTCACTGCAATGTTGGAGTTTCAGTAAATTGGGACATTTAGCTAGAGTATGCAGAGGCAGGGGAGGCATGCAAAAAGAGAATTGGCAATATTGTATAGATTCACAAGGATATTACGCCCAAGATCACACGCAGCCTCAGGCATATGCACCGCAATCACAGCAAATACAAGAAGTCCCAATGTAGATGCAATCACAGCAGGGGCAACAACAGCAGGCACTGATGCAACAAATACATATATTCCAATGCAACATGCATGTGCATCACAATGGCACATGGATACGGGAGCCACGCAAGTAACTGCACCTAAATCGGGGCGTGTGACTGATAGGAGGGAATCCTTTCACAGGTACGGGGATGGATTTATATCCGCAAAAGGACAGCCCACAGAGCGACTGGATGTGTTCAGTACTATCTGTGACACCAGACCCCAAAGAGGAAACAAGGGTCAAGGTGACGATAATCGAGACGTTTTCATTTGAGCAACTCGTTCCTGTGTCCGCGAGGGAAAATACCCAATGTCAGGTACTGCCATCAATGCGCAGGGAATGGGGATGAGCTTAGTTTCTTCCCCAGATAAATTACCAATTTCTATAAGTGATCATGACATGTCTATGCCTGAGGGCGCTAGAGAGCCACCCAAGATGGCCGCTTCCTGAGAGAGCTCCGTAGGGCTCTAATGAATCCTGATCCATCTTTGCTCCTGTGGTCGCCAAATTAGTCCAGTTTGCCGCTGGGTGCACTCGCAATAACCCGCAGATCATTTTGGGCTAACCCCCAAGCCCGGCAAGCAACCTGATCCCCTGTTACGCTTCCTGGGTCTCGAGGCCTACCAGCCGCCTGTCGTCTGGAGAGGAGATCCCACGGGCGCCCGCGCTGCAAAACGAGGCGGCGTCCGGCAGAGCCGCGCACCGAGCCGCTCAAGAGGGCGGGTAGACGTAGGCCAGACGGCGCCATAGAGACCGAGCGGTCTCCGTCCCCGCAGCGGCCCGGTAGAAGACCTACGGTGCGGAGGCCTACAGCGCCGACAGCCTGCGAAGACCCAGGTAGGAGGACGCTGCTGGGAGCACGCGGGGCGGCAGTTCCGCGGGGCAGGGCGACGCCACCTCTCCCACCCCGAACAAGTCCCCACCCGAGTGCAGCCCGGGAGCCGAGACGCTGTGACGAGGGAGCGGTCCCTCTGGCTCGTGAGCCTCCAACTACCGTGAGACGCGGGCACCCCTCACGGGCTGCGGCTCCGCGATACCACCAGGGTCCTTCCAGCCAGCTCAAGAATCCGACATTCACGACGCTCTGGTGGTCGAACCGAGTGACGCTACCCTCTGGCGCAGCTGAAGCGAGGGAGAGGGAGAGGGACCTGGCCGCGGACCCCATCCGAAGACCGTGGCGGAGGGGCAAACACTGAGCACAGCTTTCATTGGGATTTCTAGATCTAAATCCTCCGAGTGAGTCTACGGCCACATTCTAACCACCCGGTAACATCCGGTCTCCACAGAATCGAGGCACCAATCCTTGCCGGGCTCGTACGGTCACTCTCTTTGACCTGCTTAAGCAAAACCCCAACCTCAGCCACAAACATCTACACAAGCCATCATGGGGAAAATAGACAAAACCCAGACGAAACTACACTTCGAACCTAACTCTCAGCATAAACCCACAACCAGCAGTAGACCTGAATCCCCTGGACTAGAGGCAGCATTATCGGAAGTACAGACACCCCATCAAGACATCAGAGAGATCCTGATGGATCTGAAAGCCGGTATCGGTGGCCTAGGGTGCAAGCTAGACACCTTGTCAACTAAAGTAGACCGCCTACAACACAGACTTGATAAACATGCGGACAGGCTCGACAACGTGGAGCAGCGTGTGTCCGACCTGGACGACGGGTCGGCGGCCCTGACCTCTCGAGTCTCCCTACTTGAAACACAGATGAAGACTGTGAATGCCAAAAACGAAGACTTGGAGGGTCGTTCCCGTAGAAACAACATCAGAATTATAGGAGTGAGAGAACAACAACTCCCAGGCAAAATGGAAGATTTCGTGGAACAAATGTGCATCACACTCTTCAGAAAAGAGACATTATCCCAGCTGTTTGTTGTAGAAAGAGCACACAGAATCCCGAATACTAGACCAATACCAGGCACACACCCAAGACCAAGAATAGCAAGGCTGCTAAATTATAAAGATCGTGATGCAGTGCTCCAAGCGGCCAGAATTAAGGGGAAACTACAATACGACGGCGATCCCATTCAATTCTTCCCCGACTTCTCCCAAGCAGTGCAGTTACAAAGGAGATCCTATATATCTGTCAAGCGCCGCCTAGAGCATAATCAAATCGTCTACTCCATGTTATACCCATCGAAACTTCGCATTCAGCACCAAGGGAAAACACAATTCTTTAATTCCCCAGAAGAGGCCAGTGACTTTCTGGACCGGGCCGGCTGTAGACCCAGTGGGAACAACCCGAGGCCCAGGCGCGAAGACCGGGCAAGACAAAATCCCCCGTAATAAAGCACCTCGAACATGGGAAGCTGGCACCAACGTGCCCTTACTTTCCAGACAAGATGACTACCGCAGGAACAAACTCCTGTTGCTAATGGAAGCCCAGCATCCTCTTGGCAGGCTACTAACGCCCCTAGCACAGCAATGTTTGCAGTAAAGTTTTCAAGGGAGGGAATTCCGTGGGCCAGTTGGGGGTTGCCCACACAAGGGAGGGACTTTGGTTCGACGCGTGCACCTTGCTCGCCCCGCTCTCACTCCACAGCGTCAGAATTGTGCGGCCCCGAGGGCCTGAATCTCAAACTCTTGTCTTGCTTCAGTGGCCCCAGCCGTCAGTCGCACCTCTACATCCCGTCGAGCAAGAAACTCGGCTGGCCCCCTGAATGACAACACCAATGCTTAGAATAGCCACCTGGAATATACGAGGTGGCAACCAACCGGCAAAGAGCAGGAGAATCTTCCAATATTTACGCAGGCATAATGTTAACATCGCCATACTCCAGGAAACACATCTCCTGCCTGCAACAGAGTCTCAATGGGCCAAGGCCTGGGGCTGCCACAGGTACTTCTCATCGTAATCATCCTTTGCCAGAGGGGTCGCCATTTTGATCGACAAGAGGTCAAACTTCAGTTTCATCGAGACCCAAAAAGACACCGAAGGTAGGGCCCTGTTGGTAAGGGGAATAGTAGCTGGGAGAGAAATAGTGATCGTAAATTCATATGCTCCAAATACGGATGGCCACGACAACTTCAACTGGGTGATGTCCCAACTCGGAAAGATTAACGCCGAAACCATCATCTGGGGGGCGGATCTCAACACACCTATGGACCCAGCGCTTGACAAATCCCATAATACAACCAGAAACTTGTCTAAAGCAAGCATCCAAGTCCGTGAGTTATGCCGATCGTTCGGTCTGATTGACACGTGGCGGCTCCATAATCGAGATGCGAGGGACTTCACATTCCACTCACCAGTCCATAACACCAGCTCCCGAATAGACTACATCATGGCGTCTTCTCACTGTCCATTCTCCTGGGGAGCAAGCCAGATCTGGCCACGTACACACTCTGACCACTCAATGGTCACACTGGATGTCTCTTTTGCAGGGGCAACAGTCCCAGGCCTACACTGGAGGTTCAAGCCAGGGTCGCTGTCAGACGCTGTTTTTGCAGAGGAACTTCAACAAGAAATTGCGTCCTTCATTGAGACAAACCAGGGCACACAAGGAAAATGGTATATTGAAGTCGATTTGTAGAGAACTGTCAGACAGTGAGCGCCGACTCAAGGCGTTGGAACTCAGTGCCACCTCTACACCAAACCCCCGAATACAGGCAGAGCTGAAGGAGGAACTCCAAAAATTCAGAGAGACAGCCGAAAGGGAACTAAAATTCTTAAGTCGCAAACACCTAGCCCGACAATACGGAGAGGGCCAGAAACCGGGAGCACTGCTTGCCCGCCTCTTATTAATAGACAAAACCCTGACCCGGGTGGAACGCATCAAAAACCCACAAGGTCATTCAGTTTATTCTGAAAAGGACATTGCCACAACATTCCGTGACTTCTATCAAAACCTGTACAGTTCAAGAGGCGGCTCAGACCCCAGTTCCTTGCAGGAGTACCTGGACGACACTGAATTGTACTGGGTGGATCCAACCCTGCGAGAACCATTGAATGCCCCGATAACGGTAGAGGAAATCGTGGAAGCAATAAAATCCCTCCCGAATTCTAAAGCACCAGGCCCGACGGACTCACCGGGGAGTTTTACAAGGCACATGCAGTCACCCTCGCCCCCATTTTGTTGAGCGTCTATGAGGAATTGATCAAGAGAGGTTGCCTTCCCCCCACACTCCGGGAGGCAAACATAATAGTGTCACATAAAGACGGCAAGCCCGCCGATGAGTGTGCGTCATACAGGCCAATTTCATTAATTAATCTCGACAATAAGATCCTCGCCAAAATTTTAGCCTCTAGACTCCTCCCCCTCATGCCGGCCCTAGTAATCGGAGACCAAGCCGGATTTATCCCGGGTCGTAGCACCACCTACGGTATCAGACGCTTGTTTGGTGTCATTGAGGCCTTAGATCCGACTCAGCAGGCGATTGCAGTGTTTTTAGACGCCGAGAAGGCATTCGCCTCGGTGGAATGGCCATTTATGCTGGCAATGCTGAGACAGATGGGCTTTGGCAACTTTTTCATCAGCCTGGTGTCCCTACTGTATAATGACCCCCGGTCATATGTTATAATGGGAAACTCTAGGTCCTCTCACTTAACACTGGAGCGTGGTACGAGACAGGGATGCCCACTCTCTGCCCTGATTTTTGCACTCATAATGGAACCCCTGGCCTCGAGATAGAGGTGCCATCGATGATGAGAAAGGGTATGAGTGAAAGCTATAGAGTGAGAGGAAGGATGAGAGGTGCTCGGGAGAGGGGTAAGAGAAGGTAGGGTAGGGTGGGTGGTGGGGCTAAAGAGGTGGTAGGGTGGGGTAAAGAAAGAGAGGTAGGGTGTGTGGGGTATGCAGAGTGGGTAGGTGGGGTGCTGAGGGTAGGATGGGTGGAGGTAGAGTTAGGGTTGGTTGGGTGGGGTGGGTAGGGGAGGTGGGGCTAGAGAGTGGGGTGAGGGTGGGTGGAAATACAGAGAGTGGGATGTAGGCTGTGTGGGAATAGGGAGAGGGGGCAAGGTGGGTGGTAGAGTGTGGGTTTAGGGTGGGTGATGATAGAGTGTGGGGCTAGAGGGTGGGTGGGGTAGAGAGAGGGCGTGAGGTGGTAGGTGGGTGTAGAAAGGCAATGTATACAGATATGTCAAGGTACCATTTACGAATTGAATGCAATCTCCTCTATTATATCTTTCCTAACCTGGACTATGCAATCCTTGAGAATATGTATTGCTTTCATTGTTTTGTGAATGTATCTTCTCACATAACAATGGATGTTTCAGGGAACAGTTTAGAACTATCTTTTGTTTCGAAGTACTAATAAAGCATACTAAACTAAAAACAAGAAATTACTTGTTTATTATGGGAACAGTGGAACAAACAAGCCCCCCCCCCTTTTGTGTCTCAGTGGGACGATTTGGGAGGAAACCCGTCTTCTGTCCATGGTAATGCAACCTGTGTGTGTGCCAATGTCAACACGTTCATGTATAATGGTGTGGCTGCAGTACCACTAGTAGCCCACAGATGTCCTCGCGGTAGATCGCATTGAGATGAATCTAGACAGACATCAATGGGCGCTCTGTTGAACTTTGTTGGTTCTAGAGAAAAGTCACTCAGTTATTTACGCTCTAAAATACAACTATGGGCCTCATTACGACCCTGGCAGAACGGGTTAACAGGCTCAGCAAAAGGAGGCGGACCCGTTAAACCCGTTGCGCCATATTACGAGGTCCCCTCGCGGGACCCGGTAAGGACGCCTGGTAAAACCAGGCATCGTTACTGGGTCCCGCGAGGGGAAGAGTGAGCAAACAACGGGCCACTCGTAATCGGCCCATTGTTTGTTCCCTCTCCCATTCCCGTTCAGCCCTATGGGGGCTGAAATGGGATTGGGGAAGGTCCGGGCCTGGGTTCCTGGAGGGAGGAATTACCGGGCCCTCCAAACTCGGAATGGCCCGGTAATTCCCCATTCTGGGAACCCGGACGCGATTTCGGCAGCAGCCATGCTGCCAATAGCGGCATAGCTACCGCTGAGGTCATAATGAGGCCCTATATGTAATAGCAGAATTGAAATGGAACCGACCACCTTGCATACATTACTGAATTTAGCAACTGTTCCTGCACAGAGTGGAGAGGAAAGATCCTATCAACGTTTCTCCCTAACATAACGTTAGCAGAGAGCACAAACAGATCACTTCGCAGCTCCAGAATGTCACACATCACGTGACATGCAACAGTACTCCTGATTGGGAGAAAATACTCTAGAAGAGCCTCTTCTCTGTTCCCCGCCCCCTCACCACCGTCCTATTGGAGTAGCAGGCGAAGAGCTAAAGTTGGGAAACCATGCATGAATCCATGCAACATTCCTATACCACGTCAAGTGTATGAAAGACGATCTCCACGAAACCATGCAACATTCCTATACCACGTCAAGTGTATGAAAGACGATCTCCACTCAGGCAGCCATTCAGATTATACCCTCACGTAGAAGCAGAAGGAGGATGCTACCAGGAAGGGTTCCCACTACCGACATTTCAGAATGCAGTTATGAGTAATATGGATGAACTCCAAAAAGTCTGAAGATGACAGAATGATGTCATAAAGGAGATGTATGAACCTATACCTGAAATGATATGAAAAATACTTAAAACTGACAATGTAACTGAAGTACGAAGAGAAACATGCACCTAAAGACAAAAGTAATTGTGAATATAACAAGATGAAATATCGTGCTAACCATCAACTGTAAATAAGCTGTAACCAAGTTAGAAAAGATACATAGAAACTTGCTAAAATGAGGCATGCGTAAAACATTTAGGACGGCCATTGGATGAAAATGGACGACAGCCCGTTACCTCAAAAGATGAGCCTAGGATTGCAAATTGAAGAACTGATGAAAAAGCGGTTTTCACGTGCAGAATAAGGGAGTACTTTGACCTGGGATCAAGAAGGCGATTTCGAGAGATGGGTGCAAGGCACAAAGGGAGTCGAACGAACAGACCACATGCATAAGACATAATTCTACTAAGATTAGGAGAGACAGGGACATTTCCAAGTGCCAAGTATTGAACAATCAAAAGGGCAAACACCTATGTGAGGTGGACCAAGCAAGTCTCTAAAGGCCAACGAGGGTAATGGCACCCTGTTTAATAAAACAGTCTTAAATATGAAGCTGAAATTGACAAAATCACAGACTCTTAACACGTGACTCACAAGTCGAAAACAAGGGCTATTTATTAAAAACCCAGATGGAGATAGTGGTCTGCTCATACCCCCTCAATGTTCCAGCACAGTGAGCAGACTTCTAGGTCAACTACAAACAGAAAGCCTTGGCTAAGGATCGGCTCGATTACATATGAGGGAGTCATTGGTAAAACAAGAAATTGACTCATCTCGAGCACCTAGGTTTCATTTTTACTCATGTGCTGCTAAAGAAGGCGAAAGTCCAAGGTTGGATGGGGTTGCCAACCAATCATAAAGCCTGACATGCACTTTCACATACAATGTTGCAGTTACAAACCTACTGCCATGTTCTCTGCTATAATCAGTATACTAAGTATGTAGAAATAGCTCAGGGTGTGTCCTACAGAAAAGGGGCAGCCAATGAGATATTAACACTTCTATGATTCGACAAGAAAACGTTCTCCGAAGCCAATCCCTCCCGGTAGAAGGTTTTGCAAAATGCCACGAGGATGATGTCATAAATGACATGCAAAAGTATATAAACCCTGCATAAACAAGTGGTGCGATTATGCATGCATCTATTTTGATAGCTGTCCAACTCCCTGCTTTCTTTCATTGAGATTAAAGCAGTATTTTACCATCTTCCTTGGGTCTGTCCGGTTATTTGGTCTAAGATGTTTACTGGTAAGTCCATCTAGCGCATAGAGGACGCTTCAAAGTGCTGGAGCACATTTGGTAGCGCTGCACATGGCACTGGTCTAACGACCTAGATCTAGGCCCAGACCTGGATAATCCTGTTACCTTTCACTCTCAGAGGTTGCATTACCTGGAACAATCGAAACGTTGCCCTCACAAAAGGAGGCTTTCCTTCTTAGATGACAGCAACAGAACTTTTTTATCCAAACCCGCTCTTCAGCTGCCCTTCTGAATCTACATTTTTTTCTCCAGGGTTTTTTAAGCCGCAATGCTTTTTCCCCCAATTTGGGGTCGGCTCCTTGGGGCCCCCGTTGCCAGGTGTATCTTACACCAGCAACGTGGCCTCCGGAGGAGCTCGCCCTTACCTCCACGAGAAAAAAAGGGACCGAAAAGGAGAAAAGACTAAGAAGGAGGAAGAAGACGACGGACACACAGGACAGTTTAACAAAAGACCCAGGTGAGGAGGAGTTGAGGGAGGAGTCACCAGTGTCAGAGTGACCTTGCACAAGATACCTCAAAGTCGAAGACACTCCTGGAACAACTAGCACGGACAACTTACGTCGAGCAGCAATGTGAGGTTTTGGAAAACAGATCTAGGTGTTCCAGTATCCGCATACGGGGAATTCCGGAAACAGTGTCCGATTCTGCCCTGAGAGAGGAAGTTGCTGGGGTCTTTAGAGGTTTTCTAAACAACCAAGAGGAAGCCGTCATCCCCATGGATAGGATACATCGAGTTGGTCCGAGTAATGAGAAAGCAAGGCACAAATAGTGCAGTTACACAGAAAAATAATGCGGCATATGTCATGAATCGAAACTGGTATAATTTTATGCCGAGAGGCAGAGGAATGGGCCTCGAGGAAGACAACAAGGTGGATTTCAAAACCCTCACGGAAGGGGAGGATTTAAAGGCCAACAGTCACTGCAATGTTGGAGTTTCAGTAAATTGGGACATTTAGCTAGAGTATGCAGAGGCAGGGGAGGCATGCAAAAAGAGAATTGGCAATATTGTATAGATTCACAAGGATATTACGCCCAAGATCACACGCAGCCTCAGGCATATGCACCGCAATCACAGCAAATACAAGAAGTCCCAATGTAGATGCAATCACAGCAGGGGCAACAACAGCAGGCACTGATGCAACAAATACATATATTCCAATGCAACATGCATGTGCATCACAATGGCACATGGATACGGGAGCCACGCAAGTAACTGCACCTAAATCGGGGCGTGTGACTGATAGGAGGGAATCCTTTCACAGGTACGGGGATGGATTTATATCCGCAAAAGGACAGCCCACAGAGCGACTGGATGTGTTCAGTACTATCTGTGACACCAGACCCCAAAGAGGAAACAAGGGTCAAGGTGACGATAATCGAGACGTTTTCATTTGAGCAACTCGTTCCTGTGTCCGCGAGGGAAAATACCCAATGTCAGGTACTGCCATCAATGCGCAGGGAATGGGGATGAGCTTAGTTTCTTCCCCAGATAAATTACCAATTTCTATAAGTGATCATGACATGTCTATGCCTGAGGGCGCTAGAGAGCCACCCAAGATGGCCGCTTCCTGAGAGAGCTCCGTAGGGCTCTAATGAATCCTGATCCATCTTTGCTCCTGTGGTCGCCAAATTAGTCCAGTTTGCCGCTGGGTGCACTCGCAATAACCCGCAGATCATTTTGGGCTAACCCCCAAGCCCGGCAAGCAACCTGATCCCCTGTTACGCTTCCTGGGTCTCGAGGCCTACCAGCCGCCTGTCGTCTGGAGAGGAGATCCCACGGGCGCCCGCGCTGCAAAACGAGGCGGCGTCCGGCAGAGCCGCGCACCGAGCCGCTCAAGAGGGCGGGTAGACGTAGGCCAGACGGCGCCATAGAGACCGAGCGGTCTCCGTCCCCGCAGCGGCCCGGTAGAAGACCTACGGTGCGGAGGCCTACAGCGCCGACAGCCTGCGAAGACCCAGGTAGGAGGACGCTGCTGGGAGCACGCGGGGCGGCAGTTCCGCGGGGCAGGGCGACGCCACCTCTCCCACCCCGAACAAGTCCCCACCCGAGTGCAGCCCGGGAGCCGAGACGCTGTGACGAGGGAGCGGTCCCTCTGGCTCGTGAGCCTCCAACTACCGTGAGACGCGGGCACCCCTCACGGGCTGCGGCTCCGCGATACCACCAGGGTCCTTCCAGCCAGCTCAAGAATCCGACATTCACGACGCTCTGGTGGTCGAACCGAGTGACGCTACCCTCTGGCGCAGCTGAAGCGAGGGAGAGGGACCTGGCCGCGGACCCCATCCGAAGACCGTGGCGGAGGGGCAAACACTGAGCACAGCTTTCATTGGGATTGCTAGATCTAAATCCTCCGAGTGAGTCTACGGCCACATTCTAACCACCCGGTAACATCCGGTCTCCACAGAATCGAGGCACCAATCCTTGCCGGGCTCGTACGGTCACTCTCTTTGACCTGCTTAAGCAAAACCCCAACCTCAGCCACAAACATCTACACAAGCCATCATGGGGAAAATAGACAAAACCCAGACGAAACTACACTTCGAACCTAACTCTCAGCATAAACCCACAACCAGCAGTAGACCTGAATCCCCTGGACTAGAGGCAGCATTATCGGAAGTACAGACACCCCATCAAGACATCAGAGAGATCCTGATGGATCTGAAAGCCGGTATCGGCGGCCTAGGGTGCAAGCTAGACACCTTGTCAACTAAAGTAGACCAACTACAACACAGACTTGATAAACATGCGGACAGGCTCGACAACGTGGAGCAGCGTGTGTCCGACCTGGACGACGGGTCGGCGGCCCTGACCTCTCGAGTCTCCCTACTTGAAACACAGATGAAGACTGTGAATGCCAAAAACGAAGACTTGGAGGGTCGTTCCCGTAGAAACAACATCAGAATTATAGGAGTGAGAGAACAACAACTCCCAGGCAAAATGGAAGATTTCGTGGAACAAATGTGCATCACACTCTTCAGAAAAGAGACATTATCCCAGCTGTTTGTTGTAGAAAGAGCACACAGAATCCCGAATACTAGACCAATACCAGGCACACACCCAAGACCAAGAATAGCAAGGCTGCTAAATTATAAAGATCGTGATGCAGTGCTCCAAGCGGCCAGAATTAAGGGGAAACTACAATACGACGGCGATCCCATTCAATTCTTCCCCGACTTCTCCCAAGCAGTGCAGTTACAAAGGAGATCCTATATATCTGTCAAGCGCCGCCTAGAGCATAATCAAATCGTCTACTCCATGTTATACCCATCGAAACTTCGCATTCAGCACCAAGGGAAAACACAATTCTTTAATTCCCCAGAAGAGGCCAGTGACTTTCTGGACCGGGCCGGCTGTAGACCCAGTGGGAACAACCCGAGGCCCAGGCGCGAAGACCGGGCAAGACAAAATCCCCCGTAATAAAGCACCTCGAACATGGGAAGCTGGCACCAACGTGCCCTTACTTTCCAGACAAGATGACTACCGCAGGAACAAACTCCTGTTGCTAATGGAAGCCCAGCATCCTCTTGGCAGGCTACTAACGCCCCTAGCACAGCAATGTTTGCAGTAAAGTTTTCAAGGGAGGGAATTCCGTGGGCCAGTTGGGGGTTGCCCACACAAGGGAGGGACTTTGGTTCGACGCGTGCACCTTGCTCGCCCCGCTCTCACTCCACAGCGTCAGAATTGTGCGGCCCCGAGGGCCTGAATCTCAAACTCTTGTCTTGCTTCAGTGGCCCCAGCCGTCAGTCGCACCTCTACATCCCGTCGAGCAAGAAACTCGGCTGGCCCCCTGAATGACAACACCAATGCTTAGAATAGCCACCTGGAATATACGAGGTGGCAACCAACCGGCAAAGAGCAGGAGAATCTTCCAATATTTACGCAGGCATAATGTTAACATCGCCATACTCCAGGAAACACATCTCCTGCCTGCAACAGAGTCTCAATGGGCCAAGGCCTGGGGCTGCCACAGGTACTTCTCATCGTAATCATCCTTTGCCAGAGGGGTCGCCATTTTGATCGACAAGAGGTCAAACTTCAGTTTCATCGAGACCCAAAAAGACACCGAAGGTAGGGCCCTGTTGGTAAGGGGAATAGTAGCTGGGAGAGAAATAGTGATCGTAAATTCATATGCTCCAAATACGGATGGCCACGACAACTTCAACTGGGTGATGTCCCAACTCGGAAAGATTAACGCCGAAACCATCATCTGGGGGGCGGATCTCAACACACCTATGGACCCAGCGCTTGACAAATCCCATAATACAACCAGAAACTTGTCTAAAGCAAGCATCCAAGTCCGTGAGTTATGCCGATCGTTCGGTCTGATTGACACGTGGCGGCTCCATAATCGAGATGCGAGGGACTTCACATTCCACTCACCAGTCCATAACACCAGCTCCCGAATAGACTACATCATGGCGTCTTCTCACTGTCCATTCTCCTGGGGAGCAAGCCAGATCTGGCCACGTACACACTCTGACCACTCAATGGTCACACTGGATGTCTCTTTTGCAGGGGCAACAGTCCCAGGCCTACACTGGAGGTTCAAGCCAGGGTCGCTGTCAGACGCTGTTTTTGCAGAGGAACTTCAACAAGAAATTGCGTCCTTCATTGAGACAAACCAGGGCACACAAGGAAAATGGTATATTGAAGTCGATTTGTAGAGAACTGTCAGACAGTGAGCGCCGACTCAAGGCGTTGGAACTCAGTGCCACCTCTACACCAAACCCCCGAATACAGGCAGAGCTGAAGGAGGAACTCCAAAAATTCAGAGAGACAGCCGAAAGGGAACTAAAATTCTTAAGTCGCAAACACCTAGCCCGACAATACGGAGAGGGCCAGAAACCGGGAGCACTGCTTGCCCGCCTCTTATTAATAGACAAAACCCTGACCCGGGTGGAACGCATCAAAAACCCACAAGGTCATTCAGTTTATTCTGAAAAGGACATTGCCACAACATTCCGTGACTTCTATCAAAACCTGTACAGTTCAAGAGGCGGCTCAGACCCCAGTTCCTTGCAGGAGTACCTGGACGACACTGAATTGTACTGGGTGGATCCAACCCTGCGAGAACCATTGAATGCCCCGATAACGGTAGAGGAAATCGTGGAAGCAATAAAATCCCTCCCGAATTCTAAAGCACCAGGCCCGACGGACTCACCGGGGAGTTTTACAAGGCACATGCAGTCACCCTCGCCCCCATTTTGTTGAGCGTCTATGAGGAATTGATCAAGAGAGGTTGCCTTCCCCCCACACTCCGGGAGGCAAACATAATAGTGTCACATAAAGACGGCAAGCCCGCCGATGAGTGTGCGTCATACAGGCCAATTTCATTAATTAATCTCGACAATAAGATCCTCGCCAAAATTTTAGCCTCTAGACTCCTCCCCCTCATGCCGGCCCTAGTAATCGGAGACCAAGCCGGATTTATCCCGGGTCGTAGCACCACCTACGGTATCAGACGCTTGTTTGGTGTCATTGAGGCCTTAGATCCGACTCAGCAGGCGATTGCAGTGTTTTTAGACGCCGAGAAGGCATTCGCCTCGGTGGAATGGCCATTTATGCTGGCAATGCTGAGACAGATGGGCTTTGGCAACTTTTTCATCAGCCTGGTGTCCCTACTGTATAATGACCCCCGGTCATATGTTATAATGGGAAACTCTAGGTCCTCTCACTTAACACTGGAGCGTGGTACGAGACAGGGATGCCCACTCTCCGCCCTGATTTTTGCACTCATAATGGAACCCCTGGCCTCGAGATTGCGCGAATTCCAAATACACAGAGGCCTTAAACTAGGCCCCCACAAATTAATCGTCTCCCTCTACGCCGACGCATTTTTTATTAGTGACCCCAGGGAGAACCTGAACCCGGTAATGAGGGAAGTCATACGATTTGGGCGTATGTCCGGGCTAAAAATTAACCACTCCAAATCGGTGATACTCCCCTTAACCCCCAACACCACGGAATTCGTGGATGACTATGGCTTTAAATGGGAAAATACGAGGGTACGTTACTTGGGTATATACATGTCTCGAAACTATCACGAGATTTATAAAGATAACTATATATCCACGCTCAATTCCGTTCAGGACCGTGTACACAGATGGAAAACTCTGCCGTTAACGCTCTGGGGCAGGGTCTCGCTAACAAAAATGGTTATCCTGCATAAGCTATTGTACTTGTTCGCGAATATCCCGCTGCTTCTCCCCAAATCCTTCCTACTGAAAGTGAAGTCCACGGTTCTAGAACCTCTGTGGGCAGGGAAACCCGCGCGGGTGGCATATAACACCCTGGTACTACCAACGTCGCAGGGTGGACTAGCGCTGCCAGACATAGAGAAATATTACTGGGACGCGCAGGCACATTTTCTGAGCTACTGGTACATGACCCATTTCATCCGCCCGCACGTACAGGTGGAACGAGCGTTGGCTTCACCTGACTTGCTCAGCGCCGTTGTGGTCAGCCAAATCCCAGTTCCATATAATACATTGAACACGGTCCTGGCTACATACACGATCTGGAAAAAGATGGCTGCCAGGTACGGCGTGAGCATAAGATATTCTCCCCTGCTGCCGATCAGGTTCATTCCGGGCATTCCGCTCACGAATGAAAAAGTATTCTTAGCGTGGGCCGACAAAATCAATGTTCATTCCTTTGGCGACATTTTCCCACAGGGCACCTTTCTTACCCCGCAAATGGTCAAAGATAGAGGAGGCAACACTTCCCTAGACACCTTCATATATTTTAGATTACGCCATACCCTACAAAAACTGTTCCCCTCGTTTCCTCAACAACCACCTATATGGGATTTGTTACATAACACTATTCGGGCGGAGGGAGAGGGGAGGTTGGTCTCATTGCACTACAAATCCCTGGTAGCAGACACTATGTCACCCAACGCTAAAACAAAACAAAAATGGGAATCCGCCCTTCAGGAGTCAATAAGTGGCGAGGACTGGTCATATATACTGCGTCAAACTCAAAAGGTTGCAATGAACACACGCTTCAAACTAATACATTTTAACTTTGTACACCAAACGTATTATACCCCTGTTAAGAAGCACCGACATCACCCGGAGGCATCAGCTCAATGCGAATGCTGCTCAGCGATGCACGCAGATTTCTTCCACTTAGCCTGGGATTGCCCGGGTGTTCAACGCTTCTGGGTTTCGACGTTACAAATGATTGCTGATATAATTGGTGAACAGGTAGCCCCGCAACCGTTGGCACCCTTGCTCGGCCTAACCAAATACCTGCAACCTGCATCTCGCAGACTAGCGGCCCTCCTTCTGACACTGGCCCGGAGACGTGTCGCCATGGCCTGGAGCCGTGGGCCTCTGCCCAGCTTCGAAGATTGGAATAGAGACATAACGTATTGTCAAGACATAGAGAGCGACTTTGTTAGAACCCTCCCACTATATGCGCAACCTCCTGACATCTGGGGGGCCATACATCACATATTTGCTAGACTGTACAGCCCCGTCTGACTCAGAAGAAACCTGAACTCGATATAAGCCACTGAGGCGGGAAAAGAGTCACTACAAACTTTTGAACTCTGTGCCAATCGGCATTGAATAAGGAACATTTTAAGGTCTAGAGATGTGGACACTGGAGTGGGGGGGCGGGGATTTGTGGTCGAACCTGTAAATGGGTAATGTTAAGTTCCTTTTTGTTCTTCTTCCTCCTTTCCCCACCCCCTGTTCAGCTGGTCTAATCCCTTTCCTACCTTTACTTGTTGTTACGCTGGTAGGTACGCCAGAATGGCACACCTGTAATTTGAGGTTATGGAAATCTCACAAAATAAAGTTTTTTAAAAAAATGACATGTCTATGCCATTATTATACTCTAGACAAACTCTGGTAACCATACATGGGCTTGACCTGATGACATGCCGACGAAACGTGAAAAGTAACATGATGATATGATTTACTGACGAGGGAATAATGTGTTCAACTCCAGGGATAGATTATGTAAATGTGAGAGAGCTCATATTAGCATTTACATGAAAAAGTTTTACGAGGAGTACCTCTAGATGCAGAAGTGTTTTTTTATAGAGTGACTGTGCTATGATCATGGTTGCCTAAATTGATCGGTAAGCTATTGAGAATACTGGATACATTTGGCCAGAGATCCCTATAGACGACAAGGAAGGGCAAATTATCCATTTAGAACTAGAAGCAGCAATAGTTAGAGAAGAAAGTGTGACGCTTCATGGGAAAGACTATGAGGGAAGGCGATGGAGAACGACGATCGCCATAAATGAAGGATATATGTTGACACACTTGACAGACTAGGAGCTACTTAGGGAGGACTATTCAAATCATGAGTTTGTATTTCTCATAAACCCCACTTAGTGGACCAAAGTAGAGAATGTAGAAATACTGCAGAGAATGGCATTGGTAAAAAAGAAGCCACCATTATTTCAGGAAGATTTGGAAAAGATACCAAGTATCTTATGGACTTCAAGTCCATATGACGTTGGCTTATTGAGAGGAGTAGGAGCAATTAAAATTAAGCTTCAACCAGGAACAATTCTGCCACGTGCAAAGCAGTATCCCATGTCCAGCGAGGCAGATGAAGGTATATTCGAAACCATATCCGCTTTAACGAAGCAAGGTATTTTGCTACCATCTGATTCCCTGTGTAGCATGGCTGTATACACTGTCAACAAATCAAAGGTGGGGTCTTGAAGATTGATTTAGTACCTTCGCCCTCTGAACAATATAGTCGAAGCAGAGTTTCCCTTAGTTCCAAATCCTGCAACAATATGTTGCAGTATCCCATCGAAAGTGAAGTATTTCACTGTTGTAGATTCAGAAAAATACATTTTTCTCAATTACCCTTCATGAAGACTCAGAAGATACAACTTCCTTTTTGTATAGAACGAATCGCCTGAAACACACTCTTTTCCCCAAGGGTACTGCAAGTCCCCATCATTTTTTAATAGAGCCCTTCAGATGGACTTGGATAATGTACAACTTGAAAGTACCATTATTCAATACGTTGATGACATTTTACTGTGCAGTGAGAAAAAGAAAGTGCCGAGACAGCTGTGAAATTTATGACTATACTGGCAGATAAGGGGTACAAAGTAGAGAAGGAGAATTTACAATATTGTCAAGAGGAAGTACTACACGTAAAGACAGTTGCTCTTGCACGAGGGAAGAGAAGAAACGTGACACCTGAAAGGGCAGAGGCTATTATGAGAACTCAACAGCCAAAAACAGTGCGACAAATGCAAACATTTTTAGGCCTATGGAATTATTGCAGGGCCTGGGTCTTTGATTATAATACGTATATTCGTTCACTTTCAAAAGGACTCAAAGAGCCACAGATGGCTATAAATAAAATAATATGGACAAAAGAAATGACTGAGGGATTTGAGGAATTAAAAAACACAAACAGCACAGCTCCTGTGTTAGGAATTACAAAACTACAGTGAAGAATTGTACTTATTCTCTCATTCAATTGGGGGAAGTTATGACAGCAGTACTTATAAATAAAAACAACCCTAGGACATGGTCACAAACCATTGGCTTGTTATAGTGGGATCCAGTCATGAAGAGACATTATCCTTGTGAGCAATCTTTAGTCACAGCTGCATTTGCAATTCAAAAAGCCTCAAGTATAACCATGGGGTTTTCAGTAATGTTCTCCATAGAGCACGCATAATTTTCCATTCTAGAGAAGCCTAAAAGTACATTGATCATACAAAGCGCGTAAGGGTATGATGTAATTATCTCAATCAGTGCAATTCAAATTAGGTGTAGCACAGTGAATCCAGCAATGTTTATAGCTGAACCAGTGGGAGAAGATGACGATGTGTATGACTGTATAACGTATACTTAATGTTACGATGGTATTCCCCGAGTTAGAGAGAATGCTCTAGGAAGGGGAGGAAGTGACTTTCATTGAAGGATCAGCGAGAATTGATCAGAAGACGGGGGTGAGACATACTGGATCAGCAGTGGTAAAACTGAAACGAGACGGCAAATTTGAAGTAATGATCAGCAGAAGATTATCGCCAAATTACTCCGCAAAGGCTGCAGAATTAGCAGCGCTTATTGATGCGCAACGCAGCTTTGAGGATGAGGAAGTGACTGTGTACTCTGACTCTGCCTATGTGACGTCAACTGTACATGTAAGAAAAGGAGGGGGCTTCCTCCACGCAGACGGCACTCCAGTGCAACATGCAAGCTCATTAGAAAAACATATTGAAGCACTGAGTTTCCCAGAGACCATAGCAATCATAAAATGTGCAGCACATTCAAAGGCAACAGATTTAATTTCTCACAGAAACGAAGCCGCAGATTTAGAGGCCAAAAAAGCGGCCTGTACCCCAACCACATTTGAAAGTGAAATATAAAATATAAGGCAGACAACAGGGCGATGCATGCTGGTCAGGGATGGATTTAATATGACGTCCATTGTACAGTTAATTGAAATAGAAGGACAAGCAAGAGAAGGAGTTATGGAAAAAACATGGATGTTCTCTATTCCCTACTGAGGCAATGTGGAAACATAGCACTGGAAAGCCAGTTATGCCTTAAGCATTATTGAAGGTAGCGTTGGAACAGCTTCACTAGCCAGTGTATGCGACTCGAGAAAATCTAGCTGCTACTACTGCAGAACAATAGTTCATAGCAAACCTATTTGAACATGTGGCACAGTTAATTCTAAATTGTATTGTGTGCCAGAAATGTACTGCAGGACACACTTTGCAAACAGAGTAGTAATCCCGAGACCAAACTGACCTTTTCAGCATCTGCATATAGATGTTGATATGCTGCAGACTTGTAATGGGTATAGATATATGTTAGTTGTAGTATGTGCCTTTTCCAGATGGATTGAGGTGGGTACATGCACGCACCCCGATGCTGCGTGGGACGCCAAGTTACCTGTGCGTGAAGTATTTCCAAGATGGGGTGTATGCAAAGTTTTACAATCCGACAATGAGCCGTACTTCACAAATGAACTATTCAAAAATATAGTTTTACTATTAGGCATAAGACACAAGTTTGCATCAGCCTATCATCCGAAATCAAATGGTCTTTTGAAAGAAAGAATAGTGTAACTGAAGATCACTTTAAAGAAGGGATGGCTCCGTTGCCTACCCCTTGCGCTTTATGCTCTGGAGAATCAGTCTGGTTCAGATAACCATTTGACTCCTCACGAGTTGGTGATTGGGCGCTGGAAGAGAACTTCACTCACTACCCCAAAAAGGGCAAATACAGATGCCCATAGGGTGGCGAGGGCTTTAGGAGATGAAATGGATGATTATTTGAAAAAGATGACTGAACATGTTTCTTTTTATATTTCAACAGCTCCAAAAACGATAGGAGGGGTCAAGGAGAAATAAAAAGGATATTCAGCCCATTGATTTGGACAAAACACTCAAGCCTCTCAGCTTGTATCAAGGGGACCAGATGCTGGTGTGCAAATGTATACACACCTGGAATAACCCCTACTTTAAGGGCACCCACGAAGTTGAGGAAGTAAGCCATACTACCATGAAATTACAAGGGAGGAGAGCATGGATTCACTTACATGACGTCAAACCCTGTAAAGGAGAAACCTTGACCTCTCTTGCATATACCCCTACTGAAGCAAGTGAAGAATTTCAGCGGGTACAGACAAGATCCATCACCAAAAGTCAAGACAAATCAAGGCGAGGGAAGAAGAAGTAAAACTTTTGGATTAGGGGTTCCTAAGGACTGATGGGCGTGCAGTGATCCTTGAACACCTTCCTTAGAGTAAGACAAGAAAGACAATGGGACAGTAGCACTAAAAGCCAGAAGCAAAAAAGAATACTTT
This sequence comes from Ambystoma mexicanum, assembly GCF_040938575.1. Classification (NCBI taxonomy): domain Eukaryota; kingdom Metazoa; phylum Chordata; class Amphibia; order Caudata; family Ambystomatidae; genus Ambystoma; species Ambystoma mexicanum. Next base: position 565,214,760 of record NC_090933.1, read on the forward strand.
ATTTCTATGTACCTATTGTACACACATTATTCCTCGCAGTTTTTTCTTATATCCTACAATCTTATCCACCTCTGATCAGAAGACGCACAAATATTGTGACATTTCTCGGAAACCTGAAAATTAACTATAGCTTTGAGAATTATATTTGTGAATATTTTGCAGGTTTTATTATCAATTCATGAGTTATTAAGAAATCGATAACTTTGGCATATTGAAAAGGATTAGAGGAATGGAAATGTTTCAAGAAGAAATGTAGCCCCACAAAAGAAATTCACTGTACGAAGAATAATTACTGCCGTATTTTGTGGTATTTTGATTTTAACTACTATATTTATTAGGTTGGCATTCACACATAATAGACAGTGATGAACAAGAAAATAAGACATCTAGTATTGTCCCCATTAAGAGTCCAAAAACCCCACTGATCTCCGATATTAACAAAATTTCTCGAAAAAGGAGAGGCATTGAAGAAGATAATGAAAGCATAAATACAGATTCAGACAGAATGGCTCATCTAGCTAACAACCTATGGCACCAGCACATGAGGGAGGTGAGAGAGAACATCGGAAGAAGGCTATGTTTGCTCCTTACTACCATATGCCATGAATGCGGCAAGAACATTTATTGCAAGGGAAATGCCTTCACATGATGCAAAATGTCTCAGTCACCTGGAAGCATGCACCACCAATTTGAGGAAAATTTGAAGAAAAATGGGCATCTCTAAGATGGCGATCAAGACAGTTTTCCATACGGAGACAAATGGAGACTGGATTGGGATGGACAAGCTAAAAACTCATGTATCCGTCCCAGTTTGAAGACCCAATAAAAACTGTTGAAAAAAAGAATGAATTGCTCAGACATGACGGAAAAATCAGGAGAGCCAGGATGCTGGGAAACAACACAGCTGTTGGTGTATGGGCGCGTAGCAACCAGTACTGGATGGGAAGATAGCCTAATATTGTGCCCTGCACACTGAGATACCAACGGGTGCCTCACCCGCTAGTCCTCGGGGGACTTGTCATCCAGGTGGTAAGAACACAGCCATGTTCCTGGGGGTGGACCAATGCAGGAGGATCACCGGGGTGAGGGTCTTCGGGGAGGGGTGAGGCAGCCGATGGTGAGGCGCAGTATTCCCACCTTTTTTGTTCATCTAACCCATCCTATTTTTTAGGATTCTCGAAGGTCCCGACTCCCCCCGCCCTTTTTTACACAAACACTGGGCCGAGGAAGAGTGTGACTGAGAGTAACAAGGCTAACTCTCATACATCGTACTGGACATGTCCCGTTAATCGGGTCAGGCAAAGACAGGCACTTGACTTTAAGTGCATACACCTAAAACCAATTAGCTCTCCTCACAGGGATAAAAGGCAGAACTTGGAGAAACACTCTGAGCAAGGCGGAACACAAGTACGAGCAGCACATCCGGGGCAAAGGGAAACCTGGGGCAAAGGGAAACCTAGTGGAGCAGAGCGGCAGACCAAGGGACAAGAGCAGGGTGTCAAAAACCCCAAGAGTTCCCTACTGGAGGTCGTTTCCTCAGACAGGCCCCGAAAGACACGTGGAGAAGGACAGATCCCACATCAGAAGGCTGCATTATGTTTCAGGGACGCCAGAGACCCTCCCGGGTGAATGGCAGAGTTAGGAAGGCAAGGCCAAGCCTGTGGTAGTAACCCTGACTCGTGAATTGGAAATCGTAAAACCAAGAAAGAAATGCACACAGCCGGTGAGTTGGCAAGCAACCCAAGAGACCAGTGTGTGTTAAAGATTGAAGTGGCACCATTATATTGCAAGTGAAGGCTGCACGCATGTGGGTGAGATGCAAAGAAAGGCATACCTGTGAATGAACTTTGAAGTAAGGATAGCTGTGAAACAGAGTGGTCCGGCAAAAGGAAGTAACCCCTCGAGACTCTACATGAAAGGTGCTTGTTAATAATGATAAAGCGAATGAACAGCAAAAGCGAAGTGAGCAAAATGAACTCCTAGAGAAGGGGATAGTGAAAGTTGAACCTTGCACTTTTAGTCGAAGTCGTCCTGCAAAGGGCTGTAAGGAAAGCCACATACATTTGAAAGTCTTTGACATCCGAAAGACATCTGAGCCCACCTGACGGAGACCCGAAGTCTAATAAGCTTGGGGAAGGGAGCCCCCTTGCAAATCTTGTTGAACTGTGTTCTGAAGAGGTCTGAGCCTGACAGAGGGGGCCGACATGAACCTTTTGTTGAAACAATATATGTAAGTCTGGAAATAGACTTTAACGTGGAAGGCCAGGCGGGCCCCGATCCATGTTTTGGAACTATCTATTGTGTTGAAAACCCAAGCCACAGAGTGTCATCCTGCCTACAGGGACCGCCTTACTCTGTGTGGTATAACATGGGGACGAGAGCTGATTCAGCTACATTTATTCTTTCAAACACTGATTTCTCCTTTACATACATTTCTCCTTAAAACACTTTTTGTACAAGAGATAGGGAAGGCATTATGTTTTGCTAGCATAGGAAAGTTTGATTTGACGGACTGCACTAGGGCTGTTTTTTTTATCGTTTCATGGTCAAGACTACTCCCATTTTAGCTATAGGGCAAAGTAGGAGTTTTTCCAACCCCAGAAACTTCAATAAAGGTTTAACAAATTGTACCTATTGTACCAGTGTAATACTTGTGATACAATGCCTCCCCTACAACACTTATTGAAGAAAGGAGAAATCTGCAAGGTGCAAAAGGTGAATGTTCAATGCCTAGAATCATGGGCCAAGCAGGCAAAACTACTAACCTGGGTTGAAAATGAAGCAGGCCCAGTGCATATATTGCAAGTGAAGAATGCGACAACCTGCTTCAAGAACGATGGCAAGGTCTATGTTGGAAAGACTAAAGGTTGTGAAAAATAATTGAAGCACCAGGAATTAATGGAGGAACGGCAGAGCTAATGGAACGATATTGGGCTTGCGGAACCAGAGCGTTCATACAATTACCTAAAGACTGGGGAGGAGTGTGCTCCATTGTAATGGTACACGTCCCAGCATCAGTGATTCCCCAAAGTGACCTCCATATTGCGGAGTTTCCAAAAATGAATGAGTAACTAAGAAAAAAGAGATGACTGCATCTTATGTTGACTAACAAGAGAGAACTATTTCTAATTGTTAGGTAAGATTGTCATAGCAATGAAATCTTCCTGACCTGTGTCAACCCCAGAACTTTTTGGTTTTTGGTTTACTGGTGGATTCTTTTTCCCTGAACCTCAGTGAGTGGGAACCTTTTTCCACACTCACAGAATCTTTTACTCTTTTATGGGTGTAATTTTTAAGACACTCTATAGTATCTTTTTAATGTTATCCTCTTTCACAACTTTTGGAACATACTGCCTATTGTTGCTGGGTTGCCCTCGGGGCTCCCCATTTAACTTTCCCTGGCCAACCTTGTGAGAACTACAGTTCCCAAGGGTAGAAATGATCTTTGGATCCCTTTTACATTTTATTAGATGAGACCAGCACACCCCACCTTATGTGGAGTGCTGGGGAGATACAATGTATCCCCTTTCTCCATTTAACTAACATTTATGTTACAGGGACAAGCTTACCTTTAGTGGCAATGAACATTTAAACTAATTCGGTGCACCTTTTCCGCGGGCTGTTTCCGCAGCCCCTTCAAAGGCACCCATGGATGCTCATTTTACCAAAATGGCCCCTTTCTTCTTTTGTCACCAATTTAGTGTTTCTTGTCCTTTCTTGTTCCTTCCCCTGACATACAGGGCGGGAAAATCCTTTGTGTTAACTTTATCTTCGGCGGGAATCCTGTGAGTGTCTGTAAAGGCAGGAAGCGAGGGAGGAGTCCAAAACTCTGCAGCCCTGCATCTTCCAGCCTGCCTGAGAGAATCCAGGTCAAACTGGGAGGCTGTCTGTCCTGAAAGGACTGGAAAACGCCTGGTTTGACTGTTGCATGGCTGTTTGATTGGCTGGGTTCCTGCATAAAAGTCTGATCCTGGAAGCTGAAGAGGTAGTCAACCACTGGAACCATCACGAAGAGGATGATTAAGAAAACGCGGCTGAGACGATTTCCAGCAACCGCGAGCCTGCTGTTACCCTTCCTTCCAATCAACCTGGGGACTCCAAAAATGATGACCCCAACCCAGAGCCTTGCGAGACCCACTAGACTCAAGACGACCTGCATTTTGAGCCATCCCACGTTGTGCTGTGACCTTGCGGGCTGCAATACCCCAATGCCCAGGGACCTTGAGCCCTTGTGCGGCGCACAGTCTTCCAAATTCCAAATCTTGCTGAAATTTTGTGGGCATCCTGCTGGACCTCCAGAGACGTGAATCAAGTCTGAAATGTCCCCTCACCAGAGTGCTGGACCTTGCAAATGACAAGAATCTGACCAGCAATATTCTGTCTTCTTTTGTGCTCCTGAAAAGGCACCAAATCCACAGAGCTGCGTCCAGCCATGAAGAACCCCTTGCCTGAAGCCTTCGGTGTCAATCACTGATGAAAAATCCCATTCAGGGTTTTGTCTTCTGTCCTCCTGACGTGAAATGCACTGCCTGGGTTTTTGGCTGCAGATCCTGAAGTTATCCCTCCTACTGCAAATTCTTCTTCTGTGCTGAGGTACTGTGCTAGTTTGGGTATTTACTTACCTGAAGTCTCTTGTGATTCCTATGTAGTTTTGGGGTGTTTTCTGTGATTGGGAGGTCTCTCGACCAATTCACCCAGGCCCACTGTTGCAATCCTACTAGGATTAAACTGAAGTCCCTGGACCCTCAACTAACTCTAAAGTAAAATACTTACAGGTCTGAACAGTCTTCCTCTGGAACGCGGAACTTTTCCTACAACTGGGCCCCATCTCACCCTGCCTACAGCTGGCTCCTAGACCACTAGGGTCCCACTTCTGCCACCGAGAGAACTCATCTACTAGAATTGGGAAGGGCTGGATACTTTAAGGGGTCTGCCTTGAAAAGAAAACCAAGTGTTGAATGGTTACTTCCCTGTAAATGAATTACTTGGTAACTGTAGCTCTGAGAGTGTACAGTTACAACAAGTTATTACTTACCTTAGATTCTGCCATTCTGACAAGTATATATAGGATTTACTTAACTTGAAGAAGCTGTGTGCCTTCTTAAATAAGTATTCTCTAAGTCTTACTTCCCCTAGAAACTGTCTCGCCATTCTAACAGAAAGTAGATAGAAGATTAACTTACTCATCGGTGAATTGGGTTCCCCTCTTCCCAAAAGTAATACTATTGGTTTCACTTTATTATTCCTGTTAGGATAATTATATGAGGGTCCCCAATTGGATCTTGCTTCCCCCGACTTTCTGTTAGCCTTAGGTTATACTTACCTTTAAGTTGCTGATAACTTCTTTTGAAAAGTGTATAGGTTTTACCTACCTTGTGTTAGCTGTGTGCCATCCTAAAACAGGTTTAAGAGTTATTGCTTACATTCATCTGTTTTAAAGTGATCTGAAAAGCAAACTGTAATAATATATAACAGCATAAGGTTTACCCGCCTAGAACAGCTGTGTGTCATTCTTGAAAAGGGTTCTTATGTGTAGCTAACTGTGGTCTGTCTGGAGCCATCCAAAAATAGTGTAAATATGTTCTTACTGATCGTACACAGTGTTCCACTGAGCTGAAAAGTAAGTATAATTGTATATTACACACCAAGGTCCAACTCCCCTATGAAGACTCTGTTATCCTGATTCAGAGTTATAGGTTTATACTGTTCCTGGAATAGGTGTTCCACTAGTCTGATCAGTATATTGTCCAGTTGACTTACTATGTGAATTCTTGCTGCGAGTAACAGTACAACTGCTAGGGTCTACTACCCTGTATTACTTTAAGTAATCCAAAAGTAACTATTGTTTTTGACTTCCCTAGATCTACTGTTAGGTGTTCCAAAGTAAGTTATATGATTTGGTCCCTGTACCTTTAAGCATAGTGTTTTTCTATAATATGTTTACATGATCTGTGATAGTACTCATTTCCCCAAGATGTCTCTGGGCCTACCTGTATTTAAATAAACCATTTATTTTTACAATACATAGTGCTTCCTTGGACAATATTTGTATTACAATTTCTTTGTACTGATTCTACAACCCACTCTCTTTCCTAAGATAAGCCTGGCTGCTCTGTCTACGTTACCATATACACAGGTTGTACAGCCTTATATTAAGAGTGGAGTCTTGTACTGTTTTAGTTGAATGGTTTTATGAAGCCCTTAGCTGGCCTTCAGAAAAGCTGTCCCAACACTCATCAAAATCAATAAAGTCTTATGAAGATATTCTGGATTAAATCAAATTATTCAGTAAGGCTGCCATGATAATGACATCTATATTTACACCAGGACTCCAAGCAGCAGTGAATGCCAAGTGGTTACAAATCACTAGGTGGGAATTGCTGCATGTTCTGGATCTAATAACAGCAATGGAAGGAGGAGTTTGTGCCAAGGTCGGGCATCTCACTGGATGTTTATACCATTTCATGATGGAGAAAATGGAATCCTTATAGAAGCAATAACGATGTTAGCAACCATGCACACAAAGATGCAAGAGGAAGCTGATGAGACAGCAGGAGACTATTGGTTCTCAACTCTGTTTTCATGAATTCCATCTCGGTCAGTGAATGCTTTTAAATTACTAAGAGCCATACTTGTGGCAAGTACTTGAGGAACCATTAAGAAGAGTTCACGTGCACCTCAAGGAACAAGGTTTAACTATCCCCAAGGTCGGAAGAGGTATGTGGGACGACGGATATTCTGTTCACCAGCTGGGGATTGTCGATATATGAATTGGAGTGTGGATGAAAATATAAAAAATGCAGGTCAACTGAGGAGGAGGAGGGAGACGAAAATATGGGTCCCAAAGAAAAGAAAATATGATGAGATGATAGAAGATGAAGCAGCAATTGCAGAAGAAGAGGAAAAGAGTATTTGACCAGATGGGAGAAAGTAGAGGAGCAGGTGGATGCCTCTCCTCTAAGCACCGCCCCCTTACCACCATACTATTGGAGTAGCAGGTGAAGAGCTACAGTTAGGAACCCATGCATGAATCCATGCAACATTCCTATACCGTGTAGACTGTATGAAAGACTATGTCAACTCAGGCAGCCATTCAGATTATATCCTCAAGTAGAAGCAGAAGAAGGTTTGTACCAGCAAGGGTGTTCACTACCAAGATGTCCGAATGCAGTTATGAATAATATGGATGAACTCTTAGTAAAGTCAGAAGATGACAGAATGATGTCATAAAGGAGATGTATGAACCTATGCTGAAATTATATGAAAAATATTTAAAACTGACTTTGTAACTGAAGCACAAAGAAAAACGTGTACCTAAAGACAAAGTAATCGTGAATATAAGAAGATGAAATAACGTGGTGACCAATAACTAAATACGCTGTAACGCAAGGCAGAAAAGATACATAGAAGCTTGCTTAAAAGACGTATATACAATGTTTAGGACGCCCACTGTAAGAAAAGGGACGATGGCCTGTGTCATGAATCAACCCGGTTACCTCAAAATACGAGCCTAGGATTGCAAATTGAAGAACTGATGAAAAGAACAAGTTACTTTCTTACCTGGTAACGTTCTTTCGATGGGATGGTCCGACGACGTATTCCATATCTATGACAGGTAATGTCCACAGCTGTGCTGCTTCAGAAAATCTTTGGCGTCTGCGTCCTGCGTCGATGACGTCGATGCGCCATCCCCGAGGACCTCCTCTGACAGCCGACGTCACCCGATGTGATAAGTAGGACGCACGACGCCCATAGCCTCAGTTATAGTTTTTTCCCCAGAACGTGTGCCACCAGATGTAAAGAATAGGAACTCCCCTCTGCGGTGCAGTAGACGCAGCCACTCCTCTGGTAGAATGGGCCCGCAAGCCAAGCGGAGGGTCCTTACCCGCCAAGCGGTAACACTCGGAGATAGCTAAAATAATCCAACCATACAAAGTCTGTTTTGTCACAGCTTGTCCCAAACGCTTTCCAGCGTAACCAATGAAAAGTTGATCGTCCACTCTGACCCGGGACATGCGTGAGATATAAAAGCTCAACGCTGTCCTAGGATCAAGCCTATGGAGCCTCTCCTCTTCCTTACCAGGATGTGGAGGAGGATAGAACGCCGGAAGAACAACCTTCTGGCTCAAATGAAATTCCGAAACCACCCTCGGAAGAAAAGAAGGACGAACTCTAAGGACAACCCTGTCCTTGTGAAACACAGTGAAGGGTGGCTCAACTGAAAGTGCCTGTAATTCACGGACTCACTCACTCTGCGAGCGGAAGTAAACGCAACCAAAAACACAGTTTTCAGAGTTAACAGCCTCAAAGGGCAAGAATGCAAAGGCTGAAACGGAGCACCCATAAGAAACTTAAGAACAAGGTTCAAATCCCAACCTGGCGCCAAAAAAGGTGACGGAGGGAACACATTAGTGAGCCCTTTCAAAAACTGCGAAATTAAAGGAATCTTAAAATAGGAACACTCTTCAGACGAGGGCTTAAATATGGACAGCGCCGCCAGGTAACCTTTAATGGTCCCCACTTGCAAGCCCTTGTGGGCCAAAGAAAGCAAAAAAGACAAAACCATGGGAATGTCGCATTCAAAAGGATCCACATTCTGAAATCTGCACCAGTCGCAGAACTTTCTCCAACGGCAATGGTACAGAGACTTTGTTGCCGGCCGCCTGGCCGAAAGCAACACCTGCATCACGTCTTCAGGGAGGTCCCAATCCTTATACCTCAACCTTTCAGAAGCCAAGTGTGAAGATTGAGGGATCTGACCTCTGGATGGAGAACCTGACCCTCCTCCCGTGAGAGCAGATCGTCTCGGTAGGGAAGATGACGTGGAGGGCAGATGGACAAGTCTAGAAGGTCCGGGTACCACGTCCTCCGTGCCCAAGCTGGAGCAATGAGGATCATCCGGGAACCGGACCTCCGTAACCTCTGCAACGCTTGCGAGATGACGGGGACTGGAGGAAACTCGTACAGCAGTGGGAATGACCACTCCACCACAAACGCGTCTCCTAGGGCTCCTTTTGGAGGAAATTCCCGCGAGCAAAACCTTTCGCACTTCCGGTTGACACTGGAGGCGAAGAGATCCACTTGAGGGGTCCCCCCGAAGGGCGAAGATCTCCAGGAGAATCTCCTGAGCCAGCTCCCACTCGTGAGAGATCGTGCTCTGCCTGCTCAGAGCATCCGCCGTCTCGTTGTCGTCTCCGGCCAGATGAACTGACGAGATCGAAACTTCCTGCTGGATGGCCCAGAACTCGAGCTGCATCGCCTCCCTGCACAGCGGAAGTGACCCTGCCCCCCCTTTTTGTTGAGGTAGTGCATGGCCACTGTGTTGTCTGTCAGAATCAGGACACTCTTCCCGCGCACAGTCGGCAGAAAAGCCTTCAGGGCTAGCCTGACGGCCCTCAGCTCCAACAGATTGATATGGAGTCTGGACTCCGACGGAGACCAACGACCGTTGACGGCCAGCTCGTTGGCATGAGCTCCCCATCCTGTGAGGGATGCGTACGTCACGATTGTCACCTTCGGCCAGGGCAGCCAAAATGGGGCACCCTTCATCAGAATGCCCTCGACGGCCCACCACAGAAGGTCCCGGGCTACCGAGGGCGGCACCTGAACAGGGTCCGACAGCCTGCCGGAGGATTGAGACCACTGGAACTTGAGCGCCCACTGCAAAGATCTCATCCGCAGACGAGCCTCTGGCACCAGAAGAATGCAGGATGCCATGAGGCCGAGCAGTCTCAAGAGCCGGACGCTGGGAGAGTCTGGGCAAACTGAAACTTGTGCACCATCTGCTGAATGTGAAGAGCCCTCACCTGAGGAGGAAAACACTGCCCCAGGGACGTTTCGAGCACGGCTCCGATGTACTGGAGCCGCTGCATTGGTGTCAAATGGGACTTCTTTAAATTGAGGGAGAAGCCCAGCCTGTGAAGGGAGTGGCAGGTGACGGACAGATGATCCAGGACTTGCTCGGGAGAGCTCCCCCTGATCAACCAATCGTCCAGGTAGGGGTAGACGTGAATCCCCCTTTTCCTGAGATGCGCTGCCACCACCACCATGAGCTTGGTGAAAACCCTCGGGGCGGAGGTCAATCCGAAGGACCCGAAACTGAAAGTGCGAGTCGCCAACCGCGAACCTCAGGTACTTCTTGTGCTTGGGATGGATTGGCACATGGAAGTAAGCATCCTTGAGGTCGAGAGACACCAACCAGTCCTGAAGTTGAAGGGCCTGGACGACTTGAGAAAGAGTCACCATCTTGAACTTGTCCTTCCTGAGGAGTTTGTTCAAACCGCGCAGGTCCATGATGGGTCTCAATCCCCAGTCTTTCTTTGAAATACAAAAATAAGGGGAATACCATCCCTTGTTCCTCTCCGCTACAGGCACCAGTTCTATGGTGCCTTTCTCCAGCAGGGCTTGAATTTCCTGCGCAAGGAGCGGATCTGGACTCTTCAAAGAGAGGTTCCCTGGTGGATTGTCTTAAGGCCTCTGCCAAAAAGGAAGACAGTAGCCGTGGGTTATGATCTCCAGAACCCACACAGCCGAAGTAATGGCTTGCCACTCTACAAGATGCTGCGCCAGCCTTCCCCCAACCGGCAAACCATGGGACTTGGCCTCATGACTGAGTGGTAGCGGCTGCGGCGTTGCCTGAGGGCAAAGAGGCAACTGCCCGAGCGGCCTTGGCACCTCGAGTACCTTTGTTTCCGCCTCTGGCACTCTTACGATGGCCTTTTTGACTGCTAGCTCCTCTCGCTTTACTGAAGGACGAGTAATAGCGAAAGGAACCTCCTCTCCATTGATGTCCCCTAGGACGAAAAGGCGGAGGTTGGCGAACTGCAGCGCCCAACGACTTTGCTGCAGCTTTGGAGGTCTGCAACCTCTCAAGGCTCTCGTCAGCCTTGCTGCCAAAAAGGTGTTCACCGGCAAAGGGCATGTTGAGGAGGCGGGACTGCACATCAGGAGCGAACCCAGACTTCCTCAACCACGCAAACCTGCGCATTACGGTGCTCGCCGCCATGGACCGGCTGACACAATCCGCCAAGTCCAAACCCGACTGAACGGCCTCACACATGGCATCCTTGCGATCCTGAACCATAGCAAGGAAACCATCCCGTTCGTCCCCTTCGGGAATATGATCAGCCGCTAATGCAACACAGTTCCACAGAGTGTGAGTGAAACGAGACAAGGCACATATAGAGTTGGCCGCCTGAAGCGCCATACCCCCAGAAGAAAACACTTTCTTCGCCCAGCCATCAAAACGTTTGTCGTCCCTATCCTGAGGGATGGTAGGATACAACGCCTGCTTTGCCGGGGCCGTAGCCGCCTGCACCACTAAACTCTCCGGGGTGGGGTGCCTAGACAAGTAGCAGGGGTCGCTACTGGCTGGACGGTATTTTCGCGAGTAAGACTTGCCCACTGCCGGGAGACTCTCCGGAGCAGTCCAAGCCGCCGCCACCCTTCTCTGCAAAGCCATATGAAAAGGCAAAACCGGGTCAGTGGGTGGACCGAGATCAAGGATGTCCATGAGATCATCCTGAATGAACTCCCCTGGGGGAGCTGACCAACCCAAGTACTCGGTAACCCGAGACATGAGGCGCCGACATGACGAATCGGCATGAGTGCCAGGCTCCGGCCAACAAAACTCCACCTCCGGAGAGGTGTCCAGTCCACTGGCATCATGCAGCGACTGCCTCAGGTCATCAAACTGGCTATGGCCCGAGATAAGGTCATCTGGAACCGTAACCGGAACCAGGCCGCCATCAGAGCCTTCATCACCCTCTGAAATGTACTCCAGGCGGGGAGAGGAAGACCTCTGCGGACCAAAGCAGTGCCGGACCTTAGCCATAGCCTTCCTGGGGGGAAACCCTGTGCCACGGGGCCCCTCCGACATCACCGCCTCGAAAGGCGTCGAACGAATCGGCGCCGACGTCAGCTGCAACGCCCCCAGCATCGGCGGCGCCGCCACAGTCCTCGAAGCCGGAGCTCCGAGCGTGTCTCTCGACAACCTAGGCGCCGACGGCACAGGATCACGCGGTCTCGAGCATATCGAGGACCGGGACCTGGAACGGGCATGGCGGGAACGGCTACTCTTGTCCGAGCGGGACCTCTCCCGCGAGCCGTGCCGACCACCCGAGCCCGAAGGCGTATGGGTGGTGTCTCTCGACCGGTGCTGACCGACCCCACTCGAAGGCGCAGACGGACCGGTGCCCTGCGATTCCAGAATCCCTAGCATCTGCTTCCCGAAGGAAGCCCATTCTTCCGGTGTCGCTTGCATGGAGGGATAAGCGACCCGCCGACGGGTGGAGTCCTCGGAAGAGGACGGGGAAGGCGACCTATGCTGCGCTTCCTGGAATGCCTAGAAGAGGCAGAGGAGTGGCGAGACCGTCTCCTGGAAGGAGACCCACCGGACTTCTGACGACGCGGAGAGTCACCCCTCGAGTCATCGGTCGAAAGCCCCGCAGACCTCGACTTCCGGGGCTTAGACACCCGACCTACCGACAGTTTCTTCTTGCGTTCTCGCAAGGCCTTCGCAGTGAGCGACTGGCAGTCGACACAGTCGTCCGTATCGTGGGCCTCCCCGAGGCACCAGAGGCAGGCGTCGTGCGAATCCGTGACCGACATCTTGGACCCACAGACCCCGCAGTTCTTGAAGCCCGGACGCGGGGTCGAAGATGAGAAAGACATCGCCACGGACAGGTCTCCACAACAAACCGAACAGGTTCAACGAACCGAGAATAGAAAACAGCAAACTCCAACGAGTCTATGCGTACCGAGATTCACGAAGCGAACACGTTCGCGGAAAAAACTGAATTGAGGCTATGGGCGTCGTGCGTCCTACTTATCACATCGGCCGTCGGAGGAGCTCCTCGGGGACGGCGTATCGACGTCATCGACGCAGACGCCAAAGATTTTCCGAAGCAGCACAGCTGTGGACATTACCTGTCATAGATATGGAATACTTCGGAGGACCCAATCCCCTCGAAAGCTGTTTTTGCGTGCAGAATAAGGGAGTACCTTAGCCTGGCATCAAGAAGGCTATTTCGAGAGATGGGTGCAAGGCACAAAGGGAGTCAAAGGAATGGACCACATGCATAAGACATACTTCTGCTAAGATTAGGAGAGACAAGGGCATTTACAAGTGCCAAGTATCAAACAATCACGGGGGCAAAAGCCTATTTGAGGTGGAGTTAGCAAGTCTCTAAAGGCCAGCAAGGGTAATGGCACCCCGTTTAATAAAATCAAAATAGTCTGAAATAAGAGGCTGAAATGGACATGCGACACACGTCAAAAACAAAGGCTATTCATCAAAAACCCAGATGTAGATAGTGGTCTGCTGATACCCCCTCAATGTTCCAAAACAGTGAGCAGACTACGAGGTCAACTACAAACAGAAGGCCTTGGCTGAGGATCAGGCCGATGACATACAATGGAATAATTGGGAAAGCAAGAAATGAATGGACTCATCTCGAGCACCTAGGTTTCATTTTTACTAACATGCTGCTAAACAAGCGAAAGTCTAAAGTTGGATGGGGTTTGTCAAGCAAACATAAAGCCTGCCACGCACTTTCACATACAATGATGCAGTTACAAACCTACTGCCATATTCTCTGCTATAACCAGTATACTAGGTATGTAGTAGCTCTGGGAGTGTCCTACAGACAAGGGGCAGCCAATGAGATATTTTAACACTTATATGATTCTATAAGTAGACATGTTCTCCTAATCCAATCCCTCCCAGTAGTAGGTTTTGCAAATTGCCACGTAGGTTATCATACATGATGTATGAAAAAGTATATAAACCCTGTATAAACAAGAGGAGGTGTGAATATGCATGCATCTATTTTGATAGCTGTACAACTCCTAGCTTTCTTTTATTGAGATTAAAGCAATATTTTACCATCTACCTTAGGTCTGCCCGGTTATTTGGTCTGATGTTTACTGGTAATTCCATCTAGCACATAGAGGACGCTTCAAAGTGCTAGAGCACAATACATTAAACAAGCCATTAATGGACTACATCCACGCATTAAAACAGGAATTAACACTTTGTGCATTGGCCATTGTATGCAACAGCATTTCCAGTTGTTATGCAAACAGAGACTGCTTCTTGGAACCCCTTTGTTCTTGTAGCAAATGTTTTGGTGAAATCTGCTGGCTTTTGCCACCAAAAAGTACCAAAACCAAACATGAATTGACATTGGGTGACTAATTCCTCGCTGCCACTACTGTCCGAGGCAAACACGGCAAAATAGGCCTTGGAAAACATGGAACATCTTTTGGGTACCAGACCCTGAGAGCCTTAAGGTCTCTTAGGTGGCACATTTTAACTGCTTAGCACGCTAAGTGAAGCCTGTGATGAGGACTCCCTAAGGAAAATCGTGGGCAAGCACCTGCAAAAGATGATATTTCTCACTGGGTTGCTTCCTACTTCGTGAACCACTTTTCGGGATCCACGGCCGAGTACTTTCCTATGTGGCAAAGGTTAGGGGTTATTCGAGAAAATTAACATCCCCTAGTGCCCCGGTGGTTCGGGGTAGAAGGTTTCTGCAGGTCCCCTTCAAATGAGTTTTGCCAGTCTTCTAATGGCCTGAAACAGTCCTAGTTGCATCTCATCCTGGGGCTGCTGGGTTTCCAACTAGGCACTGGAGCTCTTCAAGAGGGTCACGTCTGGCATCCCTCTGGGGTCGGTTGCCATCTTTACCAAACCACTGTTGTCGAACTGGTACTTATATTTATTTTCCCCATAACCACAACTTTTTCCCCTGGTCATGTCTATGGGGAACTATAGAAATCTCCTGAACTTTCCTAAAGTGACTTTTGATGTACTTATCTACCTCTGGACATTTTTCATGCCACCAGTCCTCCTGGCCCCTGGAATTCTAGGCACAACATTGGAATTTTAGCCTGTCTTACTGTGTCTATTTTTGCCTAGGAGATGTGTTGATACTATCAGACTAAATTAAATCTATTGTCTGGGGCTTCTAGATTTGTGTTCTTATGTGTTCTCCTCTTTTCTTCCTCTCAAGGACTTAAGTTTGCTGTAAGGTTTGCATTTGTATTACGCACAATGCCTTTTTCTTCCCCCTCCTTAGCCTATATTTCTTTCATTTATTAAAGTGTCTTTGGTTTTAATTAAACCATACACATTACTTTAAAATAAAATGTACAACAAATCCAAAATCAACATTATCTCTTAATATTAAATAAACACAAATCTCAAAATATAAAATCATCTATAAAACAGGGACGGGAGGATAGCACAAGGGCAACGTGTTTGCCTTGATAGCAATACAGGTTTGAATCCCTATCCCGCGCTTAGAGACTGGTCTCTGGTGTTAAGCGTGTAATAATATATTCATTCATTAAAAATGATATGCAAATAGCATATATGAACCATATACTTAAGCCAATTCGGTTATATCTTTTTCCAAACACCTAGAATATCTCTATTAATGAAACCTGCTTACCTTATAAAATCTGCTGCCAACAATGCTCGATTTGTATAACAAGTTGGATATGCGGTGGGCTTCGCCAAGATGCCAACGGAGAAGTCACGTAGACAATAGCTTTGACAACCTTTCCCAGACGGAGCAAGTTAGTGGCGGATTACGTCCTCAAGCATAACAAAGAAAAGTGATCAGAGGCAGCGGACGAGGTCCACCACAGAATGGCCAGGTCTTAGATCCCCAGGCCCGCCGTGAAGCGATACAGACGACAGTGTCACTGTGTGCTTGGCTCTAATATGGCAGAGGAACTGATGGAACGCCTTATGTAGTGACTGCAGAGGAAACGTAGCTGCTAGCACAGATGCCAAAAGACCCCCCGTGTGAGAAGGAGAAAGACCAGGCAGCAGGAGCAGACCCGGTTGCTCCGTGGAAGAATTCGGGAGTGGCCAGTGTAAGGAAGGCATGGTATCAAACAGTGAAGACAGACACAAGGGATCACAGTTCAAGGGTGTTTATTGAACTTCAACGTGGTTTGGAAAACAGCCATCTAATCCTAAATCTAAGATGGGAGCCAGCTATGACCCTCAAATAATAATAATAATGCAGTCCTAGTGGAGTCTGGTCAAAATAAAAGAGCCTATACTAATAAACCTATTGCCAATCCTTACTTCTAAATACGAATGGTGTGGGAAACAATGTTATACAAAAGAAAAGTGTTCAAGAAATGATATGACATGATAGTTGAATCGTTAGTTTCCCTTCCCCACGTTTTCAGCACGGAATAAGGTGGCACGCTCGAGCTTAGTACATACTCGCATACTAGCATGAGAAAGCAGTTCAAAATCTCAGTATCAGGACCTTCTGTGCCAAAGTCTTTTTGTCATTCAAAGTCTCTTATTTCAGAGGGCCTGATGCGACAAACATTCAAAGTTCCTTCCTATTCAGGATTCTCATATGCATAATTTCTGTGGTGATTTAGTGTTCAGCCCGGGTCCCCCTCCACCAGGTTCAGACCCACTTTAACACAAAACCTTCATTTGTTCTCCCTCCTACCTCACTTTCCAAACTTTCTTTACTGTATCAGAATCAAAGACTTTCGATTGTGAGCAAGGATTTTGCTTGACCCATCGTAGGACCACTTTGATTCACAATTCTTTGTTCTCTTCTTAATATAAACCTTTAACTTTCACTTCTCAGCTGGATACTTTACAGAGACCTTCAAATGAGCACCCATGCGGTGCCGGACCACTCTGTCAAAGGTATGGTATCAAAGTCTCTTCAAAGTTCCAACACTCATCAGCAGTTCAACTTTACTTGCGTCTCATCATATGCATTTTAACAAGGTTCGTTCCAGCACTCGCCATACAATGTAACTGCTTGCTACCTTGGCTTCAACACAGACTGGTCTTTTATCGGTCTCCTCAATTCCAGCTGTGTTGATTTCACGGACACTGCTTTGTTCTTGAAGCCAGGGATGGTGCCACAGCAGCTGCTGCTTCTCCCTGCCTGGATTAGTGACGCGGGAGGACCCAGGGCATCTCTGGTCGGCCTCTCTTGGCCCTCTTCCTGCTCCCACCTGCGAGGCTAAAAACCTTGGGGTCATCTTCGACTCCACACTCTCCTTCTCTCCTCACATCTCTGATGTCTCTCAGAAGTCAAACTACCAGCTGCACCTCCTCAGAGGTATTCTTCCTTTCCTCTCCTTCCCCCAGAAGCTCACCGACTCCAGAGCTCTGGTTCTCTCTAGGCTGGGCTCCTGCAACAGCATCTTTCTAAATCTTCCTGCCTCTACTCTCTGCCCTCTGCAACTCATTCAGAACAGGACTGCGAGACTTGTCCTTCGCCTCAAGCCCAAGGATCTTATCTCTCCAGGACTGAAATCTCTGCACTGGCTCCCAGTGGCTGCGAGGATTAAGTTCAAAACCCTCTGCATTGTCCACAAGGCCTTCTGGGGCCTGGGACCTCAATACCTTCAACTCTCTCCTCCTAAATATCTTGCTTATCAAACTCTTTGCTCATCCACCTCCAACTCACTCAGGGTCAGTCACTTCTCCAAGCAACAAGTTGGTGGGAGATCTCTTTCTTTGGCTGGTGACTCCCTCTGGAACAGCCTCCCTGAAACTTGAGGAGAACCATCCCCGGTTCCGGAAGCACCTCAAAACCTTTCTCTTTGCTTCTGCTTTTTCTCCTCCTCTCCCCTGCTGACTTCGTGGCTGAACTGCACCGGTTACCTGGTCACCCTCTGATCTTGGGTCCAGGTCCCTCCCCCACCAGTCTCACACACCTGCACTGCCTGCCTGGCAACCCCTGCACTTGGGGACTGATTCTGTATCCCTACAGTCCCACTACCAGCACTTAACACATGATGTATGCACTTGCCACCTGCTGGCCGTTACTTTTACTTATTGTTATTATTCTATTCCCATGTACTGCACTCTCCCTTCCACCCGCACTTTCCCCTTCCCTCATCCCATGCACTTGAGCAATCTGAATGACACTTAGCCTAGCACGTTTGTTGCCTGTACTCCCTTAGTTCCCCCTCCCTTGCCTCGTCACGCCTTAAAACACTTGTGTATAGGCGCGTTATAAATGCCATATCATATCATATCAGACACACAATATAGGATTCTTCAGCCTGGTTTCCTGGTCTTACGCTTTCTAATCTTGAGGACTCTCGAAAGTAATGGTTTCCTGTCGGAAAGGTCAAGGGAACTTCCCTCCTTGCAATCCCCTCCTGGTTTGCCGTCTTTCTTCTCTAGTTCAGTTGCCATCTCGAAAATGCTGTTTCCTTGTGTGCTTTGCCTCGCTCAGAATGTGTTTTCGTGCTCTGCTTTTTATCCTTGTGGGGAAGCTTGATGGAAGTCAGGTGTGAGTGATGGTCAGCAAGTGCCTGACCTCGTCTGACCATTGTAATGGGACACGTCAGGTATACTACTCGGATGTTAGTCTGTTTTCTCCCAGAGCGGCTGTCCGTGTAAAAGTGTTTGTGTAGGAAAGCGGGGGGAGGTAGAGTTCCTACATATCCTATCTGATGGGGTAAAGGTGTTACAGTGAAGGGGATACCGCATCTCGCAATTTGGCGTCCCACTCCCACAAGACCCCTCACTCTCCCGCACTTGTCCACCCCCAGGAACTGAATCCAAAAGCCATGGGCGTGTCTTGGCCACCTGGATGACAGATCCCTGGGGACTAGTGGGTGAGACACCTTCTGGTTTCTCACACCAGGAAGTGATTGGGTGACGGTGGGCGAGGGGCCTAGGTGAGTCCCCTCCTGGCGTCTGGAGTCCGTTGGAGACAGCGGGCTGACCAGCTTGCGCAGGACCTTTGGCCCGATACCACCTCCATTTTCGGGGAGGCCCTTTAAACTTGGTATATTGCACGCTCAGTGTTCACGGCACTCTCACACCGAATTTCGTACATTTGGCATTCCCAGGTCTGGAGTAAAGTGAGTGTGCCCAAACCGGAGTATACGTGGTTGCATGCCGCTCAGCCGTGGTGACAAACTTTGCAAGTTCATTGCAGCTGTGGTCCTCTATGCCCTGAAGCTTGCTACAGCAAAACTGGCCTGATCCATCCACTAGGAGCAGAGAAATTGTCACGTTTGGGAATCAACGCTGTACCTTTGTCGCTGAAATCCGCACAGCCGCGAGATTGCCGCATTTGAACCTGCAACCAAAGTGGACTCGACTGCCGAAGTTTGGTCCGGAGTGTGCCGGGGGTCGGTGAGTAATTGCAACCCTAACTTGTGGCCCCTAGTGCATCCATCCATTTTTACGCACAATGGGCCCCAGAGGGCCCCTCTCCTTTCCACTGCTAGCGCGAACTAGCAAACTATTCCCCAACTCTGGAACCTGCTCTGCCCTGTTGGGGAGACACTGCACAAATAGTGGGAACATATTCTGCATCACCTCACCCACCTTCCTAAACTACTACAGCCCGTTGAAGAGACCCCGTTTTGCCCATCTGCATTACCGCGTGTGCCAGCATTGCAAGTACATGTGCGCAATAGGCTCCACTCTTCTTAGGGTTTAGACTGCCTTCAGTTAGGATTGTGTTTGAAGGTGAAGGGACTAAAGACTATTTGCACTGCCTGTTACCTTCCCCCTTTTAGGTTGTGGACCCATTTCGTGCATTAACCCTTTAGACCCCATTGGTCTTGTATATATGTATATTGATAGGATTGTGCTAGCTTAGAAGTATAATTGAGATTTTATGTGTGTGTTGAAACTCAAATGCACTGAAATAAATGTATTTGTATTTGTATTTTTAATATATCTACACCTGACTGGGAGTGATTTGTAAGTGTCTTTTACTCTGTGTGCTCATTGAGGTCTTTCAGTCACCCTCACCCCTCCTGAGACCCAGTATTGAATGCCGTCAATGCTACCTTGATTGGTCTGGCTTGTCCAGAAGGTTACCCTGTTCCAAGAAACTAGACTGGCCTTCTGAACCTCTGTCGACCAGGTCAGAGTTCAGAAATCTGTCTTAACAGCAAGGATGATGGGCCCAGAAAGGACACAAATTCACAACGAAATTAATCATTCTCAAGGAAGGCAGGCGATGGGGCCTCATTGAATTTAAGGGCAGGAGCATCCAGTTTTTCCAAGATGTGATGCAAATCACTCTTACAATGAGAAGACAGATGAAACCAATCACAGAAGCATTAAACGAGAAAGGCATACGGTATCAGTGGACATAGCATTTCGCCTCCAATTTAAACGGGTGGGCAGAGTTACCACAGCTACGACACTGCAACAAGGTACTACCATTTTAGGAATTATGTTTACAGCAGCTACTGACGAACACGAGCCGGGGACCAAAGCAGGTGGAAAGTCTGGGTGAAGCTTGTCAAGACACCTGAAGGGAAGAGGCTGCTGAAACTTAAGTAGAGATGTACTGGACGATCTACATCAAAGTCTAATTTTGGTGAATTCAAGACTGAACATGGGAGAGTCAAGGTTGATAAATGAGATGGGGAAGGCCTAACAGAATGACTGGGAGAGTATAATAAGGTGGAAGTAAAGGGGGTAATTAAAGGGTTGGAACTGCAATTTGGTTTCTTAAAGCATAATTGGGAAAGGGGAACAACGGCTAAGTGCTGTAAAGGGTTGGGTGTAAATGAGGTTTTGGAGTGGGGGATTGTAGGGAGGGGGAGATGGGATTGGGGATTAAGAGGCAGGGGGTGTTTGGTTGCAGCAGCACAGGGGAAAAGTAGAACTTGTCAAATCCTGATGACTTATAAGGAATGGTGTTAAGTCATAGCACACTGAGGGGGTGGGGCAGACATCCTTTTGATCATGTTCCTGTAATGTGAGGGGTCTCAGCCCACCTACCAAAAGGGTTCAATAATATATTTATTTTTTACATTTATATAGCGCACATACAGCCCAAGGGCATCGCGGCGCTGTTACTTGTGGATATCTTAGTTACAGAGGAGAAACGTATGCACGTGAGTCATATATAAATGTCGGATAGAAGATTGCAATCATGTGAAACATACATCACTGCATGTTCAGAAATGTCATAATGTATCTCATATTGGTTAGTGCTCTTTGTAAAGAGCACCGTTTTCACGGCTTTGCGGAATCCTAGAAGAGAGGCTTCTCCTCGCAGGGGAGGTAGTAGGGCGTTCCATTGCAGAGCTGTTAAGTATGGGAAGCTAGCGCCTCCAGCTCGGGCTCTCCTGACTCTGGGGATTGAGAGCATGTTTGCACAGGGTGTTCTGGTCGGTCTTGTGGAAGCTTTAGGGTGAATTCTCTCCAAGAGGTGGGGAGGCAGTGTGGTGGATGTACTTATGAGTAAGGGCAAGGGCTTTGAAGAGGACTCTCTCTTTGACTGGGAGCCAGTGCGCCTGTTTCCTGGCGGCTGTGATATGTTCCCTTTTCGGGATTCCAATGGCTGCACACAGAGAATTGTTTTGTATTACTTGTAGTTTAGCCATGTTTTTAGTGGATGTACCCAAAATGAGGACACTGCAGTAATATAGTCTAGATCCTGTAATAGCTCTTGCAATGGTAATGCAGTTGTCCTTGGAGAGGAATGGTCTTGTCAGAGTTCAGACAGAGTCCATTCGCTGCCATCCAAGCTCGGATGGTGTTGTAGATGTCATTGAGTCTTGGAGTCAGTGTCATAGTTTCCTGTCAGTGTGAGGAGGATCTGGGTGTTGTCAGTGTAATTTGTGTACGAGATACCTAGCGAGTCGAGAATGAAGAAGAAGGGCCTTGTAAAGAAAATATAGAGGGTGGGCGAGATGCAGGATCCTTGCGGTACGCCACATAGGATGATGGTAGGTGATGCTGAAGCCAGGTCAGAGAAGACTTGCATGGTCCTTCCTTTGAAGAAGGAAGAGATCCATGTGGTGGTGCTAGGTGAAAACTTGGCTGTGGCGGAGGGGTGGTGGCATAGAGCCTTGTGGTCGACAAGATCAAATGCCGCTGATAGATCCAGGAGGAGAAAAGCAGGCTTACCTGAATCTCTTGCATCATCCATCTGGTTCTTTAGGTCGAGTAGGGCAGTCTCAGTTCCGGGCCCAGGTCGGAAACCGGATTGGCATAGCCCGAGAAGTTGGTTCTCCTCAATAAATTGTTGTACCTGTAAGTAAGCCGCTTTGTCCATTATTTTAAGCAGGAAGGGAACCATGGTGATGGGTCGGTAGTTAGGTGAGGATGGGTCAAGGGTGGGCTTTTTGATAAGAGGGCGGACCCAGGCTTCCTTAAGGCAAGAGGGGACCTTGCCGGTGGCAAAGGAGGCTTTCACGAATGCTGTAAGGAAGGACAATCCGAATGCAGTCGGCTAGGACAATCTTTGATGAGTGCAGCTGGGCAGATGTCGCCTTTGCAGTTAGATGGCTTGATGGATTTCATAATATTGATCATGTCTTGTTCTTGAATTTCCTTGAAGGAGAAGGAGTTGGAAGTGACAGGGAGGTCATGGTGCCGACGCACAGAGGGGGGATATTTAGGGTTTGTCTAGTTGTCTGTATTTTGGTTTGGAGGGTATTGAGCTTGCCTAGCATGGTTGATTGGATTCCGTCACACCAAGTCTTGTCCTTAGTGAAATTCTGTGGAGTGGGTGTGGGGGTCTCTAGGTCCCTGAAGATAGAGAAGATCTCTTTGCTATTGGATTGGGCTTCCTGGATCCTGGTTTCAAAGGAGTTTGCTTTGGCGTGGATTACAGCTTTTTTGTGCTCCTTAGCCTTAAGTTTGAAGTCAAGTTTTGCTTCGTCGTTGTGGGTGGTTTGCCATAGGGATAGGGCTGCACGTTTCTTGGATTGTAGTTCAAGGAGGTCTGTGGTGAACCAAGCACTGTTGTGGCTTGTCGGTTTAGCCTTACGTGATTTAAGTGGCGCGATTGCTTCACCTGCCGCTTTGATGGCTTGGTCGTATGTATGTGCTAGGACATCTGGGTCAGCTGAGAAGGGGGGACTGAAAGTTGGTTCGGATAGGAATGGCAGTAGTCTTTCTTTAGTGAGTTGTCGAGAACTTCTAGATAGGGTTCGGGGCAGGGGGGGGACGCCGAGATATGCTTGTTCCTGGCAGTGGGGATGCTAAAGTGAATAATATGGTGGTCAGACAATGGGGTAGGTGAATTGGCTGTGACAGTAATGGGGCAGTTGTGCTGGGTGCTCCAGTCTAGTGAGCGGCCATGGATATGTGTAGGCCCAGTGATGGCGTTGGAGAACCCAACAGTCTCGAGTGCAGTGATGAGTGATTTGGCTGCTGGGTCATTAGTGTCATTGAGCCCCAAGTTGAGGTCCCCAAGTAGGATGGCTTTGGTCGATTGTTTGAGATTGTCTGAGAGGAGGTGAGTGAGGGCTGCTTGGATGTCAGCTAGGGGACCTGGTGGTCGGTAGACAAGATGTAGGGTGATGGTGATGTGGTCAGATAGGCTGATTTTGGTGAGGAGGTAGCCGCTGATGTTGTTTATGTCTAACTGTTATTCTGAAAGAGGGATTCTTTAGCTATCATAGCTACTCCTCCACCCACAGTGGGGCGGTCATGCCTGATGATGGTGTAGCCTGGTGGCAGAGCTAGTGATAGAGCAGGGCCAGATGCCTTGTGTAGCCATGATTCAGTTATCATGAGGATGTCTAGGTCATGGGTGGTGATGAGACCGTGGATATCAAGGATGTGTGCATTGATGGAGTGGGCATTAAACAGGGTACACCATAAGTGTGAGCTGTGATGGTTGCTCTTAGTAGTAGTACCATTGGCATCATTGGGCATACATAGGGCAATGTTAGTGGGAGTCACATCATGGGGCACACATGTGGCAGCCGTGGCATCATTATTCAGAATCACATCATGGGGCATGCATGTAGCAGCAGTGGCATCATTATTCAGAATCACATCATGGGGCATGCATGTAGCAGCAGTGGTATTGTTAGTCTCATTGGTCATGTGGATGGGTTCTTTTTTAGGATGCCGGCTGTATACTTTGTTCAGGGTGGCCAGTACAGGCGTATAATGTGCTGGTGGGGACATCCTGCAACCAACGTGCATATTGCCCTATGCGAGGGACGTTGGGCAACTTGGTGCGCACAGTGTTGGTGCGTGCTCGGAGGCGCGCTTGTGTTGCTGGAAATGCAGGGCCTCCGTATCCTTTTCCTTTACTGCTTTTTATCATGTGTTCGGTCGTGTTTTCCGCACAGGAGTTCATGTGGGACTCCTGGCGGTGCAGCTCTCTTTTGGTTTGCTGAACAGACCCATGGGATACCCTTATGGCACCCATGGGTGGGGGTAGAACCCTGTGCCCCTGGTGTATGTTTTTGGGCACCTGTGGGTGGCCCACAGAGCAGGGCATGGGCTGGTGGCAGCTCCATGCTGAATTTGACAGGTGCTCCGAGTATCCTCCATTTTGGGATACCCAGGCCCTGCCATTGGGATCAGTTGATTCCTGATGGGAAACAAGATGGCCCCCATGGCCTCTTGCTTTTTATTGCCTGTTACCTTGTTTTCCCAAAGTCCTGGGAAGCCCTGACTCTGTCCCTTGCCCCTGACCGGCTGTTGGGTGGAAGTTCCATATATGGTGTTCTGAAGTCCAGGCCAGACTGGCTGGAGCCTTCACAGTGACTGTATGTTGTGGGTACACCCTGTGGGTGGGACCTGGGTGAATGGAGTGTGTGACGAATACGCATTCTGTGTTGTGGGTATCTGGTGTTTGACACAATGACTGAGACAGCCCTGCCCGAAACTGGTATGAATGGAGTGTGGAGTGTTGAATGGCTGGGTACTTGTCCCAATACACATAACATGTTGTGAGTGTCTGGAGAGAAGCAAATGGCCTGAATGCACGATGCACCTGATTGGATGCCTGGCTGCATGAATGCCCTTCTGACCGATTGGTTGCCCGAGTGTGACCCAGCAGAATGAATGGGAGATCAACTAGTATATCTGGGGGCCTCTCACGGCCAGAATTCGCGTTCAGAAGCTGAAGAGTAACTGGAGTGAAACTGAAGCCCTGCTGGAAGAGAAGAATTGCAGTTGCTCTCCTTCAGAATCTGAAAGCTGCTGTGTCTCCAAGGACTGGCCCAGAGAGGACCTGGTAAGGCGCCCTCTTCCCGAGCTACGAGGGACCATCGTGCACCAGCTGATCTTTGCCAAAGTTCCCTGGTAGAGAGACCTTTGACAGGCTGCCGAACCGAGACGGGGACTGCTGCTGAATCCCAAGGAGAAGCGCCCGGACTGTTGTCCGCCACTGTCGACGACCACCGTCGACAACCGGAGCCGCCATACTCCCGTTTGCCTAAGAACTTAATTTGATCCAAGGACGCTCTCGTCCGGATCTTCGCCGCTGTATCCTGCAGGAGAAGGCCTGACCGTCGATGCGCCGAGGACCATCCGCCGGTGGGTTTCCCGCCACCCAAAAACCACAGAGACGCTGACAACTCGACGCCCTTGCTGGGCCACAGTTCTTCAAACTCTTTGCGGTCTTGAACTCTCAACACCGAGGTGTCTGGCATCCCTCTTCCTTGCAGGACGTTTACGCTTTCCCGTCAACAAGCACCGCTGGGAACGAAGCTGCCACTTCACCGTCGTAGCTCACCCTGTTCTCTGTCGGACGTTTGACGACCTGTGACTCCTGCCTTAAAGGCAGGGCACTCAAGAAGGGCTATCGATTCCCCGCAGAGGAACGCTACAACACCAGGTACTTTAGGGTTGCAGAACTATTGGGAAGTCTCTTGTGAACAATATATGGACTAGGGCTTGCATCTTTATTCTACAGGTTGCCCAGGTGGGGGGATCTCTACACAGAGCTGTGTTTAACGGTAGCGACCAGTATTCTGCCAATTGTTCAACCATCTTGCTTTCCTTCCTCTCTCTATTGCTGGTTTCCTCTTTATTGATCTGTGTGACATTTTGACAGGATAATTGATGCACTTTAATGATATCTGATATTTGTAGTACCACTGTAGAACTGTATATATTTACCATTGTTGATTTTCTGAGCACAAAGTGAGTTATTGTGATAGTGTACATAACCTTGAATATTAATTATATAAAGACTATGTTTTAACCGATACAGTGTGCGGACATTCCTTTGTGGGTGCTTGGGGACTACACTGTACTTAAGAACCAGGCTGCATCACCTCCTGAGAAGCTAGGCATTGATTGCTCGACCACGACCAATAATAGAGAATCTTGGCTGGGGTCCTCTGTGCCTCTCCTCTACCCTATAGAGAGTGGAAGTACAGACACCCCCCTCCAGTCTTTACAGCGCTAGCCTACTGAGGTCGTAGGGGTAGTAGGAAAAGCGAGAGGCAGAGATGGGCAGGGTACTACTAAGGGCAGTTGGCTGCTCACCTTGATTTTGCATGGCTGCAATCGTCACATATGTCTTGCGAGGACTCATAGAGCAGCGCTGAGCAGTGGAGAACACAGGGGGCCTTTCCCCGGGTCCCCTCTGCACGGTTCCTTCATGGTAGTGGTCTTGAGGGTGACGAGTATAACTCTGCCCCGTCACAACCGGAGCAAACAGGGGCTAATAGCGGCTAATGGGGCCTTTTCCTTGGCCTTCTCCCGCAGCTGGCTTCCGCCTGCCGGTGCTGCGGATTGGCTAAAGAGTGAGGCAGTTGATTAGCAACCAAATGCAGCCTCGTTCTTGGGCCGCGTTGCGCCCCCCATTTTTGGACAGGCAGCACTTGTGTGAGCAAAAGCACGCCGGATGGGGCAATTTCCTCGCCAAAAGCAGCTGGCAGGCTTCAATCTCACCCAATCAACCTGGTCAGGGCCACAGGTGATCATAATTATGCCAGAGGATGTCGGGATCAGCTGCAGAGCACACATCAGTCGGGGAAGTCGATCGGTGCAGCTCGGGTCAGCTGTGCTGATCAACATTGAAGATGGGCTCCTGCCCTCTCGCTGGTCGCTGTAGAATATAGGAAGCTGAAAAGAGGGGTTGGACATTGTGGCCTTGCAGGAGAGACACACGTGGTTTTAAAAGATCAATCAAGATTAAGAAAAAACTCTTCCCCATTCAGGTGCAGTTGAGTGCAAAATCTAAGAGGGCGGGAGTAGAAATAATGATCCATAGGAAACTCAACTTTGTAGTGCCTATTGTGAAGAGGGACAGGGAAGGGAGATTTGTCTTAATGAGAGGGCAGATAGGTGAGAGAATCCTTACACTAGCCTCAGTCTACTTCCGCAACTCGGGACAAGAACAGTTCTTACACTCTAAACTTAGCATGATGTGCACAAGGGTTTTTCTATAGACTATGCATTTGTAGCCTTCTTTCACAGTTAAAAAAATATAAAGATTAAGGTGCAGAAGAGAAAGAACTAAAGTTCCACCAGGAAAAGGTGTCCTCCCTTCCCCTATGTTTCTTCTTATCCTTCTGCATCTATCCAGTGCCTCCAGATAAAGTCCCTCAGGGGGAGGTACGAAAATGGGAGGATCCCATGGGTGGGGGATCCCCTCTGTGGGGGAAAGTGAGGACTGTCGAGGGAAAATGCGGTACACACACCATCATGTTGCCAGACATGAGTCATCCAGCCCTATGCATATGACTCAGATACCCCCACCCTCTCTTTCTCCTCTTGCTTCTATTAATTTCTTCATATGTAGTAATTATGTGCATCGGGCAGATTAGACTAGGACGATGAAGAGGGAGGGAAGAATGAATGTGGATGACTTGAAAAGCAATGCCGAAGGGAAGAGCAGGGCTATGGAGAAAGCAAAATTAATTGATGTATTCCTGGCAGGCATCCAGCTTAATAACTTAACGTCTACATTAATCAATGTCAGGGGCTTGCAACAACTCAGATATTTTAAAGGTTTGGGTAGCACATGTATATTGCACACGTGAACCAACAAGAAACCACTGTCAGGCTGCATTGTACACTCAAACTATTGAAGTGATATGAGATCCTGGTTTCTCTATATTATGTGATACTTTTTCCCCTCCCTTGCCTCTTCACCCCAGAGTTTCCACCTTAAAACACATTTTCAATAGCATAGTTGATATCTAATCACTTGTGAAAAAATAACTCCTGTGATGAATCCAATAGAGTCATCATGGTTTCCCCGGCGGTAGCCTCCTTCCATGTGGCCAAGGGACAGCAGCTGCTACCCGATTCTGACCCTGGGGGCAGCTATGCGAGGGAGGATCACATGGGAGGAGATAGCCACCAGGGGGATGTCATGGCTCCATTGCGTGAGACATGGTATCCTCTACATCCCCATGAGGAAAGCTCCCTGTTACCAAATACCTGAATGGATTGTCATACATCTGTTCCCCCTGTAAGGGAAATAAAGAAACCCTTTTTGTAGACCTTTTAGGCCAAACTCCAATCCATAACCTGAAGAGTAAAAGCTCCCAAAAAAAACCTGTCAGTTATAGTTCTCCTGCATGCAGAACTGATTTTCCACATGGACTCATCAAGATTGACCCTTCAAGAATTTTGCATCAGAAACTATCAATGGACCTTAATTCCCACAACCACCTAAAGCCTCAGTTAATATCCTTGTACTTCAATTCCCACAAACCCCCAAGTAATGAGATGATGAGTATTATTGGCAAGGGGGCGAACCTGTCCCACCTACCCACCCCCTAAGCGCTTTAGAGTAAGGTGAGCTGCATTCAAAGCACTATGATGGGCCAGGGGGAAGGGGACCTGTGGTAGGACCCCACCCCAATATAATCAACTCATAATTTTTAGCACGTTAGCAGGGTAAGGATAGGATGACTTAGAGAGTGGGATAAGGACAAAGACAAGATAGGCTATGGGTTTAGATGAGGTAGGGATGATACTTACAGTCCACATTTAGCTTGTGATTTTGGACTGTCAAGGGTTCTGGTCACTACACAGCAGAGCGCCTGGCAAACAGCTGGGCAGTTCTGGTCACCGGATGGCACTGGACTGGAATGGCAATTCTGGTCACTAGATACTACAGGTCAGCTGGATTGCAGGATTGCAGGATGCATGCAGTTAGTGCTATGCATCAGGATGCTTCCCAAAAACATCACAGCTTTCCCCTTTGGTTATTTGGGAATTTTAGTGGGATTTCAGGAGTATGGTCAGCAATGCTTTGGCTTGTAGTTGGGATCTGGAATATGGATGGATGGATGGATGAGGAACGCAGCGCAGGAACGTCAGGAAGAGTGAGTTTAGAGTCTTGTCAGGGACTCTTATTTATAAGGCATAGTGAGATCATCAAAGTATATGACTGGGGCAGGCTTAAATAAACACGCCTCCAACAACGGTATTGGACAAGAGTGATAGTCTCCACCTCGCTCTCAGCTGGTTGGATTTCAGGAAAATGTCATCAGATCAATGATGTGAGTTTTACAATGTCCAAAAACCTCCCACAGTTACTTTAACTAAAATCCGATTTTGCCACAAACATACATTTATACAATTGCAATCTCTTAACAAATTATATACACAGGTTACAGATTTTGTGCAGCACATTGCAGTCCAATCCTCCAGTCCGTGAGACCTTTTTTTCGCCCTTCTACCAGTTTTTTGCGCTTTTTAATGGGATTTATATTACTCAAAATTCTATAACTTTATACATGGGTGGGGATGATCATAAGGGATGTATGTACAACAATTCGCATTTGCAAAATGGATACTTTTCTTGTAATCCACCATTCTTGGCCCTTTCTGTCCCCAAGGTGTCAGTGAATTCTACCATGTCTTAAAAGAAAGCCCAAAAATGCACTTTTACACTGCGAAAATTCTACATTTTTACAAAGTCTTTCTGCAGAGATAAAAGTGTTTAAAATGTATTTATGAAATAGTCTTTGGAAAGAAATGGCAGGCTAGGATGAACTACTGCAACAGCCTCTTTCTAAATCTGCCTGCTTCTACTCTCTACCCTCTGCAGCTCATCCACAACAGGAGTGCAAGACTTGTCCTTCGCCTCAAGCCCAGGGATCGTATCTCTCCAGGACTGAAATCTCTGCACTGGCTCCCAGTGGCTGCGAGGATCAAGTTCAAAACCCTCTGCATTGTCCACAAGGCCTTCTGGGGCCTGGGGCCTCAACACCTCCAACTCTCTCTTCCTAAATATCTTCCTTCTCGAGCCCTTCACTCATCCGCCTCTAGCTCCCTCAGGGTCTGTCGCTTCTCCAAGCAACAAGTTGGTAGTAGATCTTTTTCTTCAGATGGGCCCTCCCTCTGGAAAAGTCTCCCTGCCTCCCTGAAACTTGAGGAGAGCCATCTCTGGTTCTGGAATCGCCTCAAGACCTTCCTCTTTGCTTCTGCTTTCTCTCCTCCTCTCACCTGCTGAACTCCTGGCTGAAACTGCACTGGTCACCTGGCTACCCTCTGATCTCGGGCCCAGGTCCCCTCCCCCGACAGCTGCATACCTGCACTGCCTCCCAGGCAACCCCTGCACTTGGGGGGCTGTTTCTTTATCCATACAGTCCCCACCAGCTCTTGACACTTGATGTCTGCACTTACCCCTGTACTTGCCACTAGCTGGCCGCACTTTTACCTACTGTTTTTATTTATTCTATTTATTTTTTAATGTTGATCCTATGTATTGCACAGCCCCCTCCCCCGAACCACACTTTACCTTTGCCCCCTCCCCTGCACTTGCCCAATCTCAATGTCACCTGGCCTAGTAAGATTGTTGTCTTCCTTCTGTCTCCCCTCCCTTGCCTCGTTGCACTTTGAAACACTTGTGTTTAGGCGCATTATAAATGCCATATCATATCATGATATCCCCAAAGCAAAATATTGCGCATTGACGAAGGGTGAGGTACTCTTAGTTGATGGTTAGCTCACAATTAACCAGGAGGATGGACAAAGACATACAGGGGCAGTAGTGGTACGACTTGAGAAAGGGGAGTACGAGACATTGGTAATGAAAAGACTGTCCATGCATTATTTTGCATGGGTGGTGGAACTCAGTGCTCATTGAAGCACTGAGAGTGTCCCAAGGGTGGCATGTCACAATATATTCAGACTCAGCGTATGTCACAACAACTGTGCACGCCGGTCTATCCGGCTGGAAGAGGGGGGGTTCGGAGGGTGGCCGGATCTCCAGTGCAGCATGCAGCACTGCTAGGAACACCGATAGAAGCATTATCCCAGCCAACTGTTGTGCCAGTCGTCAAGTGCGCCGCCTTCACTAACGGGACCGACAATAGATCGATGGGGAACACAGCCAACGATGTAGCAAAATGGCGGCATATCTGCCAAATAAAATGCCTGCTGAGTACATTGTGACCACTCCACCAGCAAGCTAACATCCAACACCTTACAGAGCATTGCCTATTTCCCAGATAATAGAGTTACAGGGTAGGGCACCAGAAAGGGAGAATGAATTGTGGCTACAAAGAGGATGCAAGCAATCCCCAACAGATCTATTATGGAGACAAGAGAGCTCCGGGAAGACAGTAATGCCCCAGGAGCTGCTAGCAGTAGCATTTTAACAGTTAGACTATCCATCCCACAGTTCAAAGCAGCAGATATACAGGAAGACTGCTTGATACCAAACATATAGGGAAGCATCACAGAATTGGTTGTACATTGCACCACATGTCAAAGTTTCAGCACAGGGATGATACTTTGGACGTTACAGGGCACACTGCCCCGCCCTACTGGGCCGTTCCGTGAATTACATATAGATTACGCAGACAAGGTGAGCGCTGTAATGACTCCAAGTACCTCATAGTTGTGGTTTGTCCCATTCCTCAAGGTGGGTGGAAGCAGGGCCTTGTGCACATCCGGATGCCAAATGTGCCGCTAGATTTTTGGTATGCAAGGTTTTTCCTCGGTGGGGTGTGTGCGTGGTTCTAAAGGTCAGACAATGGCACCCATTTTTTCAATGCACTCTTTCAGCACTACTTGGCATTAAGCACAGGATGTGTTTGATTTACCACCCACAGGCCAACGGCATTGTGGGGAGGATTAACAGGCTCCTTGTTAGGAAAGATTTCCATTTTATGTGTAATTTTCCCTCCAGTTGTGTACCCCCAAACATTTTGCTGCTGTTAAACACCATAGTGTGACTTTGCCAGAGGAGCACAGGCTTCTGCTGCATTCCCCTGGGCTTTTCGCTCACTTTATTATGGGGAAACTGACATGTTCTTAAAGACAGTCCGTATTGGGAGACTTTGTTTCCCTTAGTCTTTGTCAATGTTGCAACTTTTCTGCAACATGTTGCAAGTGCACAATGTTCCTTGGGTCTTCCTGTCATTTCTAAAGGCCCTAGATACTCTCGAAGGATTTTTTTAGGAGAAGTGCAGGTGTGCCTTGGACAGGGCTGGTGGCAGCTTACCTTTTCATATATTTTTTAACCCCTTTATGCCAGGTAAACAGCAGTTACTGAATTTGGCACAAATAGGTGGCCTGTCTCCAAAATGGCCATGCCACAAGGTTCTTTGTCCTGTCCTCATCTTGCCCCTGCACCTTCCCCAGGTCGAACCGACCCGGGTCAGTCCTTATTTGGGGATGCATTCAGACGCGAAATGCCAAGCTTTAACGGGCTTCTGCATGCCTTGTGTGTGTGCTTGCAGGATATGGGCTGGACTGTCTGGTTCCAATACACATCTTGGGTGCCAGAGAGTCTGGTGTGCTGTGAATGTCTGGGACCCCCGTGGTCCATGATTGATCCACGTATGGTATGCAAGTATGTGAGTAGATCTCCCATAGGGTCCTCTACGTTTTGGCGCAAAGGGGATTTTGCAAAAGAGAAGGCTCCAAACACCCATACGATGTCGATCTCTGGAGTTGTCACTGAACGAAGGATAGGATCCAAGTATCCTGAAACTAAGAAGCCGAGTAGAGGAACTGCTGGTGACCCGCTGGAATGTTTGGCAACCTTAGCCCGCTGTCGTCCCGCTGGATCCCTCTGCATCTGGTCGTCCTAGAAGTTCTGCAAAAACGCTTCGACCCATTGGAATAGTGGGACCAACTATTCTTGGCACCTTCATAAAACCCTGCAAGTAAGCCTTCTCGGAAGTGTCCCTCGGCCAATCAGTGGTCTGACCAGCTTGTGCACGACCTTTGCCCTGATATCGCCGCTGTTTCGAGGAGGCCCTTGAAACTTGGTACATCGCAAGCTCTGTGTTCACGACACTCACACCGAATTTCGTACACTTGGCGTTCCCAGGTCTGGAGTAAAGAAAGAGCACCCGAAACGGAGTATCCACGGTTACTGTGTCGCCCAGCCGTGGTGACTACCTTTGCAAGTTCATTGCAGCTGTGCCTCTCTGTGCCCTGAAACCTGCTACACGGAACTGGCCTGATCCATCCACCAGGAGCGGAGAAATCGCCACTATCCCATTTGGGAATCAACGCTGTAACTTTGCTGCTGAAAGCCGCAGAGCCGCGAGACCGCCCCATTTGAACCTGCAACCGAAGTGGACTTGACTGCCGAAGTTTGGTCCGTAGTGCGCCGGTAAGTAACTGCACCCTTACCGCTGGCTACTAGCGCATCCATCCATTTTTACGCACAAGTGGCCCCCGAGGCCCCTCTCCTTTCCACTGCTAGTACAAAATAGCGAACTATTCCCAACTTTTGGAACCTGCTCTGCCCTCAAAGGGAGACCCTCCACAAATAGTGGGAACCTATTCAGCATCACCTCACCCACCTTCCTGAGCTGCTACAGCCCCTACAAAAGACCCTGTTTCGCCCATCTGCACTACCGCGTGCACCAGCATCGCAAGTACATTTGAGCACTAGGCTCCTCTCATCTTAGGGATTGGACTATCTTTCAGTTAGAATTGTGTTTGATGCCGAACTGTCTAAAGACTATTTGCACTACCTGCTTCCTTCCCTTTTTAGGTTGTGGACTCATTTCGTGCATTAACCCTTTAGGCCAGTGGTATTCAAACTGTGGGTCGCGACCCCCTAGGGGTCCGCGGGTGCATCCCAGGGGGGCCCTGAGAGCTCAGCATGAAAAAAGATTTTTTTTTTTTTTTTTTTTTTTAGATTGGAAGAAATGGGCAGGGGTGGGCCATATGGGCGGGCTGAAGCATGAAACTGTCTCAGGCAACAATGAAAAAGTGGCCCACAGTTGTAAATGGATATTCATTCCTTTAGTCACAGACTGGGCCTCATTACTACTATGGCGGACCAGTAACAACGGTGCTGGTAAGCTACCGGCACCGTTGCTACCGTTCCGCCATAGTAAGAGTTGTGCTCGTGGGTGCTTGACAGCCCCCGCCAGGTCTGACCTCAGCTCGTCGGATGCACCGGCACCGTTATTAACGGTGCCGGTGCATCCGAGCTCCCCATTCCCATTTGAGCCATTTGGGGCTCAAATGGGAATGGGGATCTACCGGCACCTTCGAAAGGGCAATTATCATGTCCCCCTAACTCGGCATGACCTAGTAATTGCCCATTCGCGGGTGCCAGACCCGGATGCAACTCCAGTGGCAGCCGTGCCGGTTTTACCGGCACAGCTACCGCCAGAGTAGTTATGAAGCCCACTGTTTCAATAGTACCCAAAGGGGTGCTTTGTGTTAAAATGTAAGTAAATTGTGATATATTCAGCAACAATGGTCAACATTACTAACTGCATAGTTAAGTAACTCATCAAAATGGTCCACATTGGCCAAAATGGTGGCCCATTTTGATTGGCCCAAACTAGCATTTTACATTTTTGGTACAGGCATTGCCCTATAGGCCTGTCCGAGCCTGGCGGCTCATCCATAATGGCAAGAGGCGCCCACCCAGTGGCCCCTCACCCATTATGGTGGAGCTAAGGAGCCAGCCCAGTGAAACAGTGAGCACTCCCTCAGCTGCTTTATCCAGCTAATGGAGTGCTCCTGGGCTGGCTGAACTGTCAAAGGGAAACACTGTTTCCCTTTGACAGTTCAGTTTAGTTCCCCAGCCGCACATGCTCACTGAGCCATGCAAGTGCTGGGGCGTTTTGCTTCGCCAGCATTGCATAGCTCATTGGAAATGCTGGCTGGGGCACTGCATGTCTGTATGTCCGAGGGGGAGCTCCTGCGCCTCCTCGCACATACGGACAGAGCAGCTGGAGCAGGCCGTTTCAGCACCCACACACAGGCCAATGCAGAAGGTACGTTTATGTTCATTGTTTTTATTTAAACATGTGTATGGATGCGTTATGAGTGAGTGTATGGTGATGGATGCTCATGTGAATGATAGAGTGATTGCTGTATGAATGTGCAGCGCCTTGCATATACACATAATCATGTTCATTGTGTTAGGACCAGTGGGGCCCAGGGGACAGGGATGGTATCTTTTTACCGGACATCTATCATTCAAAACCCTCTGCCTTGTCCACAAGGCTTTCTGGGGCCTGGGTCCAAAATACCTTCAGCTATTCCTCCGCAAATACCTCCCCTCTCGAGCTCTTCACTCCTCTACCTCCAACTACCTCAGGGTCAGTCGTTTATCAAAGAAACAAGCTGGGGGTAGATCTCCGTCTTCGGCTGGGGCCTCCCTCTGGAACAGCGCCCTGCCACTCTAAAACTTGAGGAGAACCATCTTTCTTCCTGCACTTATCAGACCTACCCGGTCTGCTGCCTTAAACGTAGCACTTGCAAATTGCTGGCTGCACTACCACTGTTTGTTGCCTTTATTATTTATTTATTGTTATTTATCTGTTTCTCCTCTGCTTCGCACTTTCCACTTCTCCCCCCTTCTATGCACTTTTCCCCTCACACTTGCGCGTTCTCAATGTCACTGGACCTAGTAAGATCGCTGTTTTATTCTCCTCTGTTCCCCTCCCTTGCCTTGTCACGCTCTGAAACACTTGTGTACGAGCGCGATAGAAATAAAATATCAATGCCTGCCCCCTGGACTCCCAGCAACAATTGCAAACTGTTTGGCTATTTACCCATTTTTTGTTAAAAGTATGCTCTACAATGCAACATTTTAACCTATTATTTAAAAAAAAATTCACAGGGGGAAACCCCCCCGAACCTCCCCTTAATGCCCCTCCACTTAAAAAAGATTCACCAGCCGCCACTGGCCCTCAGACTGTGTTGGGAACGGGATGGGGGGACCGAGGGACTATGGTGGGAGCACAATGGGCGGGAACCATGGGATAGTGATGGGAGCAGAGTGGGGAGAGCCCTGGGTGTGTGATGGGGTGGGGAGAGACCAGCGACTGGGTAGGAGTGGGATGAGGGAGCCCAGCGACTTTGATGGGAGCAGGTGACGGCGCGCAATATATACTGTCCATTTGGCATTTCTGGGGGGTCCCGACCTGCCCAAATTTTGCTCAGGGGGGCCCTGGCCAAAAAAGTTTGAAGACCACTGCTTTAGGCCCATTGTTCTTGTATATATGTATTTTGATAGGATTGTGTTAGCTTAAATGTATTACTGTGATTATTATTGTGTGTTGAACCTCAAAGGCCTTGAAATAAATGTATTTGTATTTTTAATATATCTACACCTGACTGGGAGTGATTTGCAGGTGTCCTTTACTCATTGAGGTCTTTCCGTCATCCTTACCCCTCCTGAGACCTAGCCATGACCGCCGCCAATGCTACCTTGATTGGTCTGGCTTGTCCAGAAGGTTACCCTGTTTCAAGACACTAGGCTGGCCTTCTGACCTCTGCCCACCAGGTCAGAGTTCAGAAATCCGTCTGAACATTCCTCAAGAGCATATTATCCAAACTTTGCACCACGTTGAAAAAGAACTGGGTACATTGTTTGCCGCTGGCCCTCTTTAGTTTACGCACACAGCCCAGCAAAGACCACCATTTGTCACATCACAAGGTGGTCACTGGTCGACGTATGCACACCCCCATATCTTTTGTAAAAAGTACTTCAGACGTACACAGGGCAGCAGCGGTGTTAGGTGATGAGTTCAAAGATTATGTGACCACACTAATGCAGGCAATTAAATGCATCTCCCGACAGATTGCACCTACCAGAATAGAGATGACAGACACACCGAATATAGCAACCACGACGGCGACATATCCTGAAGTGCATGACCATACAACCGCTGCTGCCTGGTGACTGTGTGTACATCCAAAATATTGTGTGTAGGTGGAACAACCCTCGGTTCCACAGGCCCTACAAGGTAGTGTTCTGCACTCCTATGACTGTGAAGGTAAAGGGCTTTTGATATTGGGACCACCTCTCCAACGTCCGCAGGGAACCTCAGACAGCATGTCAGCACTTCATTTATTTTACAGGAGTGACAGCAGTACCTGCACCCTATCGACCTCATTGACCTGTGTAGGTACAGCAAAAGTGTGAAGCGTCACACTCCTAACAGGCTGAAGCTCAGCTGCTAGCTGCATATTTTCCTCTTTTCGGGAGCCCTTTCCTTCTCGCTTTGTCTCTCTCCCTCTCTGTAAAGGTATGTCTTGTAAGTCTCTCCTTTTCTTTGTTCTGTGTATTTTGCTTTCATTTCAGGAGAAAAGATGATGAACCTCAATGTAAAGAACTGTTCGTTAAGTAGGGATCCGAAGTGTAGATGCACAAATGACAATACACGGGCATATGCCTTTCACTGTGGAATAACCGTTATTGCAGGTTTATGTAGATGGCAGATGGGTAGCAGGTGCAAGTGGATCTAGGTCACCTGGCCTAAGCCCCGCCCACCTGACACCTTCCAGGTTGCTGCTGTTTTCCCCACTTAGCAAGCCATGCCCACCTGACACCTTCCAGGTTGCCGCTCTTTCTCCCTACTTAAGGAGCCCTCCAGCCTCTTTTCTTTTGCAGATGAGGAGCAGATGCAAGTGATATAGGTCACCCGGCCTAAGCCCCATCCACCTTGTGCCTTCCAGGTTGCCACTCTTTTCCCCACTTAGCAAGCCCCACCCACCTGGCGCCTTCCAGGTTGCTGCTCTTTTTCCCTACTCAAGGAGCCCTCCAGCCTCTTTTCCTTTGAAGATGGGGAGCAGGTGCAAGTGGATCTAGGTCACCTGGCCTAAGCCCCGCCTACCTGGTGCCTTCCAGGTTGCCGCTCTTTTCCCCTTCCCCACTTAGCAAGCACCTCCCACCTTCTTAGCCCTGCCTCTTCCTTCCTATCTTAACTCTTAGAACAAGGGCGGCTCTCACCCGGGCGTCCTTAGCGAGGGGTAGACAGAGAAAAGGGCAATACCTGTTTGGAGCTGTTCAGACCAGCAGGACCCAGGGCCCGACCGCAGTTAAGCATGCACCAACATGCGTTTACTCCCTCTGTCCTCACAAGCCATCCCCAACCCCTCTGGTCCCCCTGTGATAGTCCCTTGTGCCCCCCTTACTTCTCGCACACAGGTGTTGCCTGTTTTGCTTGATTCTTCTACCCTGCTCCCCCTCCAGCCTACCCCTACAGGAGCCTGTACAGACACATTCTGGTTTCACCATCACCATCTTGTGGCCAATGCTGGATTTGACTTTTATGGATTTCATGGATTCCCGGTGGGTCACCCTTTCTCAACTCTCCTGCTGGACTTCCTTTGCATCCTGTACTCATGGTGGCTCTGAATCATGTTGTTCCCATCTTTATCTTGTATCCTGGCTTGCACAATTGTGTTACTACTGACTTCTGCAATTCTATTCGCTGCCCCCTCTTGCTTCTCCACTCTTTTTGACTGCTTACTCTCTGTTCTCTCCTCCTCTCCCTTTTCCCATCTCCTCCCCTCCAGGCCTTACTTTCTTCTATGCACTTACTCTATCAGAATTATCCCTGGAACTAGCATGATAGCAACCTCAACTGTCTCCTGCTCCCTCCTTTACCCCCCCCCCAGCACTATCTGAATTGTCAGGCTTAGTACGATAGTCGCTCGTTTTGTTAAGAGCAATGGAAGGTAGGGTTTGCAAAAAGTTTGGCGATTCCTGTTGCACATTTGTGCCTCCAGAAGATGCAAAGAACGCATTGTTATCCCACATCATTGCAGCCGTCCATGACCAGGGTGTTCGCATGAAGGAGGGAGGAGTACAGGAGAGTAGCTGGTTCACCTTGGCATTTGACTGGGCCCAGTCTTGGCTCAGAGCGATCATGAAGATGTTGATGCCCATTATTATGTTCACCCTAGTTATCTTCTGCACCTGCTAGCTGGGCCTCTGAAGTTTGTCCAACGCGGCACTCAATAGCGCAAGATTGATGGTATCAAATGGGGTTTCAATAGCACTTCGCAACACAAAAAATAGTGAAGTACAGACGGATATCCCACAAAGTGGCCCGAAGTATGAAATGCTCCCTATCCCATATGGAAATTAAGTTGACCACCTACACCACACTATCATTACTTCAACCCCGGATTTAGAGAACTACAGAGAGGTGTGGGTGACCTGGCGGGGTATGGGAGATGCATCTATATGACTTGCTTACCTGAGAAATATGCGCATAGGGGGCAGAGTTTGGGGTCAGTATGCAGGGCTTGGATGCCAATAAAGAGAACATAGCCATAAGTGGAAGCAGAGAGGAGACATCGGGAGCTAAGCAGTATTAAGGAGTCTGTTACTGTAGAAATAAGAAGGGGGAATGTTGTGAAGGGGGCATCCCTGTCCCACACCCCTAATCTCTTTAGAGTAAAGCAAGCTGCATTCAAAGCACTATGATGGGTCAGGGGGAGGGAGGACCGTGGTAGGACCCCTCCCCAATTTAATCAACTTACATACTATAGCCCAAGACACGAACAAGACTGCCATTTTGTGTAGATATTTGTGCATTATGAGTAGATGTTAGTAACCATAGTTGGGAGACAAGGCATGCGCAGCAAAAGGCTGCATTTCATGCACTAGGCCCCAATTGTGAGACAAGGGAAACTTGCTGGCGTGCCCGCCCCATGTTAGGCAAGATTGTATGTAGTACCCTGTGGGAGATTGCAACAGCCTTGTCCTCTTGGCTATAGTTAACCCAACCTTTGGTATAAGCATGTACTACACAAGTTGGTAGAGTGTCTGAGTAGCCAAGCTTATCTCAAGAGCGGTCAATATGAGCTACAGGGCTGTAACATAGACTTTAACAGTGACAAGTATCCAAATAACACGTACACTCAAAGTGTCTTGATTAAACTATTATTTATTAATTTAACAGTCCGTTTGAATAAGCCTTGTTTAGAAGGGAGCAAATATCTATCACTTAAATATACTTCAAAATGCATACTCAGTTTCAATAAATCAGTAGATACCCTTTTGGGATGGCACACAGACATTTCCTACACCTGAAATGACTTCCTTAAATAACTAGGACACTGTGGACATTGATATATCACTGATACATTTAGAGAAATACTGAGTTTAGTGTCAAAAAAGGAAAAGGTTAGGGAAGTAAACAATGGTTAACAGGTTTCTCAAGCAGGTAAGCACCTTTGAACCTCCCCAATGCAATTTAGATTAACCCTTTCCCAGCTATACAAGTAAAGAATGTATGACTTTTTGGCGGGACAGTTCAAAACACTAAAAAAATCAGAGGTAAAATCTTCAGGGAGCCAGGACAGCCAATTTCAATTGAGCAAGGTCTAGGGGAGCTGAGGCACTTCTTGAAGGTAAGTAAAAAGTATTGCAAAAAGTTACAGAGCGTTTTGTAGAAAATGAAATGAATGTTGGGCCACACACTTGTGATGGGCAAAGATGCAAGCAACTCTGCAAATGGCAGCCAATGCAAGTCTCAACTGAGAGCAAGCAATGCTACACACCAAGAGTTAAGTACCCCTTAGAAGAAATAGGTTAAGCTGGCTTCTGTTCCTGTTGTAGTATGGCAGATCCTGTTGTTCCTGGGCCTTAGTCATGGGGACAAGAGGGAGACTGTCTGGGGACTCCTGCACTACGATTCGAAGGTCTGCGGCAGCACCGGGCAAAGTTCAGATCAGCAGCACTTCGCGGTTTCAGCTTCTCACGAATAGCACCACTGCGGTTCTTGGACACCTTATAGGCTTTCCTTGCTTCTGGGGTCCAGCACTCTGTTGAGGTGGCTCAGGCTTGGTTAGATCTGCTTCAAGGGAGTCTGGAGGATCTTCCTGGAGCTTGGGTCTGGCTTAAAACCGATGCACTCGATTCTGGTGTTCCTGTCCCCTGGCACTCTGTTCCTGCAGCAGCAATGGAAGTACAGCCAGAAGAGAAGTTTTTCAGTCGAGTTAGTCTTGGGGTCGATTGGTCCCACCAACCCAGGGGGAGAAGTCATCCTTCACAGGGCCTCTCTAGTCGAGGAGAATTCTGCACTTCGGCACTGCAGTAGGGCTTCACCGGGCAAACCAACAGTCCAGGAGTTGCAGCAAGCTTCTCTTCCAAGTTCTTCTTCAGATTCCTTCGTCCAGTGGTCGACTATGCCTTCCTTGCAAAAGACCTCGCCTTTCATGCCAGTCTCTCCCATTCATTTGCAACATAGCTGTCACTCACACAGCAGGGTGGCTGTCCTCCAATGATAGCCATCCAGACCATCACTGTTGAGTGCATTCATGTAACCAAGGAGACTAAGCACAGGGAGGTTCGGGCACCTCCCTCGCTTCCTGCCCTGCCAGACACGCTGAAGCCAGAGGCGGGCTTCAGCAGTGAATCCTACCAAAGACAAAACGAACAAAGGGACCAAACCTGGTTTGGCGCGCAGAGTAAATCTCAAGAAGGACCTAGAAGAAATGGCGAAAAAACAAGACCAGGCCATTTTGACAAAATGAGCACCCATGGGTGCCTTACTGCAGCTGCAATTGCAGCCCGCGGTAAAAACACACAATGGTAGGAAAAAGTAAACCACTGCCACCAGCCATTAATTGTAGAAAGGGTAACATAAAAATGTTACATGAGAAAGTAGACAAAGGGTATACTAAGTAACCCCAAAAGCACTCTAAGTAATGTAGTGTGTGCTTGGTCTACAAAGTTACAAACGGCAAGTAAAGTCAATTTCACTATACTTCTCTTGGAAAGAGTAGTTTAACCAAGAAAAGGTATTTAAACCTTTGGGAAATCTGAAAGTATTCCCTGTGCCACTGCACTGAAGGTGCTGTGTGTCACCATGCAAGGAGATGATGCCCATGGAGTTAGTCAGACTCCAAAACCAAAAGAAACAGTATTCAAATCAAAGAAAAATACATGAGAGAGTAGGAAAAAGGTCTCACTCTCGCCAGGATGAAAATTAAAACTCCTAAAGTCCAACAAAAGAGCTGGGGGTCTCCAAGGTAGAAGGGAATTAGCACATTTCTGAGAATTCTCCCTAACACCCTAGCTCCCATGAAGACAACCCACAGCCTCAACCGCCATAAAGTTAATTAATTGTTCTAACAGTGTTGCAAAGATGTTTTTCTCTCCGAAAGGAATGAGCCCTACAAGGCTGCGAACATGGACCGGCACCTGGTGTGCATGTTATCTTGCACTGGCCAAAGTATGACCTGACCCACCCCCAGGCGACCATGAGTTATAGCCCATTTAAGCCCCAAGATCTTAGAATTCCATGGCACCAGG
Organism: Ambystoma mexicanum; assembly: GCF_040938575.1. Lineage (NCBI taxonomy): Eukaryota > Metazoa > Chordata > Amphibia > Caudata > Ambystomatidae > Ambystoma > Ambystoma mexicanum. The sequence goes on from NC_090933.1 coordinate 565,256,963, forward strand.
TGACCATCACCCCTTAAGTAACAAGTCTTGATTGTTCAAAGAGAACAGACATTGCACTTCGGTGAGCTACAATCATGTGATTTGTATTGAGAGGTGCTGGGAGGGATAAATTATAGTTCAAAACGAGGGTGGAGACTTGGCGCCAAGGGGAGTGAGTGAACTGTGATTGTGGAGGTCAGAGTGCCCCAGAACCTCCTTTATGCCAGTCTTAAAGCCTGCCAGGTACACAGTATAATGAAGTAGCATTGTGCTAGTTGTTCTGTGACCTTCGTCGAGGAGAAGATGATGATCTCTGCAACACCCACGTGATGGAAGACAGATGGACGGACTAGGCTGGAAGCAATGATCTGGCTTCTCTTATGGGGCAGGCGGATCCTGTATAGGTGCACACCAACCAGCCGCACAGGTTTTTACTGTATAGTATTGCATCAAGATGACGATGTGTCTCCACTTAAGCCTCTGCTGCACCCTTTTTCAGCAGAATGTTCTTAGCAGCAGAGTTCTTTGCTGTTGCCCTCATCTTTGTGCAAGATTTAAACTGGTTATCTTTACAAGATTGACCCTTCTTACCTAGCAGGTTGTATTCTTACCTAGCAGGTTGTATTCGCTCTGGTGTTTGCGTTAAGGGACTTGCCTTCAGGATGCAGAAATTGACACAGAGCAGCAAGTATGGTGAACATGCAATGGGTTGAAAGCACCTGTGTGCCGGACCTTTAAAAATGGTCACCGAGCTGGGAGAAGGAGCTCAGGAGAAGGTGTGACATCTCCAGGGAAGGCGGACTGAGAAATAAATTGGTGTGCAGAAGCTGGAAGTACGAGTCTGTGTAGGGAAGTGAAGGGGTTCGCCGGCAGAGAAGAAGGAAATAAATTTTGTGCGAGCAAGGTGTGCCGTGGAGGTGACAAGAACTGCAATAGGGTCTCTGGGTGCTTGGTAGCCAAGAGAAGCAGCGTTGTCCTTACCGGGAGCTGGAGAGAAGCCAGCGTGCACATACTTAGCCACGAGAGCGCCTGGATAGATGTCAGAGCAGCCCAGAGTGGGAATCCAGCAGCAAAGGTACGCTGCGTAAGCACGAGGAAGCGCTGAAATGCTATAGTAAGCCAGCGAGTCTGTTAGAGCAGAGTGGGGACCCCAGGGCTTTTTGGCAACCACACAAAAGGGAGGGTACACAAAGTGAAATAACAAGAAGATTGTTTATGAAAGAGCAGAAGATTTTGAACATTGTGAAACTCTGGAAAGTAAAGTAAAAAGAGGATTGTTTGTTAAGTAGATATAAGCCAGCAAGAAGGGTATATGCCACTTGAAAATAAAGAGGAAAGTGCAAGACGAGTGAAGTCCTGGCAGGGGAGTATACCAGGCAAAGTGGAAACCTACAAGGAGTATCCGGCAGAAGCAATGTTTGTTAAACAAAGAAGAAACTTGTGTTACAAAAAGGAACTTTTGCTACAGGAGAACTTACAAGAATTAACTGTGTTCATTTAACAGGATTGTTGTGGGCTTAGGAAGGTATAAACAATGGTTAGTCCCAGAGACATTTGTGATACCAGTGAAGAATCCAGGAGAATGGAATCAACCTCTAGAATTAAAGTCTTTTCCATTTTGGAGAATATTTACATTGGAGACATTCTACTTTTATTTAAGAAAACATTAATTGCGAATACGAGGTTATAGACATTTCCCTTGTCAGTTTGTTATTTTGTTTTAGTGTAAGTGTCAGGATAGAACATTTTGGACACAAGGACGGCTTTTTGAATTAGGATATCATGACAAAGACAGATCCTTTGTTTTTTGGTTTTTAGGTATGGACATTCCTCTTTAGAATAGGGTCAGGAAGGCATTTTACCAACCCATTTAAGTTGAATAAAGGTCTATAACCAAACAAATGACAACTTTGTGTTCGGCTTTCATTTTTTACCCCTCACACTCTCCTCCACTGACCCATCTGGTCCCAAACGATCAAGTCTGCAATCTTGACACGGTTTAGTAGAACAAAATATTCAGCAAGATCTCACGGTTAGCCCCGCTACACTATATTGTTTTCACATACACTTGCAAAGCATTAAGTGTATAAACCACTGACCAATGCAGCACACAGACCATCCAGCTCGTTCATCTAAAGGAGAAGATGAACCTAAAAAAGCCCTAAGCATTGAACACACCTCCCGATAAAGGCAGCTATTAAACCCATGTCACCTTTGTATTTACCAGGGTTCCCCAAACCAAGCCCAGATCCAGCTGCATTGTCAATTCAGGGGCTCTGGGTCCATGCCCGACAAACATTGACTCTTACTTGTGGGGGGAATTCTTAACTGTGACAAACCAAAAAGCATTTCTTTTGCACTGTTGTGGAAAGGGCAGACTGAGGTGCAGCAGCACATAGTCGGCATATTTTGGAAGGCAACAGCTGCACAATTGGCAGGTTGGAAGGCACCCACTACAAGTTCAAGGAGCCAGATGAGAGGGCCTCTGCAGTATGCAGACCTCCAATCTCAGACTAGGCTCAATCCACAGAACTATCGGCAGGTTTATGGTTTGCAGCTTGACAAGGATATTGGTTGAGGATTGTAGAAGCGAGAGCTTGTTGGTTATTCACCAGTCTTCACTCACTGCACTCTACACCCCAAAGCAAAGATGGGTTTCTCTATGTTATTGAGGGCTGTCCTTTATGCAAGGACACTGAAAATCACATTTGGATCATTGTAAACACCACTCTAGCTTCATGTAATGGGTTTCCCGTCTTATCATAAAGGTAAACAAAACAGGCTCTTCCTGCACATACCTCGAAGATCATCAGTCCCAAGATTCTAGTCTGCTATCTATAAAGAATCACTACTTGTCGGTCAATCCTCTGTAGACATATTTGCTTATTCTTCTCGTGCGTATGTAATCCAGTCCCCACTTAGATGGCAGCACACAGAGGTGGATTCTATCAAAGCAGTTTTCAAAGGTCATAAATACCGGAGCACAATTGTATCCTTCACCCCAAAATCGAAAAACTCAAAGACTGCTTACAAGGAGTGGCTAGAGCCTCTTTCATGCCTTGGCACTCCCCAAATCCCTACCAATGGAAACATTGATTTAACTCTCTCCCATCCACTCCAACCAATCACTCCAAGCACTGCACTAACTAGGCACACTTTATCACTACCATCATATCCTCGGACTGCCATCTCTTTCGAATCCACATGGAATGGGTCAACCATTAAAGCACCTCAATGGATCCTAGCAATTTAACCCAAAACGAAAAGCGCAACATTCCAGCTAGGGCATCCAGACATGCAGCACCTGACACAAATTGAACTTTCTCATAGTGATACTTGAAACATGTGAAACATCAAGTCACATCTCTGCTGAAAGTGACGCTTAAGAATGTGCAAGCCTAGAAACCAGAGACATGTGTTCATTTTTTTCTGTTCTGCATTTATTTTTATGATGTTTATAAATGCTTACGTGCCTATTGATGCGGCGAGGAGAGAATAGGCCATTCTCCCATTTAGAACAAAATAAAACAAACCATCACCTCCCCCAGCTTTATGGTAGTAAACACTTAAAACAAATATATATATTGAACTGGAACGGAAAACAAAACTGGCCACATTGCAACTGCATCGGTGTGTACGCAAACTTCAGTAAGATTGCTATTGGTATACTTCTAATCATTATATTTTGACATTTTCAAAGCAAGCAATCTGAACATATATGTTAGTAAAATACCATTTAACATCCAAATGAAAAGCAAAACCTAGAGATCAACTTACTCTGCTCATTGATTCAAAGCACTTTCTGACCAAAGATTCCACATCATTTGGTCTGTCCTGAACATTTATCCAGTCTAGTAGGGAGACATTGAACGAAGGCAGATTTTCGTCACAAAGTTCTTCGGAGGTCTGAGACTCTCCAGTTCCCATGTAACTTTCCGGCCCTTTGCTTTCCTGAATAGATAGTTCCACTGATTTGGAAAGTGAGGCTAAAAGTGACTTGTTCATTTGAGGTTCATCAGATAGAAGCACCACATCAGTAGACTTTTCGGTGTCCTGACTTTCAGTCCCTTCACGGTCGACAGAAGAGATCAGTCTCCCCAGGCACACTCTGTAACTATGTCTGGTTAGGCACTCCAGCAGAGGAATCTTGGCCATTACAGAAACAGCTGTACCCAAGCTTGAAGAGTAGAAAGTAAAATAACGTTAGCATACAAAGCAAAATCTAATTTGACAATACCTTACAGCAAGTAGGCAGAGTGCATTGACAGTAGCCTTTATTCCAAGACCCACATGGCAAAGAAGACACAGATAACTGGTGGCAGCTCCCTAGCCTGAACATTAAGTACAGCACCCTTCCCAGAGATTTCAGAGCTATTTTGCAGGTACGAATCCTTTCTCATTTAAAGAGAGGGGAATAGTCACCTCATGAGAATCCCCCTTGCTGGTCGCACTTAAAGCTGCCCTGAACGCTGAAGCCATCTCATTGTAGGACTAAAGAAACACAATCACACAATCCAAACTCCCATAGATTGATATACTTGATATGGTATGGCATTTATAACGTGCCTGTACAGATGTGTTTCTAGGGGATAGTTTAAGTGTTGATAGCTATCCAGTCATGCTTCACCTGCAAAAAGACATGCATTGCATAAAAAAGGTTATAAAGTTCCAATTTATCAGGGTGCAAAACTCATCTCCGGAAGACTGCGCAGCACCAGGAGCCATAGCTTTGCCAAACTAAAATCTAAGAGATGCATCAAGATAAGAAACATGAAGACAGGACTTCCTCCTTCTGCGCACCTGGACTTTGAAATAACCTACTAATGCACATCCAAGTGGGCCCAGATGTCCTGCACTTAAGGAAGGAACTGAATACCCAGCGCTTTAAGGAAAACCTAGACGCCCATTTAACACGAGCTACCCCTCTCCTCATCACATCCAATCCTCTCCATCAGCAGCGTGTCAAATCCTTAGTTGTGGTCGCTTCTCCCCAAGGGGGAGCCCCTTCCCATGAGGCCAGGGAGGTGAGGCCGCTACCTGATAGTCCCCCTGGGGTTGATATATAACGGGAGGATCTCATGGGGAGAGATTCCCCTCTGGGGGCAGAGACGGTCATCTAGGGAGAACACAGTATAATCACCTGCAATCTACTCCTCGTAACCCCCACATATTGTATTGTATTTATTTAATTTTTTATATAGAGCTTTATGCCAAAGCGCTTTACATGAAACAACAGGACTACATTAGAAGCAATAAAATACAAGTCATGTGTCAAGTAACCGAGAACAACATGCAGAACAATTTCCCAGGATCATTAGAATGAAACATGAGTAGGGTTGAGCACTTGAGGGAAATAGCAGGAAACTGTCAGGAGGGAGATTGAAGTAGGTGGGATTTTAAGGGAAGAGCGCAAAGAAGAATATGAGGTGATGGAGCGGAAAAGGGAGAGAATTCCAGTGGAGTGGGGCAAGGAGCTGGAAGGAGCGGAAGCGGGAAGGGGCACATGGTGCAGGTGGGAAAGTGAGTAGGAAGTCATCAGCAGAACAGAGAGGGCGAGAGGGGGGAGTAGAATGAGAGGAGGCAGGAAAGGTAGGGAGGGGCAAGATCATGAAGAGATTTGAAGAGGAGACAGAGGAAGTTGAATTTGAGTTGAGAGTGAAAGGAGAGCCAGCCAAGTAAGGAGAGTGAAGAGGAGATGGAATCATGAGGAGAGAGGAAACAGAGAGAACGGATGGCAGAATGGTAGAGGGATTTAAGGGGGCGCTAGATGTGAGGCAGGGAAGCCAAAGAGGAGAGCTCAACAGTAGAAGAGACGAGAAAAGATTAGGGAGGATATTAAGAGCTTAGTTGCGTGAAAGGTAAGGAAAGATTGGATTTTGCCAATGTTATGAAGATGGAAGAGGCAGGCACGGAAGATAAGAGATATGGTGGGTAAAGGAGAGGTTAGAGTCAAAGTGGAAGCCAAGGTTGCGGGTAGAGGCATAGAAGGGGAGTTGTGCAGGGGGTAAGAGAGTGGAAGGAGGAGGTAAGGGGGAAGGGTGGGTGTTAGCAGGAAGGAATACAACTTCAGTTTTGTCAGTGTTAAGGGTGAGAAAGTGAGAGGACATCCAGGATTTGATAGCAGTGAGACATGAAGAGAGTTTGAGGTGGATGTCGGGAGTGAAGGAAGAGAAAGAGAGGAAGAGTTGGGTGTTATTGGCGTAGAAGTGGTGAGATACCAAAAGGAAGAGATGATTGTGGCTAGGTAGGAGGTATGTAGCGAGAAGATAAAAGGTCAAAGTACGGAACCTTGGGCAATGCCGAAGTCGAGGGAGTGGGTAGGGAAGATGCGGCCGGCCCAGGAAACTGCAAAGGAGTGATTGGATAGGTAGGAGGAGAACCAGTTGAGGACGGAGCCTTTGAGACCAAAGGAGGAAAGTGTGTTAAGGAGCAAGGGGTGGTCAATGGTGTCAAAGGCGGATGAGAGGTCAAGGAGAATGAGAACAGAAGAATGTTTAGAGTAGCGTGCAGTGAGAAGGGATTTAAGAACTGGGGTGAGAGAAGTTTCAGTAGAGTGTTTGGGGCGAAACCCAGACTGAGTAGGGGGCAGGGGGAGAGAGAATTTGGAGACAAATGCAGAGTTGGGAATAGACGAGGCGTTCAAGGAGCTTAGAGAGGAAGGGTAGAAGAGAAATGGGGCAAAGGTTGGAAGCCAGGAGGGGGTTAGCAGGGTTTTTTTTCAGGATAGGGATAATAGTAGCATGTTTGAAGGCGGAAGGAAAGGTTGCGGTAGTGAGACAGATTTTGAAAAAGGAGGTGAGGTAAGGTATGGAGGAGAGGGTAGATTTTGGGAATCAGAGAGGGTCAGAGGGAGCAGCAGTAGGGTGAGCTTTGGACTGGAAGAGGGAACCTTTGGAGAGAGAGACTGGTGTGAAGTTAGACATGTAGGAGGGTGGAGTAGTGGGAGGTGGGGTAGGGGGAGAGTAAGAAGGGGAACGTAGAATGTTTTGATGCAAGGTGAGTACCTTAGAGGAGAAGAAGTTAGCGAAGTCAGAGGGTGAAAAAGGAGAGGAAACTGAGTGGTCAGGGGTTGGAGAAGAGAGAAGGCGAGTCAAGGTTTGGAAGATTTGGCAGGGATGGGAAGATTGAGACTGGAGGAAGTTAGAGAAGTAGGATCGTTTAGTCACGCTGATGAAAGAGTCATAGAGGGTGTGGTAAGAGAAGTAGGAATCACCCCATGTATGTGTGCAGGGCCACCAGTCTAGTAAACAGTTTAAGAAACTCAAGAACTGGGACGAAGAAGATCAGCCAAAGAAGGAGTCATCTAAGTACGGAGAGGAGTAGACCCTGCAGAGTGATGAAGACATGGTTGCGGAAAGGAACTAAGGATTTACGCCAGACAAGGCTGGAATCATTGTATAAAAAGTAACAATGGACTAACTCCAGACAGCGAGTCACGGGTAGCCGTGAGTGTCTGCAGGTGTGCAGTTTCCCAGTCATGGGAACTTCAAACCTGCCTTGGCCAGCACAGAAGGCGAAGCTCTACGAATGCTGGCGGTCGGCCATGTTCGTCTGGCAGAGCTTTTGTGGGACTGGAGCTGTGCCGAGAAGTAGCGGGTAGACGAACAAATGCAGATGTCAGCTCGGACCGCTGTTCCTCTGCCGCGCTGGAAGCAGACCGCTGAGACAGCCGAACAGAGTGCCCGTCATCCCAGGAAGCCCCAGTGATGTGCCAAAACCCCAGACCAGGTATGGGGGGGCAAGGGAGATCCGGAGAGAACGCAGGGCCCTGCAATAGCCAGGCACCGATTGTTGTCCCTAGAAATTTTCTTCAATATAAACGGCACAGTGTCATGACAGGAGCAGGAAGCATCTGCATATGCTCCTCTTCACCAAAGTAGCAGAGAAGCCCCTACTGGCCACCAGGGAAGGGCCTGGGACCCCTACCAGTATTATAAGACAAGTCATCTTCTTTGTGGCAGGACATGGCAGGAGAGTGAACCAGGTCTGCCAGATCCCAACAGTAGAGAAATACAGGTCTTGGATCTGCACCCACGAGAAAAGAATAATACAAGTAATTTTCCTTGTGGCAGTACTTGGCAGGAGAGTGAACCAAGTGTGCCCAAGTCTGGAGACGGGGAAACCTGGGCCTCAGACCCTCAAAATGAAAGACTGAAACTGCTAAATTGTGTAAATTGTGAAAACAAAGTGAAATAACAACCAGGGAACGGGAGCCATTCCCCCTGGTTGTAGCAAACTCTGAAGTTAAGAAGGGAGTCATTCTCCTGTTAACCAGGGGAAGAGAGTTATTCAGCCTGGTTGTCTGGAACTGTAAAAGCAAGATACCAGAAGGGAGCCATTCCACTTGTAACCAGAGCTGAAAAGACTAATACAACATGTACAAAAACGGACAGTGTGTCTGCCTAGGGAACGTGCTGGAACTTTGTCTTTTGTGTTGAAGATCAATTTTGACCTGGGGAAGGGAACCATACGCCTAAGAAGAAACCAACATCTGGAGGTGGACTTGTATCCCCAGTCCAGAAGATGGGAGTCATTCTTCTGGGCCAAAAAAGTCTACTTTATCTTTAGCTTCATATTAAGTGTAAGGTACAGAAGTAGGGTTTTTGACAGGACACTGGACTATTAATGTACATCGACATTCAGTCAGAAACCTTAGTGCTTTAGTTGAGGCAGGAAAACCCCTCCTAGGGATAGGGAGAGTTAGATTTATAGCAATCATCATGACAACCGTGTGTCAGTCTCTTCCTTCTGCACCCTTACAGCAGTCGGTCATTCTCTCTATAGTTTAACCCTTTCAGCTACAGTGCTTCACTGCTTTCAACCTTTGGTAGTTAGCCCTATACAAATCCCATACATATATACATAGTTACAAGTCTCAGAAAGGAAAGGACTTCATACAGACACTAATGACGATGTTAAGCCTGCTTGGAACTCAACAACTAGATCAAGTTTGTGATGTACTCAATAGATTTGTAATTTGTCAAATGGGTGTGGAAAGTAACGCTTTGCAAAATAACTTCATTTAACTTGAGAGACAGTAAAAACACATCCTCCACAATCTTGGCACAATTCCACAATTTTTAGGGAGGGGATCTGTTTTGCCATGCTACATTTTTGGTCCTGGCCAATTTGTTGTTTACATCCCAATACTTGTTTTGCGTTTCTATTTCAAATTCAGAGCTACAAGTAGCACAATGCAAGGAAAGGGTCTGGAAGAGATGACTACTATGCCTGACATTAGTCAATTTGAAATCTCTAGAGTCATGGTTGTACTTGTACTGGGGTGCTTGGTGTGATGAAATGATGACTGCTCTGGAGGAATACAGGGAGAAGTGGACAAAGCACATACTCTGCCTCACACCACTACTAAACCACAGTGATCTATGACGAATCCCAGGGTATTGTCACTGATTCCCGTGGGGTGAGCACAGTGTCATGAGGCCAGGCCGCTATCCGATAATCTCCCCGTTAGGCAAGATTTGGTGCATTACCCTTTGGGTGCACTACAACACCCTTGACCTCCTGGCAATAGGAACCCAACCTTTGGTAGAAGTCTGTACTACACAGGTTGGTAGTGTGGCTGAGCAGCCAGGATTATCTCAAGAGGGGCCAATGTGAGCAGTAGGGGAGTTACACAGAGATTCACAGTGACAAGTATCCATATAAACTTTTACACACAAGGCTTCTTCATTAAACAAGTATTAATTTATTTAACAGTCAGTTTGAATAAGCCTTCTTCAGAAGGGGAAATGTAATAGTAACACACAAATACACTCCAAAATACACAGAACCCACATACACGAGAAATCAACGGCAGAACACATCGAGGAGATCCTGAAACAGCCCAGGGGGGGGAAAAAGCAGGGGGGGTAGGGGGGGGGCGGTTCCTGGGTTTGGCCCAATTACCTTGCAATTGTAGCAACAAAGTAACAAAAGAAAAAACTTGCAAGGATACAAAGGATGGAACAAGTTACTTACCTGTAACTGTTGTTCTCCAGCATGGGTCTGGCATGGATTCACATGCTCATGAATAGTCTCCGTCGTCAGGCTGGGAATCCTCGGTAAAGGAAAAATTAGTTTCAGTTTCGTTTCTGAACTGTCTTTCTTAGTAGTAACCAATCACTGGTCTCTGGGTCATACTGCCCCCAGCCAATGACTGCCCTCTCCCTACATCCCTCCCCTGGCACCCATTCTCAGATTTGGTAGCACGTAAAGTTGCAGTAGGACCAAGTGAAGAGCCACAGAGGGGTAGGTGGGAGGGTTCGCATGTGAATCCATGCCAGACCCATGCTGGAGAACAGTTACAGGTAAGTAACAAGAATACAAGAATACATAGCAAACACACATGCACAACCACGGGAGGTGGCAAGGCTCAACATTAAGCATTTCATCAACTCAACATTAAGCATCTCTTACCTCCTCACCAGGCCCACCTTCAGGCGAACAGGTTGCGCAGCACTGCTTGGCCGACGCTGGACTCCTCCATGGAATCCCGGTCGACGCAGTAGAATCTCGTGAAGGTGTGCATCGACCTCCACGTAGCAGTCCTGCAGATGTCCAGCAGGGGCACACCAGATAGGAACGCCGTGGTAGCAGCGATCGCTCTGGTCGAATGGGCTCTCGGACGGCTGGGCAATGGTCGGTTTACCAACCGGTGACAGTGCATGATGCAGCCGATCTGGAAATGGAAGCCTTCGAGAGGGCCTTCCCTTGGTTCACAGGTCCAAAGTCCACAAACAGCTGTGATGTCTTCCGAAAACTCTTTGAGAAAAGTCTTCTCGGCCGGCGACGAAAAGAAAACAGGTAACACCAAGGGCTCGTTGAGATGGAAGTCCGACAGCACCTTAGGCATGAAGGAGGGGTGCGTCCTCAGCACCACCCTTGTCTCGTGGAAAGTCAGGTACAGAGGTTTACAGGGGAGGGCCTGGATCTCTCCCACTCGTCGTGCAGAGGTGATGGCCACAAGAAACGCTGTTTTCCACGACAGGAACTTCAACGGTGCAGAATGCAGAGGCTCGAATGGCGATCCCATGAGCCTGGTCAGCACCACGTTGAGCTCCCACGCTGGGGCCAGAGCCTTCACCGGCGGGAACGATCGGAAGAGTCCCTTCATGAACTCCTTCATCAGGCGATGGGACCACAGGGATGATCGCCCCGGAGTCCTGGTGTAGCGGGAGATAGCCGCTAGATGGATTTTGATGGAGGCATGGGCCAGCCCCGCCTTGGCCAAAGACAATAAGTACGGCAGCACTTGAGGGGCCGTAATCCGCAGAGGATTAATCTTCTGTGCACCGCACCAGACAGAAAACCTCTTGCACTTGTGTCCATAGCACTTGAGAGTTGAGGACGCCTTGGCCTTTGCAAGCACCTCCTTGCAGTCCGCTGGGATATCGTACCCTCCAAACTCTAGTGCTGCAGGAGCCAGGCCTGCAAGTTCAGCGACCCTGGGTCGTGATGGAGGATGGCGCCTCCTTCTCTGGTGAGGAGATCCGCGTCCGTCAGCAGCTTGACTGGGGGGACGCTGACAAGTCCAGAAGGTCCGGGAACCAGATCTGTCTCGACCACGCAAGTGCGACGAGGATCATCCTGCACCGGGACCTCTTGAGTTGGTTGATGAGTCGCAGCAACAACGGCAACGGCGGGAACGCGTACAGGAACAAGCCATCCCAGGGGAATGAGAAGGCAACGCCCATGCTCCCCGGCTGGGGAAACCTGCTGGCAAACCTCCGGCACTTGGTGTTCGCCGCCGTCGCGAATAGGTCGATCTGGGGACTGCCCCATCGTTGGAATAGCCGATCCACTTGATCCTGCCGCAGCTCCCACTCGTGGCACGAGCGCAGCTCCCTGCTGAGCGAGTCTGCGATGGTGTTCTTTATTCCTGCCAGGTGGAAGGGCACCAGAAACATCCCCTGGGCGACGGCCCAGTGCCACAGATCCTGGGCCTCCTTGGATAGGGCTGGGGATCTGGTGCCTCCCTGCTTCCGGATGTAGAACATCGTGGTGGTGTTGTCGGTGAAGATCCTCGCCACCTTGCCCTTGAGGGACGGGAGGAACAACCTTAGAGCCCAGAACACGGCTCAGAGCTCCAGGATGTTGATATGTAGTGACCTCTCCTCTGGGAGCCAAAGGCCTCTTGCGTGGAGATCTCCGGTGTGCGCTCCCCACCCCTTCAGGGAGGCATCCTTCGTCACTGTCGCCTGATGCGTCAGGGTCTGGAAGTCCGCACCCGCCACCAGATGCGCGTGGGCTCCCCGCCACCAGATCGCTTGGCGGAAGGTCTCGTTGAGCGGGATCCTATCTTCGAAGCTGCCTGCCGCTTGCATCCACCGGGCATCGAGGAACTCTTGCAGTGGCCGCATCCGCAGTCTGCACAGGCGCACTAGGTAGATGCACAAGGACATCACGCCGAGAAGGGACTTGATGAACCTCGCCCTGGCCACATCCATGGCAAAGAGCTGCTGCACCTTGCCCATGATGGCCTTCGTCCTTTCCTCCGATGGGGAGGCCAGTCGCGCTACTGTGTCGAGCTTAGCTCCCAGAAACAGTGCAATCTGCGATGGAACCAGGTGGGATTTGGTGAAGTTGATGGAGAAACCCAGATCCGTGAGCAGTTGGACGGTCTTCGCTGTGTGCCAGACGGCAAGTTCCGTTGTCTTTGCTCGGATGAGCCAATCGTCCAGGTAGGGGTAGACGTGGATCCTCTGCAGGCGCAGGCGCAGCCGCGCCGCCACTGGTGCTAGGCACTTGGTGAATACCCTGGGCGCCGACTTCAATCCAAATGAAAGGGCCTTTGTAACGCTCACCTGATTCTCGCAGAGGCGCCGGTCTTGACTGGGCGACTACCGTATCTTCAAAGGTGATGTGTAGCACCCGGTTGGCTCTTTGGGCTGGACCTCTGTGCACTGTATGCCTGACGTGTAGAGTAAGATGTCTGCAGATAGAAAATATGGGGTTAATGAACTGGGGTTATTGGGGTGTCCCTATCTCTTTCCTCTTCTCCTCTCCTGTAGACCCCCAAAGGTTAACGCTCTCACCTTAGGTAAGTGAATGCCGAGCTCTCCATCTGCCTCGGGGCAGGGTGCTGTAACCAGTTTCTTCACTGGATAGGTAGCGAAGGCCTCTTGACTTCAGAGGACTGCTGTCCGTCGTTTACTGCACGAACGGTAAGTTTCGAGTCATTCAAATGTCTTTAAAGTCTTTAGTAATGATGTCTCTTGTTTTGCAGGGTTCCGGCGATGGCGGATGACGGGCTGAAGTGAGTTGAAGATGGAGCCCGTGTGATGAATAGAAGCGCCTGGAAGCACGTAAGTAAGCGCTTGTTGCCTGCTTCACTATGCGCTCTAACTGTCTTTTTATTTTGCAGGTACGAGTTCGGAGCGGCTGCAGGGTGCCGGAATACCCACTGGATTAGATGTGGAAAGGAGTCATGGCACGTGAGTATTAAAGTTCCCCAATGTCTTTAAACGCACCTTGTTTTGTCTTTCAGATGCGGGATGCAGCGCCGAAGAGTAGGTAAGCCTTTGCCTTTCAGATGCCGGAATGCTAACCTGTTCTTTCTTGTCTTTATAGGTGTTGCTGAAGACTGGATTCAGGATGGTAATCCTTTGCCTTTCAGATGCCGGAATGCTAACCTGTTCTTTCTTGTCTTTATAGGTGTTGCTGAAGACTGGATTCAGGATGGTAAGCCTTTTCCCTTAGGCCCAGGACCGGATGCAGAAGACACGATGAGCATTCTGCTGCAGAGGTTGCAGAATAACGCAAAGCAAGATTCATCCACCGGGTGTGGTTTAAATAGCCTCCTGTAGTGCTTAGGTGTCTCCTTCCACAGCCACGCCTAAGTAAGAAAAGAGTTCCTGGTAAGAAAAGAGTTCCTGCCTTCCAGAAGAGTTCCAGTGTTCTGAATCTAGGGAGTGGCTCCAGCCCCACCCAACAGGAAAAGTAGTTCCAAACAGAAGAGGATCAGAGGCTCAACTGGCAGGCAAGTAAGCAGCATGGTCTGCTGAAGGTAAGTCCACCCAAGCATTATGAGCCCGGCGCTTCCAGCGCTGGGACTGGGCATATTTATGAGCCTGGTGCCACTGGCGCCAGGACTGGGTCCAAAAGGTCCCAATTGGGACTGGTTGGCACTCGGAACCTGGGTTATGGATCTGCTTCCAAGGGAGTTGGGAAAACCCTGACCTTTTGGAAGCAGAGATCATGACAGCCTTGAATTGGTAGTGCCGTCCTTGGACTACGAATCTGAGAAACTTTCGATGTCCTTTTAGAATGGGGATGTGAAAGTAGGCATCCTCCAAGTCCAGCGACGATAGGAAGTCGCCCTCCTCCAGCTGCCCCAGCACGTGCTGGAGGGTGGCCATCTGGAACTTCTGGGTCTTGATGTACTTGTTTCAAAGACGATGGTCCAGGATGGGACGCCAACCACCGGCCTTCTTTCTTACGAGAAAGTACCGTGAGTACACTCCGGAGCCCCGGAGCTTCTTTGGGACGAGCTCGATGGCTCCCTTCTTCAGCATCGCCCTTACTTCCAGCAGCAGTTGAGGGACGTGGTTTTCCTTCCTGGCCACGGGTGGAATGCGGGGGCACTTCTTTAGAAACTCGAGAGTGTGCCCATGGGCCAGGGCATCTAGCACCCATCGGTCGGTGGAGATGGACTCCCACACACTGACGAACTTCGCCAGCCGGCCTCCCACCGGGTGGCTCAGGTGGGGGCCCGACGCTACAGCCGGTTCAGTCCTGCTTGGCAGCGGCCTTGCCGCCTTGGCTTCCATGGCGACGACAAGATCATCCTGACATGCCGCGTCCTCTGTAGGCCTCCTGCGACGAGGAGTGGGCCGCCTGGCGGTAGGTCGAGGAGGCACCTTGCTTGCCTCCAGAGTTCCAAAAGAGCAGTGGTCGTTGCTGCAAACCCCCCCAAAGCCCGGGCCGTCTCCGTGTCGGCCTTGATGGCCTGCAGCGACTCGTCCACTGTCTTGCCAAATAGGTTGTTCCCGTCGAAGGGCATGTCCAAAACTCTGGTTTGCACATCCTGGCGGAAATCATTTGCCTTGAGCCAACCACGCCGTCGAAGACAAACACCGTTGCCCAACTGGCGGAAACCGTTGTCAGCAATGTCCGTGGCCACCATTATGGCGTGGTCCAACGCCACCTCGCCTTCCTGGAGGATCTCCAGGGCCTCTGCCCTCTTGTCGTCCGGGAGGAAGTCCAGCAGAGGAGCTATCTTATACCAAAGCTCCCTGTCATAGCTGGCCACAATCGCTAGGGCGTGTGCCGCCTTAATCGTCATCGCCGCCGACGAGATGACCCGTCGTCCATGGCGTCCAGTTTCTTCCCCTCGCCGTCTGGGGAGGGAGGTTGAAGTCGAAGTCATAGCCCCTGCTGCCTTCTTCTTGGCCGCCGCCGAGAGGACCGGATCCGGGGTCGGCTGCGCCATAAAGGCACAGAGGGGCGGAATCCAGGACCCAGTACTTCTTCTCGTACCGGTCTCTCTTCGCAGGGGTCGTGGATGGGTTCTTCAGGAGCAACAGCCCCTCGTCCCAGATGTCGCGTGAAGGAACCAATTTTGTCAGGCGGGGAGGCCTGGGGAGGGGTTATGGAAAGCCCATCCCATCATCACCACTGTCGTTATCCGTCCCCGTCGTGGCCGTCTCTGTTCCCGTGTCAACCCTAGGATCAGGGGAAGGAGATGAAGGCTGCGAGGGCTGGAAGGGCGGCGGTGGATGAACTCTCCTCTGCTTGTTTGGAGGGCTCCCCGATGGGCCAGGTTCCGCTGGATCGTCTGTTGGGGGTAAGGGCAACCTCGTCCTTATCTCTGTACATAAGGCCTGGATTGCCATCAAGATGGCTCCCGAATTGTCCTGAGGCTCAGGTACCGACTGCGACGGGCCCAACGGTTGGGGAGTGGAATCCTCCGCCTCCACGGGAACCTCATCGGCACCACCGTCGCTCTCTTCGTCTGCCTCGTCGGGATCCCTCCCGTGGGACTGGACCTCCTCGAACTTCACGACTCCAGCCAGTTCCTCTTCAGAGGCTGAATCCGTGGCCGTGATGGCCACTACCCCCCCGTCCCCCCTATTTTTCCACTGGGGTTCTCACAAGGGTCTTATCGATGGGCTGAAAAGAGGATTCCATCCACGGTGGCAGGGAAACTCTGGGCCCCTAGGTCGCCTCCACTGGGGTAGCCGCCACAGGCTTTGCCAGGGCCGCCACGACTCCCTCGATAGAGGCCTTAGCTGGGTGAATCAAAGCCTTCACGACTTTAGGCGCGCTTGAGGCCTTCACCTTGGGGGGAGGGTCACCAACGCGCTCCCCCTCGGCTGTTTCCGTCGGGATCGACTGGGGCTTCTCCAGAAGCGTACCCGGGTTCTCCGATTTCCTTTTCCCCGAGCCAGAGCGTTGGCGTCAGTGAAAGCGCGTCCAGCCTGGCAGCCGAGGAGCCTGACCGTTCGGTGCTCCCGGTGCCCGCGAACTCGCAGTGCTTACCCTTTTGTTGGGTCCCCGTCACCGGAGCGCCCTCAAAGGACTTAGAAGACCGCTCAGACCTCTTCTTCTTCTCACCTAATGCTAGGCTCTTCCCTTCCAGCCAGTTGGTGAGGCGGATACGCCGATCCTTCATGGTCCTTTCCGACATGTTCTTGCAAAACGCACAGTCCTTCGCCACGTGCGTTTTGTCTTTGTGCAGGCAGTAGAGGCATCTAGAATTCTCGTCCTCCTTGAAGACATTCTGCAATCCGCATCCAGGGCAGTTCCTGAACAGCTTGGATGCGGGCGTCTAGTTTCCTTTGTCCTGGGTCATGTCCACTGGGTAGGCTTCAAGGTATTCTGGAATCCTCCAAGAAGCGCAACTTCGATGAAAACTTCGCCCCTGAGGGGTCCCCGTTGATCAGAAGTAGAAACAGTGGAGCTTGAGGCTCGATTGACCGAAAAAATGAGATTAAACTCTTTGAAAAATCGCAAAACGCAGTAAAAGCTTGAGAGTTATAGCACGAGGACTCCCAACACTTGAACGTGCGGTAAAAATATGAGGATGGCTGCCAGGAGAGGGGCTTAGGGAGAGGGCAGTCATTGGCTGGGGCAGTATGACCCAGAGACCAGCGATTGGTTACTACTAAGAAAGACAGTTCAGAAACAAACTGAAACTGATTTTTTCTTTACCGAGGATTCCCAGGCTGACGACGGGGAATATTCATGAGCATGTGAATCCATGCCAGACCCCATGCTGGAGAAACAAAGTATCCGAACCGCACTTCACTTTAAGGTGTGCAGTTATAAAAATATAAGAAATCCATGTCTCCCTGTACTATTAGTCTTAGCGGGTGGATACATTTCACCATAAGAGTGACCAAAAAGCAGGCTAGGTAAATGCTTTATTTACCTCCAAAAGGTAAAGTCAGCAAGCAAATAAACTGCAAAAGATAGGGTGTCCCTACGTGTATGGGAGGAAAGCAGCAAACATAAAAACTTTCCTAACAAGGGTCAAAAGGATTAGTGACAAGACTGCGCTCACTGAGTTTGAACCAAGGCTTTCTAAGGGATCCATTGGTGAGAGAAGAGTTATGAAAAGGGGTATATGATTTCATTAACAATCCAAAAGACCATTCAAATTCGGATGATCGATGGGATACCTTTAAGGAAAATATTAGGGGTCTGCACATTGAAACGGGCAGTAGGACCCACAAGATGAGAAGGAAAGAAACGGACATACTAAATGAGAAGCTCCATGGATGGGAGCTGAAATATAGGGAGGTGGGCTTGCCCAAGGTATTCCAAGTAGTACAAAAACCTCTGAGCCCAAATGAACATCCAGAATCGCAAAGGAAACAGAATGCGCTTGGTTAAGAGCAAAGAACTGTTAAAGGCAAAAAACTCTGCCAACCATATTGCCACTGCTAGAAAGGAAGACAGGGCACTGCTTGAATCTGACAACGATAAACAAGAATAATTCATCGAGTGCTATATCAAACTACATACATTGGAGAACCAAGCGATAAAAGACACAGAAGACGTCTTGAATAAATACTCATTCCGTGTGCTCACACCATAGCAAAAAGAAGAGCTGAATAAGGAAATAGAGGAGGAAATCCTGTCAGCAATAAGATCCCAAAAAAGGAAAGGGCGCAGAGACTAGAAAGCTTTTCTGCTTCCCCTTGGAAATTCCTTCTCGACAAAGCTGCTTAACCCTATTTATGAAGTTGTTGTTTTTATTCTTTACTTCGGCAAAGCCATAAAAGTGCACAATAAAACAAGCAATAATACAGATAAGACAAGCAACTGATACAATCAGCAAAACATCATACCCACACAAATATGACATAAATAATTTAAAACCTTGTGATATAAAATACAAACAACCAATTAATTGTGATAGTGATCAAACCAAATCAAGTTGGACTATACGTTCCTCACAGTACAGAGTAGTGGGGCAACATCCTTGAGTTGATGTATCTACACAGTGTCCTAAAATACTAACAACAAGCAATCTAAAAACTAGTCCCAGATAAAAACATCAGAAATTGGTGAAATATATACTAGTATTAAAACCCAACACCCACAAATAATCCACAGACAAGAGGCTTACAAAAACTTGAGATTCACCAGAGAATCATTTAGATTTGATCAGCATCTCTCTTCTTCAACACATAGCCCAAATATGTTGAAACAGCAAAAAAAAAAACATCTACAGAGCCACCTTTTTCACAGTTCCTCAGCCATGCTCAGGGAGCAAGCCCCTCCGTTGATCATACATGGTCTTAGGTTCTTGGTTCCGATATCAGCAAACGTGGGACAAAGAAATCAAAAATGTTCCAGCGATTCCACCACAGCAGGGCAGAATGGGTAGAAAGGCAAATGATTACTATTCCATACATGCCTAACTAGTGAGATGGTTACATTTCCCAACCACATTCTGATCTAAAGTGATACGTGACCCGAGTTTGGAATGAAACATAAATATTCTTCCAATTGCTGGCCCTGCTTAATTAAGAGATAGCGATACCCAGAAGAAATGTCAAGACTTTTGCTGATCAAGTTATACATTATATGTGGGAGGATGTTCGGGTATCATCCACTATGGGAGAGGCCAGAGTAATGGTTATTCCCAAGGATGGCCAAGGGCCTGAGGATTGCACCTCTTACCGTCCCCATAGTGGTACTTAACATGGAAATTAGGATCTATGCTAAAATATTAGTACTCTGATTAGAAAATGTACTGCTTAATATTAGAGGAATGGAGCAATCTGGCTGTGTAGCTAATAGACACGCTACTACCACTCCCTTTTTGAGTATTAAGATTGATTGCCCTACCACACTACCTACCTTTAAGAGACGTTTGGCTTTTTTTTGGTTGGGCGACTTTGCTTCACCATAGGGTTAAGTAGTTGTGCAGCCCTCAACAGGGGATTGTACAAAAAGTGCCCTAACACAGACATAGTATGACCTTCAGAAAATCTTTATTGAAGTTTAACTACACTGGGAAAGTGAGAGGCACCTTTCGGCAGTTGAGTTTGGACGAGGTATCAGCTCACTGCTGATGGCAGTCGGATCCACAAAGTACAGCGGACTAAAGTTCAGCCAAAAACATAATTCCACATACCCAGGAAAAAGGTTAACTGTGTGTGCATTGCTCAAGACACCCCGTAGCTTCCATCTACTGAAAAAAAAGCTGCTTTTGTTTCAGTGAACAGGGCAATCAAGATGCTCCGTTTGGGATTAAACATTTTTGGATCTGGATTCATCAGTCTGGATTAGTGATTTCCTGATCACTGATGAGCTGTAACTGTATTTCCCTCAGTGTTGAAGGACTGCTTAATAAGTTTCAGATGGATTAATACCTTTACAATGAACAGTTTTAATGAAAAGTGAAGTTTAACTTGAACTGGAGAGTTGGCATACATATGTGCAGCAAAGATGTATGCATACATACACATGTAAAGGTATTTACACACTTTTGATCATATTGCTCACAATTTGATGACGGAAACGGTACAGTAAGAAAAAAAATGCTTAACAAAAGCATATTGAACATAGGATAGGAAAGGTCTGAAAATTACCACAACAGCAACATTGTTTTGAAAAGGAGGTATTTTAGGTGTTGGCTTACTTAGTAAGTTTCAGCTTGATATCATCTACAGACTGCAGATAGCACGAGTATGCATTTTCAAACTTGAGAAGCAACTTTTGGTATGAATGTGTACAATCTTCCAAGTTTGCCATTATAGCTGCCCAACCTTGATGTTGTAGGTGTTCATCGTGGACAAGACCTTCACAAAAAGAACAAAGCTTCTTGGCAACTTCATACATTTCCTAAGGAAATTAAAAGAAATATACAAATATCAAATATATGTAGAAATTAGTACAAGTTATTAAGAGTACCAACTCTTGCACTCTAGTCCTATAACCCCCCCCCACTCCCAACGCCTGCATCCCTTTAGCCTCTTGAAGTAACAGTTTCGATAGAGGAGAGAACGAAAACAGATTTGCACACTGAGAATTTTTATTTTATAACTGGAAGCCCAGATTCAAGAATGTTCCAGTCTGTGTTAAAAATCAGCCTCTGAAAACACAAGCACGCCCTTCCCCAGATTGAAATTATTTTAAGTCTTAGTAGCCCTTTATTTAAACCAAACCAAGGATTGCAACTTGGGAGGCAGCTCAAACAAGAAATTAGACTGACCTAGTGAAAATATTTCTTTACCACACTAAGGATCCCATCTAGAGAAGGCATGCAGAGTAGAATCCTCAAAGGTGTTGGGAAATCCAACAGTTTATACTTTTGTGTAGGTACAGGGGTCCGCATTTCCCAAGCATTTCGATAATGGTATTACCCGCCATAAAATAGAAAAAGCTGGCAAATTATGGTAGTACCCATGACTCAAACTCACACTTTTGAGGGGGTCTCACCCCCCCCATGTACTTTACCCACCTGCCAAGGTCCTTACCTGGGGGTGACAAGGTTAAGATATTCGTACTACATGGGTATATTATTGAGGTGCCTGACATAATTCCTATTCAAGAGACAGTCCACTTTTCCCAGGCTTGTTTTTAATAGGAATTCCATACAAGGAACAGATTCAAGGAAACTCCTACTGCTTTTAAATGAAGTGGCTGAAGGCACACTGGATTACGAAAGTTATGGTACATTAGGAGATTTTTTTGTTGGTGTAAAGCTGCAATTAAGCAGTTAGCTTTCAGAAGGCTGCTCAGAAAGCACAGAGCTAGACTCAAATGTGTTTTGAGCAAGGAGAAGAAGGTAGTGGGTGAGAATAGCCATAAGGACTGACAGGGTCATGGGCAGTTATTTAATGAGTAAAGAAACAAACAACAATCACAGGTTGTGTGTCCCTTCGCACATGCACTCTTGGCTTTCGCACTTCCTATGACAATAGTTTTGGCATAAAGCCAGCATTTTTAATGCCACCCAAGAGCAAAAACTAATGATGTTGTGGAAGGCTTAAAAAGAGACCACTTTATACATCCTAATCAGAGAAACGCTTCACTTTTGAGACGGAGGACCAGACAGGGAATTGGAAGGCTTCTGTATGATAGAATTAAAACCAATGAGGAGAACTACAGTCCAGAAGATGCGGGTCAAAATATCTCTGGTTTATGTCAAAGTCCATAAAGCCCTTCTGCGCCAGGGGTAAATAGTCTGAAGAACAGCCTTGTCTAGAAGAACTTCCAGCAGACCGTCTAGAACCATCAATTCTAATTGTTTGGTAGTACCCAGATTCAAATCCTCCAAGATTGGCGGCAATAGTTTCCCTGTGAAGGCCGCTAAACTTTGGAACTCACTTCCATATCAGTTGAGAGGCGATCTCCCCTACTCTTTCTTCAGAAATAACCTCATCATTCACCTCAATCTGACTGAGAATTAGTCTCCTTTGAAATTTTGGTACGTCAGTTTGACCTGTTGCTAGATTGTAAATTCTGTACATCCTGACCTACTAAGATAATGTAAGTAACTCTGCCCCACTGCGCAACTTGTTTTGTATATTGTATTATCTTTTGTGTAATGTGACCATTTGTATATTGCCTGTACATTATGTAATATGTGTAAGCTTCGCATAGCCTTGCTGCGCCCTGCTACTCCCGGGTCTGGTGCGCCTTATAAATTCAATAAACAAACAAATAAGCAAGGAGGGGATGTTCTTGTTTCTGCACTACCCGCAGAGATGATGCAAGGGTAACTATAAATTTAGTTTTCCTCAGCAGTCACTGGAAGCCATCGTTTTTTTGGACAGAACAGACCAAACTACATTCAAAATGGAAAACTGAGGGTTGCTGAACAAGATAATCTGTGTTCTGTTTTACAAGCTCAGAATTAAGATCACCGAGACTAAACTGACTGAAACATCTTGTCAAAGACAGACGTAAACATACACGACCTTTAGAATTGTGGGCCATTCCAGCTTTGCCCATGTGTACACAGAGCCAGTAAAAGAGAGTATGAAGAAATGTTCAAATGTGATCCAATAGTTAAGGGTTTTATCACTGTGCTCCCTAAACTTTGTAACTTATATTATTAAATTCCTGACTATTGGTCACTTAGTCGGGCTTTAGCCTTGGCATGGATGTTCCCATTTACAATTACACCAAAGGCATAGGAGTAATGTTCAATGCAATCTGTTTTAAATGTACATTGAAAATGTGGGTGATATGAGGGGTGTCTTAGGGAAGTATGGGAGTGTTAAGGAGGTGTCAGAAAGGATACCAGGTAACAGGCCCACAAAACTGTGGCATAAAACTTTGATGTGGTCCAAGAAACATTAGTGAATACTCTTTACTGATCACTGGATGTTGCAGGTATAACTTGATATGCGAGACATGTTTTGTATAAATATTTAGCAGAGAAAGAAAAAGTTATACGGGTCATTTTAACATTTTTATTTTGATCATCTTTGACCTGTAGTAACTTTCTACAGAGCTACTTACTCCTTGTAAGAGTACCAATTTTGTGGACTTTTTTGTGAATCAGAAGCAACCTACAAATATTTTTCAACATGAGCAAGTAAAACTGGATTAATTTGTGAATATAGTTTTGCCGTGCAAGTTATGACCGCACATAGGAGCAATTTAGCCCTGTAGTAACTTTCACAAAGAATCCTTTTTAAATGTATATTGGCATCTTAAATGTTCAATCCTTCATCTATATAACATTTCCATTTTCCTCAATATATTTATTACATTTTAATTTAATGTATTTATGTTTAAATGTTGGGCTTCATTCCTGGCTCTGGACTCTCTGCCATGTCCTCTTCACAAAAAGACATTGGGGGTCATTACGAGGTTGCTGGTTCGGAAACAACGGTATTGGTAAGCTTGCCGGTACTGTTGTTTCCGGACCGGCAAACAGAGTTCTGCGAGCGGGTTCCTTTTTGCCCACCAGGTCTCACCTGGCGGGTGGAAAGGCACCCGCACACAGACCTTGACGGATGCACCGGCACCATTGATTAATGGTGCCGGTGCATCCGACCTCCCCATTCCTATTGAGTCCAATGGGACTCAAATGGAAAGCAATATTTTTCGGCGCCCAGCAATTAGGAATTACCGGGACCGCCGGGGCTGTAATGTCCCGGTAAGTCCCCATTGCCGGCACCGGAATAAAATGACTCCGGCGGCAGCCGTGCCGGAGGCCCATTGTAGCTTGAAAAAATAATGCCTTCTCCAGCTGATGCCCAAGCTACATTGGCTTACTTTCCACCTCTTTCAATCGCCCTTTGTATCAAGGCTGCATGATGGGGCAGGTTTGCCTCCTCTAGGATTTTCTCCTCTTCAGAGCTATCCCCTCCTTCTTTGTGCTCTTGTGGGGTATTTCATACCTCCCTCTTTCTTTCCCGTAGGTTGCTCCGCAGGTGACTCTGACTACGGGGATTGGATTGGTTATTCCCCATTTACAAGCTAGTCAACATCATTTTCTGGAAATTGCATTTGTTATGGGATTGACTAGCTATGGGTCACCACTAACATTTCAATTAAATGCTAGCAAGGGGTTGAAGTATGCATGAAGGCCAGCACCATATTCTTTGGTGTTTTGAACAGGAAGCAGAGCAGTTCTGCTCCCTTGCCTGATGATCCGGCTTCTCTAGGCAGAGGAAATTACTGGAGTGCTTTCTTCCCTGCAGCAGTCCCTCAGCTGGTAGTCACCCCACTACCAACGGCGACCGTTCTGCTGAAGCTGCAATCTTGCAGTTGGTGTTTCTTCCCCATATGGTGTTTCTATGCCACGTGCATCTCACTGGGAGGTCAGAAACAATGTATGTTTGAGGTATTGCTCTTAATGGTATTCTTTTCCTTGCTGGAGTCTTTTTGCCCGCAATATCTGTTGAACTTTCACCTAATTGTTTAACTCTGAATCTGCTTGGAGTCTATGGATTTCAGGTGTGGTCCCCAAGTTATCCTGACAATGGCAGTATTTTCAAATGTCACCAAGCCATGAGTTTACAGTTTCACTGTATATTTTCTTTACAATGAAAACAGCCAACACATTGAGCCTTTTCCTAAAAACAGAGAAAATAGGAAAAGAGGCACCCAGTGAGTATTTGTGGCAATGTACAACTTTATTGACCAATACTATGGATGCCTATTCCTAGGTAAAAAGCTAGACTAAAAATAAAATGAATTGAATTATTATGAAGTCCTAACCAGAGGGATGACTGTAATGTTTGCTTTGTCTCCCTACTGGGTTTGTGCAGCATGTGGTTGGAATGTCCCAACCATCACTGCCTGCATGTCAACCGGTTTCAGTGGTGTTTATTATACCACCTTCTTCTGAACGGTCTTCTGTTAAACTGTAAGGCTTCTATGCATCCATGTAGTGGCATATTCTTAACCACAACTCTTTTGTACCAACAAAAAGTTTGGAAAAATCTCACCTTGAATGATTTCGGTGAGGTGGGATTTGGAGCCTTAGAAACAAGAATTGAAAGGAAATCTCTTATTTTTTAAAGAATACACACAATATTCGTTTTCATCTAATGCAATAATTGCAATATACGTTTGGATATATATTTTTTGTATTACTTTGTACTCCCAGATCATCACAGATCTCTTTAATACCCAGTTTTTAATAGGGGTGCAGGAGCATTATCTCAATGGGTTGCCTACAGCATGAGCATTCTGAAATTGCAACCACAACCTTTAGCAGTGTGCATCTAACATCACAGTCATCAAAACTGTGCTACGCACTAGATACTGGAATAATTGTTGGGTGCTGGTGCTTGGGTCACTGTTAATATGCAACTTTTGTTTCATCAGGAAGCATCAGCTGGGAGATTGTAATTACAACCGCAGAAGAATTTTAGAAAAATGTATAAAAACGTAATACGTTTGCGTCTGCTCCTTTCACTCTAAAGAGCTCCCTTCATATCTTAATTCAAGAATGTCCTTTAAAGGTTAGCACGTACAACACGTACATAGCTATGGGCGCTACTCTATGTTGCTTCTATTCCCACATGATCACTTTATGAAAGTCGCTGTAGCACCAGAGCATATATCTGAAAGAGTCTATACCAGGCAGCATGTATAGCTAACGTCAGGGTCTAGCAGTTATTCATCTTAATGCTGACGTTCCAGCTATGCATTTGTATCCATTTACTGACCCATACTTTGACCGCCAAACTCACTAGTCTGTTCGTGGATCTACGCTCCAAGCCTCACTCGCTTCCGTTGTGGAATAGGAAAGCCATCGCTTCACATTTACTGGCTCGTTTTTCTTCCGGTCTTCGCAACGTGCATCTAGTCATGTAATGCAATGCAAACACACTACCAGAGATTTGTCAGTATGCTCGTGTGTATGGGTAAACCCATCTCGTAGAGGTGTCCCAATGTTGGTCAATATTTCAATTAACTCTCAAATCCAATAGCTTTATTCAGAAATCTTTGATTAATATGATGTGGACTAGTTTCCCATCATAGCTATCAATGTATTCAAATTTAAAGCAACATTTGACAAGGTATGTATGTTCATATATTTAGTCATGCAATCATGTAGACTTATATCACCGATACTCACACAGGTTTTTCTCATCTCCTCAAAGCCTGGTGTAGATAAGAAACCAAGTAAATGGTATAAGCATGTTTAACTCCTCTGACAGTGTGTACAGCGCAGTATAAACGGCTTATAGAACTACTGCCTTCGACCACTATGTGTAGCCCGGTGTGTGTAGATAAGGGGTAACTCCCCAGTTATAATGTGGCTAAGGTCTGCCACACCATTAACTCATTTAACCCCCTTTGGTCTATCTTAAGGCTGAAAAGCCATCTTTGTTCTCTTTTAAGTAGAATGGACTGCATGTTTCTCCCCCTTAGTAGGCGTATCACATTTTCAATAATGGTCCAGGTCAGGTCGCTGTCCTTGTATCGTTTTTTCCGAGAAACGGTCAACAAGGGGTCCATTGGCTCTTATAGTGTGTATACAAGATTTGTGCTCCTGGGTTCTCTTTTTGATAGGCCTGCTCATCATCCCGATATACTTCCTGGTTGCAGGGACATGTGAAAAGGTAGATCACATCACTTGAATTACAATTTGTAAAGTGAAGTTGTTTCCATACTGTTTTGAGGCCCATGTCTACTTTAGTAGACTTGGCAGTTTGTGCACAAACAGAATATTGGCCGCATGGGGCATGTCCAAAGGGGCATTACCAACTGGACATGCCGTGTTCCACAGGGTTCATTGTACTGCTGGTGCAGGGACTGGTTGGTAAGACCTTGCCAGCAAATCTTGAATGTTCCTCCTTCTTTTTATAGCAAAACGAGTTGTCTGCAATTCTGCAGTCCGCACATTCAATAAAGGTCACATTTTATTAAGTTGGGATGAGAGACTAAGTACTGCCGTTATCCTATGATCATGTAGTGGTCTCCCTTTTTGTTCCATGCACGTTTTCTGGCCCGACTCAACAGTTTTCTCGGATACCCTCTTGCTCTTAATCTTTCAGTCAGGGCTGTTGCTTGTTCATCGGATGTACGTGATTAATTAGTTGATGAACATTTTGAATCCAAAAATCACCAATTCGAAATGCCGGTCACCATATAATCACGTACATCACCCCTAACCGCTATCCCCCAACCTCCACCACTCTACCCTTAAAACCTACCTCCTCAGGCTCACTTACCTGCTGTTCCTCTCCACGGGTCTTTCCCTGCGACACAAGTTTTGCCTCCCCATTGAGGGGCTGAAACGTCCACCGCAGGGTCCGTTTAAAATAAAGAAGAAAAAGAATAATCTTTCTTTGTCCCCACTTTCCTTATTATGCAAGCCGGGGAACACCCCTGAATACCTGTAATGTCAATCAAGGGGAGCAGGGGACACCCACGTACTCCCTGCTCCCCTTATTCAACATTTTGGCTTTCCAGTATTTTTACCGTGCCAGATTCTGCATTTTCTCCCGTTAGTTTTATTTTTTTCAAGATTTTCTACAGATACCTTGTCCATCATATTCTGTGATGTCAGAGCAATTTCTCCTGAATCTGAGATACTGCCCAATCCTTGAATGTATCAGGATGGAAACTTTGGACTTGTAATAGCGAGTCCCTGTCGGTACTTTCTCTGAAAACAGTGGACCAGAATTTGCCATTTTTTTCCTTAATCTCCAAGGCAAAGAAATGCACTACCTCTTTGCTTGTGGAGCAAGTGAACTTGCGGTATCCATTTCTGCTATTCAGCCAATTTATAAAGGCTTCCAAATGGATCTGGTCTCCTGTGTAGACCATAAATACATTTTCATGGCCAGCTACCACCATAAGTTCTGTGAATTCATCACACTTTTTATTGGCCACCTAAAGTTGTTTTACACTAGCATTCCAGTTTTTCCTTGAATGCCACTAGAGTCGCCACTGGTGACACAGGACGGTCAGCTACAGTCAGTGCTCCACATAAGACTTTGAGGTGGGAGTATTGTACTCCCTATTTTTGAAAGTAGGTAGCAAAATAATTTTTAGGGAGTAGAAACAGGAGTCCCATTCCCAATGGGAGTATTTTATAAACAAGTAAATATATGTTCAACTGTAAAACAGAAATGTTTTTGTGAGAAATACTTCTTTGCACCAAGGTTAGTCATGCATATTAAAACATACGTTTGGCCTCTTCCATAATTATAGTCATTTATTCCTGTGGTACTGCATCAACTACTGGTCCAAACACATCCATGGAACTGTTTGGGTGAAAGCCGCACACAAGCTCCTATTTGTCAATTTCCCCATTTTTTATTGGGAGTATTTTTACTCCGCATTAACATTTTTTGGGAGTATTTGCCTATATTTAGGCAGTAAAAGTGGCCAATACATCCCTTATCTGTAGCGCAGCCTACAACACTTGAGTCCCTATCCGAAGAAGGGGGTCCCTTCCTCTGATAGCACCCCCCTCCCCCCTGGGCTTCCCCTAGGGTGGTGGGCTAGGAGAAGAAACTTGTAAGAACTTTATCTTTTTATTCAACTTCTAGAACATTTACTCGCAACAGCTGGCTTTTAATTCTTGTTCGCGAATCACATAGTAAATCCTCCAGCAAAGTACATGTTGTGAAAAAGGTGACCTTTGGGCACTAGGCCCCAATTATTAGCAGTGTTGGACTTATTAAGAACTAGGGACCTGTTTTCTACCTAATATTCTACACCAGAGAAGACCCCTTTTGAAGAGCTCAAGTCCCAGGTTAGAGATACTGCTGGCAAGAAAAGGAAAGAAGTACAGCAGGATTTTGACCAATGCCAAATCAATGGCATACCATGGTAGAGGGAGTGTGAAGAATCCTTCAGAGTCATCACTAAACCCTAGCCTAAAGTCTCCTTCCAAGTTGCCTGGGAAGGCAGCCGCTACCTGATCCTCACCCTGGGGGTGATATCACGAGGGAGGATCACATGGAAGGAGACGGCTGTCAGAGGGAAGTGGTGACTCCATCAGGAGAGACGCAGTGTTCATGCTCTTGTGAGGATGAGATTCCCCAAATGCCTAAATATCTAATGGTATGCTGTCACTATGCGGTTTCCTCTCACAGAATTACTCAAAGTACAGAATATGAAGACCCTTCATACAAGCATGCAGATGGTATAATGAGGGATCAGGAAGCTAATATTGCAACTTGTAGCTGTTAGGATTCTGCCTTAGAACAAGGTTCTAAACCCAAGAGTACAATACCAACTCCTTTAACAATCTCCCCTAAGTCTGAATACTTTCAATTACCCTATCATATTGGGTTAACCAATAATAAAACAAATAAGAATATTATGGACTTCAAGTCCCATAATGCCCATAGTACTGAGATGAGGAAGAGGGGCTCAGAGTTCAGGAAGTCCTATAAGCAGTCTAGTTGTTTGAATAGGAAGCACCTGATCAAGACCTTTAAAAACTTAAAGGACTTTCAGGTGTGAAAGCAGGAGCAGGAGGAGGAGGAAGTAAAAGCTGAGGGTGTGGCGGCAGCAGGACGCTTTGTAGGAGTTATGGTAGATGTCGGGGAGACATGGCCATGCAGAGAGCGTGCAGCGGTGCTGAAGCAAGCCAATCTGTGTGGGAGAGGAGCTCCCAACATGTCGTGAGTTGGCCTAAAGCAGGTGACCCTGGGGCGCGCCGAAGGAGAGATCGCTAGGTGAGAATGCTTATTTTGAATACTGCACAATTGAATTGATCCAAATTGGGCACAACTCTCCTAATAAGGGATTCTTAATAGGGGACAATTGTAACCAGCATTGCCAAAGCCAGAGAAGATTGAAATACAGGCAAATTGGGTGCAATTCTAATGAGGGATGCCAACTAGGAGAGTATTGTAACCCGCATTGTTAAGTCAGTAGAAGAAGCATAAAAAGACAAACAGGGTGCAACTCTCCCAGAAAGAGAGACCAATTGAGAGATTATTTTAAGCCGCATTGTCAGCAGCCAAGAGGTTGCACAACCAGAAAACAAAGGCCACAGGAGCAAAGCCCTGCTTTTATGACAAACCAAGAGGCAGAAAACTGTAACCTGCGTTGCCAAAAGCCAAAAGACAAGCAAGAGAACAATTATCCTTTTGTGGAATATCAGTTTGGAAAGAGATGTAACACATTTTGTTACGAGTCAAAAGACTATCAAGAGAAGCGGTTGTTGGTTCAAATCTCCTCATTTAGGATTCAGTGTGGAGAGTTTGGAACACACCTTACCACAGAACACATTGTAGTAGTAGCAGGCAAATAAAAAAGGAAAGGGACCAATTGTAGTTATTCCAGGCAGGCGAGTGTATCAGGAAAAAGATGATTTAAAGTACTGTGAATGTGATAAAAGGTGGTGGTGGGAAAGTAGTGTTATTTCCATCACCTTGTCTTGTTGAACTTGAACTGTGGCATTTCAGAAAGTAACTCTTGAACTATCCTGACTAAAGTGTTTCTTTTGAAGAAGTATGATGTGCTAACATGTGCTTGGCCTTTTGAGAAAAGAACACTTACATTTGAGTTATGAATTTATCCTTGCGGGAAAAGACTTTTGTAGTACCAAGCAGGAGGCGTTTGGAGAAGAAGACTTTGTTTTATCAAGCAGAATGATGTGGAAAAATTAACACTCGCCTTGATTCGTAAACAAGCCTTTGGAGGAGAGATATTCACTTTGCAGAGTGAAAGGACACATTGAATGGAAAAGACATGTTCTGCTACATTCAATGGAACTTTGTTATTACTCAGAACTTTCTTGAACTGAACTTGATTCCAGATATTCCTGAACTGATCCAAGGGAAGGGAAGGGACTTTAACCCTGGTCACAAGGATTACTGATTATGACTTTTGAGTTTGACTTGCCGTGTTATTTTGTGGTATTTAAGACAGCCAAACAAACCTTGTATAATTGTGTTGCATATGTTAGTGAGCGGGTCAGATACTTTTTAGAGACACTAGGTCCTTTTTCTTTAGCCTTAGTTTGTTAGGCAGCAACATCCTTGTTAGGTTAGGGAAAGATAGGCGTTTGTCTCACCCCTTTTTATTTAACAAAATGGCAACTTGTGAGAAAACTATACCTTTGTGTCTGTCTCGTATTGCTGACCCCCTCATAGGGGCCTGGCAAATGGCACCACTGCAGGATCCAAGGTACCCTTGTAGGTCTCATGACCGGGGACATGTACTCCCTGCACCAGTCACTCAGGATTCAGCTTGGAAGCGGCAGGAAGCTGGTTAAGTAAAGGGATGCTTTTACAGGACTGAAGACATGATCTGATGCTCAAGGTTTTGAACCCTTGACTAGCAATGACCCAGCAGTAAGGGAAAAAGAATAATCAATATATTTGGGACATGCCTAATCGATTAGTCAGTCAAAGTAGCAATGAGAAAAGCACCAGAATGACGTAGGGAACGGACCAAGGAGATTAAGGCAGCCAGCTAACACCGAACATCCCAGAACGGGAGCAACCATGGCGTGCAAATCAGGATGAGCCAAGATGAAGCTCAAGCAGAATAGTGGTGACCCCAACACGGTTTGGAGTCAAGGAAACTCACTACTTTGAGGGGCTTGGACGAGAAGGATTTTGTGGAGACGCAACGCAGAAGCTAAACAGAACAGTTCCAGCACAGGACAGCCAGTCTAGCCACAAAGAGGACCGGGAGGAAGAGGAGGAACAGCCCAGGAAGGATGACCAGCAGCCAGAAAAAACAGAGGGCAAGAGATAAAGAAACCAGGAACCAGCCAGCATGTCCAAACCTGGTCCTAGAAATCAGCAACCCATATTCCAAGCATCCATCGAACCGAATCTGAGGTATGGCCAAGTTCTCCCCTGAATATGCACATTTACGCAAACATTACTCACAGTCTTAATGCATAGAAATAAGAGGCAGGCGAACCGGATGTTCAAAACTTTAAATGAAATGTTACAAAGATCCTTGTTTGCCATTTATTTTTTAACATCATTACTGCTGTTCTGCACAACTATGGTAAAATAATGTACGGTGCATTAGCAAGGTTGTATTGAGAGCAAAGGGGAGAAGGGTTTAACTGTATTCATTGCGCCCAGAGTTGGGTGGTACCATATAGGAATAAAGCCATCTTTTTTTGTGTCCAAGCTCTTGGGATACGATGCCTGGAAAACAAATGACAAAAACATGTAGGCTACCCTTTAAGCAAATGCACTTGCTGAACTGTGTGGAATGTGCCCAGCACTAATCTGAAGGCTCAAAATTCAATCTAATGTTTGACAGACATTTCTAAATTATGCAGCCTAAAATAATATTCAGCAGGATTCAAGTGTCATTGGATTTAATGTTGGTTGTTTAAGCTCTTGGCAAAAAGTGTGCTGGAACAACAATGACATGGACCTGTGTAAATATGTAGTTCCTGCTCTGTTAAAATTCTGCATTCAGCAGTTTCACTTACTCAAGCTAGTTCAGTGTCATCAGAAAGACTTGAGGGAAGTGAGAAATGTTTAAAGCAAGAAATTAGGACTATACAAAGCACACCCCAATGTGCATTGTCCTATAAAGAAAAGTATAGGTCACCTGATGCAGAAATGCCAGGCACTTGGAAATGGAACAACAAAAGTTAGAAAGAAGTTTACTTTTCACACCATGATTGATCCAGGGATGTTATAAAGCCATGTAGATTTGCTCTTACCACAGCAAGCTGTGTCCTGGAAGCTACAGTATGAAAAACAGCAGGCATCATGAGCGATTCTTCAACTTTCAATTCCATTTCATTCTCAGCTGAAAATGAGTTTTTTGGAATAGCTGGTGGACGTTCACACAGTATCATCTCTTTGTTGAACAGGAATATTGGATTTGTATCCTGCAAAAAAACAAATGCATAGGAATATCATCAAATTATTGCAATGAAGCACCCATTCAACTATTAGAACTGCAAGCACCTCACAAAGAATCTGAAAGTTGGTTTAAGTCTCAGCTGCAGAAGACTAAATAAAACATTGCGGCAACATATCACTAGCAGACTGTCCATCTACCACCAAGACAGTTAAACTTGATGCAGGTTAGGTGGACAACACACAGACTCAGACTCCAGTGGGCTTAGTTAGGGAGGATTTTCTACATCCATCAGGTGAGGGGCGACGGTGAAGAGACCTACCCTGTGTCTAAGAACTGGAATGTCCACCAAGTTCGATGACAGCTCTCTCAATGGGTAAAGTAGTAGAGCAGTACGACTTGTCACAGATGGCTTTACAAATACACTGACTTACTTATCAATTCCAAACTGAACATGAATAAAATAAGATACACAAACGTACCGTTCCAGCACTGTAACTGCAGACTCTTCTTTCTGGAGCCATACATTCCCCGCCATTAACAACCAAGATCTGCTGCTGTACAGAAATTTTATATTTTGTCTGAATGGCATGCTTAAGGTCAGCCACCCTACAATGGTAAAACAAAATGTAAACAACTCACTAAATAACGCGTCCCAAACAAATGTCAAATGATTTTCAGCATTTTTTAAACACATGATTTGTTCCCATTATTTTGCATCTCTGTCACCGTATACCGTTCTTATCAACAGCTATTTTTCCGATGGTTTTTTTAACAAAAATGTTTCACCAAAAAAAAAAAAAAAAAATCTGAAAAAAAGGGAGGCGGTGGGAAGGAGCATTAAGGGGCACAAACCCCCCAGAGAGCCCTCACCGCCACCAGCATGCCCAGATGCCACAGCTGGATGTGAAACATAAAAAAAGACATAAAAGGTAAAAACACTATTAAAAAATGCTTTTTTTCTGAAAAACATTTTTGTAAAAACCATCAAAAAAACAGCCATCGATGAAAGAGCATAGAACCCTCTGTCACACATGACATAAAGAAATGAAAAATACCTTATTTGTTTAAATCAGAATTGCATAGGCAAGATCATGAACAGCAGCTCAGACCCTCTCCCACCACATATAAAGTAAGCTTTTCTGTTCATGTTCATTGGCAACATGATGTCAAATATTTAGCTTTAGGTGTCACAAAGCTTAACGTCTGGCACCCAAAAGCATGGCTGAGAAGCTCTAGTAGAAGTGAAATGCAATATTTATTTATGCTTGCTGAGAACTATCCAATGTACGTCAAAATAGTCAGCAATTCTTTCTTCCGGCCCAGTATATTTCTCAATTCCCGGGTCTGCTGTGCCCACAGCATCCCTAATGAAGCCATCTAGGGAAATGGAATGGCCTGTTTTTCTCCGTAAACACGAGAGAGAAGAATGGATACTCAGGAGTGCAATGACTAGTGAGATAGAGCACTGCAGGACTCATACACACAATCAAGTAGATGGATATCCACCTTTGTAAACAGAGAAGGAAATAAAGGGGGACATTCGAAATTTGGCCAGAAGCGATGTTGACCACGTCAAGGTTCTGTGAGGAGCCAGGAATGAGACGTGGACAAAGGGGACTCATGGTTTTGGCCATACACTTATTGAAACAAAAGGTGGTTTGACAATGCCTCTCTGTCCCTATTCTAAGGACATATTCCCTACTGTGAAGGCATCATGAAGCAAGACACAGACAACAGATTCAAAGTCCAAACAAAAGTAATGTATTAATTCAAATGTCAGGATGGTTGAAGGTCTTAGTTGCCCTATAACAAGGCAGGATTTCCTACCTAAAGAAACAAAGGAAAGTCTGAGTCAGAAGGTTGAACTTAAAAGTCTGTGTCCAAAACCTATACTTGTCCTCACAACTAAACAATGTGTTTGGGATGTCAATAATAAATGAAATTGTGTTCGAAATAAGATTCTGAGCTTCTTCCAGCATCTGGATAACTTTTCAGCTCCCCTGGCCCAAGTTGAAGACAACACAGTTGCACAAATGGCCTGGGGGTTCCCTTCCACAAGTTCAAGACAATTCCATAAAGTCTTCAGGATTCTCTCTATCCAAGGCCTCACCAAACATACAAGGCCTCTGGTTTTCCTTCCTTAAGACAACAACAAAGTTCATAAAGTCTCAGGTTTCCCTTCCTCAAGACTTCAGCTTGTCAACTTGTACTTGGTCTCAATCGCTCAATATTCAAAACCAGTTCCAGATCAACTTTACACTTGTTCTTGTTTCTTGGCAGTTCATACAGATTGTTTTCTTCAGCTTCACTTCAGCAACCTCTTGTAACCACTTGCCTTTGTTCTCTGTATAGTCCTCTGCTTTCAAAAACAGGGTATCCCCGGTCTAGGCGTAGTTGTCGGACCACACGGTCCATGCATTACAGGTCACACAACCAGGAACCTTAGACTTTCTGGTCCACACAGGTTCTTCTGTATCTGTACCTGTGCAACGGTTCAAACACACTTGGCTTTTCCTTGCCAGCCTCTTGGCTTTGTCACACTGTTTTCACATACAGTTCCCTTTGTGGCTTTCTTGTTCCTTTACCACATTGCTTTCTTTCATACTTTTTAGCAATATTCCATACTTGCTTTCTACTGTATTTGAAATGATGTGTGCTTTGCTTTCAATATACTGTACATGTACTTCACACAAACTTATCATCGGTTCATAGCTTTGCCAAAAAGCTTGCTTTTTGTTCGGTATTCAATGATGTGTTCTTTTACACTGCTACTCAGAGATTATCTTGCCCATATTATTCCTCACAACCCGTTGTATTGGGTTCATTGCATCTTGCACACTCATTCATTCGGCACCTACTCGGGCTTCCGAACAGCCCCCAGGAGTGTCCTGTTCGAGCGCTCTTCCCTTTTCACTCACCAGTCCCTGGCATCTCCTCCGGGTGGCTGCCTTCTCTGTTTCCACTCCGCCGACACGTTTACCTCTGACCGCGAGCCCTGCACGCAGTTCTCTATGTGGGTTGCCGGCAGCTCCGATTGTTTCCCGCGGATGCTGCCGGTAGCTTGCAGATCTCTTCCGCTGCTGACACCGGACCAGCGAGGCTCCCACCTCTGTGGCCCTCTCGTGGCCCACCCGGGCCTCGGCTCCACAGATTCTTGGGGTTGCTTGCCGGCATCCTGGCTCTCCTGCAGGATGCACCTCGGCCGACCTCCTTCTGCATAGGATTCTCCCTTCAGGCCCGCAACACTCGCCCTGCTACTCTCCTGCTGGTCTCTCTCCCACACTTGTCAGCTCCACCTTTTATACACCTGCAACCATTTGACAGGTTGCCGGTGCGAGTCCACAGTCGCAATTGCCTGACCATAGTTAGTTGAGCACACCGGACATTCCTGACCCTTACAGTAGTCTGCAGGCCTCTTTCTTGTCTCAGTACTAGAGTTGTGAAATGGCATGTTAACGTTCACTACTCCTAGTCACCTCTTCTTCGTCCCAGTACGATAATGGTCTGTATGAGGGGAGACGGTTTGCAACAGCCTATAAAGGTAGGGGGAGTGATCCTCCCTCGCATCTCCACCCCCAGGATTGGGATATAAGAGCGATGGCCCTTTCACTCGCCACCCTGTTATACCGAAGAAGTAATCACATAGCCGGATGATACGTATAATATGTTGGCCAGAAGCGAATCGCATCATGTGACAAACATCGCAATCCGAGAAACCTGAATGTAACCATAGGGAGTCCATTTTGTGAAATGATGGCTATTTACATTTTTGTAACACTTTGCAAATGTATTCTATGCTTTAGATCCGCACACGGTGCGAAGCCACGGCTTGTACTCTGAAATGTTAACGCAGACAGGAATGCAGAACTGTGCAGAAATACAGAGCGCCTAATCAGTAGTCCAGGTGCAGGTTTGTCTTGCAAGCACTGTTGTAAAAGGCAGTTAAACATGAATTACTCTTCTAGCGGTGCTCCTTCACGTAGGATGGTATTTTCTGCTTCCGAACTGTCTGACCCTTAGCTCATGAACTGTAGCAAACAGATAACTTAGTATGGAATGTTTCACTGCTAAGAACAAGATATCCTTACTGAGCCAGAGCTCAACGTTCCACATAACAGAAAGCTGTCTCTGGAGCCTTTGCTAGAATAACGTTTAGACTGAATGAAGACTTGTCATAACGTGTCATAAAATTTGAATGTTAGCATGTACAACACTTAGATGAAATGGTGAACAGTAGCCTGCGTCGCATCTAGACAGGTTTGGGAATGTTAGCATCTGCCACACTTAGATGGAATTGTGAAGGTTAGCAAGTGCCACACCTAGAAATGTCAACACTAGCCTGCGCCGCATCTAGACAGAATTGTGAATATTAGCATGTTAAATATCATAACCCACTAACCAAAAATACTTAACACCTCTACATACTTATCTCACTCAAAAAACTCACACAACCAGCTCTCGCACAACAACCCGCACACACATCACAACACTGCAACAACACATAAGCCGCACCAACAGCACACGCGGACTGACATCGATCCGATACATGCACCAAAGCTCAGCACCCAGTGTATACCGAGTTGAAGCTGCCAACGCAACACCACTCCTCTCACTATGCTACTCCCTCTACACCTTACTAATCCATCCCACCTTCTCGTTTGTAGATCGGCCAGAGCGCCTGGGGACCAACTCCGTTGGTGACGGTGTGCGGTATAAATACCTTTAACATTTAACATAATTGTCAATCACTGAACCCTAGCCTGTATGACATGTATGAGGGCGGGTCGAATAGCATTAGCAAAGGATGATGTATGATGTATATATATTGCTGCTTGAGCGCTGTTCGCTCTCTCTCGCATCTCACGTCGTCTGGGAACACACGTCGTGAGGCGTTGAGACCCAGTCGGCCGACTGAGCTACTCTGAATAAAACCAGACTTGTTTGGAAAACGAACCTCGCAACTAGCATGTCAGTTGGGTATATGGTTATTGTGCATTATTTGCATGTATGGCCAGTTGTGGGCTAAAAAATATGGCACCCAAACAGGGACCCCCCCATTAATGCTCCATCGCATACGTTGAAGTTGAAGGAAGGCAAGAACGATTCGAGGACGAAGCCGTTGGACCGGGATCGGAAGGTGTTCAGGCGCCTCTGCAGAAGTGATTAGAGACTCCTCTGCAGATCTGTACACAGCCGATCCCTGATTGATGAGCAGCGCCCAGAGAGCATCGAGGCGAGGGTCCTGGAAACGAGGCAAATTGAGCCAGACACGCAGTTGCACCGATTCTTGGTTGCCTCTGTATACGGGCGAATTGTGTGCTGAGTGACGAATTGGTTGATCAGGTGAGTCGTGCCCAGATTCTTAAACGTCCTGATATTGGTTGAGAGTTGCACTTGCAAGTTCAAACGGCCAGGTAAAAAAAGGGTAAGAGTTAACTATGCCTGGGAAATTGTCTTCCTGTTTAGTGAGATTTTTGTACTGCAGTAGACAATCTTTGGAAACTGGCCAGGACGCGCCACCCAAAGGGTCACCGGAACACAAGATGTACATAAAGTATGGAATTGGGGCAATAGTGTTCAACGCGGTTTGGCATAGGCAGACCAGACGTCTATCAGACCTTCAGTGGCCTAATAATGGGAGCTTTGAATTAGCACGTATAGAACATTTAGAATCAGTCTTGCTACGAAAAAAGGCCAAACCTGCAGTGTTCGACGTTGTAAGAGACTGGAGAAAGGAAGCTAATCTCTGTTTGAAAAGTACGGAGAAACACGCACGTAAACATAAAACAAACACAGAGAAAGTGCTAGAGCATGATCAGCAGAAGCAGACAGAAGCCATTAGGAACATGGATAGGGCATTCCAATTAGACATACAGAAAATATATCCTTCACAAGACTTGCATACATCAGATGAACTGATAAATAAGATATTGAATGAGTGAAGGAATGAACATTTAAGCATTGACCCAGTTGCACCGCCTCCTTATGTACCTCCTCCTGTTGCTATTGCCATTCCCACGATCCCATATGCACCTGCATTAGCAGTCCCATCTGCACCCGTGACATCATTTCCTCCACCTGCTTCAGAGCACGAGTTATACACTTTAGCTGGCAGTTCTGCAGCAATGAGGCCTGAAAGAGGAAGTATTAGACAGACTCATAGTACGATTAGCAAGGGAAGGAAAGGCAAACTGAAAGAGCAGGCCGAAACGTATATTGATGATGACGATGAAGCGGCTGTGCAAAGTTCCTTATCTGATCATAGAGGCCTTGGTGAACAACAGGTATTGTTAGGATATATGGGGGATTATCTTGTTACAATATGGTGTGATTTGACTAATACAGTGGTACCGCAAGAGTTGCGTGATTTGGTTGTCCTTTCAAATTTGCAAGATAATGCAGCGAAAGTACGAGAACACGTAGGGCGAGAACTTGATCGGTTGCATAAAGAAATAATGAAAAAAGATGAACCGCATGTCGTACGTTCAGGAACGGTTTTTAGCGCCGTTGAAACCTTTTAGTCAAGAGGTGCGAATTTGTACGCGAGACACGCTTAGATGGATTACGGATGCCACCATTTCCCCGATTGAAGTGCATGATACGTTTAGTCAGTATACACGAGAAATGCAGAGAAAGGTGTTACAAGTTATGGTGGACTATTTACAGGATGAATGTGCCTATTGTGGACAAGAAGGCCATTGACGAGCACAGTACCCGTATATACAGAATAGAAATGGGACTATTCCAAAAAGACAGAATAGAGGTCGTCCAGGAATACTAGGTCAGAATAGAAATCAAATGAAGCCACAATTTCAGGATAATCGGGGTAATCAGAATCACCAACGGAACACCATGAATGGTGGAAATGTTTTTGATAACCCCGTCCAATGCATATTACTCTGGCGACTTTACATCGGACAATGTACTGTTCCTCTAGGAAATCCAGAAACAGGGGTTGGAACCAGTGCCTATTCCCGTTGACCAGAAAGGGCCCTATGTAGAAATGAAGGTTGGGAATAGGGAGCACATTTTTTTAGTGGACACAGGTGCATAAAAATGTTCGATTGATCATCAGCAGGTTCCAAACATACCACTGTCAGGGCAAAAGAATGTCTCAGTAGGGTTCTCAGGTACACCAGTAATTAGTCCAGTTTCACAACCAGTGTCAATTACACTAGGTCCATTTACTGAATCACTGAATCATGCCCGTTTCTTTTGACGACAAATACCGGGGAAAACTTGTTGGGATTGAATCTATTGCAAAAGTTGAATGCGGCAATTCGTTGTTCTCCTGATAGAGTGTACTTGACGATTTTGCCACAAAAGACTCCCGTATTGCAATTTGTATCCATGCCGTTGACAACTAAATTGTGTGAAGTACCAGCTTGTATATAGGCAGTGAACGATAATGATGTTGGATGTTTGAATGTAGAACCTGTAAAAATTGTTTTGAAGGAAGGAATTACATTACCACGTATTCTGCAATACAAAATTTCGAGTGAAGGTGAAAAGGCATTGTGTCAGATTTGATTGCTGGAAACGTAATTGAAGACATTTCTGGTAGTGTTTGTAATAGCCCGATTCTTCCACTTTACAAGAAAGGAGGCAATGATATTCCTTACCATTTTATAATTGATTTACAGGCCGTTAACAAAATAGTTGATCCCCAATTCCCATTAGTCCCCGATGTAACCACAATATTGACTATGATTCCTGCTTCGGCATCACACTTCAGTGCGATTGATTTGAAGAATGCGTTCTCCAGTATTCCCGTACATCCAGACAGTAGATATTTGTTTGCCTTTACATTAGTAGGGCGCTCATTTACATTTGCACGTATTCCACAAGGCTACACAGAAAGTCAAAGTATTTATAGTAGGGCATTAAAAGAACAACTGGATATGCTGGAATTACCATCAGGATGTATATTGTTGCAATATATAGATGACCTGCTTATAGCAACAGACTCACAGGAAATTTGTAAAAAAAAAAAAGGAACTGTCACACTATTGACACATTTGGTGGCACACGGTCACAAGGCATCACTGAAAAAATGTCAGTATTGTCGAGAGGAGGTGGCCTATCTCGTCTACCTCCTAATGAAGGAGGGAAGAAGATTGACACCAGACAGAATAGAAAGCCTCTCGGATATGCCTATTGCAAACACGCAGAAAGAAGACAGGGCTTTAATTGGCATGGCTCCATATTGTAGGCAGCGGATAGCGAATTTCTCAATGATTGTGAAACCGATAGTGGCATTCACAAGGAAGGATGTTACCTTACCTTTGCCATGGAACATGGAATGTCAAGAAGCATTTGACCTGCTCAGAGCTGCGTTATGTTCAGCTCCGGTTTTGGGCACACCAAATTACGACAAGAGTTCTAAGTTATTTGTGCATGAAAATGATGTATGTGCTTTGGCTGTTTTGACTCGGGAGCACGTGGCGCAGAAATAGACCATGCGGTTATTTCTCTTCCACGTTGGATAATGTTGCATGTGCTTTGACATTCTGCTTGCGAGCTATTGCTGCAGCCGCCCTGTCAGTAAAACAAACCAAGGGAATAGTTTTAGGTCACTCTTTGGCTAAATTTTGAAAACAGACTATATAATTGAACAATAACCCCTGGCCATTTTTTGTCCAGATCCCATTATTCTTTCAGGTTCGCACACTGGGAACATTAAGGATAGATTCCTTGATTAGAGCAGCATAATTAAAGGGTGTGTATCTCGGACAGAATCTTTCCCGAGACCCTGGTAGGACAGACAGACATATCCAAGCCCTACCACCCTGCTGCCCAATTCATCCGGGTTTCCGGTTATATCTTTTCAGCCTTTCCATTTCTCACAGGTTTACATAATTGTTACTTTTTTGACACCACCGGTTCTTGACCCTAGTGCATTTCCTTCTGTGATTAGATAACAGATCGAAGTTCGGTGTGTGTCAACCTGTACAAATTTGCTTTTTATGTTTTAAAAATTATGAAAAAGTATTGTATATTGTTGCTTTTTTGTTAGTTTTTTGTTGATTGTTCACTTGTCTAAATGCTTGATACACATTATATTATATATTTTTTAAAAAATGTCTGTTATGTGAAAAATGTCTCACGACTGTATATTGCATTAAAAGTATTTATATATATTTTTCTCTTTTTTTCCAACAACTAAACCCAGCATTTACTGCTTGTATATAGAGCTATTCAGGGGAGATTCAGGATTTAAATGACCCCCATTTTTAGCTCTCTAATTTCGGCATAGCGACACTCCCTTTCTTTTTCATGCTTTACACTCTTTAACAGTAGACATTCTTTTAAATAGAACACAGACGCAAGCCTTCACATCTGCCAGATTAACAAGGTATGAAATTATCCTATTTGAACGGCATATTCAAATTAAGAGATGTTGCGATTTAAATCCGCCCAAATTAATTCCCCCTCCCAGTGAAAAGGGGGGGTGAGAAACAATTCTCACATGATTGCTTAATGATTACTGAGCAGGAGACAAAAGGAGGAATTGATTTAACTGATACTCCACAGAAAGAGCCAGATGGAGAACTGTTTTGTGATGGTTCTTGTTTTAAATTACCGAATGGCACATCAACTGCTGCTTAAGCCATTACGACACTGAAAACTATTGGAGAGCAAACAAATCCCATAGAACTCAGCACAAGCTGCAGAAATAATAGCGTTAACCAGAGCATGTGAAATTTCTGCAAACCTGTGTAAACATATATACTGACAGTCAATATGCATTTGGAGCGTTCCACAATTTTGGTCGATTATGGGCTGAAAGGGGTTTCTTGACGTCACATGGAACAAAAATACAACACTTTGATAGTGAGACTTGTCAGCACTTTCGATTCCCGAGCGATTAGCAATAATGAAATGTGAAGCACAAAAATATAATGTGCGATGTAGGAAAGGGAAATGCATTTGCAGACCGAATCGCGAAACAAACTGCCATTAATTTGCACACAAAAATGTAGGTCGAAACAACAGAAGGAGTGTCCTGCATGATAGAGGACGGAATTAAAAAGTTAAAGAGATACAAGCGGAAGCCACTCCAGATGAAATAAAACAATGGTCTGAGGGTCCAGCAGAATTAGATTCTGAGGGTTGTTGGGTGGACAAAGAGAAGAACAGATGGATGTTGCCAAATGCCTATGTGAAGGCAATGGTTACTATGGCTCACAGTCCAACACATATATGTTCAGAAAAAATGTCTCAGCACCTTGATTCTGTATGGTACAATACGAACATTAGGAAAACTGCTGAAAGATTGGTTCAGAATTTCATGACTTGTTGGGAAGGGAACAGTGACACCAGTAGGAAGTTTTGGTCCACCCTATATGTCGTTCGAAGTCATCCATTTTGATTTCATAGAAATGGAGATGCCAAAATTATAAATATGTCCTCGTAGTGGTCTGTGCATTTAGCAAATGGGTGGAGGCCTATCCCCTGATAGATTGTACAGCTATGTCCACAGCAAAATCCATGCTAAAAGAATACTTCCCCTAGATTCAGACTACCCTGTGTCATCTGGTCAGATAATGGACCGCATTTTATAGCGGCCGTGATATTACAAATCTGTGCAGGCCTGTTACGCTCACCTGGTATCCACGGGGGCGCCACACAATACTGGATGGAGGTCTAAGCGCTATCCTGGACCCCTCTCTGCTTGATTATGTGCCAGACGTTGGGTAGCGCCTATAACAGGAGAATATGGGGTTAAGATACTGGTTCTGTGATGGGTGGACTCCCACCTCCCTCTGGTCCAAATCCCCTCACTTGGTGTTAGTGCTCATCTTAGGTTTTTGTGCGTTAAACTCTCCGTCCGGCGTCTCTGTAGGGGCGTGTGGTTGGTGCGGGCGTTTCGAGGACTAGTTGCTTCACTGCTCCGTGTTCCCTTATGTCGGGTCCAGACCTGTTGTGACTCTGACTCTGCTTGCTGTCTTTCAAGTGAGTTATAATGTCTTTACCGTCTTTATTCTGTCTCTTTCTTTCCCTCCAGTTTCTCTGTCTTCTCTGCGTCTTGCTCCACTACGCTGTTCCCTAACAAGGTCTCTTTTTGTTTTCACAGGGATGGTTGCGATCTCGTCTCGGAGTTGCCGCACCGATGGCGAATACCACAGTGAGTTATTGATGCGCGGGGCGCTGCGCTGTTTATTGGTGTTAATTGCTAACCTGTGTTCTCTTCCATTCTTTGTACAGGTTGCAGCAATGTTCCGGAGTGCAGAGCGATCGAAGCGCTGCTTGCCCAGGTATGTGCTTTGTTAACGCTGACCTTGTTCCGTCTCCCTTGCAGGTTGCAGAGAAACCCAGAGATGGGCGAGGGAAGAGAAGCGCAGGGTGCTGCCAGGATTCACTGCTTGCCCAGGTAAGAATTGTTATTAATGCTGTCCTTGTTTCTTTACCTTTGCAGGTTGCGGCGAACTCCGGAGATGGGCGAGGTAAGCGAAGCGCAGGATGGATTCAAGACCGGTTACTTCACAGGTAAGTGTTCTTGCTCGCTAATGCTGTTCTTGTTCTTCCAGGTTATTAATGGAATCCAGATCTAGGGCTTCAGGATCGGACTGCTGGAGAAGCAGATGAGCAGGAGCTGAATACGGTGAGCGTTATGCTACAGGAATGCAGAATAACGCGAAGCGTGTTCTGCTGTTTGGGTGTGGTTTAAATAGCCCAGGCCAAGTAGTTCCAGGCCAAGCAGTTCCAGGCCAAGCAGTTCCAGGCCAAGCAGTTCCAGGCCCAGCCACACCCAAAACACTAGACTGCATGGCTTGGTTCTAAAGAACTGAGCTGTGTAATAGGCCTCCATGTTGGATTAAGGTCCAAAACTGGTATTGCTTTATTCCTAATAATGAGCCTGACACCAAAGGCACCAGGACTCACTCCATGTAGGTTTCTGATGGAGTTTTAAGGACCTTGGGGTCAGTGTGAAGGGCTTTAGCCCCACTGCTGCCAGGGGGCTGTTATACCTGAGGGGAATAGGGGCATGG
The DNA here is from genome assembly GCF_040938575.1 of Ambystoma mexicanum. Taxonomy (NCBI): domain Eukaryota; kingdom Metazoa; phylum Chordata; class Amphibia; order Caudata; family Ambystomatidae; genus Ambystoma; species Ambystoma mexicanum. The sequence goes on from NC_090933.1 coordinate 565,301,620, forward strand.
ATCGTGACAGGCCTCTAAATTGATAAGCAATTCCATTCAGCTAGACACCCGATAAGTGCCAGTTTGGTAGAACACCAAAACGGTATCTTGAAAAATCAACTGGCCAAGATTTGCGCAGGGAGCAATTTGAAATGGCCTGCTGCATTTCCACTAGCTTTGCTGTGCATGCGCACAGCTGTGCAGGCAAGGATTGGCCTCTCCCCATTTGAGATCGTTATGAGGAGACCAGCCAATGTCTTGAATGTGCCACGTCCAAAAGGATTGAAGGATGTTGAGTATCCATTGCTTATTGACTACGGTAAACAGTTGACTCAAAACTTGCGTTTGATTCATCAGCAGGTGCAGGAGGCTCTTCCTGTCAAGATATCCAGGCGCAGGACATTGTCTGCAATCAGGAGACTGGACCTTGGTAAAGAATTTTGAAAGAAAATCCAGGTGTTGCTGGCCACGCCGACTGCGATCCAAGTGAATGGTCGAAAGCATTGGATCCACGCAACTCACGAAAAGAATTCGGTTTCCTTTGCTACGTGAGAAAGAAATCGATAATCGGGACATCGAAAGCAAGACAGCCGTGCCTGGTCACAAAGACATCACCGCTGAGAAAGGGCCTGGGGAGACTGCAACGAAAATCGGAAGACCAGTGTTGCCTCAACATTGTTCGACTGCTGCCTCATCATCACTTATTGTATCACGAATTGGCACTGATTCTGCATCTGGAGATGACAGTGCATTGTTCATCGATCATACTGTACCTGGCCATGAGGGGCATGGGTCTGGAGTGTAATGACCTGTCGGGGGGGTGGGGGGGGGACATGTGTGGGGGGTCTGCTGGCAGGTGCCTGTCAATGCTGGGGGGGCTGGGGTACATGTGTCGGGGCCTGCTAGCAGGTGCCTGTCAATACTGGGGGGTGGGGGGGCTGGGGGACATGAGTGGGGGCCTGCTGGCAGGTGCCCCCGACTGCTGGAGGGTGAGGGTGCAGGGGGACATGTGTGGGGGCCTGCTGGCAGGTGCCTGTGAATGCTGGGGGGGTGCGGGGGCTGGGGGACATGAATGGGGCCCTGCTGGCAGGTGCCCCTGACTGCTGGGGGGGGGTGGGGGTACAGGGGGACATGTGTGGGGGCCTGTTGGCAGGTGCCCCTGACTGCTGGGGGTTGGGGGTGCAGGGGGACATGTGTGGGACATGAGTGGGGGCCTGCTGGCAGGTGCCCTGCACTGCTGGGGGGTGGGGGGGCTGGGGGACATGAGTGGGGGCCTGCTGGCAGGTGCCTGTCAATGCTGTGGGGGTGGGGGCTGGGGACATGAGTGGGGGCCTGCTGGCAGGTGCCCTGCACTGCTGGGGGGTGGGGGTGCTGGGGGACATGTGTCGGGGCCTGCTGGCAGGTGCCTGTCAATGCTGGGGGGGTGGGGGGGGCTGGGGGACATGAGTGGGGGCCTGCTGGCAGGTGCCCCTGACTGCTGGGGGTGCAAGCTGACATGTGGCTTGGCTGGGGAGCATGCCCATGGTGGATGGGCTGCCTGCGGGACATGACCAGGGGTGGGGGGTAGTCCCCTGTGGTATGGACTGCCTGCAGGTCCCGTGGGGGGTGTAGAGGGAACACCTGGGAGGACCCACACTGCCAATTCACGTGTAGGACTCACCGCGAACCCCCGAAATTCACGTACCCTGCTGAAATCTCATGTGAAACTTCACGCGAACCCCCGAAATACACATACCCTGCTGAAATTGCATGTGAAACTTCACGCGAACCCCCGAAATACACGTAACCTGCTGAAATCGCATGTGAAACTTCACGCGAACCCCCGAAATACACATACCCCACTCGCACAGGCCCTTTCGCGTGTGAAACTTCCCGCGAAGCCCAGTTATACACGTACCCCACTCGCACAGGCCCTATCGCGTTTGAAACTTCACACGAACCCCAGTAATACACGTTCCCCGCTTGGCGTTTGCTGTTTGGCAGCCCTGTAAACTGGTCCAGGGTTAGCGCAGCCCTTTGCGCTGGATTGGGGATTTTGATGGCTTTTCATTGCGCTAGGGGTGTTCTTGGGGGCGTAACTGGTGCTGCTGCAGGGTCGCTGTGCCACGGCTGGTTTTGGAGGCGAAAATCCATCAATACGCTGTGCGTGGAAATCGATTTTAGCGAACGCGGCTGGCGCAGACATTCGCACGCGCACACTGTGCGTCAGCCGCGTGCCCCACTTTTGTGTGAAATTCTATGAATTACCCTTTATATCTTCGTGATCATATTTGAACAAAATCCTCATTGATGCAAATAGATATATGGTGCGCTACGAGCACAACTGAAATAATTTCCAGAATATTACTTTTTGATTTGTGTATCTCCGCATTGTACAAAGTAGTGAAAACCCCTTATTAAAAGAGTTTTCTCTCACTATTGTGCATCTTTCGATCAAAGTTGCCTTAGTATACAATGACAATACAAAATAAAATTGTTGATCAAGTGTCTGATCAGTGGGATGGAAAATATACTTGCGGGGACTTTGTAACTAAACATAACTGAAAATGGAAAGCTACTAGGAGGTGATCCCACTTTTAGCAACGAAAATAAAAGCAAACTAGATGGTGATTTGCCCAGGATTACATAATTTGTCAGGTGAGAAAGCGGTGTTTTGACATACAGATTCCCTGGTTCACCTGCGTGCAATAAAAGCAGCTCACACTGGGCAATATACACTGGAAACGTTGTTTAACTATTTATATATTATTTAGTGGTGACTTTTATGCTCTCCCTATTTGGTACATAAGGAGAATGAAGCACCAACGAGAAACGGTGACTTTACCAGGATCAAAAGACTTTAGTGAGGCGATGAAGCTAGCATTGTTATAAAGGTCTCTTCCTGGTTCCAAATTGTAATAATTTCTCCTCCTACTTCGGTTTTGTACAGACTTCTGTTGCTACAGCCATTGCAAGCATACTAAATACCAGCACTCCCAAGAACACATATTTCTTGTGCATTAGATAAAAATGGTTTGAAAATATTTTCTTTGTTTAACCATAGACACATTGTTGTTCCGTTTATTAGTAAATTGTGATTTAAAATGCATACAAGTAATGGAATGTGCCAGACTAGCTGTTGAAGCGTGGTGCACATTCGGTCGCATAATGCACTGCCCTTCTTCGACCGATGGGGGCAAGCGACCTTTTTGTGTGGCGAGTAACTTTCAACATCAACTTTTGCACATTGACTAGATTATACTTCATCTGGGACTTCCACACTTAGGGAAAAAAAAGCCAGATACTTGAACAATGACATAACAGATGGCACGTGGTGGGAATTGTGTAAAGTGACGCGGGAGGTTTCCCTTAACTCAAGGTTTCGGCTGATACAATTGAAAGTGTTAAACAGATGGCATTATACCCCAACTAGACTTTGCCTCTTCAAACGAGATTGTGACGGCGTCTGCCCCAGGTGTAAGTCGGAAGATGCTAACTATTTGCACATGTTGTGGGGGTGCCCGCATTGAAGCCTTTTTAGAGGGAGGTGTGTGCTGTTCTGAAAATGGTCACTGGGACACATCTTCAGGTGTTGCCTGGAGCTTGTTTATTCAGTCAATTCAGCAAAGCCCCTAAACGTATTAATACATTCTTGAGTCATAGTTTTCTATTAGCCAAGATATATGTGTTGTGCAAATAAACTCATAACAAAGCCCCGGATGAACAACAATGGCTGTCGGATTGGACATGATCGTACAACATAGAGGAGACGCTGGTTGCACAGACTACCTTCACCTGCCGTCCCAAAGACAAAACGGGCTGAATTTAATCTATTTCTATTTAATCAGAACGTACCTCAAGAGTATGTCTGCAGTTCATGGGATAGATTACTGGCTACTGCGCAGCATAGTTTTATTTTTGTCTAGTATGCTATAATGGCCTCAAAGGGATCATGCGATTTCGTATGTGGTAACCTTGTTCAATTGTTATGTAATATGTCATGTGCTAAACCCACAGATGATAATAGCAGTGCTGCACTAGTCTTTAATCTAAGACAAATAAAAGGTTGCTTAAACTGTTGTGGTGGGTCAAAAGAAGTAGACCAATTTGGAATTTCTATATTGAATTCTTTTTAAAGAAACTGAAACATGCCGACTTTCCCTAAGATATGAGGTTTCCCTACCTAACCAAAACTAAATAGGGTGCTCAACAGTCATGGATGAGTCCTCAACAAAGTCTGTCTATTGTCCAAAAACGAATGTAACCCGACCCTACCACTATCAGAACTACTGGAGGTACAGGAGAATGACTCCCTTCTCCTGTAAACTGCTTTCTCAGCACTTTCCGTAAGTAACAGAGTTGTAGGTAGTTCTTGGTTATCACCTTTATCAAATCATGACGTTTAGACTGTTAATACTATCTTATTCCTTTGGTTCCAGCTCCTCTCTTGTGGCATCTTGTTACACAAACCTGACAGTCCATCTAGATTCAATGTCAAATCCTTATCTGGTCTAGGACAACCAGCACTGTTCCAATTACAATTCTCACTATTCTCTAAGCCCTGTAAGTCACTGGGATGATTGTGAGTATCCCAGTATTGATTTCCACTTTTCTTCAAAATGTGTGCCTCGTGGGACGAGTAAGAGTAGTCTAGTGATGATGCTCACTCTTCTTCCACCCTTGTACCTCACTGGGGCGAGTAGAAGTATTCCACTTGTTATTTTCAGTGCCCTCCCTGAGTCTCCCGCTCTCCCAGTTACCTTTCTTACTTGAGGATCGTGTCACTGGGCCTGCGGTTTGGATAGGGCTGGTTTCTCGTCTTGTCAGGACGGCGTGTTCGCTAGCCGCTCGCTCCTCTTACACCCTCCGCAGTGCCGGCAGGTAACTGATCTTGGCATCCTGGAGGCACTCCCTCATTTCTTCGGTCATGCCACCACTTCTTATTAGGTCCCTCCTGTGACCTTGTTTCAGTCCTTTAGCCTCTCGCCACCTGGGTCTCCTGGAGTGCAACTCTGGCACATGCACATGCCCGCTTCCTTCCAACATTAGAAGCAGCACTTCCCAGTTTGCTTCATCTCCACTCCAACGGTGTATTTGGAACTCCTGGGCTTCTCGCGCTTTTGTTATTCCAAGGTTGCTGCCCTGGGATTTCCCCGGCATAGCGTTAAAGTCATTCTTCTGTGTTCTACTTGCACTCAGTATTACTCTAGTGGTTTTCTTCATCTTAGTACTACCCCAGTAGTTTCTTCAGGTTTACTTAAGGGTTCAATATCAAAATAACAAATGTTCACTTCCTTTTACTGTTTACTTCCAGTAGGGTTTATCAACAGTGGTGCACAGATGGATTGGGTAGGGAGTTCCTCATTGGAATGTGAGTCCTTGTTCCCACTGGGGCAGCTCTCCCGGTGAGGTACCACTTGCCCCTTGGTAGGGTATTGCATAGAAGGCTCATCTCCGTATCCTCGCAGGGAAAGACTCCCCCTTGAGGATAAGTGACTGAATCCCACTATTCCTCACACTGTGCAGACTAATCCATAACCTGCCAGTGAGGACTAAAGTGCCCTGAGACAATTAGGTTTGCAGGGGGCTTGAAACAATATTCATCCTGTTTTTTCCATTTAGTTTTTAAGTACTACACATCACAGCAGTCATGATTAAATTTGTGTTAGATTAACAAAACGTCAAACATGTCAGGCTATAAACAATTCAAGCTTTGCAACTCTAATATTATGGCTTGACAGACAAACTCGTCTAAGGCAGTTGTTAAGAGGACTGTTCTTAAACACAGCTAGAGAGATCAGAACAAAAGATGATTAGCGTTTTATATTTTAAATCAATAAAACAAGCAAAAAAAAAAAAAGGTATAATATAAAACAACTGGATGCTTCATTTTCTAACACATGATGCCAAAAATGAAAGAAGATGCTCACGTTTGTACTGCCAGCTCAGTGTCAAATGTAAGGGTGGTTCCTGTGTTGACCAAAAACACATATAACTTCATGATGACTTCTCCAAGCTCCTCGCTGCCTGCTTTGATGTGTTCATTTAGAAACTGCAAAAAGGCATGTAGATGTAGGTTAAAAAGAAATAAGTTTCTGAACTTGAAAAAAGTTATGTTTGGGTTCACATACTTGTAGGTTCCTCTGACAAACAGAGATACAGGCTATATCGCCAGAGATGTTTTTGACATCAGCATTAACTAAAATGCAAGCATGGTCTAGACACACATGCTAATACTCGTCACTGACCAAGCTGAAAAAGGGTACTGCATATTTTGTCAAAAGGATCAACGACAGACAATAAGAAAATGGGCATGCTGGTCCCAACTATGTGAAGTGAAAACAATGCAATGGAGTGTGGTTATGTCAGATTCCCAACATGTGCATAAGGGAAAAGACGCCGTTAGTCCATCTGGATTGTGACATCAAACGATGGCCAATTTTAGAAAGGAAAATAAAGCAGTGCATGAAGATCCCCGACCACTATATACCACTTGCTTCAAATACAATTTGATATGATATGACATTTATAACGTGCCTGTACACAAGTGTTTCTAGGCGCCACAAGACAAGGGAGGGAAGACAGAGGGAAGACAAGACAAATGATCCTACTAGGCCGTGTGTTATTTGGATCCTGCAAGTGCGACGAGAAATGCAGGGGGGGAGGGAGAGGGGAAATTGTAGCATAGCTCGGAGTAAGTGCAGCCAGAGCAGCGCAGCTCTGGGAAGTGCATGGAGGCAGAGGGCTGTAGGGGCTACAGTTACAGTCCCCAAGTGCGCAATAGGCCAGGAGGCAGTGCAAGGAAGACTGGTCACGGAAGAGTCTGGTACCTAGTGAGACTCTCAGGGTACCAAGCAGCCAGAAGCAGACATGTAATTTAGCAAGGAATCGAGAGAAGGCAGAGCAGAAAAGGAGGGTCTTGAGCTGCTCCCGCAGCTTCAGGTGGTCTGGCTCAAGTCTGAGTAGGGCAGGGAGGTCGTTCTAGAGGAAAGCACCTGCAGAAGAGATAGATCTGCCCCCGCCTACTGTCTGCCTTGCGGACGTTGCAGATGGTCTTGAACTTGATCCTTGCAGCCACCGGGAGCCAGTGGAGAGATTTCAGGGCTGGGGAGATACGGTCCCTGGGCTTGAGGCCAAGGATAAGTCTTGCCATCCTGTTCTGGATTAGTTGCCGGGGGGGGGGGAGGAGAATAACATCAACATTGAACAGTGGTAGACATCCTTGGGAGTTTGGAGCGAGAGAAAGGGCTGTGTATTCTTGGAAATGGAAATAAGGCTAGCTCGGCTGCTTTACAAGCATCTTGGCAATCCAACAACATTTGGAGTGTTTATGTGGACAAATGACATTATGAAATACTCAACATCATCATGTAGTCTAATAAAGGTTCATCTTTGACACAGAAAAGCCAAAGCTCAAGTTTAGCTTGCTCACCACACCCACTTGTAATCTTCCACATGCCAAGCATGTATTTCGAAAAAGTTTGGCATTCCCCAATATTGATGGGCAGCAGTGTTCAGCCTTGTGGAACAAGATCATATTTTACAAAGCACTGCGTGCCGGATGGGCACAAGGTTCTATAATAGGTGTTCTTGGTGCACGATTCAATGGTACAAATGTAATGCTTTAAAAGGTTAAAGCCTTTAAATGGAAGTACAGTAAACCATGGGTGGCGGGGGGGGGTGAGTGGAGGAAAAGGACAAGCCAATGCAAGGGTGGGCCAACTAAGCTATTGAAAAGTATGAAATATTAAGAAGGACATACTAGGTCAAATCGGCATGTAAACCTCTTGAAATGCACAAGTTATGATGTTAAACCTGGTCTCTTTTGACCACCATCTACAGGTCTCTACTAAATGTGTCCCCAGACCAGTCAATCCAGCGAGATGTTAGTTCAGCTAAAATCTGAAGCATCATCTAATGTCTGAGACTATAAACGTAAGTCACTGATGATAACAGAGGTTACATGTGATACTTTTTGGTGACATTTTCAAAGCACGTTGATAAACGCTGCAAATATGAAGCACAAATTAAAAGTGCTATAAAAAAGGTGAGAAGTACAGCATATTACCAAGCAGTATAGGAGGCAGCATACATGGCATTCAATGAAAAAGGATAAAAGTGAAGTATAGCTACTGCATAAAATAATGAAACCTAAGAAATGCATCCGTTTGGCTTTATATTAATAAAAAACTTTGTCACGGTGTGCACTACTTATGTCTCACCTTGTGCTCAGTGAAAAGGAAAATTTGGTGTCAAAAATAATATTTATAGCCCAATGAAGCTTTGCACTTTTTTCTCCCTAATTGTGCAACTGCATGAAGATGCCCGTCCATTGAACAATCATTTGTGATGTCATGATAAGTGCATGGCTGTAGCAGAGCTATGGTTACTTCAAAGGGCAAATTTGTGGGGTGTGTGGTTTTCCAGTGCAACCATAAAGTCCCTTAAGCAATGATTGTAAATTAATGTTTAGTGTCTAATGATATCAACTATCACACCTGCAGTACCCACTGAGCATGAAATGTGGCTAATCCCACTGAGCACCTTACCCGGAACATGGCTTTTGTCCCCATACCACCATTAGATCACTGGGCATGCACTGCAGATATGCCCGAGCACATAAGCATCAGATGTAGCCTCTTGGCATGCTACTGGAACCTCAGAGCCAACTAAGAGTCACGCAATGAGCCAACTGGCCATCCAGGGGCCTGTCATTGGAATAGCCATTCTAGTTGACCATTACTAATATCCGCAGACCTGGCCAGCCCTGTGGATTGAAAGTGGCAAATCCAGACCCTGGAAAGTGCCAAGTTCGGTCTGTGGAAAGGGGCAGCTCGATTGCGATATTAGCTACTTTCTTAGGGGCCCTGGACAGATTTGCCCCAAACAAGTAAAAAAACATACACATTCATGGGCAGATGGCAGCTTCTTGCAAAGGTTCGGCATGAAGTATTCTAGTGAAGCGGCCTATAGGGGATAGCATGTTTTGCACTTTATCAGAAATTGAAGGCAGATACCTCCTATAGGTTTTTTTTCTCCCGCTGGATGTAACCGCACAAGCCAAGTAAAAATGGATTTTAGAAACCAAATTTGCCTTGGAGTGGGGAGTCTGGGCATGGGGGGGGGAGCAGCAGTGGTTGGGAAGGAGTGGAGTGATAAAGGATATCTCAAAGATTTGCCCCCCCATAGGAAGAGCATTTTTTCAGATGTACATAAACCTTTCAGTCATTTGATAGAGCTTCACAAACCGTATCAAATGTGATCTACAGTCCACACACAATTTGTTTTGAAAAAGGTTTCTGAAATTCCATATCAGGGGTGGCAAGGCCACTGGGTGGGGGTGCTAAAGCATGAGTTTCCCCATGTAAATTCTCATAGGAAACATTCTCACAGACAGACACAGGGATCAAAAATAATTTGATGAGATGAAATAACCAGGGACTTCTGGGCTAAAAGCAGTAGCAGCAGTTTTGATCCCTGCCTGCAAGCAGTAAAAGCTACTAGCTGCATTTGAACCCACCTTTCAGTTTAAGCAGGTGTCTGCTCCAAAAAGTGTTTTTGCTTAACCAGTACAGTGTTTTTCCTTTCTTTTTTTTTCTTTTTTTAAAATGCACCCAAACGTGGCAAAAATAGTTTAGAAGTTCTTGGATCACAAAACCACAGGGCCGTTTAGGATCCTGGTTTGCCAACTGCATTCGAAGGGGCGACTATTTTAGCAAAGGCCACCAGATAGGCTAGTTGAAACAGTCAATCATAAGGATTTTCTCACAGGACATTTTTCTAAATGACTGGTATTGTGGTCCACGGTTTTTTGTGGGGTCCTATAAACACTCTGCTCCGAAAGCTTTGGCAATGCATTGTGGGCGATAGAGGGCCAGACACCACATGTAGTGCAGTAACCACTCGATTTCATTAATTAAGAAAAAGAACTCAAGTGAGCAACCTGCTGGTCTTCAGCAAAAATAATGAAAATAGTCTCAGGGCCCTTCTTCCAGCTCTTCTCGGTTTCAGCCTAATAGGCTGAACAGTATTCAAGTTCCTCAAGAGTGTGCTCTTCCTGCAGTTCGGCAAGAGACAAAATGTAACATTTCCATCCGCTTTTATGCTTATTTCCTGCCTATACCGCCAATCGGCATGCATCTCTTTCTCTGGACTAAACACCTCTGTACTCCGCCCCAACACCTTTCCAACGGGATTGTTGTCCGCCTTGTTGCCTCTCCGAGACACATGCCTGTCTCTTCAGTGACCCCTGTAATCCAGGCTGCCCTCATGTGTGTTCTGCGCTGGCGAGTCGTATGGTGAACTACCCATTTGTATTGTCTGGGCCTGCCGTATTGGTGCTGCTGCTTCCCCTTTCGGATTTGCTCCCAGGCTGCGACACCTTGACCGTGCGATGTGCCCTGCTCCTGGGCGCCAGGGTCCCCATGAAGGAAATGCGGTCTAAGACTTTACCCATTGGAGAAGTCCCCTGTGGGTAATTACTGAGTGTTAGGGAGAATTCTCAAACATTTGCTAATTCCCTTCACCTTAGAGACCCCCAGCAACTTTGCTGAATTGTGAGGACTTTATTTTTTTTAACTGGAGAGAGTGTGAGCCCTTTTTCCCCACTCTCTCATGTATTTTGATATGTGTTTTACTCTTGTGTTTTCTTTGGTTATGGAGTTTTAGACAACTTCATAGACATCATCTTTTCATTTGTGTTACACAGCACACAGTGGCACAGGGAATCCTTTTTGGCTTTCCCAAGGTTTAAATACCTTCTCTGATCTTTCTTCACCATTTCATTTTGGAAAGGTCCTTCTAGAGTTTGTCGCTGCGCGTCAAACCAGGTTTGGTCCCTTTCTTCCATCGCCTTTGGCAGGCTTCAGGAGTGAAGACCACCTCTGGCGCCCGAGTGTCTGGGGTGGGCAGGAAGTGAGGGAGGTGCCCGAAACTCCCTGTGCTTAATCTCCTAGGAGACCCAAATGCACTCTGTGGTGATTGGCCGGCTGACTGTCTGGCAAGGACAGCCACCCTGCTGGGTGAGCGACAGCTAGGCTGGAATGAATGGGAGAGAACCGAATAAAAGGCAAGTCTCTTGGCTTGGAAGGCAGAGTCGACCACTGGAACGAAAGAACCGAAGACAAGCTTGAAGAGGACGGCTGCTGCAACTCCTGGACCGTTGGTTTGCCCGGTGAAGCCCTGCTGCAGGTCCGAATTGCCAAGTTCATCTCGACAGAGAAGCCCCCACAAGGACGACTTCTCCCTTTGAGTTGGTAGGACCATTCAACTCGACCATAAGCCACCTGGACACCTTATCTTGTAGCTGGTTGTATTTTCCTCAGTATGCTGCAGGAAACTGAATAACCAGGGAGAGGGACACCAATTTGTGCCCTTGACTTACAGCTACCGGAATCGAAGACTTGCCAGTTGCTAGCTTTTTGACCAGTCCCAGTGCAGTGCAGGAACCCCCCCACCTCTGACGTCCTCGCTCTTGTCCCCACGACTGAGGTCCAGGAACAGTGAGATCTGCAGGAACTGCCAGAAACAGAAGTCCTCAGCTGCCTCTGTTTCTTAATTTGTAAGGTACTGTAAAATCAGACTGAGAGTACTTACCTCCCGCAGTGAAAGTGCTTGAAACTTTCCCAACTCACATGCATAATCAGCTTGTGACCCAACATATGATTCTAAACTATCCCTAAGAACTTTTTCAGAGACTCTTCCGTTTACCAGAACTGCTTGATCCTATCCAAGACTTAAGCCCATTGACTTTGGCCTAGCCTATCAAATTGAATCGACTCTCCTTGTGAACTCTGAATAGTTGCACTGTCTAAAGAATATTGGAACCTTTCATGTTCTAATAATCTTTACCTTTTACACCTCTTGAAAAGTATTTTTAAATTGGTATTGAAGTTTATTTGTGTGTATGATATAATTGCCTTCTTCTAGTGAATGTGTTATAATTGAATGGTTAATAAATTAATAAGTATTTGTAATCAAGAAACCTTGAGTAAGAGTTTATTTGAACACCTGCGATTGTAGACCTCTGTGTAACCTCATTAAAGCTCACATTCCCTCTTGAGATAAGCCTGGCTACTCAGCCCCGCTACCAAAAACGGTGTGGTACAGACTTATACCAAAGGTTGGTTTTGCTTACACCTGTAGTCATAGTTGTCTGTAGTGGTCCCAAAGGGTACTGTATTCAAACTTTGCCTAACACGGAGTCCGGAATGAAGTATGAGACAGACCACTTTGTTAAGAGGCGTCTCGGATGCCCTTCTCCCGATTCCACCATTCTGAATGTCGGGCCATCATCCCCGAAGCAGACCATCGCTGCGTCTCGCTGTCAGACACTTCCTAACAGGCAGATTCCAGCCATCCTTAGGTACTGAACACCCCAGGCAAGGAGATGTGGGCCATTAATGGGGGGCAATATGGCCAAGTAAGTGGTAGCCCACTTTTAGGGAGTTTTAAATCTAACTCTCTGTCCCGAGACGCCCAGCACTACTGCTGTACTCCTTGGGATTTTTTCGTTGACTTTGAAGTGGAGTGAGACTTTTATCTCACTCACCGCTTACATTTACCTTTGTCCTGGGATCACTGGGCCCTTCTTATAAGGGAGACCTCTGCCCTTAGTTTTGGCCCCATGCTTTCCTATAGCAACAGCCCCAGCCTTTTGTGGTGTGCTGTCAGTGACCCATAGGACCCTTTTTGCAATGTTGTTTTGGGTTCACTGGCGAGTCCTTGGACCCATCAGTACAGGAGTGATCATCTCCCTTTTAGGACCTTGGGCTGGTGGAGGGGGGCTCATTACGAGTTGAGCAGCATTCTGGCGGTAAATCCACCTGAATACCATCCAACACAATTATTGTTACTGCTGATTTACAAGTGGTGGTGGCGGTGTAAGTCCCCATTTATTTTTATTTTAGTCCATAGGACTCCATGGGCATTTTCGGCAGTAATTCAGAGGAAAATAGTTGGCCCGTATGGTAATGCAGCGGTATATAGCAGTATATACACATATATTACACGGCCCGTCGTAGTGCCGGTGTAGTTATGGTTAAATTGCTAAATCAATAGGAAGACCTCTTTTTGGGCGGCTTATAACTTCGCTCCCCCTGGACGAATCTTCACCAAACTTTGCAAAAAAGTATATGACCCGCTCTGAATTGCTTTGCAAAGTTTGGTGAGGTTTCGTCAAGCTGGGGTTATGTTATAGGGGGGGGGGGGGGGGGGGAGTCCCAAATATATTTTTTTCCATAGACTGAATGGAGAAAAACTTTGCTCCTGCCTACAGCCCAAACCTCTGGACGGAAATTTGCGGCAGGAGCGGCGGCCTGGTCCCGAAAGCGTGCTTTTGTAAATTTGGTGGAAATCCGTCCAGCAGTTTTTTTTAAACAACCAAAAAGTAGGTCAAAAGATTTTTGGGTGATATCTGGGTTCGGTCATCAGACTCATTTCTCTGTTCGGTCCGCGGTTTGGGCTTTGATTGGCTTACAAGGTGCCAAGGTGTCAGAGGGCATCGGACGCGCCCACCGATTGGATGGTGAAAAGCATGACGTGCGTCCGATTTTTGGAAACACCCGCAATCTTGGATTTGCGGACAACGGCTGGTGTCTGCAGACATTGCAGTAAAAACATACAACACAACATTGCGCTTGTCAAACATATCAAATAATCTCTCCTAATGAGTTTGCAAAGCTTGGTGGGATTTTCTCACGAGGGGGCAAAATTACAGGGGGGTGTCCCAAAATATTGTAAAGGCTTATAAATGTGGTGCCATCTGCCGAATATACACAAAGGTATGCAAAAAGATTATAGATCTAGATATAAATGTTTTTGTAAAGTCTGAATGGATTTTGTCAAGTGGGGGCTAAATTATGACTATTGTAAGTGCATACATTTGACACTTTTGAAAAAATAAACCATGGGTGGATTTCCAGAAAACGTGTGTAAGGAGCATTGGCAAGGACCTTAAAGCATGGTTTTGCAAGTGCTTTATTTTTTGACAAGTGTCATAATGTAGGTACAAAAAAATAGTGCTATAACTTTGGTGACTGAGGTCTAGCCTGTGGCCATGGGCAGCGGTCACATTGTCTGGGTCATGGAATAAGGTCATGCTCCGGACAATCTGGCTACTGGCCATGACCATGAGGGACAACACATGGGGTTAAAGTGACCATGTCCACCTGGGATTGGCTTTGTGGTAAAGTTATTCGAAAGTGGGATAGCTTTGAAAGGGAAGAAAAATTGGCTTGTGGTAATATGGTCATAGGGTTCTCTCTTCTTCGCCTTCTGCAGGATACCATGGAAAGCGAAGAGGGGCCCTGTATGGAACCCCACGTTCCCTTTCCATGGTAGGCATCTTGGAAAAGGGTGTAGGAAAAAAAATCCATTTTCTTTTAGCACCCCGGGTTTCCGCTTTGGGACCCAGGGGTGCTAATGGCCTTCATCCCCCATTGCTGGGGCTGCAATGGGGGGGATAATGGTCCGGAGACCTCGTTATCCACCCTCGCTTCACTTGGGCCGATACTTGGGCTGCCGAGCTGGTATCCACTGTTGCAGTCCCTGGAACGGGGGATGAACGCCACAATATTCCCTTTAGCATAACGTAACATGCTAATGGAATTGTTGGAAAATCTTATTGAGTCTATGTACTTTACTGAGAAATGTAAAGTAGATGGAGTCTTAAGTTTTTTTTCAGTTCTATTTTTTTAACTGTGAAAATTGGTTCCTAAAGGAACATTTCTTTTGTTGTTTTTTGATGTATTTATTTTTTTGGTAGGAGAGCTTAGAATGAATGCTGGGGAGGGAAAGAGGGAAGAGACACCAAGCACTAATATAGGTGGACAGGGGAAGAAGTTACACGTGTTACTTCTAAGGTAGAGGGCAGCGTTTCTCATGCTTCTTGATGACCACTTCAAAATTGCTTCCCACTGCAGAATGATGTCTTGTAGTATATAGAGAGGACTGTTGTCCTAAGAAAATATGGATCAACAACATCTTTGATTGCTTGCAAGATAACTGGTGGGCTTTTGTGTCCCACAGAAGTAGGCGGTGTGGTTACAGTATTGGTTGAGGAAGATAGCCTCCTACTTGCTAATAAAGGAACAACCTTTCTGAGAGCATTGCGGTCATTGGATTTGGCGTGGCAGCACATGGAGGTGGTCCCGTAGGAGTACTGTCGGGGGATACTGCAGTGCATTTCACTTTGGCAGCTTTAGCCTTTGGTACATTCCCAGCAGTGTTAAAGAACTGCCACACCCATGATTCTCTCTGGGTGCTAGAGGTAGGCACTTCCTCTACCTCATCTTCTCGGTCCTCTTCATTGTCTTTGGAAGTACTGAGCTATTTTTGTTGTCATGGTCCTTGAGCTGGTGGTGGTGGCTCTTGGGGAGGAGGGATGGCAATAGGTGATGCCATTTTTAAGATAAATAGCAGTTTTGCTAAAATTCTTCCAAGTATGTACTGTGTACTAGATTGTTAATAGATAATGGGCCTCATTACGAGTCCGGCAGTAACCGAGGCGGTAAAACCGCCTGGTTACCGCCGGACTCGTATTACCATTCTGCCTCCGTGATTCCCGGAATTACTGGGGCATTACAACCCCGGTTTCCCGGGAATCACGGAGGCGAAATGGTGTTAATCCCCATTGAGTCCTATGGGACTCAATGGGAATGGGGTTCATGGAAACACCGGCAGCATCTCGTGATGCTTCCGGTGTTTCCTCGTCCGCCTGCAGACGGGCGGTGTTAAACCCGCGGGAACATCACCTCCCGCCTGCAGGAGTCGGGATCAGGCGGTCCGGAAACAACGGTGGCAGCAGGTTTACCGCCACCATTATTTCCGGACCGCCTGATTTGTAATGAGGCCCAATGACTAAGAATAGGAGTAGGAGCTGTGCAAGGGAAATGTTGAAGTTGAAAGTTCCTAGATCAATAGAAAATGCTGTTCAAACTGTCTGCGAAGCACAGATCTGATTGCGAAGTGCAGACGCGTTCTCGGACACGTCATCATGCCGCACGCCAGAGTATGGTCACGTGCCACTGTCCGGAATGTCCACGATGATCTCAGATGTTCGTGGACGTCTACGGACGCAAAATCAGTTGCAAAAAGTGTACAGAAGTGTTAAAAATGATGCTAGAAGGTGGGAAATGGCACAGTTTTAAGGTGAAACTTTGTAAATTGCACACACATGTTGCTATATTGGGTAAGTATGATATTAGTAAGTTGTAGGAAAATAGCATGCACTGGTAAAAACCTATGAAATTCACTGAAAAAAACTTTGTTAAAAAAAGGGACATATGGTTAAGTTGCACTAATAAAAACCAATGAATTCAAT
Source organism: Ambystoma mexicanum (assembly GCF_040938575.1). NCBI lineage: Eukaryota > Metazoa > Chordata > Amphibia > Caudata > Ambystomatidae > Ambystoma > Ambystoma mexicanum. The sequence goes on from NC_090933.1 coordinate 565,317,899, forward strand.
GAAAAAACGTTGGTAAAAAGGGACATTAAGGTTACAAGTAAAACCAAAAAACCTCTGAAATTTGCCAATTATGGTGAGCTAAGCAACCATAACTCATGCCACCACTGTGCACTGCTAAGACTACCCAGGACATCAAAGATGACATGACATCACTGATGACATCACAAGTGAAATTTATTTTGATGAAAAGTCCCTACAAGCGATTGTGTTTATAATGTTGGGAACAAGATGTCAGGGGTGATCGGGAGACCTATCATGAACTACTTAATGTGTTAAAGAATGTACTCATCTAAACAACATTATATTGGAGTGGTGTTGTTAATACAGGAACCTAATCATATATAAACATAGGTAATGGCTGCAGCATGCACCATAGAAGTACAATATTTATAATCTTGTAATTTTGGAAAGTACAATAATGAATGCTGCCTTATGCAAGTTATGAGTAATGTTAAACATGTAATAACTAGCTAACAATTCAAGACTTACTACACTTGTGCTAGTACATCGGAAGAACCACAATGCATAAAAATCAGAGGCACATACTGGGAAACTAAAGTAAGGAAGAAAGAAACGGCATCATCAGAAAATATTAATAACATTAAAGTTTATCTTCATGTATACAAATGAATTGTGTGTTTGAGGCCTGCTTATTTCCCCATGTATGTGCACCATTAGCAGAGACTAACCCCTAAGGTTAACGTCTAGATATATATCACCTTTACATTTTAATATTCTGACTGTCAGTGAACAAAACCACCGGGCCTAAATATGTCAGTGAACAAAAACAAGTAGGCCAGATATGTGATGTCATCAGTGATGTCATCAATGACATTTGTGATGTCATCTTTGATGTCCTGGGTGTTAGTCTTAGCAGTGCACGGTGGTGGCGCGTTATGGTTGCTTAGCTTACCATAACTGGCAAATTTCTGAGGTTTTTTGGTTTTACTTGTAACCATAACGTCCCTTTAACAATGTTTTCCAATGAATTTCATAGGTTTTTATTAGTGCAACTTAACCATAGCGTCCCTTTAACAAAGTATATATTACATGGCCACAGTAGTTATGGTTAAGTTGCTGTTTCCATAGGAAGAGCACTTTTGGGCGGCCTATAACTCTGTTCCCCCTGGACGAATCCTTACCAAACCTTGCAAAAAAAGTATATGGGCCACTGAATCTTTTTTGCAAAGTTTGGTGAGGTTCGGTCCGGGAGGGGGGGGGCCCAAAACGTCTTTTTTTCCCCCCATAGACATAATGGGGAAAAAATGTGCACACGCCTACAGCCCAAACCGCTGGGCGGATTTTTACCAAATTTGAGGCAGGAGCGGCGGCTTGGTCCCGAAAGTGTGCTTTTGTTAATTTAGTGTAAATCCAACCAGTGTTTTTTTTTTAAAATGACCAAAACATAAAGCAAAATAATTAGTGGGGGGGGGGGCCCAAAACGTCTTTTTTTCCCCCCATAGACATAATGGGGAAAAAATGTGCACACGCCTACAGCCCAAACCGCTGGGCGGATTTTTACCAAATTTGAGGCAGGAGCGGCGGCTTGGTCCCGAAAGCGTGCTTTTGTTAATTTAGTGTAAATCCATCCAGTGTTTTTTTTTAAAATGACAAAAACATAAAGCAAAATAATTAGTGATATCTATGTCCGCTCCGCGGACACACTTCCCTGTTCGCTCCGCGGAAAGATAGCGATTGGCTAAGGGGCTGGCGTCATGACCGCGGACACGCGACGTCTCTGCCGATTGGCTGCAGTGAGCGTGTTCTGCATCAGATTGTTTGGATGCGCCCGACATCTTGGATCCGCCAACAGCGCAGCGGCCACCAGCAGAAACATGCTATTTCGAAAACTATTTTGCTGTGTCAGAGTGCTTAGGGAGGTTCAGACAGTAAGAGATGGGTGAAAAACTGTATTTGTTCAGGCGGTAGGTGTTAATGATGTATTTCCTATGCCCGCCTTGTTTGGGATGTTTATAAGTACAGAAAATTAGGGGTCTCATAAGGGTAGCATTCCAGTCTGTGCTGTTCTAAGGACATGCGTGGTGTTAGCGAACATTGAAATTGAGTACATGCTCTAATTAAATTATTTTTTTCCTATGGGTGTGCTATTCATTTGTACGCCGCCATGGGTGGGACATGCTGCGGTGGTTGTGGCCAGGGCCTAGAGTCTTGGATGCATGGCCGTAGGCCGAAGGCCATACTTCCAATACTGTATGCCCTTGCCACTACCACCGCAATGAATACACCTGTAGTATTGGTTATCGATCAAATGGTTGTGGGGAGTGTGTAGAGTCTTGGGTACTGGAGGTATAAGCCACTACACACACATACATTGTAATATCTATGGATATACAGCTAGGAGTCTAGCCTCTAGCCACAACCACTGAAGCATACCACACCTATAGATACACCCGTACTACCGCACATCACTCAGGTGGTTGTGGGGAGGGCTTGCAGTCTTGGATGCATGGTGGTTGTGGGCAGGTTTCCTGCCACCAAATTCATACGGTAAAGTGGTAGTTGGTGCTCAATGTACGGCGAGCAATGCCTGCATCTGTGTTGTAATGTTTTCAGATTAATATTGAAGTCGGACTGGCGTCCTATGTTTTGAAATCTGAGGCGGCCACCTGGAGTGTTTGATGGGAACAGTGGTTTACGCGCCGTATGGGAGTAGCGGTTCTCATGATAGGATGCTCATATGTTGTTGCAAAGTGAGAATGTATTTGCCTTCGGAGTGAAGGTCAGTTGATTTGCTTTTTTGGTTGCAAGCTCAGTAGGCCCACGCATTCAAGTGAATTCATAAGGGGCTATTGTTTTTTGACCTTGAGCGAAAGTGAAACTTTAAAAGCTATGCAAGGAATCAAAGCTTGGAAAAAAAAATACTATTTGATAACGTTATAATTTAAAAACGCTTGTAAGGAAATGAAATATCAGTTCACGAATATTCTTTGATGCGAACAGTTTGCTTTCTGACTTTGCCAATAATAATGGAGGCTGTGAAGATGATGTAAGTTCAATACACTAATTGTGACAATGTAACTCAAGTATAATATTTTTGCGGAGTGTACATTGTTCGCGTTTGCAAGCTAAGACTAGAGTCACCGTTGGTGAACGTTATTTCTTTTTCTTTGAAATGTTATGCTTGCCCACATAGCTTTGTGTATCAGTTTGCACATTCTTGTGTAACAATACAACATGTCATTTTTTCTTGCTTATCCATTCATGCAGCCTCCATAACCGAATTACCATGTCACTGTGTAGTTGTCCTTTTTTTAACCCTTATGGCGAGTGCGGTTTATCTGCATTTGTAGGGTGTCATTATATGTGCCCATGGTGAACTCTAATACTTCTTTAAAATGTCATGTTTGGTCACTTACATTTGTGTAGTATTTTCCACAATCTAAGTGTCTGCTTTGGAAATTTTTCCTAACCGTTTGGTGTTGACATAGATTTTATCTTACGTTTCCCACCTAGATATATTTTGCTGTACTGTGCGTGCCACAGTTTTCAGATGCCGAGTGACGGCTTCTTTCCACGCCAGATGCAACTGCTGGTGACCGGGTGCCTGTCCATTATAATGTTATGGGATGACAGGCCAGGGCCACTCTGTGCCTACGCTGAACAAGCCACAAGGAGCGACTTAATATAATTTATGGTGGTGTAAAGCAACAGTGATGCCGCCGTGTTGGAAATACCTGTGCAAACAAATAAGAGTGCTTCAACAGAAACGCATACTTTGTGTATGCAAAATTAACTGCATGTGTCTCTCCATGAACATTTTCAATGTTGGCCCTTGGAGTCATTGCTACAAATTATTTGCAAATGCAATTAGTCCATTTATCTCTGACCGTTGTTTGTTAAATAAAAGTACTTTCCAAATTCTAAAATGTTACCTTTTTCTTTTAGAATCACATGTATCATTTTGAAATGTAAAGTACCACGTTATATGTCGCTGTATGTTTATTTACAGGTTCTGCGTCACGGTACATACTGTTGCTTTTTCCTTGCGGTCATGGAAAGCGAAGAGGGGCTATATATGGAACAACCGCCTTTCCTTTAGATGGTGGCTATCTTGAAAAAGGATTTTGTTTAACCAGAAATCCCGTTTTTCCGTAGCACACGCTAATGCTTTGCACATCTATACGGTGTGCAGTCATAATTTCGAATGCATAACTTCGAATGCATTAATGTCGAAATCGAATTTATATGTTTTTTATTTTATCGTTTTTTTTGGGTCTAGTTAGTTACAAAAAGTTAATAAAAAAAACACGGGGGGCAGGGAGGGGAACCCCCCATTAAAAAAAAAGAAAAAAAGAAAAATTTGAAATGATTGCATTCGACTCGACTATAAACCCATCTATACTATTATTGTCATATCTTATTGCGTCCATGTCCTGTACTGTGAAAGGTGGTTCTTAACGCAACATTTACTTTGTTAACGGATGGCTTTCTTTTTTGGTAGGACAGCCAATAAGGCCATTTGGGAACTGAAAATATGAAAGACGTATCAAACAGTGATATGGGGGAGTTGGTGGTCATGTTGCAATATGTATATCAATATATAATCTGTTTCCACATTGTCCACGACACAAACAGCTTACTGTTAAGTGTTTACGGATTCTGGGACACGCTACCGTGCTGTACACCAGCATATTGGCAAGTGGTATTCTCCGCAAGGTGTTTAAATAAGTCAGAAATTGCTTTACATTATGGTTACGTGGCACTACTGTAAACCGATCATCTTTAGAAAAAAAAAACTTTGCAAGAGGGACGTTATGGTTAAGTTGACCTACTAAAAACCTGTAAAATTCACAAACAAAAAAACATTACAAACATGCCATTATGGTTCAAAGTAAAACCGAAAACTCCCTGAAATTCGCCAGTTATGGTAGCCTAAGCGACCATCACTGCCCGCACCACTGTGCTCTGCTAACACTAACACCCAGGACATGACAGATGGCATCACAAATGTCATTGATGACATCACTTGTCACGTTGTAAGTACATTTGCACTTTTGTAGCACTTTTGATGTTTTTATTAGCTGTGTATTTGTATCCATCTTTATATTGTGTTTTAGCATGGTATTTCAATGTTTGCATTGTGCTATAACCTTGCTGCAATTTTGACTGATGTAATTTTACTCAGCCATTGACATGCATTTGCACTTTATTCTGATTTTAATAACTGCTACACAATATTTGTGCACTTTGCTAACATTCTGCTGCTTCTTAATCTTTGACACTTGCACTTTATCGTGACCATAATGCTGCTATATAATGCCTTTGCACTTTGCTAATATTTGTGGCTCCATGTTACAAGATGTCTGCCATCAGCCTTACCTTTAGACATATACCTTTACTGGGTCATAGACACTATCAAGGGGCTTACACTGTTATTTATACCATGTCTAACCACTCCGCCCCCCCCCATTGGTGAACAAGCGCTGTGGAAAGCGCGAAACATGTCCATCCTGGACTGTTCATTTGGTGTCCTGCCTCTGTTGTTTCTGTCAATGGTGGCTTTTAAAATGTAAACATTTTTTGTAAACTATTAAACTCGGAATTATTTTCACTACGAGTTTCTGGCTCACTTTTTTTGATTGAACGGTGCTCCCTGGTTTTTTGTCCCATGGCCTGGAGTGCGGGCTAAACTGTTTCATCTTTGATGGCAGTTTTCCTCTTGTTTTCTTTTTTCATATATATATATATATATATATATATATATATATATATATATATATATATATATATATATATATATATATATATATATATATATATCTCCTGCACAGCCCAACTCGTAATGGACCCCTTGATGTTTTACTGTTTGCAGCACAAGCCATCTTCAATGGAGTGTTGTGAGGACACTTTGTATCCTTTTATCTTTGGTCTCGAAGTAGCATTTTTGCTACTTTTCAGGCATCATCTGAACAGGCTGGTAACAGTCGTTACTTTAACTATTTTTTGGATTCATTGTCCCGAGCTGCTGCAGCAGCCAAAATAATGCACTAAAGGGTACCATACACTAAAATGACCCCACTTCTTGTCCAAGATGGTGTGTCCTTTGTTAGCTATACTTCTTTCTTTCCAGGAGGGGAGGTCTCCCCTTCTTCATGCACCCTGGTGGGCTCCTTGCAAGAAGGCCACAAAGGCTCTCCTTTGTGTGCATTGTGGCAAACCAGAAGAAGGAATCCGAATAAAAGGATTATATTTTCAAGGGCGTTTATTAAACTAAAAAGAAAACACCTATCTATCCCTACAGCTAATAGGGATTTGCCCTACCTACAAAACTAAATTAAGGGTGCTTGTCCGTCATCAACATCAAAAGTACTCCTCAGTCCGAACCTAATCACTATCTGGCCCTACCACTGTGGAAAAACAACACAGAAAATATAAGCCAAAGCAATACTTTCTCAGCTTAGGTCATATCTAGGCTATTGTCCTTTGAATCTCTCTCTGGAGATGGATTTCAGTTCATACAAAAATAGTTCTGAAAAGAAGTGTTCTAAGCTCTCCAGTTAGCCTGTCAAATACACTGATAAGTCTCTGTATAAATCAAATGCCTCAAGTTCGCTCTGTGGAGGAATGGTTTCCTTATTCATTTTCCACCAACCTAGACCACTTTTTCTCTATTGGTTCTAAATTTTGCACTGATTGATTGAACCCTCCAGGTTGCCTTCTCCTTGGGTTTTTATCAATGTCACTTGTTTCTCGAGGGGTCTCCAGCTCCCTTTGACTTTCAAGTTTCCTTAGCCTCTCTGGTTGTATGTGTGATTCTTGGTCAGATTTAATACTCTGGTTTCTAGGGCACCCGTAACCCTAATAGTCAGTTTCCCTGTTGGCTCGCCACCCACCACCCTCGTACCTTCTATTCCTGCGGGTGTGCTTGTCCTAACCAGTATGTTGCAGTTCGCCCGTCTCTATGGCGACATCTGCACGTATGCATCGGTTTCTCTAACTCTGCCCAACCTGGCAGTCTCTGTAGTCTTCACAATCCAAGTGGAGGATTCGTTTCTCCTTTCTATCCTGGTGCAAGTGCAGTTTCTTGGGTCCGAGGCCCACCACAGTTTTAGCGTGGTTCATGCCACCAGGTAAGACAGTCCTTCCGTCTCTTACTTCTCCATTTCGGCGCAATTCAGTAATCCCTGTGGTCCTCAATTCCAAAGAAAATATTTTGTTTCTCCCTTCTGTCGTGGCCTCGACGTAGCTTCTAGGGTCCTAGACTCATCACGGCTGCAGCGTGGACATGCCACCAGGTACGCGGTACTTGCATGCCAGTCTCTCACTTGGCTGTATCGCCTTTCCCAGCACAGGCCTTCCAGCATCTAAGCTTTCTCAGTGTGTCTCTCCAAGCTACCGCTGGCTGCGCAGACTAGAGCAGCTCCACCCATCCAGATTGATTTATGATTACCAGGAGAGGGGAGTCATTCTCCTGGTAACTCGGAACAGGAGGAAGGTCCAACAGACCTGGGCAAGGGAGTGATTCCCACAGGCGATTTGAGACTGAACACCAGGAGAAGGGAGGCACTCTCCTGGCCCATGAAATAAATATTGCTTGGAATTTTGTGAGCTGGGGAAGGCGGTCACTCTCCCAGACTATCAGAGATTGGATGTCAGGAGAAGGGAGGCATTTGTTAGGAATCTACTCGACTGCTACCCAGTACCACTGTATGCACCCATGTTAAAACCCATAAATGGCAGTTTTGGACCGAACTACTTTCAGGTTCCATTACGGGTCTTGGGTTAAAGCAGCTGATGCATTCTGGTAGATGTATGCTGTCCAAAAGGCTAAAGGGCTGGAGGAGGCATACTAAATACATTCACTTGCAACAAGCCGCTACAAGTTGTAAAGAGCCCAATTACATTCACCTATTACAAGCTCCTGAAGGCTAAGCTACCAGGAGAGGGCGAGTCTAATTCCAATCCACTGAAGCCTGGGCTGGGCTTAATTGGACATAGCTGTCTAGGTTACAATCAGCTCCACCCTGTTGGGATGTGGGCTGGGAGGGCTTCATAAGGTCACTCTGAGGTTTACCCAGTGTTGTATCAACTGCCTTAACATGGAATTTCTTGCTTCATGCATTTTTCTAACCATTCATGCTTTCTTGCTTCTGGTTACTAATTCCTACTTGCTATAGCTGCTTTCCAGTTTCTGCCTTGTTTGCTGTTAAAGCTAATCCTTTTTTCTGAAAGTATTCGTGCTGCCTTTTTGCCTTTTCTTGCTGTAAGCAGACCCTGCCAGCCCCACCAGCTCACAGGCTCGCCTTTTTTCTGGCAAAGTGGTCCCTTTCCCATGTCGCTTTGCAATTCCAAGTTTCATGCTTTACTTGCTAAAACCCTTGTCCATAATTTAAGTACCTGCCTTTTAGAATACTTCGTTTTCTGAATCACGTGTTTGCAGCAACGTCTTGTCCTGTCTGTTACTAGTGCATGGAATTTCATGAACCACATATTCGCTGAATTGGCAGCTGCCACTTCTCTCGTCTAGGACTGGTGCATTGTGTTTCTTGAACCATGTATTAACCTAGTTGGCAGTGAACGTCTACCTTTCCTACGACTACATTTTTACGTTTCATGATATTCCTAGAACACTAGGTTTCCAAGTTTGTGTGGCAACTTTCCTTGCCTAAATTCCCCCCTACAGCCACGGTCTACAGTTTCTGCTCTTTGTTTCTTTTCTCTGCCTGTCCAGTACTTTGTTATTTCTATCCACTCTGCTTTTCCTTCTCGATTATAAATTGGTCCACTGTTGTCTCTCAGCTCTGTATCCTTATACAGTTTGACCACTGGGTTGGTCTTCGTTATGATCAGATAAGGGAAAGACATTGGTTGTCCCAAGCTTTACCCTTTCACCCAGTACAATCATCAACATAAGCACGTTTTACCCACGCCATTGCTGCATGATTGTTGTTAAGAGTAATCTGCTGGTACTGATCCCAAGGGTTTTCCCTAATCTCATGGAGATCCCTCATCATATTCCAGTACACCCTTTATTCTGATCAATCCACTTTACCCAATATATTTTACTGCCTTCTCTTTCTCTCTCGGTGTCCCTTTGCTTCAGCCCACTTCTAACCCTACAGTTCCTGTGACTGCCTGTCTCCTCACAGATCAGCCTGGTATGTATCCTGTTTCTGATATATGCTAAGTGTTACCTCCCGAGTCACCCCAAAACTAAAGTGTGTACTCTGACATATCTATTGTCCTGTGCACTCCCAACAGCATTGTTGGTTGGATACCATAATTGGCAACAACTGTCTCTCTCCTGAACTGGTGCAACATCATCTATCATCATGTAGGGACCACAGAGCAAAACCAGGAAAGAGGGTTATAGAGCCATTTTGTGATTCTTGAGCTGGTATCTGCAAAAATACAACATTGCGTATGCAACATTTCTACACTGGTCGGGGTGAAAGGGAGTAGCAGCATGTGCTGTTTAACATCATTTAAACCAACCTACAATAATGTACTATGACCTACCTGTGGGTGAAAATTGCCAAGTGTTAGGCCAACTCCAGTTGAATGCTCGTACTACATGGGGGACGGTGAAATGCTTGTCCTTTTTATGGTGAGACGGCCACAGTGCACTGCAATGCCTGCCCTCCCCCTCCTTGCATTAGACAGAACAGATACTCTAAGAACATACTGCTGCTGTCTTTACTAGCCCCACAAAGAAAGCAAATGGTTACTACAAAGGCACTCACTTCAAGCCTCCCCGCAACCTGTTCACACCTCACTTTCATCTTTTCCCACACTGGTGGGGGTGCCACAAAAAGCATACAAATTTCCCTGCTACTCTGCCAGTGTGTTTAAAGGTCCAGGCAATATTCCAATGTATCAGAGTCCTTCTCAGTATTGGAATACTTCACGGCCCTGGAAGTAAATAACTTTTATAAGCCCCACCCCTCTGCCATGCAAACTCTACTTTGATAAGCACAGCTTGAATGACAACTTCTGTCCCAGAAGCGAAAGTACGACTCGACATCCAAGCAACCTAAAGGGCTATGCGCTAAACCTGCAAAGGTGATCAAAGCTCTTAGTAGACACTCTGCAGGAGGTTAGGATCTCCATATCACAGAGGCACCCTTATCCCACAGTGAGGGAAACAAACCCTAGAGCAGTTACTGGAAGAAGTAGGGCACCATCTTAACAAATTTAAGCACTGGTGACAATAAAGAACACTACCGCTGACCTTACCCTTAAAGACTTGAAATGTGCAAAAGAAAGTAGGAGGCTCGAAAATCCCAGCTGGAACATGGCTGCAGCAAATTAGTTATCAGCAACAATAACTACTGATATATTGGGTTTGAAATCTCACAAATAACATTGTCACTGGCTCAATTCTTACCCCCAGCCATCGAAGCCACGAAATAATGTACATTTTAATAGGTAAGTACGTTTAAAGCTACAGTTCTGTAACAAATAAACTAAAAGAAAAAAAAATGCAGGGCCAATTTAAAAAAGGCTTTGATGGAGGCTGGAATTGCAAACCAGCTCTCACAGCGGGTCCTTGTTCGGATCGTCATGGCTTATCCAATAAGCACAGCAAAATAAGCCACCATGCACCCGGCTCAGGCAACGCCTTGCACGTGGACATGTCTAGTACTTCTCAAAGGAAGAGTGGAAAGGTAAAGTTACTTTCTCTTCAGGCATATGAGTAACAGGAAAAGAAATAAATCAAGTAGAAGTCATGTGATGCGGCAACGGCTCTCGAATCGGGGCAAAGGGTGCATCGGCTTTTGGCCTAGAAGACAGCTACTGTAAATCCTTGCAAGTGGCATGAGTAGCTGGACATATCTGAAAAAACAGGGACCCCCCCACAGCAACCTCTTCTGTTGTCTCAGGAAATGAGTGATTACCCCATGAAAGAATGAGAATGGTTTGGTTGAGGATCGGCAGGTTGCGCTAGAACCATAGGGTCTAAGATTTACTGAGCCATACAAACACTGTGCTCAGCCATCCGAGCAATGCCTGCCAAGCGTGACAAATCCAGGGAAGTCATCCCCTCGCCCCAAGAGGGAGTCGCTGCTTTTGGGAGCAGGCAGGTGAAACTACTAAGTTTACCAAAGCAAAAGAAGGGATGTGATAAAGCAGTTTGGGCTGGACTTGTAATGGCTTGGCAGGCAAAGAGGTCTGGAGAGTTGCCCAGAGCAATGCCAGAGGTTGCGATTAATTCCAAACCTTCCAGCCATCACCTCCTTTGTTTTGCGAAAGTCACCCCGAGTGGGACGGGTATGCTAGACGTGGGTTTGTGCCTGATGGGCTTAGAGACCCAAGCTACTCCTCACTGATGAAGCCCAATCGGGCCAAACTATGGTGGCCAGCATACTCACAGTGAGGCGGAGCAGTGTGATGTTGGATTTTGTGAGGCAGACGGGGCGGCGGGAGGAGTTCTGAGTTTATGTAAGCTAAGTATTGGTTGGTGGGTCTGGTGCACATCATCGTTTAGGATGGGGAAGCGCCTGCGTGGGTCCGCCCACGCCTCCGATAATTGAAAGAAAGAAGACGTGATTCCTCAGTGCTGCGTGGCCACCAGCTATATCCTGAAACTACGAAAGCAGTTGGGAGCTGAACCGGTGCACAGATAAAAGATATTTGCCGTGGAGAGCGGAAGCGGCCGCCGTCAGGCTCTAACCAAGATAACCGCCATGTCCGAGTAACGGGAGAAAGCAATCTGAACAGTCGGCGGCTGCACTGTAACACCAGCCCGTCAAAATCAACCATCGATCCAGCGCTGCCGGAGAGCTAATGGTGACAACTGTCAGCAGATATTTCCGAGATCCCTGTGTTGGGTGGTCTTTGGAACGAGTGAGGTCGAGGGGACGCAAGACTGTCCCCCGCGCTACAAATTACTGGAGCAACGTCGAGCTACAGAGCCGCCTGAAATCGTCCCCTATTCTGCTTTGAGCTGCCCAAGAGGTGAGAGGCGACTCGCTTAGGCCCGCCCTCCAGCGCCGACTTGGCCGGACACGGGGTGTGGACTGCTACCCGGCTCGGTCCCGGCGTGGACAGTGGCGGCGCGTCTGCCCCAGGGTCGCAAGAGCGGATCCCCGGTGACGGAAAATAGTGGCCCTGACTGCACAGGATTGGGCTGCCTGCAGCGCGCAGCCCGTGGTGGGGTCTTACTTAAATGAGGGAGATTGTGGGCCATGGGATCGGTTCCTGCAACAAGTTTAAGACCCACATGAAGCGCACCGCTTTAGACCTCCCCGCTGAGATCCTGGCGAGAGAGTACAAGGAACCGAAATACCGGCACAGGACGAGCGGGAGGGCGCCGACCCCTGGGGGGCAGACTGTTCTGCTGCGGCTCGTGTCTGCACAATCTTGTAGTCCATTGCTGTGTAATACTACTGCAGCCAAGCAGACAAGCAGCCCTATATACGCGTGCTGCTTTCAAACGAAAGCGTTGTCCAGAGAGGAGCATCCTGAGCATCACAATAGTATAAAATCATAAGAAATTGTTGCACTGCAGCCACAGCACTCGACTGGTACAAGCCGAGGAGTACCTCCTCTATACCCGGTGCCACGTGTTGGACACCGGAGGAGTGACACTGGTGACTCCCCACTGACCAGTGAGCATACCGACTGGTTTACAAGTGAAAATAAGGAGACCCACAGCAACCCCCCGGTGGACAGCACACAAGGCTTGTGGGCAACAGGCAGCCTAACATCCAAGGCGACTGGGCAGACACATGCTACCAACGCCTCGCGGACACACCTACTATGCTTGTATACCCACGAGGGAGAAATCGAACTGGAGTGCGAGTACACACTAACAACAACCTGTGGTATCCACGAAGTACTGACAACCCACACGCGGCTAACAATTGCAAAAAGGAAGGGAGTTGCACGCTGGAGTCACTCATAATCTGTAGTCTCAGCGGGGGTCAGCAGTAAAGCCAGTACTTGTAAACTTATTGGTACACTGCCAACCTATCACTACCCAATATAACACTGTGACCAACACACCTCTGTTACGCAATACGCACCTGCTAACAGCGGCCCTAAACCTGTGCTGCATACTAATTAGACGACTACAGAAGCAAGGCAGCTCACACAAGATATACTCACTACGGATCCTGACATGGGTAGGGATAAACCCAAGACCTCCACCACGCAGAGCAGAATGGAACAATACACAACACCCACTCCAGCCCCTCTACTGGAACAGGCTAAAACCGCTATAGTAGAGAGCAATGAAGACAATATCTCGCTCAGGGATGGGATGGGTGCAATAGCTAGCTCTCATACTTCTATGGAGAAAAAAATAGACAGTATCGGCACGGAGGTGTCCCTCCTACGCTATGATCTGCAGAAACGTACCTTCTGCACTGGGGAAGCTGAAACCCATATATCGGAGACAGAGGAAGGCTTACGGAATGTGAGTCGACAGATAACGGGTGTACTGGAGTGCATCAAAATTCTGGAAGAACGAGTAGAAGAAGGTGAAGGGAGATTGAGGTGCAATAATATTCGAAATTCTCAGCCTGCCTGAAAAAACCAAAGGACCAAGCATGGAACTTTTCCTTGAACAATGGCTAGCTGACCTGTTTGAGCCCAAGACTTTCTCGGAATTCTTCTCCGTTGAACATGCACATCGAGTACCGACTGGCAGACCTATACCTGGAGCACCACCACAAACTGTAATCGCAAAAATCCTGAACTACAGAGACCGGGACACCAGAAGGCCAGATCAAAAGGCTCCATCACATACAACGGCTCCAAAATCGCATTCTTTCCAGACTTCACGCGGGAAGTACAAAAAGCACTGCAATCCTTCGATCCGCTCAAAAAACATTTGCAATCACTGAATATCAAATATGGGCTGTTCCCAGCACAATTTAAAATATACCACAATGGTACGACGGTACACTTTACGGACCTCAGGGAGGCATGGAACTGGGCGGAACGACATCTGGATGGAGATTGGAGGCCACAAGGGAGGCAAGGGGACAGGTGAAACAGACCACGGCCGGCAAGGTCACCACGTACAGAACCACAGCAACAACTGGGATCTCCTTATTTGCAGCAGAATGCTGAGCCACTTGTACCCACGGCAGCTGGCGGCCCCTTTGTGATCCGCCCCCTGATGCAGAGCTCAGAGATAAGTAGGCATTTAATGCTTGGCCCCTCTGGACTGGGATAAGTCCGGTGTTTGGGGCAAATTTTGCTTTACAGCTGTCAGTTTTTGACAGCTGTCCTTTATTGTTCGGGCGATAGATGCTTCAGGTTGGGTGGAGTATGGGGTGGGTGGTACGCAGTTTTTTTGTTCGGGTTCACACTGGGTCTCAGAGTTATGGTACACATACCTTCCTCCTAACTAAACATGTCACAACGGCAAGTGGGCATGGTCCTCCCGCGGGTCACACCACCTGCGAAAATAGCATGCCTCCCACCACACCACACTGGCAAAACACTATAGAACATTATGCAAACTTACACATGACACATTCTGCTCCTACCCCAGATGGCGGTGATCCATGATAGGAATGCCACCAGAATTATTAAAATCATGGCCTGTGAATGGGCTCGGCAGTGGCCTAAAAAGACGCCTCGGATTGCAGCTGTTAAATCAACACACACCGGATGCTGTATTCCTAACCGAAACGCACATGGCGGGTACAGACTGCAACTTGTTTAAACGCACTAATTACCGTACAGCAATACATGCCAGGTTCACCATGGGCTCCCGGGGGGGTACTTATCCTAATTCACAAAAGGCTTCCTTTCACACTTTCTACCGTCACCCAGGACAAGGGGGGTAGATACTTCTAAATAACAGGGAATCTCTGGGAGCGTAACTTCGCTATGCTAGCGGTCTATGCACCGCCAAACCTACTCACCTCCCTAAACAATGACATTACCCCCATAATCACCGGAGACTACGCAGATCTTATGGTAATAGGAGGAGACTTCAACGAAGTCATGAATGTAGAACTTGATCGAACACATCTTTGCAATAGAGACCCGTCCACATGCACCAAACTTGCTACGTATACTGATGCTTTGGGGCTACAGGACGTATGAAGAAATGTCCACCCTAGTACTAGGGAATACTCAAAATTCTGGAGCTCACGCCTCGCTTTCAAGGCTAGATTATTTTTTTCTCCCGTTAGTGGATCTACACTTAGCAAGCGAGGCTAAGTTGTTGCCCAGAGGTATCTCAGATCATTCCCCCCTGCTAATAAGACTTAGAACCAACAGACCATCTCACCAGCCCCTCTGGCGATTGAACAATTACTATTTGGGATTCCCAAACCTGGTGGAACAAATTCAAAATGCCACAAAAACATATTTTGAATTAAATACGGGCTCTGTAGATGACCCAGGGACGCTGTGGGAGGCTTTTAAAACAGTACTAAAGGGCGAAATTGTCTCCTGAACAACGGCCCACAGAAAGAAACATCTACATGCACTACGTGAAGCCGAGACCCGTGTGCAACATGCATAATCAAACCATCTAACCCATGACCAACCAAAGACACACTGTGCACTACAGTTAGCGCACAAACAACCACAAAACATAGCTTTAGATACTGCCAAGCAGGCACACAGAGCAATGCGAGCCAGGGCGTATGGAACGGAGGACAAGGCGGGCAAGATGTTGGCATGGTTGGAGCGTAGGGGTCAGGGTCTATGCTAGGTCAGGAGGCTTACACCTGAGGACTCAGAACCATTAGTGTCAGATCGGGATGTAGCAGAGGGCTTCGCAGCCTATTATGCTGAGCTATACAAAGCACCATCCTGCCCCATTGACACCTCTAAACTGGCAGAAATTACCCTTCCTGCCCTCAGAGAAGACCAACTAAATTTGCTACAAAGTGACATCTCGGAGGATGAGCCAACCACTGCCATGGCGGAACTCCTGCCAGTAAAACCCCAGGACCAAATGGTTTTCTGATTGAAGTATGGAAGAAAATAGGAGCGAATGAAATATCCCCACACCTGTTGAGAATGTAAGAAAATTCTTGCACACAAGGTTGCCTGCCCCCTGACCTTCGGAAAGCCACTATCATAGTGCTAACAAAATCAGACAAACCACCGGATAAGTGCAGCTCGGACAGGCCCATCTCCCTCATAAATGGCGAAACTAAACTGCTAGCAAAGGTGCTGGCCAACCAACTACAACAGGTAATACCCTTGCTGATCCATCCAGATCAATGTGGCTTCATGCCACAGAGATCGACCCGGATGAATATATATAGGCTACACTCAGCGCTAGAGAGGGCGACTGCTCTTCAGGGCCCCTTAGCCCTACTTGCAATAGACTTTGACAAAGCTTTTGATTCAGTATATTGGGAGGCAATTTGCGAAATAATGCACCGTATGGGCTTCGGCCCACAGTTCATGAGTTGGGTTAAACTCCTTTACAAATCCCCGACAGCAGTAACGAGAGTAAATGGATACGGATCAAGTCCCTTTGATTTAGGGAAGGGAACGAGACAGGGCTGTCCCCTGTCAGCCACGATCTTCGCATTAGCGATTGAACCTCTTGCTGTATTATTAAGAAGCACTGTGACTTGGAATGGCATTTGCTGGTCCGAAGGCTGGGAGGACAAGGTGTCCTTATACGCGGACAGCCTGCTGATATATTTACCAGATCCTGCACCATTGCGACGTGCCTGCTGGAAAGATATGGCACTCTCAGCAGCCTGCTCGTCAACTGGTCCAAATCCACACTGTTTCCATTAGGACATGCGGAGGACAAAGTACCCACACAGTACCCACTGATTGCCCCTATCGGGTGGAGAGGGAACAATTTAGATACTTAGGTATACTAATCACGAATAACCTCAATGACTATGTGCTTAAAACCCTGCACCCTGTGACGATGAGGTTCAAGGAGGATGTGCGACACTGGACGTCTCTGCCATTGATACTGCTAGGCCGGGCGGTGCTTTTTAAAATTTTGGCCCTTCCCTGTTTCCTGTATATATTTCAAAACGCTCCTCTATGTATTCCGCAAAGCGAATTTCACAAAATAGATCAAATACTTAGGAAACTGTTATGGTGTGGGGGGCATCCTCGCTTGGCACTTGCTACCCTTCTGAGATCCATATGGGAAGGCGGGATTGGACTTCCCCATTTGCAGACATACTACACCGGAAAGGCCCTTAATGCAATCCCTCTACTGCGATAAATACAAGATGACAGCCCTGACTATGTTAGCACACAACGCGAATATGGGTAGACACACACAAATACATCGGATGGGACAAAAAGGTGACCCCCATACAGCCGCTATGGTAAAATAGGAACCTCCCGGGTGTGAACAAACTCCCTAAATGGTCTGTTTGATCAGGGAATAGAATACTGACAATTGGGGATGTTTTGAAGGAAGGTAACATAATCCTGTTTGTAGACCTGGCCTCCCGTTTCGGTCTTTCCCCGACCGAACAGTATCACTATACGCAGCTGAAGCATGCATTACTAGCCTATCTCCCCGAGCTGATCGACATGCCAGAATATACCCCAATCGAACGCAATTTATTTCCTGAACTGATCAAACACAAGATAACATCAGTCTTATACAGCGCCATAACCTCCTTCACCACAACTTAACTGTGGAGTCTAGAGGCCAAATGGGAAAGGGGTGTGGGTGCTATACTACCAGAGGAATGGGTCTCCTCACTGATGGTCCCCCTAAAAGTAGCCATTTCATCCAGACTCAGATTGATCCAACTAAAGATACTACACTAGATATATTATCCACGAGTGGCACTATTTAAGTGGGGAAAGATCTGCCCCTTTTGGGCTTGGACCAAGCTTGATTTGTATATCATGGTATACCACACATCTCTCCCTACGAGCAAAAAAAGAGAGCTGCCAAAACTACATTGCAGAAGGACCCAAGCGCCTCTAACAAGGCACTATTTGCAGAACAGTCTACATCACACAATCCATTCTAGACACGAAGGCAGCCACCAAGGCAGCCTCATACAACAGCAGAATATTAGAAGACGCCTTTAGCTCACGTGAACTCGAAACCCCACCACACGCACCTCGATCATCACCAAATACAATACCTGGTGCAGCAACATTCAAGATGCCCTTACCGGAAAGAACTACACCCTTCTCCCCTGTCTCCTCTATCTCCTTCATACCTCCCTCTTCCCCCCTTTTTCACACTTCTCCCATTATTGTACCTTGTTGTTATATTGCATCACGCTTTGGATTAAAGCGTTATATAAACTTAATAAACAAACTCACACATCAGCCCTCTGCAAACCCCAGCCGTTGTACATCCTGCACACTTACAGCTCAATCAAATGCATACAGATATAACAAACGATTCAGAAATGGTAAATTAACAATCTTATTCAGCTTCCCTCTCTTTCTGATATTGTCCAACAGTAAACAAGGTCTCTTAGCCTTTGAGTGTTCTAATTTTTCACTTAACAATCCTCATCCCTCTTTTCCCCCCCTGTCCCACCCTCCCCTTTCCCACCCCCCTCCCTGCTTTAACAAACTCTTCGGAGTAACATAATACAGTACAGATATCAACCTGTGTGAGGACTCTGGGTAGGGTTTGTCCTGTGTTCATCACCTCCTGCTGTTGGTGGCAATTATATGGCATGTATGCTTCTGAGAAGACAGGGTTTAAAGAAGTGGGCCTCTCTGTCACTCACGCACTCATGGAATGGAGTTCAGGTCGTCAGGAATTTTTGGTATTTCCCCACAGTGAGTGCGCATATTTTCTCCATGGCCATCACTCCCCAGACCTTGATCCACCACCATGGGGCCCTCTTCACTTTTCCAGTTTTGTGCTAAGGTCATCCTAGCCGCCGATAGCAGGTGAGTGATAAGAGTGGCTATTGCCCCTGACATTGCATATTTTCCATCTTTCGGGACACCTAATAGAATAGTCTTTGGGGACATCGGAAGTTCGACACAAGCGATGTCCTTAATGTGGCCCAAAATCTCCTTCCAATACACCACCACTCTGGGACATGTCCACCACATGCGAATTAAGTCGCCTCTCGCTCTACAATTTCTCCAGCAGAGTGGCGAATAGGTCTTGGTGATCTTATGCAGACGGTGTGGGGGCATATACCACCGTAGACACATTTTATAGGCGGATTCTTTAATCGTGGTGCATCTGGTGGCCCCATGCGCACGTGACCAAATTTTGCACCATTCATCTTCCGTTAGGGATTCTTGCAGGTCACGTTCCCAGTTCCCTTGATATGGGAGGTGGTCTGAAGTTGGGAGTTTGAGAGAAGTTTGTAGAGTCTGGTGATACCTTTTGGGGTCACACTCCTGTAAGGTTAGCTCTAGGCCCGGCGGTGGTTGAGTACCCGCTCTTGTCACCATCGGATGGGTTTTCCAATGTCTTATTTGCGCATACCTGTACCGCTCTCTTTCCCCTATGCCAAACTTCTGCTGACAGTCTGTGAAAAGTAGTGGGGAACCATCTTTGTACATCTCAGCCAGAGTCAAGGTCAGGGTCTCCGCTCCGTTCCATCCCTCCCAGTCTTTTCCCTGAAGGCCCGGGGCAAAACTGGGTTATGCAGTATAGGTGAGTATGGGCCCAGACCTTGTGGGATACGTTTCTACTTCCTGGCTATATCCCAGCTATGCAGTGACCCCTTTGTGGATTCCAGGAGGGCACCACCACTACCTCTGTGTTCAGCTTTCAGACCCAGGAGAGAGAGAGAGAGTTCAGAGGGATCGACATGACAGATTGTTCTATTCTACACCATCCTTTGCAATTCTCAACTCTGGCTCAGCGTAGCATAGGAGCTAGTCGTGCTGCTGATATGTACCTATCCACGTCTGGCACTCCGAGGCCGCCCAAAAGTGGAGGTCGCATTAAGATACCCTTCTGGATCCTAGGCCTTTACCTTGCCAAATGAATTTAAGAATTGCATTTTGCAGCTCTCCGATCTTGATTGGCGGGATAGGCACCGGGATTGAGCGACCACATAGAGAAGACGTGGAAGAATGGTCATCTTGACTGCCGTGATGAGGGCAAACCACGATAATTCTTCGGACTCCCATTTCGGCATATCGTCTTGTAATTGCTTCCATAGGGGAGTGATGTTCGCCCGGAATAGTTTGCTTGCTTCCGTGGTGAGTCTTATTCCCAGGTATTCGAGGAAGTCTTTCACCCATGTCAATGAGTATAGTTGCTCTAGCCTTTCAATCGTTACCCTCTTCGCCGTGATGTTCATTGCCTTTGATTTGGGGAAATTTATGGAGAAACGGGAGACCTGCCTGAATTCTTCTAGCCTAGCCATCGCACTGGGCATTGTGTTACCTGGATCTCCCATGTAAAGCATGATGTTGTCCGCATAGAATGCGATTTTGTGAGTTTCGGAACCTAAGGTCACGCCTTTGATGTCGGCTTCTAGTCTGAACAGCGTGGCACACGTTCCATCGCCATTGCGAATATTAGCGAGGAAAGAGGACACCCCTGTCTCGTGCCTTTTCTGATCTTTACCGGGTCCGTTTTCTGACCATTGATCATGAAAGTTTTCGATGGGGTTTGGTAGTTAGCAAGCACCATCCTAGTGAAGTCAGGGCCACAGCCAAAGTGCTCCAGGATTAGAGACAGATAACTCCAGTCCATACTATCAAATGTCCGGGTAGCGTCCAGGGCCGCCACTGCAAACTCTTGTTGTGTCCTTCGCCCTGCTTCCACAACATCTATTGACCTTCTGATGTTGTCCTGTGTGTGGCAGTCTGTGATGAAACCCGCTTGATCGTCATGTATTATATATGGGAGTACTTTCAACAGTCGGGTAGCCAACATCTTCGCATAAATCTTTGCATCAGTGTTCAATAGCGCTATAGGACGGTAGCTAGCACAATTGCGGGGATCTCTTCCGGGCTTCAAGAGCAGTATAGTTGTGGACTTTTCCATGTCAGGCGCTACTCTCCCCTCTTCTCTGATAGTGTTGTATAGCTTTGTCAATGGGCCGAGTAACTGGGTACGGAAGGTTTTATAATACCCATTGCTAATGCCATCAGGGCCCGGGGTTTTGTTTGCTGGCAAGTCTGAGATAGCGTCACTGACCTCTTGAGCCAAGATCGGACTGCCAAGGCTGATTCTGTCTTGTTCTGTTATTTGGGGTGGGGGCAGGGAGTTTATAAGTGATTTGCTGCGTGGGGTCAAGCTTTTCGTTGCCCAAGAATGACTCATGGAAACGTTTCATTATCTTTATTTTATCTGGCTCTGCTGTGTGTGGTTTCCCAAGCTCATCATTCAGTTGTACTATGTAATTGCGGGCTTTACATTTCCTCAGTTTTGCCGCTAGGAATCGATTAGCCTTACCCCCGTGGATGTAGGACTGTTTCGTGCGGAGCATTGACAGGGCCATCTGATCCGCTGTATGGTGCTCGAGCTGGTCTATGATCTTCCGAAGTGTCCGCAGGGATTTTGTTGAGGGGCAAACTTTGTGTTGCATCTCCGCATTTTTCACCTCAACTTCCAAGCGACGAGTTATTCTTGCTCTTTCTCTATAGTATGCAGTTGCTTGTGACATGAATTCTCCCCTAATCACCACCTTCCCTGCATCCCATATTGTCTCCCAACTAGTTTCCCCATTATCATTTTCTTTAAAATAGTTATTTATGCAGGTCTCGATATGTGCTTTAAGTGCTATGTCTCTCAGTAGAATTTCATTTAGCCTCCAGGGTGGTTTGCTTTTGTGTTCTCCCCCCCTCCAGGCTATTCCCACTATCACAGGCGCATGGTCTGAGTGATATTCCACCCCAATTTCTACCCCGGTTATTTGCGGAATTAGCGTAGTAGAGACAAGGATCATATCTATTCTAGTATAGCCCAGGTGTACTGCCGAGTAGTGGGTATACTCCCTGCTGTCCCCTTGAATCACCAGGTCTCGATGACCCCCATTTCCCTGAAGAACCGGCCCAGTGCCTGTCTATTCCTCTGGTCTGCATTCGTGGGGGGGAAGCGTTTTATCCAGGACTGGATCCATAACACAGTTGAAGTCTCCTCCAACAATTAGTTGGCCCTCACACCAACTGCCCAGTTTGCCCAATAAATTTGTTATAAACACATCCTGGCGTTCATTAGGAGCATATATGGCCAGGATTGTGTACACACTACCTTTGATCAGCCCCTTCAGACCCAGATATCGACCTTCTTTGTCTCTACAGAGTTGGATTTTATGGAAAGCTAGGGCCCTACCTATTAAAATGGCCACCCCTCTCTTTTCCCCCCCGCTGGATGCAAAATATTGTTGCGGAAAAGCTCGATGTGCCATACGCTTTTCATCGTTAGGGAGAAGGTGTGTCTCTTGTAGGATCCCTATTTCTGCCTGCAACTTTACCAGCTTATCGAGAATAACCTGACGTTTGGGTGGAGAATTCAATCCCTGAACATTCAGGGTGACTATATTTGATTCAGCCATACACATTTAGAAGGAGAGGATTTGCACTTTTGCATTGGGTTAGGTTGCACTGGCATCACCCTTCCTCTACCCATTCCAGAGCTCTTAGTTTCGCCTCCTTGTGTCAATCTCTGATAACTGTCCCCACACTCCCGTTGTCCCTCCTGCCTCCCACTTTCCCTCCCTCCCCCCCACTCCCTCCCTTGCGTTCCCCACAACCCGGATTCCTTAGAATCCTCCCCATTAACTACTTGGGGCGTCAGGTCGGTCCACACTACACAAGGGGCGAGAATCCCCAAATTGTCGGGTCTCGATAGGATTCCATAGATCGGCATTACCTGCCTCCGCACTGACTGCCTATAGAAGGTTCTGTATATTACAGCGTGTAAATCCGCAAGTCACAGCCAGAATATGTATACGGTTATAGTGTAGTACTACCAGTACCTCTGGTGGTCTTAGGTCATTTGTGGATCTCTTGGTTTTGATTCTCTCCTCGGTCTGCTCCTGTGCGCCATGGACCACTCCCACGGGTTGAGCCCCGTGTCCTGTAGCTTTGGTGTCACGTCTTTATCCGGGCAGTTCGGGGCATCCTCCAAATTTAGTAAAGCCTGACCCTCCTCACATGCATTTATTTGCCTCTGTTTGCCCTCCCAGTAGAACAACCTCATGGCCATTGATTGCCAGGCCAGTGCTAGATCTGGCGGCCTTCAGGATGCATTCTTTTGTCGTAAATGAGGTGAGAGCCACTAGAACATCCCGGGATCATTCCTCCTAGGTCCAACTCTGTGTATCCTATCAAATCCTATTGATTCTGGCGCTGGATCCCTTAGCATGTTACTGATGGCCAATTGGAGTGTCACACGTAGGTCGCAGTCCGGAATCGATTCAGGTAGGCCCTTGACCCGTATGTTAGATCGTCTTGACCCATTTTCAAGGTCCTCCGCCTGTAGTTCAAGATTGTTTGTAGCAGCGGCTATCTGGTCCAGTAGGAGGCTAGACTGCTTGGACTCCTCAGATAAGTTAGAGAGGCTGCATTCAACTGTGTCAACACGGTCTCCAAGTTCGTTTACCTCTTTTCGGATTTCCTGCAGGGAGACTTTTATGTCTTCCCTCAGTTGACCTATTTGGGCCTGAAATGCTGTTGTCATTCTAGCCTCCATACCTTTCAGGCAAGCCAACAGTTCTTCTTTATCCGTATCCATAGCTCTCTAAGGCATTTCCGAGGCTAGCTCAGATGGTTCTGGTGGAGCTTGCTGGGGAGTCTGATCTAGCTGTGTCGCCTGTCCCCAGTACTTGGCCAGTTGGTGTTCTTGTCTCTTCGGCGAACCTTTCGACCTCGGCGGGGCGCCTCTGGTTCTGGAGCCCGGCATCTGAACTGGGGACCAATCTCGGGTGAGGCGCTTTACTCTTCCAGGTGTACACTGCTGGACGGGATCTCGATAACATACCCTTTTGAGGTGTCAGGCTAGAGGAAGTTATGGTCAGTATGGTCCCAGTTCTGTGTTGCCGTGCTCATATCAAACCCCTGTTCTCAAAGTCAGATGGGGGGGGGTACGCGAGGGGGCAGTCTCAATGCGCCTGTTTCGCCAGGCCCACAACCCGTGTAGGCCTCGACTGGGCGCTTATATTATATTGAGTCCAATTGTTAATGGCACGAGATGCTCAGTGCGGGTTATGCCTTATTTGCTGTGCCCGTTAATCCAGTTGTTCCCTTTGGTCCCCCGATGTCTCAAACTTTATGACGCTTTGTGGGATGATCGAACTCCCCACCCCATTCAATTGAGCTTAACGCCCGCACCGACCGTTTCTCCTCCACATGGGGGTATATATGGGCCAGGAGTTTTCCCCCCAGGTCTGCGGCCCAGCCGGTGGAGGCCCCTGTGAAAGTGGGTAAGGAGGGGGTAGGGGGAGCACCTCTCACCTTGGAAGACGAGTTGGATTCAGCATGTGGGCCTCCAGTGTCAGCGGGCTTCACCTTCTGTGTTTGCGTGTTGCGTAGCTGTCAGCTCTGTTGCCCTTTCCAAGTCGCGCAGAGATCTTGCCGGATCTACGCCGTCGGATGCAGCTCCAGGAGGGACCCGCCCCAGGTCGAGTTTGCGGGTACCTCCAGCCCCCGGACCAGAGCCCCAAGCCACCGAGGTCCGAAGGCGGAGGGAGGATCGCTCCTTGGCGTCACGATATCAGCTATTTCAGGCTGCCAGGGAGGGGCTTGGGGAGGCGGTGCGGGGGGGGGGGGGTCAGTATGTGCACTCCGCCACCGTAGCACACTGATGTGGCTCGGTGGACCCGGGCCCCGCCGAAGCTGCTATACACGGTTGGCGGCTGTTGACGAAGCCGCGCGGCTCCTCAGGCTTCTGAAGTGTTGCACCCAGCGTCGGGTGTACTTTCAACCTCCCCTCGAGCGTAGAGGGGGTTCGCAGACCGACACTTTTCTCTCCGTTGTGAGAGGCGGGAGGCCCCGTTTGGGTCTGCGGCGGCTAACGGACCCCGCCAGGGATCCGCCAGGGAGGGGCGGCTGCTCTCCACGATTCTTCGCAAACCAGCTTCGATGCGGGTCTCACTGCGACTTCAGATTGCTCCAGCTGTCGCACGCGTTCCCGGACGCCGTTACTTGGGGCTACTGCAGCTTAATTACCCCTTTGTAGACTTTCGTTTCATCTGCCAGGGTGGAGCGCAGGGGACGCACGTCCACTTCAGCAGGCGGCCATCTTGGAATCCTCTTTCAGTTCTTTCCCCATCACCGAACTTGATCTGGCCAACCTGTTGAAGGGCCTTAAGCCCTCACGGTGCAAAGGAGACATCTGTCCTACCACCTTAGTCAAAAAAATACCTGGCACCACTTTCCCCCCCTAATCACAGCCATTGTGAATGCCTCCTTGGCCTCCAACATCGTCCCCTCCTATCTTAAAGAATCTTAGATCACCCCTTTGTTAAAAAAAACCTTCATTGGATCCTGCCATACACACCAATTATCGTCCCATCACCACCATTCCGTTACTTCTGAAACTCCTAGACTGAATCGCTTACACCCAAACACAAGCCTTTCTGGAAGATCACTCCATCCTCAGCCCCTGCCAATACGTTTTTCGAACTGAAACTGCCCTCCTTGACCTCAAGAATGAACTAGACAATGCTAATGATGCAGGAAAACTCTCCCTCCTGATGATGCTTGATCTTTCTTCCACTTTCGACCTGGTAGATCACTGAACCCTCTGCCATTCCCTGTCATCAGTCGCATACTTCTCCCCAGAAGCAACCAGCTGCGTTACCTCCTTCCTCGAAAACCGAACCTTGTGATTCTTTGTTGGCGAAGCCTCGCCCCGCCTTCTCCAATGCCATGCAATGTCCCACAAGACTCCTGCATCTCCCCCTCTATAATATTTGCACAAAACCTTTGTTCGACTAGATGGACTCCTTGGGCATCTCCTTCACGAATTATGCAGAACAATTAATTCCCCTGACATGCTCTTACGACTAGGACTGCACCACTGTTACATGCCATCTTCGCAATCATCTAAACTTGGATGGCCCAACACAGCCGATGTGTTAATGACGGGAAGACCAAGCTGCTCCTAGTTGGCCCCTCATACTGTCTCTCAAACCTTGACCCGGCTTACCAGCTCTTCGTCATGGATGGCGACAATAACCCTGTCTCCACATCAGTGAAAACATTGGGCATCTACCTCCACGCCTCTTTCAACCTGACCCGCCAAATCAGCAACATCTCTTTTGCAACAGCCTACACAACAAAACTTACATGAGCAAGCAGACCTTACTTATCCACCACCAGCCGCCTCTCAGTAGCCCGCGCTTGTGTGTTGTCCAAGATAGACTACTGCAACGCCCTATTTTGCAGAACCTCAGACAAAAACCTAATCAGGCTCCCGGTCATTCAAAACAATGCCCTCAGAGCCGCCCTGAATTTCAACAAATCTAATCACATCTCTGAGTTAAGGCGGTCAGTCCACTGGCTCCCAATATGTGAAAAAAAATACATATTAAAATCTTCACGATTGCACTCTGCTGCCTAGCGAACAAAGCCCTGACTTCTCGCCCAGAGGATCAAGAAATATTCGCCAGCCAGACCACTCCGATCTTCAACAGCCAGTAACTATTCACCACCAGATTCAGATGGAAATGTACATGAGCTCAAGCTTCCTTACTGTTGTGGCCAACCTATCTCCTGCCCTATTTACGGTATAAGGCGTCTTACCAACTCTTGAGAAAAAACTAAAGACCCACTTGCTTAATTAGTGGTTTGAAGTGCTCCCACCTTTGTAACTGTACCCATGCAACTAGCGCCCAGATGCCCGAGAGCTTGGAGCGCTGCTATAAATGCTCAAATAAAATGCAGTCACAGTAATCCCTTTTTGAAGAACCACAAGTGGCCCCTGGGCATCCGTCGAGCCCCCCTAGGAGGCCAGCCCCACAATTTGAAGACCACTGCTGTATAGTGCACCATAGAGGCTCTCTGGTGCTGTTGGCAAGTCTTTATTTGAGTGATGGGTCTTCTCTGTTAGTTCTTAACCACAGAGGGTCTTCTGTGGCTTAAATGCCAGCTGAATGCCAGAAACTGCTGCTTTAGACCTTTCCAAATGAGAGCAACTTTTCGCAAAAGCCTGACTGAATCTGCACCACTGTGAACACTGTCTCAGCCCCTACACATCTTATTAGATTGCCGCCCGCTTGGCCAGGATCAGGCTCTCTTTTTTAAAAAAATACTTTTATTTTGGCATTTTAACAACCAACAACTACAAACATGAAGTCAGATTCCCTCCCCTCCCACCAAACATGAATAACATTGGCAAAAACCATCACTCGAGAGTCAGGGTTTACATACATTTCCATTAGTCCAGTGTTAAAGTCAAACATTGGCTCTGCGGGATCTCTGTGCTGCCTTGCACAAACCCAGTCAGTGCAGACATGAAGTTCGTCTCCCTGTCCCACTCATCAATATGAATACTGATTAGCAAAAAACATTTTCCGGGATTACCGTACTACGTGCTGCACCCTCAGTCCGCAGTTGAGATCAAGTAGTGGACAAACTAAAATCCCAGTCTGCAGGAAAACATCACTCGTCCCCCAACCAGTCCTGTGGCCCCAACCACTAGGACAAGCACCGGCACCCTCTAATGTGGTCATAAACCTTGGATACAAATTTGACTCAGATTTATCCCTCACCCATCACATCACCTCTATCCAAAACCTGTTTCTTCCACCTACGTATCCTCAGGCGGATCCTCCCCTACCCTCACCTATCCTCACCATTTCTCAACCATCAACTCCATCATCCTCTCCTGCCAATACTACACATCAGCCCTACTCTTGAGAGTTCTCTACTGGTTCGCTATTGACCGACGCATCATTTTCAAAGCCATGTGTATTGCCCATCGCGCAATCCACAACATCGGCCCCGAATTCCTCAGACAAAATTGTCCCCTACCTACCTTCCAGGAACCTCAGATTTCACACATCTCGCCTAGTCATCCCACCCACAACTCCATAAGGCTTGGTGGTTCCTCTTTCTCCATCCAAGCACCAATCATCTGGCCAAGCATCCATGCACAATAGAACACGGCTACGGCTAAGCACATATGGCCTAGTTCGCACATAGCCGTCCGGACAAACACCTGACGTACCTGAACAACCTCTTCCACTAGCATACAGTGACCACCACCCGAAAGGAACGCAGTATAGCTGGCCCCACGTAGACTCTCTCAACAATAGCAATCTATCTCCAACCCTCAACAGCACCCACACATGTGTCTGATCCAAACCTTCCAGCCATCACCTCCTTTGTTTTGCAAAACTGCTAGGTTTGATGCCCCCTAGGGGACAGGGCAAGTAGGGTTCCACTGGGGGTGACACCCCCCTGAGAGAACAGGCAATCCCTATATATGGGGGAGGGGTGGGGTGTGTTGCCCGCCCTGGTCTCAAGAGCCCCAGACGTTTGTTGGTTACATGGGGATTGACAAATGTGATGAGTTTTCAAAACATGCATCCAAAGGTGGTGTGGTTTGTGACCCTCTTTAGGCACCATAGTCAAATCGACTAAGATAATGTGTCATAAGCTCTCCCCCTTGCTACAGCAGAGAGAAAGAGCCTAACAGTGCGGATGGGAGGCTGGAGAGAGACTCACTGAGCCACACAGGCGAATGTTCCAGGGAGGCATGGCTTGCTGCGAGGAGACCGGAACCAGATGTGGTGCTTGGAACAATGGGGGGAGCTGGTCAGGAACAGTACCTTGATTGGTGGGACACCTTTCATCTCCCGAACTGGTCCTTTCCAAGGTACTTCATTGTGACCCCTTAACAGGATCCTTATTCTTGAAGAAGGGCCGGTCTCTAGGAGAGACCAGCCTGGGGCTGAATTAAAATCAGATCCCAGGTAGACCCACCCCAGAAAACAGCCCAAAATATAATAAGTGGGAAACCCTCTAGGGGAAGAAATCACTGATGGTAATTGCCTCCAGAAAGAATTGGTTGAAGACACAAAGGGCCTCAACACGAGTTGGGCGCTAACCCCGCCGGTATTACCGCAGGGGCTATTAGCCTTACCGGCAAACCCACCGGCGCTATTAGTGTCGGATCACGGGTTTGGCGGAACAGTAAGTCCTCATTCCGCCTTAGGCCCATTCTGGAATTTCGCATTCCCCATGTGGCCCAATGGGGAATGTTCGGCGCTTTTACCACAGGCAGTATTACACCGAAAATTGGCAAAATTGCGGGAGATTTGCCCCCAGCTCAGAGCTGTGGGAAAATCCACCAAGCCTGTGATTTGGCGGACCCTTAAATGCGGCGGTAATAGCGTTACCGCCACATTTAAGGGTTAGCGCCAAACTCGTGATGAGGCCCAAAGTATTGAGGCTAGCAAAATACAAGAAACACAGGACGAAGAAGAATCGGCAGAGAAATAACAATCAAACGAATAGAGTCCAAGGCAGAGCTTGCAGAATATACAGGCTGGAGAAAAGAATAACGTGGAATTTAGGTGGGAGGCAGCTGGGCAGCAGGTAGACAAGAGTTAGGGAAACAGCGCACTGGAGGAGCGGAGTGAGGCAAGATGTGAGAGGAACGGAAACTAGCGTAACTGCAATGGGAGTAAGAAGTAATGTAAGACATGGGCTCTACTTACCTAGTTTACGAATGTGATCAATATAGGAGGTGTATATTGAGCTTTTCTCCTTGTTTTTTGCCTTTCTACAGTTATCTGTACCTACTGTACAAACTAGAATCAAGAGTAATTGATCCATGCCTGCAACAATGGCAGCTTAAGGTATGATTTAGGTTCTAGAAAGAGGATGTGGATACTTGGGATGTCCCAGTGTTTTATACAATTGTGGACTCTATCATTAGTTTGATCAGCGTGCCATTTGTTTTCTGTTGTCTTGATAGCGGTAGATGAACTCACGTGCTGCGCAAGGGCATCGTAGAATGAACAGTCCATATTAATTTGGAGTTGGCGGAAATATCAAGTACCATTGGCAGGTACTTTATATTAAAATGATTTGTATTTTATTGTTTTTATATAGCGCTTTAATCCAAAGCACTTTACAGTTCAACAACAAAAATACATCAAACATGGCAATAACGGTATTCATGAATCAAACAAGAGAAACAGCACGTGGAACATGGAACAATTTGCATATGAGAAGAAAGGAGAGGGGGCGTGGCTAACCGCCATGTAGAGCGGACGTGTCTCCTGAGAGCTCCGTGCTGATGTGCCATGATAAGCTGTCTTTAAGTGACTTTAAAGTGCTCCGGAACCCTACAAGTTGCACCATCCGCGGCAGAACCTCCTCTGCAACTTTTGCACCGTCTCCCAAGCGAAGCAGAGACGGCTAACACCCCTATCCGGCGAGCGAAGGTGGTCAACGAGCGGATTCAAAATGGTGGCTCCCGCGCCCTGATCCCTTGAAAGGCCAGAGCGCACTACCATCGCTGGCGAAGCTGCCCGCCGACGGGAGGAGAGGATCCTGAGCTGCCGACTTGCGCTGGACCTGGAGGAGGGGACTGAACAGCTACACTCATCGATCGAGAGGACTGATCCAGATGTCCTGACCGGACCGCGCCCTGCCTGCGGCGCGCGACCGGGCTTGGGTGTGCCCTGGACAGTCGAGAGGGCCCCCCGGCGTGAGCGGTGGCCGACCAGTACCGCAGAGGTAAGCGGGGGTGGCAGAGGACACCTACATCGGAGGCAGGGTGAGGGGGGCCTATTCTACCCCCTGCACCTGACTTTGCCGCTGGCGGAAACGCAAGAACTTGGGCTGGCCTCCTCGAGGCGTTGTGACCCCCGCTGTCTTCCTTCCCCCCCGCCCGCTGATCCTTCACCGGGGGGAGGTGTGGGCGAAAACACCTGACCCCTGCCTGCAGATTGACGCTCCGGCGGACCGCAAGGCCCACTCCTAGGGCCCCCATCACTTCACAGCCGACGGCAGAGGGGGCCGACCGCGTCTGCCTGATCCGAGATACCTTTGTTTCCCGAAACCGGCCTGCTACCCCGCTGCTTCTTAACATCGCCCTGCGACGGGAACGAGACCTAGCGGCCTCTCGATTTGTGCCCCCGGCATTTTTGGTGCGGGAAGGCCCTGTGTTGACGACATGTCCGGCAGGAACAGCAGGCCCAAGCAGCAGCGCCAGACCACGATGGACACCTTCGCAGCCTGTGAATCCCCGAATCCTGAGGGCACAAACAAAGCGGCCCCGGACGCTCAATCTAACCCCACGGCGGCCGCGGCTCCAGAGCCTAGCAACACCCAGGTACTCAAAGCCATCAAGCTTTTCCAGGCAACAATGGAAAACAAAATAGATGCCGTTGCCACAGACCTGGGCCTCCTGCGTCAAGATGTCCGCTCCCTGGCCGGCAGGACTGAGGCGCTTGAAACACAAGTCCGGGAAAACACAATCCAAAACTCACCTTCTTCGAGACGTCGACGAGCTTCAGCAAAGGGTCAAAAACTTGGAGGACAGAGCCGAGGAGGCAGAAGGAAGGGCTTGGCGGAACAATATACGCCTTCTCGGTTTGCCAGAGGGTTCCGAAGGCTCCGACCCCACTAACTTCATAGAGACCCTCCTACTACAAGAGGTGGGAGCTGGCAAACTCTCCCAGGGCTTCACCATGGAGAGGACCCACAGATCCCTGGCCAAACCACTGCCGGGGGCCCCACCCAGGCCGGTGATAGTGAAAGTTCTCAACTACAGGGACCGTGAGGTCATTCTGGCCTCTTCCCCAAGCTGGCGGCCGATTCCAACGGGACTCTGCTAAAATTGCCATATACCCTGATTACACCTTTCAGGTTCAAATGAACAGAGCACAGTTCCTACACACCAAGGCCAGATTGAAAGTCGCCGGGCTGCGTTATATGCTCCTGTATCCTTCCAGACTTAAAGTACTGCATAATAACAATGCGCACTTATTCGACACCCCGGCCCAGGCCAGGGACTGGATGGACAGATTACAGATCCCTGATATTGAGGAAAGGAAACGGAGACCGAGATAACGATCCTCCTGTCATTCGGGGGGGGGAACTATATTTGCTTGAACCGTTACACAGCTGAATGGATTCTCCCCGCGGAGACCCGGAGTCCTTGTTCACTCCACCCCCCCCCCGATTGTTTTCCCCCTTTTTTGGGTACATATACCCGCCCGTAGGACACCTAGAGACCGATGCACGGTCCAACGGAGCAGAAACGGGACAGTCATAACGAGGGTAATCTCGCTAGGCCAGTTCTATGTTTGGAGTTTTTTTCACAGTTAAGTAGGGAGGGTGGGGATACGGGAGTTTTTGTACAAGTTGGGGACACGCACTGGGACATATCGAGACCACGGGAACAATTCACATGCAACGCAGCACCTCCTAGATCCCGAGCTCCACCTGCTACACAGAATAAACCACACCAAGCCTATGCCTGACACAATAAGGGTCGTTACCTGAAACGTCAGGGGCCTGAACAGCTTTGTTAAACAACGACGGGGCCATACTTACCTGAAAAGATGCAAGGACGGAATCGCCATGCTGCAGGAAACTCACTTAATACCCAAGAAACTGGTAGCCCTGGCAAAAAAACTTGGAGGGGTACCCTAATAGGTTCGACTTACTCCTCCTACACCAGGGGGGGGTTCTGATTTGGATTGCCCCCACTGTTCCTTTCAAACTCACTAGCACTAAAACAGACAACGAGGGTAGGATGGTGGTGGTGTACGGCTCCATAGAGGGCAAAGAGGTTTGCTTGGTCAGTACTTACGCACCCAACCATGACGCGACTGGCAAAATAATCTGCATAGCGTTAGACACTTGAGCAGAACTTGGGAGGCATAAAAGGTGGTCAAGAGGGGCGAGATGATTGCAGCAGTTGGGCGAGCCCAGAGATCTCTTACATCCTCGCTTGAGCGCGCAGAAAGGGACCCGAGTACGCTCGAAG
This sequence comes from Ambystoma mexicanum, assembly GCF_040938575.1. NCBI lineage: Eukaryota > Metazoa > Chordata > Amphibia > Caudata > Ambystomatidae > Ambystoma > Ambystoma mexicanum. The sequence continues at coordinate 565,350,678 of NC_090933.1, forward strand.
GTAGGGCTGACCCATCCCCTGACCACTTACAAAAAATGGCCGAACTCAGACAAACCTGCCTAACTCATTGGGAATCCCTTGGTAAACTGAGTTATGCCAAGCACACAGAAAGAATCCATGCCCTGGGAGACAAGCCCGGGAAACTCTTAGCTTGGCTCTATAAAAAGGGAGACCCCCAGGCCACCCATCTGCCACATACTCACCCCGACAGCACGGCCGTACATACCCAACAAGAAATCAATTCGGTCTTTACTGACTTCTATCATAACCTGTACTCCGAAGCCCTGCCCCCCTCTGATACCAGGATTGAGGACGCCCTTGACGCCATCGACCTACCTAAACTAGACCTGCAATTGGCTGAGACCCTTGATGAGCCTGTCACCCCCGACGAGGTCAGGGTGGTAATCAGATTGCTACCAGCTGGGAAAACCCCGGGTTCGGATGGGCTCCCGGGGGAATTCTACAAGACCTATGAGGAAACTCTTGCCCCAATATTGGCCCAGGTCTTTAATGAGGCCTTTGAGCGTGGCATCCTCCCGGACTCCATGAACGAGGCCGTGATTATACCCTTGCTTAAACCGAGGAGGGACGGGGCAGATTGTGGTTCTTACAGGCCCCTCTCTATGCTTAATGTGGACTGTAAGATCCTCACTGCCCTGCTGGCGAATAGACTGCGCAGAGTTATCCCTCTGTTGATCCATCAGGACCAAACGGGATACGTCCCAGGGCGCTCCATCACTGAGAACCTGCGCAGGCTGCATCATGTTATCTATATCACTGAGGGAAGGCCACAGAAACTTGCAGTGGCATAACTTGACGCCACCAAAGCTTTTGATTCAGTGAGGTGGGACTGGCTGTATGCTACCATGGCCAGAATGGGGATAGGCCCTGTGTTCCTTAAGTGGACCCGGCTGGTTTACGCCAGTCCCACTGCGAGGGTACGTACCAACAAAACCTATTCTGCTAAATGGTCCCTACACAGAGGCACCCACCAGGGGTGCCCTCTGTCCCCCATGTTATACATCCTTGCCGCTGAACCAGTGGCGGCCTACCTGAGACAGGAATATGGAGAGAGTGGCATTAAGCTAGACGGGGTGACCCACCTCATCTCTATGTACTCTGACGACACCCTATTGTACCTACAGGACCCTGAGCACATCCTTCCCTACATCTTGGAAACCCTGGACTGTTTCCACAAGCTCACCGGTATCCAGATCAATAGGAGCAAGTCTTTCCTTTATCCCCTCGCAGCAGTCTTCACCGATGAATACAGGTCCCTCCCCCCTCTGGATCTCGAATGGCAGGCTACTTCCTTCAAATACTTGGGGATAACTATACACCGCAACCCAGCTACCGAACACATCCTTAATACCTTAAGGGCCAAAGACTCTCTCACGAAATCTATGGAGTTCTGGGGCCGGCTCCCGCTTTCGATGGCCGGGACTCCTCAAAATGGCCGCCCTTCCCCGCCTATTACATAACTTCACTAAAGTCCCCTTCAACATCCCCCCCTCTTTTTTCAAAGATCTCAACAAACTCTGTAGGAGCTTCCGTTGGCAGGGAGGCAGGCACAGGGTGGCATTAGAGACCCTCCAAAGACCGTACGAGAGGGGCGGACTTAAGATCCCCAACTTTGAGCTGTACTTCCTCGCCAGCCAGCTGAGACATGTCACGCAGTGGATGGCGGACGAAAGCACGACAGACACTCGCCTCCTTCAGCCAGCCCTCCGCCGGTTGTTACTCAGAGACATACTGTGGGCCGGGGAGGGTGCTACGAGTCACTGCCCTTACCTCGCCAAGCTCGGGATCCGGCTTTGGAAAAGGGCCTGCAAACTGGTCGGGTCGGACGACCCGTTCTCCCCACAGATCCCTATTGCTGCACTCATGGTCAATCACTCTTGGGGGCATGTCGAAACACGTACACAATGGGCGCCCCTCGGGGTGGCCACGCTGGGGGACTGGATTCAAGAACAGGAAATACTAACTTTTTCGGAACTCTGTGAGACCACGGGCCTCCCGGCAGGACACTTCCGGGTGCACAGGGTGGTTGAACAGGACTTGTGCAGAAGATGGCCGGTCGCAGCTGACCTGACTGAGGAGAACGAATGCATCGAAATGATATTGAACTCCGCTGAGGGGGGCCACAAAACCTCACGAATCTACGAAGCCCTGTTATGGGGTACGACCAGGGGAGACCTCAAATGTAGGAGTAGGTGGGAAACTGAACTGGGCCTCGTCTTCGAAGACAAAGATTGGGGTGACATAACCCACTATCATAAGAAGGTCTCCAGGAACGCCCGCTTACAGCTCATTCAACTGTATATCACCAATAGAGCGTACCTCACACCGGAAGCCATATCGAGATTCACGGGAGCTGGAACCCAGTCATGCCCCAAATGCAGTGAACACAGAGTAGGAATGACTCACATGTTCTGGGGCTGCCCAGTAATCAGGGAGCTCTGGTCACAAGTGAAGGACAGAGTGGCTGGCACAGACATCGTAGTTGAGGTGGACAAGCCTGCGGCCTGCATCCGTGGCAAATACAGGCGAAACAGGAAGAACAAACCCCTATCCAAGCTCACTGACCTTATATACATTACAGCCAAAAGACGTATTGCCATGGGGTGGAAAAGCCCCAGAGGTCCACATATGCCCCTATGCTGGGGTGACCTCACGAAGTGGATCATAGCTGAAACCGCGGCATGGGAAAGGGCTATTCATGTGCAAAGACTGGATTCCGGCGAGGAACTACACCGCTGGGTGGCCCAGACGGTGCCCTTGCTCCACCCTGAGGGAGTTGATACGGAGCGGAGTGGAGAGAGTTGCCCGGATACAGGCACGAACTGGAGAGGAACAGTGAACTAACCGTGGTCTTGGGGGTGGTGGGGCAGGGTTTTGGGTTGTTTTCTTGATATGCTCGTTTTTCTGTACTCTGTTTATTTCTTGTTATGAAACCAATACAAATATTTTTTTTACAAAATTTAAAATGAGAAGAAAGGAGAGGAGCGGGGAGAAGGAAAGAAGAGGGAAAGAGAATAGGGAGTAGAGTGTGTAGTAGGAAGAAAGGAGATCTTAGAGGAGAAGGGGAAAGATAAAGGGAACAAAGAAGAGGGTACTAGAAGGAGAGAGAGAAAATGTGTCAGGGAGGTGAATGAAGAAGGAGTGATTCAAGGAGAAGCGGAAGGAGGAATAGGTGGGGATGGAGCGGATAGAAAAAGATAGGGAATCTAGTGTAGGGGGGGGAAGGAGCGGAAACGAGAAGAGGCACAAGGGGGTGGCGGAACAGACAGTAAGAAGAGATCAGCAGAACGAAGGGAGCGAGAGGGGATGTAGAACTAGAGAAGAGAGTAGAGGTAAGGAGGGGCAATGTCATGAAGAGATTTAAAGACAAGACAAAGGAAGTGACATTTAAGTTGGGAGTGGAAAGAAAGCCAGCCTAGGTAAGAAAGTGAGTTGGAGACGGAGTCATGGGGAGAGAGAAGACAGAGGGTACGGTTGGCAAAGGGATTTGAGGGGGGCAAGATGGGAAGCGGGAGGACCGGAGAAGAGAGAAGAACAAAAGAAAAGGCGGAAAAAGATGAGGGAGGAGATTAAATGTTTGGTAGCATGGAAGGTGAGAGAGGGACAGACTTTACGGATATTAAAGGGATGGTAGCGACATGAGCAAGAAGTAAGGGAGATATGATGAGTAAAGGAGAGAGAAGAGTCAAAGTAAATGCCAAGATTACGAGCATGGGTGGAAATCGGAAGATTGGAATGGGGGAAATGAATAGAAGGAGGGGGAGAGGGAGGAGGAAGTGTGTTAGAAGGAAAGAATAAGACTTCAGTCTTATCAGCGTGAAGAGAGATAGTGAGATGACATCCTGTTTTTAATGGCTGTAAGACAGGAAGAGAGATTTAGGTGTAAGTCAGAGGTGAAGGAAGAAAGGGAGAGGAACAGCTGGGTGTCATCAGCGTAGAAATGGTGAGAAATCCCAAAGGAAGAGATGATAGGGGCGAGAAGTGAGGTGTAAAGAGAGAATAAGAAGGGTCCGAGGACAGAGCCTTGAGGAACGCTGTAGTCCAGAGGGAAGGTGGTGGAGGTTCGGCCACCCAAAGAAACAGCGAAAGAGTGGTGGGAGAGGTAAGAGGAGAGCCAGTTAAGAACAGAGCCTTTGAATCCAAAGGAGGAAAAGTATTGAGAAGTAAGGGGCGATCGACAGTATCGAAGGCAGCAGCGAGGTCAAGGAGAATGAGGATTGCTTATAATAGCGAGCGGTTAAAAGAGTGTTAAGAACATAGGTAAGAGCGGACTCAGTGGAGTGTTTGGGGCAGAAGCCAGATTGAGAGGGAGGAAGGAGAGCGAGGTTAGTGACAAAAGTTGAGAGCTGAGAATAGGCTAAGCGTTTGAGTATTTTAGAGAGAAAATGTAGAAGTGAGATTGGGCGAAAATTGGAAGCGAGAAGAGGATTAGCAGAAGGCTTCTTCAGTATAGGGATAATAGTGGCATGCTTGAAGGCAGAAGGGAAGGTTGCTGTGGAAAGACAAGTATTGAAGAAGGAGGTTAGATAGGGAATGTGAGAGGGGGTAAATCTTAGCAATAAGAAGGGTTGGGATGGGATCAGAGGGGCCGGCAGTAGGGTGAGATTTAGTTAGGAGGAGGGAGACATCAGAGGGAGTGATTGGAGAAAATTCAGACATGTGAGCCGAGGGGCAGTGTAAGGGGGGGGGATAAGAAGGAGAGCAGACAATTTTTTGGCAAAGAGATAGAAATTTTTCACCGAAGAAGTTAGCAAAGTCAGAAGGAGAGAGAGGAGAAGTAGAAGAAAGGTCAGGCGCAGGAGGGGAGAGGAGACGAGAGAGGGTTTGAAAGATACGATGAGGATAAGAGGCTTGGGAGTGATGGAGGTTAGAAAAGTATGCGCGTTTAGCGGAGTTAGGGCAGGAGTCATATAGAGAGTGGTAAGAAAAGTAGGAGGATTGGTTAGGAAGAGTGGGGGATTTGAGCCAGCAATGCTCAAGGCGACAGAGGAGACGACGCATGGACAAGAGGTGAGGAGAGAGCCAGGGTTGGGAAGGTTTAGGAGTAGGGCGGAAAGAAGATAGGGGGTAGAGTTGATCGAGACAAGATGAGATAGAGGAGGATAGAGAGGATGTAGAGTATAAGGCAATATCAGCCGGGAGAGAGGAGAGATCAGAGAGAGGTGGAAGAGAAGAAGAGCAGGTATCAATGAAGAGCGAAGGGTTAAAGTTCCGGAGGTCATGTCGAGTAAAAGATTTGGAGGGTGGTAAAGGAGAGGGAGGTGGGATGCTGAGGGTAAGGGAGAAGGGGCGCAGAGCATGATCAGATAGATAGATGGGTAAAGAGGAAACAGGGGAGGAGGAGTAGGTGGAATTAAAGATGAGATCAAGAGTGGAACCGGAAGAGTGAGTAGGAGAAGAGGGGAGAGAAGGTAGGAGTCGAGGATCGAGATATATTAAAATATATATTAAAATGATATGGGGTGTGCTGCAGGTGCACACTCTTTGACTCCTCGATATTGTATAGATACAGATCAAGGGGCATTGTTTGCGCTATTCTCAAACGGGTGATTTAGGCTTTCTTTGTCTCTCTTTTTTAGGGTTTTAGCACTGCACTTTTATGAGAACTACCCATTGAACAAAGTGTTGAAGAAATTAAAAATCAAATCCTCTGATGAATGTTCGACCAGTGTGGTGTTAGGAACAGAAACATGTTGGGAATATAATGTAAAGACACTTTATGAGTATTGAAGTTTACATTGTCGTCATCTGCGTCTATTGTATTTTTTTATGTTGATGCCTTTTTTTATCTTGTCTATGTGATATTGTATGATGTACAACTTGCTTTGTGATTCTATGGGTTGCTTAATACATTTTTTGTGATATATTAATTAATAAATGGAATCCGTTTATATGGAAAAAATTTATCTAGGGTTACTGTGTCCATTTTTTCAGGACAATTGGTAATAAGAGAGCAAAGGGTCCTTCACCTTTTACGAGCGACTGAGTTGGAACTTAGAGTTTCTATTTCTCTACTTACACATAGATTGAGGTGTACCCCATACCAACCTGTTTTAGATACACAGGTTTCATTTTTAAACCAGACCCCAAAATTTTTTTTGAAAGTATAAAGTAAAGTACTATACAACTAAAGTGCAACCAGTATTGTGGTTGGTTCCCACAATTTTTTTGTCTATTGAATATTTGTACAGCGAGCTGGGAAGATCTGGTTTGCACCAAATATCACTATATTTCACTTTTTAAGTATTACCAAATAAAGTAATGAAGGTGGTGCCCACTTACACGTACTGTCCCTCCTCGCATCTCATCTCTCTACCATCTTCACTTTTCATGGTAATACATTGTGGCTTAAAGGTAGCGTGTACAGTGCCACATAATAGCGAAAACCAGAAAGGACAAAGGGTACCCAACATGGGATGTAGGTGAAGAATGTATGTGATTAGACAAGACCATTAGAAGAGAGACTACAAGCACAGAATGAAGGATTCTGGGAATGATGTTTTGTCACAAAAAAATGTTGTGCTACTATAACAGATAGAAACAGACTCCTGCGTGATAGGAAGCCACCCTGTTCAGCCATAACACTGGTGGCATGCTCATTAACAGATATTTCACTAATTCAACCGCTTTTACACTCAATATAATAATATTTTTCATTGCAATACCACATATACTACTTTAGTGAGCCATACCTGAAATTAAAGGGCTCAAAATGTGCACTCACCACTAGCCGCTGTCTGGTAAAAATGGACTCTTGGTAAGTCGGAAATGGTGTGCTGTGTGTAATTGAGTTGGCAAATTGCTTTCTATAGCTAGCTAGTAACTCCCAACTTGATTTGTGTCCCCGGTATCAGTTAGTTATGCCATTGCCAGTATATGTGAGCAAAATAGCTAGCAAGTGATCTCTCATTAACTTTACAGGTCTCCAACGCACCCAGCCAGGTCAGTGATTCCAACTGAGAGGCTTAAGAGTTATATCCATGGCAATCCCTAAAGCAAATGCACGCAGACACCATGAGAAGAGAAAGGCATCGTTTGAATAATGTCACCTTTGTATAGTGTGCATAGCATGGAGAACAAATTCCCAGTTCTAGGTGGATAACCATGTTTTTGTTTGTTTGTTTGTTTATTTATTTATATTGCGCACCAGACCCTTAGGTTACCGGGCGTGTTCAAATCTAAATCCTGTATGCAACACCTCCATTTAACCTATCCCGTTAATCCTCCACTCCTGCAAGACATTTTTATATTTAGTGTAGAGCAATTACAACTGTATGGATTTCCTAGACGTCATTTACTCCCAAACTATAAGGCATGGAACAACTGAGGTGGCTGCCAAAAAAATGGAACACTCACATTTTTAAGCATGGATTGTTTCTTCTCTCTCTCGGAAATACCACAATTCTGGGACTGATAATACATGCCTTGCTCGTGTATGTATAAGGATTGACCAAAACAGGACAGTGGCCACACAGATACAGCACTCAGACTGGATCAGCCTTTTCCTCTTCCCCTAACCTTGCCTATCCGCATTGTTCCTTCTAACACAGTTATTTAATAATAATAATAAGTTCTTTTAGAACGCTCTTAATACCGGAGACCAGTTTCTTCAAATCATAGAAGAATAGACTGCATATGCCTTGACAATCCCAGGATCTATCCTTGGTTGGTGGAATGGGGAAGCCTTAACATATCCAATCCAACTGGGCTCTGAACTACATTGGACCGCAAGAGCCCATCTCACAACCAACTGCACTCCCTATGACTAGATTAACTGGTAGTACCAGATCTGCCAGCTACAACATACCTCAAAATATATCGTCATCTGAACTCTAAAACGCTAATTTTCTACACTTGCTCAAACTAGAAGTTAGGTCCATGTGTACCAAATCTTAAACACACATAAATACATTTCCTTACCTACCTCCTACTGCAGGAGGCGTCATACTTTGTGGCTCCCCCCCGACGGGGACCTACAAGATGCCCAGGGCATTTGCAATTTTCATTCAAGGGGAGGTAGCATAAAACAAGTTTAAAATCTTCTTCCTGCTCCAGCTTTCGCCAACTAACTATCTAGAGTAACATTTTGGGGGCTGGGTGACAGTTTTAAAAGCTAGTTGTGAGTGGGCTCAAAAACCAACTGGGCGGTTGCCGCCCCCACTTCTTCTGAGACCTGTAGGTTTAGTAGCTATTATGCCCATGCATCTTTCACCTCAACTCAGAGGATATTTAGTTTCACAGTGAGATGCTAATCATTCGTGCGTTGAGCCATCTAAAAGCTTAGCCGAGCAGTTATGCTATGGTAATGTTTATTTATATAGCGCCTATAACAGGCAAGTGTTTCAAAGCGCTCAAGGAGGGAAGGAACACAGGGAAAAATCAACAGTCGCTCAAAGCCCTTGAACTTCTGAGACGATAACGGTCTGCAGAGGCAGATTAAGTGAACTATTATACATTTAACAATTTAGACACAGCAAATAGGCCTGCTGGCAATTCTGCTGTTTTTTCAAGTACACATTAAGGGGTGAAGACAAGGGAGACAGACAGAATGATCTTCAAGCAGGGTTGTATACAGATTGTGCAAGTGCGGGAGGGCAACGGAGGGGAAGGGGACCAAGTGTGGCGAGTCAGTATAGACTGGTGAAGTGCCGAGAGAGAAGCTCTCTGGTTTTTTATTAGAGATGCAGTGGGGTGTAGGGCCTTGCTGCAAGTGCAGAAGGACTGGCAGGGGTGTCTGCGACCTGTGAGACTCTGAGGTATACTAGGCAGCCAGTTAATAAGCTGTGTGGAAGGCGGGAGAGAAGGAAGGGCAGAGAGCTAGGTTAGCAGGGTAGGGTGAGGTAGAAGGAAGAGGAGAAGAGGAAGGTCTTGAGGAATTCCCAGAACTAGAGAATTTCAGGCGCAGGATGGAGGGTGCCAAGGAGGCTGTTCCAGAGCGAGACACCTGCTGAGGAAAGGGATCCACCTCCAAATTTTTGCTTGGAGAACCGGCTCACTCGCAGAAGGTTGGAGGTAGAATAGCAGAGGCAACGTTGAAGGTAAGTCGGTCCCAGAGGCCGAGAACGCCTTGTGTACAATACAGAGGGTCTTCAATTTGATCCTTGCAGCCACAGGGAGCCATTGCAGGGATTTCAGCGCTGGAGAGATGTGGTCCCTGGGCTTGAGGCCAAGGATAAGTCTTGTGTTTCCGTTCTGGATGAGTTGCACAAGGCGCAGTGCAGAAGCAGGGAGGAAGAGGCTGTTGCAATAGTCTAGCCTGGAGATAACTAGGGCTTTGGAGACAGTGAGCCTCTGAGGGAAAGTGCGAAAAAGTAGAGTGCCTCTAAGCAGGTGTAGTTGATAGTTACACTTTTTTGAAATGTCAGACATGTGAGAGGAGAAGGTGAGAGTGGAGTCGAAGATGACGCTGAGGCTTCCTCATAGGCAGTATAAGGCTTCATCATAGGTGGGCCTCAAAATGTACATCCGCCACTGGCTAGTGATAATTGACTCTTTGAGAGTAAGAAATGGTGTGGCGTGTGCACATGAAGAATTCAGGGGGCCAGTGACTTCATGCCTGGCTAGAAACTAGTAAATTCATCTTTTACACCTGCAAAGGGAGTATATCGATATCACCTTAGCAGGCTTTTAAACACAAATACTCTGCTCTGTCAGATTATACATTTGACAGGCTCTTGCTGGAGCACCCCTGTTCCATCAGCACCCCCGGGGTAAGGATCACATTAGAGTGCTGCCTTCTGCCTGCAACCTTCTGAATGCAAGGCTGCCTAACCCCTCCCAAGCCAGGTGCCGGTTTTGACAGTGCTCACAACCCTACACTATCTTCCCACCACAGGCCAAAGTATTGCAACACAGCCATGAGAAAAATACGCAATATTCAATGGGAGAAGCCTTAGTGCTCGGGCGAATGGGCGCAAAAGAAAACACCCAAAATACATTTGCATAAATCCAGTTGATTGTCCAAGCATAGCAATGAGAGGAAACAAGTACAGAATTGTAACAAATACGACCGTTGGGAATATTGAATTTACGTTAGTATAGAACGCATAGGGTTAATAGTTGTGATATGATTATTGTTGGAGAATGCCCCCATACAAGTTCGAAAAACAATAATAATATAGACACAAATGTTACTCTTATTTTAGATTATCTGGCTAAAGGCACGTTAACAACAGAGTAATAATCTGATAGCCGAATATATTGTCCGACATATCCGTGGCCAAAAACAATGCGGAATTCCGTTTTTAATAGCAAACTTGCAACCATGCCCAAAAGAGAACAACCCAGAGTTATTTGGTACTTGAAGTAACCAATACAATAACACCACAACAATCCAACGATTTAAGAAGTCATTTACTTCTTAAAACGTCCATTGAGCAACATGCCAGGAATGGTAACAGTAAGAGGCTAGTAAGATCTGCGCTGAGTAATGTTATGTGACATTCCAAGAGTCTTCTAAAGCGCAGAAAGAAACCAACACGAGACAGTATGTGAGGTAAGAGGGGATCAGCTGTGGCCGCTTCCCGCTTCCGCAGGTGTTTGCTTCAAGTCAGGCAAGTAATAAAGGTTTCTAAGATGACACGGTTAAAAGTTTGAAACGTGCTGTCTGCATCTTTCAGCCGTGCGTCCTTGGAGAGGGTGTACAATCTGACGTGGAAACAGTCGGAGAAGTGATCGCCAATCAGAGACACGAGTATCCAAGTCTCGGGCTTCATGACAGGTGTTAAATACAGCTCCCGTTCTACAATCTAATATGACAGTTCGTGGCTGGGAAATCACCATTCTCATAGTCCTGACAGCCACAGACGTAATTATGTTCCAATTCTTCGGAGAGGGAAGCACTCCCTCATTTTTGGTTACTTACACAACATAGTCCTGTCCCAAGTTGAGCCAGTGCTGCTCATCCCTGTCACCTTAACGACAAAGGGAGGACGTGAGCTCTACCCTGCAAACGGGCATGAAACATGGGCAACGAGACCACCGCAACTCCCTTACCACAGCCTGCCAGCTGGTGAAATGTCATAATCCAGCGCCTCTTTAACTGTACAAAAACATGACAATATACATACAATGTGCAATTGCGCTACAAAAACATATATGGCCTGTCTGAAAATAAAAGAACATATAGGGGAAGAGAATAATGGGACATCCATCCCCGTACACATCAAACTCCCCACGGTGATCTGTTTTCCTGTAAACTCCCCAGCCACCCGGCTTCTGCTGATCATCCAGACTCATGCATAGGGATCGGAGCCCCCTCGTCTGCCTGGCACTATGGTGATCAGCCACATTTCGGTTTAAAAAAAAAAAACTCACCCCATGGCAATCCATTTACTCACAACAGGGTGATATATGATCTCCTCCTACCGCTTCTTCTTGGTTATTAGCTGTCCTGTTAACTGCATAGGGTCCTCGCACACTTACCTCGAGGCAGGCGCTGAGTCGTAAGGACCACCCGCCTGCTGTGCTGGGCTCCTGCTTTTGCCGTGGTTCTTATTGTTGTTTTCCTGACTTACCGGGAAGTGTCTAGTTCACATCAGAGAAACGGACCTAGGCAACGATCCGGCTCCGCTTCTTCACGTGACTCTTAGCACGTTCCCTTTGCCTGACATAAACGCGCCGTCTACGTCGGCTTGTGAAATCTAGAGCGGGAGGAAGACGAGCAGTAGGAGCTGATTTGTGATAAGGTTTTACAATTCTTTCCATCATCTATATACTAATATTAGGATTAGGAATAGCCGTGGATGGGACAAATCGAGAGTGGGAAGACTGACTGGCTGTAACAGGAGAGGTATCGTATCTTTAGCGGGTTGGTGAGCTGGCTGATGGACAGAGGCTCTCGAAAAAGAACCGTGGATGAGGCAGCGGATTCCAGGACTCAAGACTGGTTGGAGAGGGCTTATATGGAAGAGGTCGTCGAAGAGGGTATGGAGAGTCTGAAAAGAACAGCGAACCGTGCAACGGATTTCAGGGCTCATATAAATTGGTTAGAAGGGCATCAAACAAAGAATGGCTCTTACAAGGTCTAATTTAATTAGACTGAAATGTTATGAGGGGTTGCGATGGGAATATAAGCAAGAGGGTCGGTGCGTGGAATAACACATAGATTGGGGTGGGGTGTTAATTAGGAGGGATCAGCTGGAGCCAGCTTCATGGTTCTGGAGGTGCAGAGTGGGCCATGTGAGTCTGGAAGCTGGGCGGGATGCGACCAATTGGGCTGGGTTTGGAAGCTGGCGTATCGATGCCGTTTGGGGGTGGGTTTGGAAGCTGGGTGTGCAGGGGCTATTTGGGAGTGGGTTTGGAAGCTGGGGTATGTATGAGGCAGTTTGGGGTGGGTTTGGAAGCTGGGCAATTATGGGGCCCTTTGGCGGTGGGTTTGGAAGCTGGGCGATTATGGGACCCTTTGGCGGTGGGTTTGGAAGCTGGGCGGTTATGGGGCCCTTTGGTGGTGGGTTTGGAAGCTGGGCGGTTATGGGGCCCTTTGGCGGTGGGTTTGGAAGCTGAGTGGTTATGGAGCCCTTTGGGGGTGGGTTTGGAGGTTGGCCGTGCAGGGGGCATTTGGGAGTGGGTATGTAAGGCAGCAATACCTGGGTGTCGGGTTGGAGTATCTGGTTGTTGGTTTTGATATTGGGATGGGATATCTGGGTGTCGGTTTCAAAGAAGGCATGGTGCATATCTGGGTGTGGAGGGAGGAATGGTGCATCTGTATGTGGGTTTGGAGGGAAGGCAAGATGGGGCCATGTGGGTTTGGCTTCTGGGCGGCATTGGGGCCATATGGGTGTGAGCAGGGGAGCCGACTTATGAATTTCCGGTGGGGGGCCCAAATACAGGAAGTGACATCACTGGCAGTTATATAACCGCAAATTTGCATGTTGTCGCCAACTTGGTGCAACGGCTCGCGGGGGGGGCGGGTGACAGTGGAAACATTGGCTAGCATGCACTGCAAATACTAAAGTCAAGAAAGGAGATTTAAGCCTTCGAGTTGCATTCCTGTAAGACATCACTACCACTACTCCACCGCTCTATAATCGTCCAGCAACACAACTAGGATGGAAGAATGAAATGCTTGCTAAACAGAAGGTACAGCTGCAAGGTGGAGTACTACCACCACCAACAAAAAAAAAGTTCCCAATTCAAGGGAAACGAGAAGTAAAGACGTTTCCCGATTAAAAACTACCAAGCAAAACGTGTGTGATGCAATAGTTCAGTAAAACATCAACAATTCAAACTTACAATAGTGCTGCTGTAGATTGGCCAGCCACAAGTGAAATTTGCTAAGATGTTACCTCTGGGTAACCAGATAGAGTTAGGGATGTAGCTTAATCTTAAACCTTTCAGTGGACACATCAGATGTGCTGCTGAAGTATAATGCAATCCTGGCTAAGTATAATGCAATCAAGTGTGGTTTCAGACTTGGGGGTGGAGGGGAGGGGAGTGTTAACTGCTTTTAACATTGTAGTTTACCAGAAATTCTGGTAAAGTAGTGTACAATGTTAAAAAGCAGTTACCCAGGCTCACCCTGCCCCCAGGTGATGTTTGGGACTGATGGAAGCACTCGCGTCTAAATGTTGTAGCCATGGTTGTCTCCATGTTTTAAAAACTCCCACTTTCCGGGTTTTCAACATTCATTTGAAACACCCCTTATTCAAAAAATGAAGCAGTCAGTAAAAAAGCCAATGCTGAAAAGCCTGTTTCGCACAAGTAGTAAGACCCAAAGGGTAAGAGCGACTGTATAGCAGACCTTGCAAATGTAGGATACTCCAGGATTAGCTTCAGTCAAAATTCACCCACCGCAATGTTCCTAAATTCAGATTGCAGAGTAGTGTCCGACTGAACCGCCTCCTCTGCCAGAAAAGTCTGCATCACCCAGTCATTAATGCCAGCATTTACTTCAGTGAAGTATTCATCAAAGCTGGACCTTCATGTTGCTAGGTGGCTTGCCCAGCTCCAACTGTTCTTTTGCAAAGGTCTAGCTTCCTCTTGAAGGCAAATACTTTTTTATTCATTCTTTCCTCTGTGTTCCCATGTCCACAGGAATGCCCCCAAAGGTGGGATTGGGAGTTTCTGGGGTGGTGAGTTCTTAAGGTCTTAGTTCCCTTTATAAAATACACAAATCACATAGTATGTCAACCAGACAATGTATCATTGTGTACAGCTTAAAGGGGGCCACCTGACCCAAAGAAGCACACTAGGAGATGTATTTTGGAACAATCAACATTGTAAACACACCTCTAGTTTAGATTGTAAAGAGTGCTTGTGCTGCAATTACAAGCACCCAGTTAATAAAGTCCAGACTTAAAACACTTGATCAGCATTCAGTGAGTAAAATAACCTTATAAAAATAAAATGCAGCTTTGCATATAATTACAGAGAATTTTGGGATTATGGGGGTAAATACCGCTGAAATCCACCATGGAGTCCTATGGACTCCAATTAATGGGGACTAACACTGCCTACCACCACTTGTAATCTGGCAGTAATACCGCCAGACCAAGTGGCAGTAATGGTAGTATAGTTTGGAGGTATATCAGCAGATTTACAGGCCACACAGAGACATCACCTCTCTCCATGTTGTCTTTTATTGCAAAGTGGATTACCAGGTTTCAGACCTGTAAAATGCCCCTGTCTCCTCAGACCCCCACTATTCCATCCTACATAAACTTGATGCCCCCAGGCTGTTCTTCTAGTCTACTTTTATTCTACCCATGTAGATCCAGGGACGTCATACTCCTGTTACTTTCATGGATTATTTTACTTCCTGTTCCTTAAAGCCAGGGGTCTTAAACATGTGGCTCTCCAGATGGTTTGGACTACAACTCCTATGATCCATCAACATTGACTGTGCAGGCTGGGTCTGATGAGCATTGTAGTCCAACACATCTGCAGAGCTAAAAGTTGCAGAACCTGGCGTCCAAGCAGAGGCCTGGAACTCCATACTGCCACAAGCACCTTATCCTTTGTCTCTGGCTCTGAAATAGAGACTTTATGCCGGCCCTTTACCCACAAACACTGGTTGTTAATATTCTTCCTTGGAGCTGCACGCATCAATAGCACTAGTGCAAGAAACTTACGTTGAGGACGGGCGGTAAAAAGACTTCTGTGGGTCGTATGCGGCCTATGAGTTCACAGGGTTTGGTTGACCAGGGAATGGCTCACGAGGCATGGAGTTGGGACATGATGGCAGGTTAGCTGCTGGCAACCTTTCAGATGGCAACCGTAAACCCATGAAGAGGGAGCGGAGATGTGCAGTGCTTCTTTGCCCCCCTGATTCTCTGATTTGTCAGCGCTACATTTTCAAAGCCTCTCTCTGAATGGAGCATGAGTGCATTCATATCTCAATTGACTCACGCAGTTATTGTTCTGTCTGCATCTTTCATTTGTTATAAAACAGCACCCAAGGTTGGTGGCTCTCGGGGTAGGGAGCCTGGGACGCTCCAAGGACAATGAACTGGCAGCCAGCGGGTTTTAGCAATGCGCTACTTTTGTAAACAAAATGAACCCCCAAAAAAATCTTTTTTTTGTGACTGTACCAGTAAATCATCAAGGATCGATGACTGGGAGAGAGGCTGCAGGAGAGCGATTCCCCATAATTTGCATGGTACAGTAGCACAGATAGGAGAAAGAGGTTGGTTGGCTCTCGACTTACATCTACCTGTTCAGTAGCACACCTGGCAGTGGGTAGTTGAACTGGCTTTGGGGTCCCCATTTCTCTGTGATAGCATACTCTTGCGGGCATACTTTTTTAATGAACATTTAATTGCAACTGCATGTTTATACCAAGTGCTTAATTTGTAAAACAGTAGGTGCCTGTACCCAAATATGTTCTAGCACTTCTGAGACTCTTGGGCAGTTCCACACCACTGCTGCCACATCCCTTGCCTCAAAAAAGTGGCCCACCCCTCGCCTCACGACACTTGACCTCTGATGAAATCACCGCAAGTGATGTAATTTGACCCCACACCAAAGTGACATCCCGGGAAGCGATGAAA
The DNA here is from genome assembly GCF_040938575.1 of Ambystoma mexicanum. NCBI lineage: Eukaryota > Metazoa > Chordata > Amphibia > Caudata > Ambystomatidae > Ambystoma > Ambystoma mexicanum. Next base: position 565,366,688 of record NC_090933.1, read on the forward strand.
CGCAACCTTTCACCCCTTGACAAAATAGGAAGTGGCATCAAATAGCATTGTTCCTAAGTAAACTACACTACGAAAAATATGGTTATGATTTCACTAAGGTGATATACATTTCATACAAGAATGGATCACCATACGTATCATTAATATCTGTGTGTATAGATCATATTGTCAAAATACTGTGACTACAAGCAGACGTCCAAGGCCAAATGATAATATGGTATTATATAGCACTTGCCCTTAAGCTCTTTTTTTATAGAACAAATATGCATAAAATATCACCCAACCTGTGTTGGTACTTATATCGACCCAAGAAGGATGAAAAGTTTTTGAAGAAGAAAAAATAAATTTGAAAAATAATTTTTTCTGATATTTGTTTTGGTTTTTTTTTTCTTTTTTTTTTTTCAAACCGGCCCAAGCATGGCCTGAAACCGGCCCTTACTCCCCAGGGACGATTTTGGCCCAGCCAGGGGCCAATCCGACCCTGCGGCCACCACCCATAGTGTGACAAGGGCCGGGCCTTTGTGGGGCCTCAGGCTCCATTAGGATCCTATTCATGAAGTCAAAAAAAAGCACACACATTCTTTTGCTGTGATGACCATCATCAAGGCAAAAGAAGGTGTGCGTTTTTTCTTTTGGCTTCATTAATAGGCTCCTAATGGAGCCTGACACCTCACAAAGGCCCGGCCCCTGTCGCACTAAGCATGTGTGGCAGGGGCCGTGGATCGGGCTGCTGCTTGTTAACGAAGCAACAGCCCGACCTGTAGGGTATTTTGTGTAGATTTGGGGCCTAGCAGTATTTTCTTACCACCAAGAATAAAAGTAATTTAGCAACCATCACCCCTTGCATTCAGATTGGGTTTGGTATTATAGTGATATCGTGGCTATGCATTATTGCAGTACACAGATAGATTTAGTTGGTATGCATTTCGTTGTGGTATAGTGATGAGCATAATTTCTTTGTTTTACTTGTGGCCCCAACATACAAAACCCCTTTCTTTTGTTTAGACTGTTCTTGTGACCTCTAGAGGCCTCGGGCTTCTACATTATTCAAGAACACCACATTTTCATATGGAGTGCCACATATGGCTGTTATCACTGATTTATCTACACCAGTGAGCTATGCTTCCATAAAGTATTCACAATAACATGTGGTATAATCAATAATTTATTTACATTAGTGAAACTATTTCCAGATGCCTCTTTATCTGCTGACTCATGTACGTCCAACAGACTATCAGATTGTGTTCCACTCAGAAGTCACACACACATACACTGAGTGGAACCACGCACACAGCTATTTATAATTACTCATAACATAACTTTTTCCACATGGGATGCTTGACATATATTACCTAATAACCTCCCCTTTTATCAGGTGATATGGGCTAACTGTACCAGAGAAAAACAGAAGCAAATAGAAGCCTTTACACGGATTGTGATTTACATCAATTTCATTTCAAAATCAGACATTACCAGTTTTGCGAGGCAGTCTTTTCTAGAATAAACATAAGAGAAGCAATTGCAAAATACATGGCATTTCATTAGATTCTTTGCAACAGTAAAAGAACAGTGCATCAGTTGACTTGCATTTCTGAATAGCAACATTAGAACGCAGCTATCGCAACGCTGCCTGACTGAAATAGCTTTCATTCACACACCGCATTCTCGCTTTGTGTAAGATAATTACCAGCAAAATTGTAGCAGATCAGCGTGCAAACTCTCTGGACAGGTTGCTTACTTTAAATGGCTCGGGGCTTCCCTTTGTAACACACGGCGCGGACATGAAGTTCCAATCTTTGGTCCTCAAACCGGTGCCAATTGACTGGAATCTCCAGCCTGTGAAGGTCAGCAGTACACTGGAACAACGCCCCTCAATCAGGCAGCCCCACAGCAACTCCCCTCAGGCTTCTCACCCAAGCTGTGTAAAAATGTCCACTGCCTTTCTCTCTCCCCGAGATTCTTCAGGAAACCTCCATTACAGCCCTTAAGGTGACGTGTCACCAATCAAAATACACAATAATCTATCCTCCTCTTTCAACAATGGCTTGGTTTATATGGTTTAGAAACTGTATCTACTCATTTCCTGGCATGCAGATTTCGCATCCAGCTAACACAGTGAACAGAGAAGAAAAAAAAATGAATCCAAGTGCACGTTTAAAATGACTTTCAGAGCCTGTCTTTTCTACCTCATTTTGCACTGGAGAACACATTATTATGTTATTTGATTAGAATCATGTTAGTACTGTTAATTATATTAGTTAATCCTCTGTGTCTCCTGCAACAGAGGCATTTCAGTTGAGAAAAAAAAATGATGTGTTTTTGACTGAGTAGCCTGTCTTCATTTACATATCCATATGTTACACCAGCAACACATGGCTTGCTGTACTGCATTATAGCAATACATTGATCCCATTCAGTGGTGCTGCACTCCAAAAACACGCTATATATTGATCCCATGTAGTGGCGCTGCACTCCAAAAACACGCTAAATAATCCTACATATCCCCTCCTTTTTTCTGAGAATTTTGGCCATGGTCCAAGCCACAATTGGAAGAAATCCAACTTGCCCCCTTTCTTCTTTTAACATGTAGCAATCCAACAAAATCAATACTCATATGTGGAAAAAATGAAAGTGAAAGGTCACTGTTCAATCATCATAATATCAAAATTCATCTTTGAGTCCATCAGTTCTTATAAAATAATTTACATTTCTCTTCCCAATGGAAGTGTCCATAGTCTAGTGTTTTAATTTTATACGAAGTTAATCACAAAACAATAAAATAAAACAAATAGTTAAAATAAATAATTAACATAACAGATTAAAATAATAAATACGTGGAACTCCATACTCCGGGACACTTGTCTGCCTCCGACATGTCCCGACCGGCGATGTCGCATCATTTTGGTTCATTCGGGTGCTCTTCCATCTTGGCACTTTTGGATCCTTTTTCCATAGAAGTCATCTTTTCTTTGGCGTTCTGGTTATTTTGTCTTCACCTCCACCCGGACGCAGGCATCATTTAATCTTCTTCCAGGGGACTCCAAGACTCCATCGTCTCCCGTGTCCTCCATGTACAAATATGTTAATATTCTAAATCAAATAGAAAAGAAACAAATTAAGTATATAGCACAATACTAACTTCACCCTTTTCCCAAAAATAAAACGTGCTTTGCAAAACATTTCGTCCCTTTTCTCTCGCCTTCTGAAATTAAACATAGGTTAAAGAGAAAACAAACATACATAAAACAGCATTCAATATATAATACATTTTCATTTTGCACACCAACTTCATACATTTCAGCTTCCATTTTCTTTATATATATATTTACATATATTACAGTGTTTATGTGCCATTATCATAATCAACCATCTTTATTTAACTTCTCTGCCACTAATATTGACTAGATCCATTCACTTTACCTTTTTATGTTCAAGGGACTTTATCTGCTTCTACACGCTCAAGTTGTTTAATCTCATGTTTGGGGTGACATGGTTTAATTTGATTCACGTGAACAAACTGTTCTGTTGCTGTTTCACCTTCAGTCTTCAAAATTTTATAGACCACAGGAGAGATCTAATCTATAATTCGATATCGCCCCTGTCAGGCTGCTAGAAATTTGGAATTTTTCTGTTTACCTTTTCCAAAATTAAATTTATACACCTGATCGCCCACACAATATTACTTTACTGACGTCTTTTTATCATAATGACTTTGCACTGTCAGCAGCTCTTTCTAAATTTTTCTGTACAAAAGCAAATGCATGTTGTAAATGCTTCCTCAGTTCATCAATGTATTCATGAACTGTGGATGCGCTCACAAGTGTTTGCTCATGTGTCCTGTATAGCAGGTTTTGTGGTAACACCATTTTCCTACCTGTTAAAACTTCATGAGGGTTAATACCTGTTGCTTTGGCAAGAGTTGATCTGATCTGATTGCCATCAGAACCAAAGGTAAGCGTAAATCCCAGCTGGAACCTGCTTCTGCCACCAATTTCTTTAAAATGTCCACAACAGACCTATTGCTGCGTTCAATTCCACCTGAAGAAGCCGCCCGATATGCGATATGTAGCTTTCTCTTCACACCCAGTATTTGCCATACCTTACTCATTAGAGCACTTGTAAAATGACTTCCTCTGTCTGATTCTATTCTTTGTGGCAACCCAAGCATTGAAAACACATGGTTCACCAGCAATGTGGCTGCTGTTTGCGCACTACAATCTGGTGCAGGAATACAATCAATCCATTTCGACATCAAACACACCGCACTTAAAATGTAACGGTTCCCCCTTCTCTACCTCTTTACAGGCCCTACACAGTGTATTTGCAAATCTGACCATGGAAGAGATGGGCCTCTTTTCATTAATGGAGCTCTATGCATTGGTGAAGCAGGTTAAATTGGGCACCTACTAGACATCCTCTAGTATATAATTCTACATCTTGGGACATATGTGGCCAATAAGGATAATCGTTTAGTATTTCCATTGTTTTCTGTGAGCCTCTGTGGCCTGCAGTTATAGCATCATGCGCATGGTGTAGCATTAACCCTCTGAATGAAAGGGGTACCACCCACTGTATTTGTCCTGTTATGGACTCTCTAATCATGAGTCCATCTTGTAGTCTCACCCTCAACTCTTCTTTTCCCCATACAATCATTTTCTGTTAAAGGGTTTTGTTCAGGATCTATCAAATGATTATAATAGATTCCCAAAATTCGATCATCCTTTTGTGGCCTCAATCAGATCTTGGTCTGGTGTATCATAACTCCACTGTAACACTGGTTGATCTGTCTCCTTTGGTGCTTTAGAACGTGTTACTGCATCAATTTGTATTTCACCCAGTAAATGTTCAATAGGTAGCAATTCTCCCATCACAGCCCCAATTTTAGCCAGGTGATCTGCCTTATCATTTCCCTCCTTATCCTCTCCTGGAGTTTTCAAATGCCCACAAATTTTCCTCCAGTATATTGTTAAATCATTTTCTGACACCAATTTGTCTATGGCTTGTATCATTTTTCCATGTCTAAGTAGCTTTTTGTTGTATGTAATCGTGCCTCTTGCTTTCCAGCCAGGTAAATATTCCACAAAGCTATTACGTGCGTAATCAGAATCGGTCACCAGGACAATTTCACAGAATTTATTATCAACTGCAGTAACAATTGCTTTATAAATGGCTGCCAATTCCGCTACCTGACTGCTCCTAGCACCAATTCTCATCCCTATACTCGAGATACCTTCACACTTCAACCAGACATTCCCTATTCCTGACACTAATTGTTTATCACTGTCATTTTCAATGTGAAAGGCACAACCATCAACATATACAGTTGGCAAGTCTTTGCATGTTTTTTCATCAAAAGCTTTGTGTGGTGATTGTTCAAATTCCTCCCAATTAGGTTCCACTTCTATTTCATTTGATACTGGTTCAGCTGCACAGTCATGTAAATCTGCTAAACCTTGAGCAATTTGGCTTTTTTTATTTTGGCCATATCTCACTTCTACAGGAAAACCCTGTAATGCTAGCGTCCATGAAGTGATTCTGGACTGCGCTAGATTACCTGACCTAATTCTTTTACTCTCTAAAAACTGCAAAGGTTGATGATTTGTCGCAATAATCGCTTTTTCTCCCTGACCAATGGGGTGGAAATGTTGTAGCGCCCGCACAGTGGTTAATGGGGCCTTTTCACGTTATTGAATTTAATTTCAAATTGGGAAAATGCCTTATTGCATATGCAATGGTTTTGTGATTCAAATCATGTTTTTGTGATAACACTGCTGACGTACAATCAGAGAAACCTATTTCTATAAAGAAATCCCTGTCCTTTATGGGGTATGCTAAACATGGAGCCTTTACAAGACATTCCTTTAATTTAGCCACTGCCTCAGACTGCTCTTTTTCCCATTTCCAGGGTGTATTCAGTTTAAGCAGTTTAGTCAATGGTTGAGTGATTTCAGCATAATTTTCAATGAACTTTCTGTTATAGCCTGTCATTCCTAATAAACGTTTTACCCCTTTCACATTTTTAGGATCTTTTAGGTTCTTTATGGCCTCTATTTTCTTCTTTTGTGGATTTAGTCCATGTTCAGTCACTTCATGGCCTAGAAAATTCACCTTTTTCTTGCACCATTGTGCTTTTTGTAAAGATACTTTGGTGCCTGCTTTCTGCAATTGGCCAAGAACATGTCTTATTTCATAAAAATGGCTTTTCAAGCTATCATTTTTTTCCAGGACATCATCCACATAAACTATGGTTCCTCTTTCTGCTGTATCGGGCATAGCCTTCCTCAAAAATATGCCAAATTCACTCCCACTATTGACGTACCCGAATGGAGTTCTAACCCATGCGTATTGAGTCTTATCAAATGAAAAGGAAAATAAATTCTGTATCTCCTCTGCCAATGGCACACACCAATATCCAGAGGTGAGATCTAATGTGGTGAATGATCAGATTACTTACCAGTAGAGAGTGAAGCGTACTGTCGGAAGCGGCCGCTCAATCTCTATCCGCGAGTCAGATTGGGAGAGTTTGTCACTGCGGTGCGGCTTGACAGTCTATCCGTTCGCTCTGCGAGGTCCTTTTTTCTAGTCCTCCAGTCCTCCAGCCCTCAGAGTACGGTGCGGTGCGCTGACTAGGCGCGAATACTGGGGCACTGTTTGGGCTGTCTGGGCGCTGTCGGGACCTGGGAGGCCCCGGCTAAGGAGCGGGAGTGCGTCGCTGCTGGGGGCCCGTGGGGGCTGCGGCGGACGATCGGCTTTGTTGCTTGTGCCTGAAAACATTGACCGTCTGCGTTCGCGTCGCGGTCGCGCTCCTCCTGGGGTCCCTGTCAGAGTGCAAGGTGTGCAAGGCGTCCCGGGAGGCAGTCGCTGGGACTGCAGTCCCTCAAGTAAGTGCTGTGGGCTTCCTGTCGGGTGCCCTACGGTGTTCCTGTCCCTTCAGTGGTACACAACAGTAAGCTGCACCGGTGGTGCAGCTGAGGCCCCAGGACTCCTGGAGAGGTGCGGCTGATGTGCCATTGATAACCATTCTACTGGGGGTGGTTTTTTTTTTTTTTTTTTTTGGAAGTATTCCTAGCGGAAGTGGCTTATTGGACCCCCCCTCCTTTCTTTTTCTCCCCCCCTCCCTTCTTCTTCTCTTTTGAGTCTGTATTTTACCTGGGGGTGAGATTGGTGGGTGGCTTCATAAATACCACCCTACCTCGAATCATCTGTCCAGTGTAACAACTCAAAATGCCTCTGGGACAAAAGCCAGCACAAAATAAATACAATCTACGTAAAACGAAGAAAGCTCGAGAAGCTGAGGCACGGCAGAGCAAGGAGACGGGAAGTCCCAAGGAAACTTTCATGAAGAAGCTCAAAAAGCCCACCCTCCCAGGCCAAGGAGTGATTACTGGTTTCTTTCCACCTAATCCGATACCTGAAACTAATTCTACTACTATAGAGGAACCAGTATATACTGGAGGGGGAGGGGGGGACTGTCTGAGTACTTCAAACTTCGATGACATTGACAACAACTCTTTATTGGATCTATGCCTGAGTATTCAACGAGGGATGACTCCCCTGATGCCTAGGAGGCAGGATGATAAAGAACTGACACAGGGATCGAATCCTGCGGCCTCTCTTGTCATTACCTCGGGGCACTCAGAGCCGACGGGCAGACTGTCTGCCTCCCCTAATCTGGTAATGGTCTCTATGGAAGACGTTCCGGACAACGAGGAATTGGACTTATCTACTCCGTTTCCCGGAGCAAAAGAACTAGCTGAGATACAATCCTCTGTAGCTTCTCTTCAGTTTGCCTTAAAAATTCTGCTCCAAATGACCGGGCGTATTTTAGCCAACACCTCCGCACCGACTATGCCCCAGATTTATGAAAATCCTGTGGATGCTGAGGCAGAAATTAACTTAGCGGAGGCCATTGACTTAGCCGAGGAGATAAATGCTATGTCAACTAAGGAATCCCCTATAATCGTGGATCAGAGTGAGTCTGTCTTTTTCTCGCGTAAACAGCGCAAATTGGCCAAGAAGGCTCAACAAAATAAGAAAAAACTGTTAGCGTGCTCCTCTGTTGAAGAATGTGTGAACATCGGTGGCCGCTCAAAAAAAGCAAAAAAAAGGGCTACCCGAGCTAAGAAAAAGAACACGGGAGTTGGCTGTCTGACCAGCTGGCTGATTACGGACCAAGATCAGAGCAAGGAACAGTCAAAGGAGCGATCAACGCCGGCAAGTGAGGTGGAGGGTGCTGAGGCTAAAGGCCCCCTGACCTTAGACGAATTGGAGGAGCAGGATGGAGAGTGGGAACAACTTGAAATTGAAGACCAGTTGATGGAGGAGAGGCTATGTGGATCCCCGGAGAAATTGCCCCAGCCTCCACTCCCTGTGGCTAAAATCGGCCACCCTCCCACTATATCTATAGAGGTTGAACCAGGCAAATCTCTCAGTAGGATATGCCGGATTAAGAATCTGTATAAAAACGGCAATCGCAGATGGTTGTCCAGGTCGGAGCTCCTAACTCGACTATACTCCGTCCCTGAACTGCGTGTGTTGCAATCTGATGACTTCCAGTTTGTGGAGCCATTGAAGGGGCGGAATTCGTATGTATCTGCCCTACATTGCAAGTTTTTATCCACAGCACAGCTGATTAGGAAATACCGAGACGAACTATGGGCTGTGGACGTGGAGATAGATGCAGACTTGGATGAACTTGATCCCTGCGTCAACAACAGTGAAACAAGGGGGCCGACTGATCTTGATACTTGTCCGATTGTACCTAAGGGAAAGAAAGTGGAAGTGACTGACATCCAGCACGTGTTAAAATGGCTGGCCGAATCGCTCCCCGAAGCGCTATCCAACCATTGAACCTGGTCATTATTATCATGGAATTGCAGAGGTTTTGCGCATCTGCTGTCCTCAGCGGGATCTGTAAACTTTGTCGCCAAGCATGAGTTAATATGTCTTCAAGAGACCTGGGCCATGGACCCATTAATATTGGATGGATATAGGATTTATCAATCCTTCGCGAACAGGGGGGAGAAGGGAAGACCATTTGGTGGGATGCTCACAGGGGTGGCCAGTTTTCTCCCCTCGAAGCAGATTCCCTGTAGCCAAGATAATAATCTGTTGGCAGTGGAAGTTGAATATGGGCCCAAGGGCAAAGGAGGAAATGTCTTGTTGATAAATGTATATAATCCTAATCATGCCCGGATAAGTGAGCCACTCCAAGCAGCCCTTCATGAGCTGTTGACATCCTGGTTAGCCACTCGGGGTAACGGAGCGGTAATGGTAGCTGGTGATTTCAACTGCCGAATACCGGGGGGTGGAGGGCTACATCCACAAAATCCGAGGCTAAGAAACAAGCGGTTACTCACGCACATTAAAGAGGATACTGAAGGACCTCAGTGGCGTCATCTATTCGACGATTGGGATTTGGAGATGCTGAATGGTTACACGACTAGTGACCATCCAGGCAAACAAACGTGGGCTAACGGATCTTCCTCCAGCATAATTGACTACATATTTGTGTGCCCTAATATGTTGTTGTGTGTTGTTGATCTGAAGGTTTCTTTAAATGAATGGAGTGACCACGCCGCCCTCCAGTGTCTATTAAATATATCCCACACTACACCAGATAAGAGCAATATGGGTATAATTCGGGCAAACAAAGCGGGCACTGGTATTAGATGGACTGCTAAGAGTATACACTTGGCATCGGAAGCACTAAACATTGAAAATTGGTCCCAAATACCCAATTTCAATGTAATGTCTATTGATGCCATAGAAACTTGGATCAGTACTTTCTCTATTACTCATGCCTCTGCTCCCAAGTGGAGCATGATTAGACCAGAGGGTGGGACACTCCCGTTTAATAAAAAGATCAGAGACACTAAGAGGGAATTGAGAAGGGAGCTCCGCACGATCAAGCAAAGGTGTGAACCTATAGAAAATCTTAGGATGGCTATTAGAAAAAGCAAAAACAAATATAGAGCCAATATTAAAAAACTACGGCTCGCCGAAAGAACTCTGGCATATCAGAAATTGATACATACAATTTGTTCTAAAAACACACGTAGCATTTGGGCACTTTTGGGTGAAGCCAGGGAAACAGTCAAGGGGCAACTGGTAAATCCCATCGGTGCAAAGGAATGGGAGCACTTCCTGCAGAAACGTAATGCCATCTCACAGATAGAGGAAAGGTCCCCGTCGCCACCTCCGAGATCTAGCGTACCATCTGATATGTCATACACGGCGATATTATGTAAGATAAAAACCCTAAAATCATCTAGAGCTCCAGGCCCGAATGGCCTTGCCAATACAGTTATTAAAGCCCAACCTGAGTTTTGGGCAGGGTTGTTGGCAATTATGTTTGAGAAAATTTTGAACCAGGGGGTGATACCTAAATCATGGCAAACAGCCGTCTTAATTCCGGTATTTAAAAAGGGGAATCGGCTAGATCCGAACAATTATAGACTCCTTTCGATGCTGGATACGACAGGCAAACTGTTTGCCTCCCTGTTGCTCAAGGACCTTCAGACATGGGTAGACGAGGCCAATATATTATCCAAATTCCAATGTGGCTTTAGAAAAGGCTACTCCACTGGGCATAATCTGATGGTAATGAACCTGCTGAGATCTAGAGCCCGTAAAAGAAACGAGCCACCACTGTATGCACTCTATATCGATTTTAAAGCAGCTTTTGACCTGGTTCCTAGAGAACGTCTCTGGTCTAAACTTGCTACTCTAGGCTGCCCTGCCGGCATACTGTATTTCCTCAGATTGTTACACCATAATACGTCGGTCAGGCTGAAACTAGACCAGGAGGGACATCTGACTAGTAAAGTACATCAAAACAGGGGGGTCAAACAGGGTTGCGTGACTGCCCCCCTAGTTTATAATCTCTATGTACATGATATTCCTCTTGCTCTAGCGTCTGCCCGCAATTGCCCCCCTAAAATCGGGGAATCTGTGTGTACCGTTATGGCATATGCAGACGATTTGGTCATCTTCGATCATACTATTGGTGGGTTATGTAGATCAGCCATATCATTATGGGAGTATGCCGAATCCAATGGCCTCATCATTAACTTAGACAAAACTAAGGTATTGAGATTTTCCAGTAAAAGAGTGTCCCGTGTGAATCTTATGGTAAACCATAATTTGATTCCATACGCTCCACTCTATCGTTACCTAGGTATTGACTTTGAGCCCAACGGGGATTATGTGGCACTTAAGCTCTCACGTACAACGCGAGCGGCGCAAGTAACATCTCTTATAGCCAACTTCTCAAATAACCAAGGAGGATTCACCCTGTGGGGCACGCGCAAACTGTATTCGCAGGTATTTATCCCTATGATGACATATGGCCTAGAATCACTATTAGACTTAGATCTTAGTTGGCTACAAGTCATCGAGGGGAAATTCTGGCGTCGTATACTGGGCCTGGGTCCGGGAGTTCCGATGGCAATTATTCGATTGGAACTGGGACTTCCCTCTATGAAGGCTATTGTCTGGAAAAGGAGACTGGGGCACTTCTTGAAAATGCGTAGTGTAACATCTAACCCTCTCCTGACCACTATCCTCCAAGAATTATGCAAGAAACAAAATTCTCCGTCTCCATATACGATGATGCTAAAACATCTTGCCACTATTGGCTGGACCTGGCGAGAAGGGCCATATTCTAAACAAGCTCAAAATGCACTTGACAAGCGGGTGGAAATGTGGGATTGGCTGGAGAATTTTGCTCACCTTAGCTCGCTGAAAAGTTATGCATTTGTACAATATAGATTGTATTCATTTATGCAACCACAAGGGTACCTCAATCTCTGCCCCTCCAAAAAACTGCGGCGATTTATTCTACTATTAAGGTTGGACCAACTTCCTATCCTATTAGTTACGGGTAGAAGACTACAGTTACCAGTGGAACAACGCACCTGTCGGTTGTGTAAAGGTTACAATGTTCTAGAGTCAGCAAGACATGTACTGACAGAATGTGGTACTATGATCCATGTAATCCAATATTACTTGGGGATGTTCGCCCACAATCTGGCATCAATTGGAACACTATTATTCTGGCATCACTGCATGAACTCTGAGAGTATGCGAGTGATGTTAGCTCTCTTCAATATATGGTCCAGGATAGAAGAAATATTGGAGATACAGATTTGAACCCAGTACTCACACTCTAAATATTCACTGTGCTCACTACTAGTTGTTAGAAATGGTTTAAGCCCTGCTTTCTCCTTTGAATTGCTGTCCGTATATTAGTGTGGGGTATACGGGTGACATTGTGTACTGCTTCGTTTCTTCTTGCCTATATGCTACTTGAGCTCTTAGATTGGTTTCTTTTTTGTAAATGGTTTGTTCTTATCATATTGATATATCATTTTTATCTTGTTTGTCAAATGTTTGTTATTTATGTATTTAGCTATCATATGTGTAAAGTTTATTAAATAGACTGTATCACATTAACTAAATAAATAATGTGGTGAACACTTTTGAACCATGTACCTGAGCTAATCCCTGATCAATGAATGGCAGTGGCCATCTGGATACTGGCACTCTTTTATTTAACTCTCTCAAATCTGCACACAGTCGCCATTGACCGTTTGGTTTTAACACACCTAAAATAGGTGTATTGGATGTGCTGTGAATGGACCTGATGATTCCCTGCGACTCCAAATTTTTAATAATTTCTGCCAATGATTCTAAACATGCCAGCGGTAGTCTATACTGGCGTACAAATACTGGGCTTCTGCTACACCCTTCCGGAAGTGTGGCCACATGTAAATTAGTTAGCCCGCAATCATAAGCATCTTTTGCAAATACATCTTTAAACTCCATAAATATCTTCCTCAATTCATTTCTATCCTCCTCGTTGTCACATGCATTCGCTAACAAAATCTGCTCCTCTACCATTTTGGAGAATTCTGGAAAATGTTCCGGCATAGGAATCTCGGCGCTTTCCTCTAATTGTGTGGCTGTGTCTCTTTGTAAAGCTGCCAGATTTAAATGTTTTGGCAGATCAACTTCCACTTCAATGGGCTGATTTTCTATTTCATTTTCATTTAAGTTAAATGTTGTGCAATCTTCTTGATGACAGCACACTATCTCGCTTGAACCGCAGGGGTACACAGAATGAATTCTAAATATCCCTTTGGGCTGAGAGACCAGGTATTCTGGCAATTCACCCTTGGCATCTACATACTTTTCAGGTATATTTCCAATCACCATGTTGTTTAGATCTGCTGTGTAATGTGATTTTTGTATGGCTATTCCTACTGGGGAGTTTTCCTCTAAATGAATATTCTGATAACCTTTATTATTCACCATAATCTTTACAGACCCTTGACCCACATCTACCAATGGAATGTATTCATAATCCAGGCCTTGCTGTTTTATGGATTCAGACATACAAATGCATCAGAATCTTTCATCTGCTGTCCATTTTTGCATTTCAGTGTTATTGCAAACTGCTTTGTGAATGCAGGGATAACAGTATCTTTCCTCATTTGTAATTCAATTGCATAAGGGACCAGCTGTGCGCAATGATAAGCCCTTCTTTTGTCTTCAAATTCAGGTGCCGGCCCACCTATGCGTGACCATATCTTTTGATTAAGGAAATCTAGCACCATACACATTCTGTGCATGATGTCATTGCCAATGTAAAAGTCATTTTTTGTTCCACACACTATCCAAACATTATGGTAAATTGTTTTTTGTCCAATGCTAATTTTCAGCATGCATCTACCCGCAATTTGGTTTTCAAAGTCTGGACCGTCTAAACCCGAGACATACTGGTTGTTAATCCTAAATTTCGGGATCTCCTCCCTTTCCATTATTTTTTGCAACAATTTCTCATTAATGAAGCTCCTTTCCTGTTCAAGCGCTAAAGTGGCTTTTATTGTTTTAGAATAGTCATTTATCCCAACATGAACCCATGGTTGTTCATCTTCCATGTGTATTACAGCAAGAGTGGTAATGTGTTTTTCTGAACCTGTTCTAGGAGCAGTATTCTGTTTGCATGTCTTCTCTTTTAAATAAAAACGTAAGGTGTGCTCATCTATGGCAGTTTGCCATTCTTTCCTTGGGTCTAAGTATATTTGTACAGGTAATTTTTTATTTTCACTCTGCATCTTGTCTTGACACATTAATATAACAGTGACGCTAGGTATGCAACTATTCTGTAGATACACCTCCACTGCATCATTTGTTTTTGCAACGGTGTGACATTCATTTATATTGCTGTTTTGTGATTTTAGTTTCTTAGGTCTCAATGTTTTTTTTTTTTTTTGTTAAGGTCCACAGTACTCCATTCACCCCATCTATGAGCAGAGATAATCTTTTCAGGCAATCTGTTCCCATTAGAAATGGAATATCACAAATGGATGTGACCAATACCTCCTATTTCATTCTGTGTTTACCTATCTTTATGTCAACCTCGGTGGCGCCTATAATAGGCACCTCCTCCCCGTTAAAATTATGCACTGGACCTTGATTCTCCTTTACTGTAATCTGATTCTGCGGGGATCTCCCTTCATTGATACTGTTTACTAATTCTTTAGACATAATTGTGGCCTGTGCGCCAGTGTCAATCATTGTAAATGTATGGCATTTATCTTCCACAATGATGGGAGCATAATACCTGTCTTCAACTTCCTCTAACACACATAGGAAATGGGAATTCTTACTGATTTCAGGGCTCACCTTTCTCAGGCCTTTTTCACTTTTGGCTAATCACATTGGTAAATGGAAAGACATTTTTCCCTCCTTTTTGCTAATTTGTGTGTGAGAGACTTTATTCATTTCCCCATGTTCAGAGGTTTTTTGGAGTGTGGCCACCGTTCGCCCATCCATCCATGTATCATCAGAGGTCACACTACAACCCTCCAACTGAACATGTGTAACAACATCACTTGGCAATTTGTCATTGTCTAATTCTGTGCATTTATGATTATTCAGTATGGTACCAGCCCTTTTAACCTCTTCAAAAATATGTGGTTCAAAGAATTCTTCAGGTGATTGACCTGTACCCTCCTTTTGAGCATTTATTTTTCCTGCCTGTGTTTGGTCATTGTTTGGATTGCCCAGGGAAGGAGCTATAGCATCGCCACTTACTCCCGGTTCACTGGTATTCCCCATGCATGAGTCATTTTTCTTAAACCTGTCTCTTTGTTCTTTTGGATTTTTAGGTTTTCCTATTTCATTTGCACATATCACCAATGTTTGATTTAGTTCTAGGTTAAACCGTACCTCTCTTTTAGAAGTATTTGCATTTTCTGTTACATGTTCATGTACTGGTATTTTCACTTTTAAATCATTAGGCATCTAGGAGTCATTATGCAAAATTACATCAGAGCACTGTCTTTTCGGCGCTGCAGGTATCATAAGTACTTAGTCACTTTTCAGAAGCCCCCGATCATTGCTATGGCCATCTGCCCCCTCCTTTGACTGTTTTTGTGTTGTGCAGAGCATTCCTAGTTGCTCAGCCAACATTTTCATTTGGGCCTCGAGGCACTGGAATCTTTCCATCTCTCTAGAATCCTCTCTCTGTGGCCTAGATCGATATTGGTTGTTTTCTCCCTGATTGGATCTATTCCGATACCTCTCAGGAGAATGATTTCTATTGGGATGGTTCCTGAACTTCATTTGCGGGGGGGGAGCGGGGTGCACCCATCCTTTGGTTGTAGTCCCCTAGTGGAGAATCATTGTACTGACGTGAAGTGTAGTTCATGTACTGTCTCATGTCTTGTCTCTCAGGTTGTGGGTACTGGCCCCTATGTTGATTCCCGTTATCAGCAAATCGATCCACATATCGGGGGTCTATCCTGATTACCATATATCATGGTATTGGGATCAAATCTTCTTTGTTTCCCCAATGTCTGATAAGGACCATCATTTCTTTGATCCTGATTTTGTCTCTGGTTATTGTTCATACCTGACATATCGGGTTGATAGCCTGCCCGGGGCCTATTTCCTAAGTACCTGGGGCTGATGTAACTCTCCCTATTACTAGGATCATGTGATTGGAACATTGGTGCAGTGTGTGATGACCTTTGTTGATTACCCCTCTGTTCAGGTGCCAAATTATTTTTACTTGGACTTTGAGCAGACTCGGGGGACATTTTGGATGACCTGATTTCCATCACTGTTGCTGAGGGTTCTTTAGATTTAGGTCTAGTATCTCTCATTTTATCACTTTCTCTACCCTGACAATAGAGTACCTCATATAGTTTTGTGCTTTGGTGTACAATCCATTCCAGGGACTTGTCACGGTCAAATTCACGGACCAATTGGGATATGATGTCTTTCTGCAGCCCATAGAAGTAGGCAGTTTTAAACTCATTGGAATTGGGGTCAAAAGATACATCAAAGCGAGAAAATGTAAGTCTTGTAAAAACTGGCGATGGGATGTATTAGGCCCAGCAGTGATTGTGTAAGCGACTTTCTTTGCCTCCTGCAATGACTGGAAAGGAGAAAAATGACGCCTGATCTCTTTTTTGAACTCCTCCCATGTCATATTCTGCTGTTCATTCAATCCTCTTATATTACTGGCTGTCGGGGCATCTAAAGTTAAATGAAAATATTGCCTGTACTGTTCCTTAGGTATCTGTAGTGCTTTAAAAATATCATGAACCGCTTCTAAGTGATCCTCAATGCAGCATTACCCTCTTTATTAAATGGTTTGATCAGGGCTTTAATGGATTTCATTATCTATATGGGGCTACTTGTTGCAATGCATGGAATTGCACTACTTGGTGACTCAACCCTGGTTCCAGGTGTATGGGACTGGTGGCGTCCCCCAATGGGAGTATCAAATCCCCCAATGGTGCTGCAACCAAGTTCAGTCACCGGCCCAGTCACTGGGGCACTAGCCCTTTGGGTAGAAATGGAATTCACCTCAACTCCATTGAATGTGGTACCCTGCCGCCTCTCCTGGGACATGGGAATGCACATTTGCTGTTCTAAGTCCTTACACTTTTTAAGGAGCCTCTTTGCTTCGTTTTGCAAATAGTTGTTTTCATCACTCATTTTATTAATTACCTCCTGCATGTCGCACATTTGCATTTGGCACTCATTAAATTCTTTATTCCTCTTGTCTTTCTTGGAGCATTTTAACCATTTCTTGTTCCGCATTTTGGAGGTCACTTTGTTTCTCATAATGTTCTTTTTGTAAAATTTGCATCTCTGACACAACCTCATCTTTATCTTCTCTAATGTGGTTCACCAAACCAGAATTTGGCGAATAGCCGTATCAAACAGTCTTTCTCTGCATTTTTATCAGCTGCATTTAATAACCTTAGAAGGCAGACCTGAATTATGCTGCCTTCTGCAAAAATATTGTCTTTTTTTTTTTTCTGCACCTCACCCTGACTGCGGTCATGCCATTCTGAGGTACTGTTTGATGACCACGTCCCATGTGCGAATAACTTTGCCTCTAAATATTGCACTAGGTCTGAGAATGTGGTTTCCCTTTGAGACATTCTGAAATTCGTTTTTAGTGACACAATGCTATTGTGAAATGGGTTCCCTTTAATCTACAGATGGCAAGTGTGAGACACACTTGCCACGCCCAGTAGGTGCTCTATGATTACTTTCCCGGCCTGCAACACACCATAAATATGTAGGGTATTTTGTGTAGATTTGGGACCTAGCAGTATTCTCTTACCACCAAGAATAAAAGTAATTTAGCAACAATCACCCCTTGCATTCAGATTGGGTTTGGTATTATAGTGGTATCGTGGCTATGCATTATTTCAGTACACAGATACATTTAGTTGGTATGCATTTCGTTGTGGTATAGTGATTGGCATAATTTCTTTGTTTTATTTGTGGCCCCAACATACAAAACACTTTTCTTCTGTTTAGACTGTTCTTGTGATCTCTAGAGGCCTCAGGCTTCTACATTATTCAAGAACACCACATTTTCATATGGAGTGCCACATATGGCTGTTATTACTGATTTATCTCCACCAGTGAGCTATGCTTCCATAATGTATTCACAATAACATGTGGTATAATCACTAATTTATTTACATTAGTGAAACTATTTCCAGAGGCCTCTTTCTCTGCTGACTCATATACGTCCAACAGACTATCAGATTGTGTTCCACTCAGAAGTCACACCCACATACACTGAGTGGAACCACGCACACAGCTATTTATAATTACTCATAACACAACTTTTTCCACATGGGATGCTTGACATATATTACCTAATAACCTCCCCTTTTATCAGGTGATATGGGCTAACTGTACCAGAGAAAAACAGAAGCAAATAGAAGCCTTTACACGGATTGTGATTTACATCAATTTCATTTCAAAATCATACATTACCAGTTTTGCGAGGCAGTCTTTTCTAGAATAAACATAAGAGAAACAATTGCAAAATACATGGCATTTCATTAGATTCTTCGCAACAATAAAAGAACAGGCATCAGTTGACTTGCATTTCTGAATAGCAACATTAGAACGCAGCTATCGCTACGCTGCCTGGCTGAAATTGCTTTCATTCACACACCGCATTCTCGCTTTGTGTAAGATAATTACCAGCAAAATTGTAACAGATCAGCATGCAAACTCTCTGGACAGGTCGCTTTCTTTAAATGGCTCGGGGCTTCCCTTTGTAAAACCCGGCGAGGACCTGCAGTTCCAATCTGCACTCTTTGGTCCTCAAACCGGTGCCAATTCACTGGAATCTCCAGCCTGTGAAGGTCAGCAGTACACTGGAACGACGCCCCTCAATCAGGCAGCCCCACAGCAACTCCCCTCAGGCTTCTCACCCAAGCTGTGTAAAAATGTCCACTGCCTTTCTCTCTCCCCGAGATTCTTCAGGAAACCTCTGTTACAGCCCTTAAGGTGAAGTGTCACCAATCAGAACACACAATAATCTATCCTCCTCTTTCAACAATGGCTTGGCTTATACGGTTTAGAAACTGTATCTACTCATTTCCTGGCATGCAGATTTCGCATCCAGCTAACACATTGAACAGAGAAGAAAAAAAAACATTAATTCGAGTGCACGTTTAAAATTACTTTCAGAGCCTGTCTTTTCTACCTCATTTTGCACTGGAGAACACATTATGATGTTATTTGATTAGAATCATGTTAGTACTGTTAATTATATTTGTTCATTAATCCTCTAATGTGTCTCCTGCAACAGAGGCATTTCAGGTGAGAATAAAAAAAAGTGTTTTTGACTGAGTAGCCTGTCTTCATTTACATATCCATATGTTACACCGGCAACACATTGATCCCATGCCGTGGTGCTGCACTCCAAAAACACGCTATATATTGATCCCATGTAGTGGCGCTGCACTCCAAAAACACTCTAAATAATCCTACAGACCCTTTGGTCATTTATCCTCTTTTTTTCTTTATTATTTTATTTATTTCTTTTCAAATTGTGGATGCGCGCCCCCCTGGGCATGAAGCTGCTGCCCACCAGAGGGGCACCCCCCACAGTTTGACAGTTTGAATACAGCTGCGCGCTAAACCCTCCCCTCCAGGACCGTACACCAATATGAGTCCTAGAGGGGAGGGCTTAATAATCGCACATTTTCGCGATTATACCGGCCGGAGAGAAGTGATGCAGTATCGATGGAAAGGGCCATCGATGCTGCATCACTTCTCTCCGGCCGGGGGGGGGGGGGGCTCAGCCCCGACTTGATTTTGCCAGAGGGGGCTCGGGCCCCGGAGCCCACCCCGTACTCTTCTGCGCCCCTGGGTGTGAGTCTGGATGCAGGGATGTGGTACTTGGATGGCGGTTTGGAGTTAGTAATGGTGCATCTGTGTGTGGGTTTGGAGGCTCGGGACGTTGGAAACAGATGGTGCGTGTGGGTCTGGAAGAAAGGGTGGGCTAACTGGAGCATGTGGGTCTGGAAGAAAGGATGGAGCAACTGGGGCATGTGGGTCTGGAAGAAAGGGTGGGTCTGTGGGAGCAGGGTGGAGTCGGGCCATCTGGATTGGGGTTTGGAGAGAAGGTGGAGTCTGGTTATCTATGTGTGTGTCTGGACGCACAGCCACATGGGTGTGTCTTGAGGGAGGGATTGGGCAACTGGGTGTGTGTTTGGAGGCGGAGGGTGGGGCCAGCGGGGTGTTGGTACTGAGGCAGGGCGGGATGGCGCCATCTGGGAATGGGTCAGGAGACAGGGTGGGATAGGGCCATCTGGGTGTGGATCTGGAGATGGGTGGGATGGGGGAATCTGGTTATGGGTCTGGAAGGATGGGGGGGTCATTTGGGTGTGGGCTTGAAGACAGGGAGGGATAGAGCCACCTGGGTGTCTGCAAGTAAACGAAAAAAACTGACCAGTATTGTGTTCAGAAGGTTGGGGGTGATCCACAGTGGAAATGTTGAAATACATGCAGGCACTTGGGGAGGGGCAGAAACTGGGGCACTCCCAACTGCCACCTTCTGCCTCTATGCTAGGAATGGCACTGTTACCCTCCCACCCCAGACTGAGGGGGCTCCGATCACCTCTTGACAAGGTCAGAATACTGACAAAAATAAGTATGGTTGTAGGCACTGGTGAGTTTGATGGTGGTACCGGAGTACGTCCTGAATAGAGGGGACTTGAGTGGGGCTAATGATGAGGGTGATCTGATGGGGGCTGATTTCAGTGGTCTAATTTAGAGGGTATTCAGTGGACTAATTTAAAGGCGGTGATGAAGACTGTGTAGGATTAAGCTTAATAAAGGAGGGTTTTAGGAAGGATGAGGCAGACGCCACAATAGAGTAGATCAGACAGGGGAACCCTGAGTGGGTCTGGAACAATGTTCCATCTAAGTATTGTTATCCAAGTGCGGAAGTGGTTGCCTTTATTATTTTCTATGTGCACAACTGACTAACAAGGTAAGACCTTTTGTGAGCCAACTTAGTGGGCTATCATCTCTGAAGAGAATTTGGAGGGCAACTTTCCCCTCCGCAACCTCTGCAATTCTTTACAAATCAGTGTAAAAGATGCATTTTTCCAAAGATTTAGGAAAAAGTTGTATATGTAATTTATAAGAAGAGCTCATCAATCAGTTCAATACTTTTTGATAAAAAATAAAACCACTGTTGTATTATAAAAACAAATCTTGCATATCACAACTTATGTGGTTGGCAAAACATACTGCCATGCAGTGACAACGCTTACTCAAAACAAGCCCTACAGGTGAGAGGCATGCTTGCCACCAATTTTACTCGCTAAAAACGGAACGTTTGGTCAACAAAGAAATACGAAGTACAAATAAGCCTAACAAAAAATGAGAAACGATTAACAAATCGGTGTCTACCCCTGAACAAATCAGTCTATCCCCTACTTCTATCCATGAAGTGCTACTAATATTTTCAGATTGGGGACTAATAGAGCAGTGGCATAGGAAGAGCTCTAACAAAATTACTGCCTGATCTCAAGAGGAACTTTAAGGGGTTAAGAACACCTTTTAAATATAAAGTATCCCTTTTGGCGAAGCTAATTCGTTTTTTTACTCCGTCAGAGATTATTTGATTTCATTTGGGGTGAAGAATTTGATCAGAACTGCTTGTAAACCAACACAGGAAGTGAAATGATTGGGCACGTAATGCAGTCTATAGTTGTACTTCTCACTCTTCCTCACACCAGCCTAGACGAAATTCAATAAGAGCCTCGCTGTTTCATATGGAGCCCCTTTGAAGAAAGTCATATAAAGTTGCCTTTTAAGTTAATTGCAGCAGTGTTCAGTGGTACAACAGATGGTAGGGCTTTCACCTGTAACTAGGGGCCCCTCTTCTGCAATTCACTTATCAGTAAAACAAGATGCACAGGGATGCTAGAAACTAAACACAGGGCACATGATTATTGAAAGGCACCCGCAGCTGAGAATGGAAAGAAACAGAAGGTGTCTTTCCTAGACTAGAGTCTGCTATCCTTGATGAAAATAAACACATTTCCATAACTGTTCTGCACTGCCCAAACATCTGACTTTGTTTTTGAAAGTTGCAGATTTGTTCTTCATCCCCAAGGAGGGGGCTCATGTTCAACTCCCCTCTTTCTTGGTTCTAGTACTGGCCTCCAATACTAGTTGAGAGATCTCTGTAAAATGGGAGGGATTGTAGCAGTAAAATACCCACTGGGATATGTGTATACCCACAATTCTTTGCAAGCAAAACATATGTAAAGCTCACCATGATATTGTGGGCATTTTTTTAAGAAAATAAATGTCATGAACATGCGTAAACACAATTATTCTATGGTACAAACCAGATTGTTTGCAACATCCCGTATTATTGTTGGGCAGGATTATACCAGTGCTCTGCTGAAACTACTTTTATATAGTAGAGCATTACCATAGCATTTATTAAGGTCTGTGCCATCTGGTACACTGAAAACTAGGAAAGCATGTGGGTTGTGTGAAAAGCAATGTAGCTGTTTTGAATATCGATTGCCCTAGTGTTATATACGAGTAGTGCCTGGCATATTCGTACCTATAATTCCTTGCAGCCCAAGTAGATGTTATTCCAATGTTCATTGGGTCACTGATGTTAAGACGGATTTCTGAACTCTGTCCTGGTGGCGCAGAAGTTCAGAAGGCCAACCTAATTACTTGGAACAGGGTAACCTCTGGACGAGCCAGACCAATCAAGGTAGCGATCGCGGCGGTCAAGTCTAGGTCTCAAGAGGGGTGAGGGTGACTGAAAGCCCGCAATGAGCACACAAAGCAAGATCACTTACCAACTACTTGTTATATCAAAAATATATACACATTTATTTTAAGGCCTTTAAAACAACGACCGCAGCGAGAAAATCACAATATCACAATATTAAGCCAACACATACCATATCAACACAATATATATACAAATACGACAGTCGCAAGCGTTATATGCACGAAATGTGTAGTCCACCTGAAAGGGAAGGAAAACAGGCAGTGCGATAATGCTTTAGACTCAGTTCGCCTTCAGAGGCACCTAACTAGATGGAAGTCCGAGCCCTGCGAAGAGTGGAGCCTTGTGCTCAAAGTACCTGCACACGCTGGTGCCAACGGGTAAAAGGAGAAGCTCTTCGGAGGAAGTCAGGCAGTTCGGGTTAGTGCACAACAGAAGAAGAACAGGTTCCGCGACTCAAGCGCAGCCTCCACAGTGAGCAGAAGCAGAGCGCGAGTACGGACAAAAGGGTGCTGTTTTTACACAGCGGGGAAAAGCAATGGGCTACTGCAGGAGGGCGACCAGATCCTAGCTATACTACTCACCGGTCCCCGATGCAAGCAGACCCAGGCTTCTCCACGTTAGTTTCAGCAGCTGGCAGGTTCAGAAGAGCCGGGAATGCCTCGTCGTCGTGTAGAGAAAAAAGACGTCCCAATCGAAGAAACCTGCACAGTTTTGTCACCACAGCAGGGCAATGGAGCGGCCGTGTGTATCTGAGCCAAATGTACACTACTCACTTCAGACTTGGGAACGCCAAGTGTACGAAGCGTGTGAGAGTGACCAGGACTCGAAATACAACACAACCTGGCGGCGGTTACAGAGCAGGACTCCCGTGTAAGCTGGTCAGTCAACTGGATGGCCCAGAGACGCTTCTGAAGGCTTACTGGCAGGAGATGATGAAGTCGCCGAGAATAGCTGTTCCTGCTATTCCAAAGGTCGAAGCACCAGTACAGGCCTTCTGGTTCGATCAAAGGAGGAAAGGGTTTCACAGGACGACAGCAGTGCAAAGGAGGAGTCCTTCAGCGGGTCACCAGCGATTCCTCAGTCCAGCCTCTTGGTTGCAGGATACTTGGCTCCTGTATTCCTTCGTTCGTGAGAACTCAGGAGATCGACATGGTAGTGGTGTTTCCAGCCCCCTCTTATCCACGGTTCCCTTCGCGCCAAAACGGAGGGCAGCCAATGGGAGATCTGCTCAACACACACACCATTCGTGGACCAATCACGGACCACGGTGGTCCCAGGCATTCACACCACCCTAGACTCTCTGGCACCCAGGATGTGTATTGGGACCAGACATCCCAGCCCACACCCTGGAGGCACACAAAAGACATGTAGAAGCCCGCGAAAGCATCCGTGTTTCGCGGGAAAGTACATGCCCAAATAAGGAAGGCCCCGGGTCGCTCGACCTGGGGAAGGTGAAGGGAGCAAGACGGTAAGTGGACAGGACAAAGGAGCCTCGTGGTCTGGCCATTTTGGGAGCCAGGCCACCATTTTGGGTTCAACGCGAAAATCGCGCTTAGAACGCCAAAAGGAGCTCAAAATACACACTGCCACCATTCCAGTCCCTGAATGACTTGCACCGATCAAATACAATCCTAAACGAGTATCTAGGGCCCGTAGAAGGCTAGAGACCCAAGATAGCTGTAACTTAGCTTACAGTGCCCTCTTGTGTCATGTTGCACTAAAGCCGCAAGATGATAAAAGAAACTACGGGAAACAGCGTTCCCCGGTACTGACTGTCTTAAGGGCATGTCAGTTTCCCCATAAGAAAAGGACCGAAAGCCCAGAGGAGTGCAGCAGAAGGCTGCACTTCTCTGGCAAAGTCGAGAACAAGGTGAAAAACAACAGCAAAAAGTTTAGGGGTTGCCACATGGAAGGAAAATTACCTACAATTAGGAAATCTTTCCTAACACTCGCCCCTCCCAGACTATGGACAGGGGGAACTAATCCACCCCTGGATGAGTCTCTTGTTCAGGTCGGTTAAACATTCTGGACAACCCATCAGCATTGCTATGTTGGACACCTGGCCTATGCTCAATAGTGAAGTCGAAGCCTTGTAGACTTATGGACCACCTAAGCAACTTTGGATTCTCCTCCTTCATGTTCATTAGCCACTTTAACGGCTTATGGTCAGTTTGCACAGTGAAGTGGGTCCCATAGAGATAGGGCCTCAGCTTCCTTAGGGCCCACACAACAGAGAAACATTCTTTCTCTACCGTGGACCACCTGAGCTCTCTGTCCTTAAGCTGGCGACTAATAAAACCGATAGGGTGTTCCTTATCCTTCTCATCTACTTGTGATAGTACAGCTCCTATCCCAGTGTCAGAGGCGTCCGTCTGCACGATAAAAGGTCTTTGATAATCAGGGGCCCTGAGGACAGGGGCCTGGCACAAGGAGTCTTTTAAGCCATTGAAGGCCTTCTCACGCTTGTGGGATGTATTTACCCATGCATCCGAGCCCTACCTCAAAACTGTGCAGTACTGACATGGAAAACATGATGGCCAGAGCTTCCCAGAAAATGCCCATGGAAGTGCATGAAGAATAGGCTGCCACCCATTTTTGCCGATGTTATGGGCACAGAAGGGCACTGCCTAAAAACCCCATTGGACTACCCACACAGTAGCCTGAAACCATTGGGAATGGAAATGCTGATTGCCAAAAGCCACCTAGAACTGTTGGGAATTCATTTTCTTAAATCCCAAAAAGGGGTGCAGTACCAGTACTCACCACTATCCAAAAGCCGGCGTTTTAAAACACCAGATTTTACTTTTTGCAAAACTGAATAAATGAACCCAAAACAGGCCAAAGAAAGACTGGCTGAGCTGTGGATTTCAGCAGTTTAAGTAAATTTGGACTGAAAGACATTTAAAATCTCAATGTTTAAGAGAAATGAGTGACCTACTTCTGAGTGTCACATAGGTTGCAATTGTTTAAATGTCATAGTTTTGAACTTAGAATCAGCATTCTAGCTGCATATGTAAAAAATTGTATTGACTTAAACTGGGGAACAAAAAGTGACATTTTATCTGAAACCTGGCTTAAGGAACTGAATTCTGCCTGGCAACTACCCCCATCAGGAGTGAAACTTGAGTCACAGCTGTGTTCCCAGGTCTATCTGCCTTTTGCTGGCCACACTAAGGATATGCCATCTCTCTGATAATTGAATTAAGGGAAGCCCCCACAGAATACAGGAGCTCTGAACAAAGCCCTCTCCTGACTCAGGCAGATGGTTTATTGCAGATATCGTAAAAGTAGCTTCCTCCTGAAGCAAAGGGGAGGGGCACTGCCTGTGAGAGCAAGCTGGCTTGGCAGAACTGGAAAAACCAGAAATTCAACCTTGTGCTGGAGGAAAACCACACCCCTTTGGGGCCAGAACATAACTCTAAAAAGATGAATAACTCATAGAGCGGACATGTGAAAATTTTATAAATGATACCATAATTCTTGTGATTTTTCTGCCCACATTTTAAGACGTGCTAGGACCTGGTGGTATGTTCAGGGGGGTTTTAGCGGAAAAGAGGATATTACTCAAAATGTGTGCATGTGAAAAATCTGACACTTCATCAATTAATGTCCATACTCCTTGCGCACATGTGTGTAAATTTGGGGTAATGTCCGGAATTGCAAACCAGTTAAAAAGTGCAAAATATTGCCATTTCTGAATGCAAGCTCCCAGGAAGAGCAGAGTTTGAACAGGAGATACCTCCTGTGATATGTGAGGGGTGCATATGATTTTAAAACAATATGTACCTCTGCAAATATGTATTTGGTTCAAATCTAGATTTGTGTGTAAGTTGACAGGAGGAGTGGACTTTCTGCAGGCTGTAAAATGACATCACTCTGACACAACTTAGCTCCCCCAATCAGGGGAGAAATGAAAGCTTGGCCAATGATAAGTGGAGAGGGGCTGGCTAGTGATGCTGCTCACACACACCCATTTTAAAAACACATAAAAGCAGAGAGACAGGACAGATAGGGACCTTCAAATCCATTTGCTGCGGGACGCTCTGCTGGAAAATCCATACTTTACCTCCATCAATCTCTAGAGAAAGCTGTCCAAAGATCCAGACTTCAAATCCCTCAATCTTCAGAATCCAGAGAGAGAGCAGACCCAGATCACTGAAGTGCAGAGGCCAGACCGGAGTGCAGTCCAAAACCTGACCAGATCCGTGGCGAGGCATATTTCTAAATATAGTGTGAGTACCTAGCAAACTGTGCAGAACCAATCTTTTTAGTTAAAATAATATAATTCATCCTATTTTAATCTAAGTAGAACTGTCTCCTAACTGTCAACTGTCATTTGTAAAGCTGTCACTTGTCATTTTCTAGTTGCAAGCTGCACTTGTTTTTTTTTTTAACTTTAAAATTTCAAATCTGAAAAACGACCTTTATTTAATCGCTCATATCTCCGTGACCGTTTGTGCTAGAGACTTGCAGTAACTTTCATCTGGAAGCTGAGATCCTAGGCTGTCTTAGGACCCCAAAACGATAGTGATAGTCCTTGTAGTTCCTCTGTAATCGCGCTCGGCGCATTCGCAAATTTAGCCGCGATTTGACATTTTACCGCGATTTGCAAATTTCTTCACGTGTAAAAATCTGCTGCTGCTTGCCTTCCATTTGCCAGAAATTCGTTTAACCTGCTAGTTACACCCTAGATCCTTGCTAAAGTGATCCTGAACTTATTCAAAGCATATACCACTCACCCTAAACCTCCTAGAGGGAATTAAAAGCATTTTAGCATATTTTTCACTTTATTGCCAGCACATATAAAAGCATTTGGGCCTGTGTTTTCAACTTCTGTAGTCTAAGTTGCTGGGTGAACTGAATTACATTTGAATTGCATTTCTGAGAATTGTGTGCCTCCCTTCCATTTCCTTGCATTGCATAAAAGGGGGGGGGTGAATTGTCCAAGAAAGTGATTACATTGTCTTTGCTGAAATCCTATCAAGTTATTTTCTTTACTGCATTTCATTCCACATTGCATCCATGTGAAACCATAAAAGTATTGTTGCTATCTTATCCATTTCATGTCAACTCCTTAGTGATTATCAAGAAGTGTGCTAGTGCCAGATTCTCCGTTGTTAATCTTTATCATATCAGATTAAGTGCGCTATTCAATTATTAATTTATTATAAAGCGTGATATATATTGTTTAAATTATCAATTAAACCTTTTAACTTGCAAAACAGAACTACTTCTTGGCTCAGTGGGGTCAGGAGGATTCCAAGAGAGGGGTGTTATATAGGGGTAGTCATCCAGAACGCATGAACTGGACATAAAGATATATCAATAAGGGTTTTCATTCAGTATTATAGACTAGGCGTTGACTTAGCTGTAGTGTTGAATTGAATCCTCTTACAACTCGTCGGTCCAAGTTACCTTCTTGGGTTTCTTCGGAGTTGTGAGGGCAGTCAGAGGGGCAGCTATGGTGCCATAGTCTGCCACAAAATTGCGGTAATACCCAGTGAGTCCTAAGAAGGCTCTCACTTGGGTTTGCGTAGTGGGGGTAGGCCAGTCTTGTACTGCTTGTACTTTACTGGGTAGAGGCTGTATCCTCCCTCCACCTACTTCATGTCCAAGGTAAACCACTGAGCCTTGTCCAATCTGGCATTTACTAGCCTTTATGGTCAAGTGGGCTTTCTGAAGAGCCTGGAGCACAATCCCGAGGTGTTTCACATGGTCTTCCCAGGTGGCACTGAAAACTGCTATATCGTCCAGATATGCAAGACAGAATTCGTCCAACCCATTCAACACATGATTCACAAGCCTCTGGAAAGTGGCAGGTGCATTCTTCAACCCGAACGGCATTACCCGGAATTGGTAAAGGCCGTCTGGAGTAGAAAATGCTGTCTTCTCCTTGGCATGTTCTGCTAAAGCTATTTGCCAATAGCCAGCAGTGAGGTCAAACGTGCTGAGGTATTTGGAGGCACCCAAAGTATCCACCAGCTCATCTGTTCGAGGCAAGGGGTGTGCATCTGTCTTGGTGACAGCATTCAGAGCCCTGTAATCCACGCAGAACCTCAATTCAGAAGTGCCTGCCTTTGGAACCAAAACCACAGGACTACTAGAGGGTTCAATCACCCCAAGGTCTAACATCTTGTTGACCTCGGTCCTAATATAAGACCGTACTTTGTCTGACATCCTGTATCCCCTACTTTTGGTAGGTACACTGTCTCCTGTGTCAATGTTATGTTTGCACCAAGGTGTCAAACCAGGCGACTGTGAAAACAGGGGGGAAAACTGCCTAAGCAAACTTTTCACCTCAGCCTGCTGATCAGAAGTCAGGTGAGGGGCCACTCGGACACCCTCAAAGGAGCTATCTGAAGGACTGCTTTGGAACAGGTCGGGGAGAGGTTCAGACTCCTATTCCTCAACGTCTGAATCCAGTAGCAGTGCTGCGATTTCGACTCTTGGGACGAAAGCCTTCAGCCTATTCACGTGAAACACTTTTGGAGCCTGTCCAGGCCTTCCAAGGTCCACTAAATAGTTAACCTCACCCAGGGGCTCCACCACTGTGTAAGGGCTTGACCATTTGTCCTGTAAAGCTCGAGGCCTTATGGGATTCATGATCAGGACTTGCTGACCAGGTGTAAAGTTGATAAGGGAAGCTTTCTGGTCGTACCAATGTTTCACCAGCGCTTGCCCTGCCTTCAATTTATCACTAGCCAAGCCCATCAGAAGTACCATCCGTTTTCTGAGCCCTAGCACATAATCAACTATGTTGGTAGTAACAGGGGGAGTGGGCATCTCCCATCCCTCTTTGACGATGGCTAAGGGTCCCCGTACGGGATGACCGAACAGAAGTTCGAAGGGGCTGAAGCCAACACCCTCCTGTGGTACCTCTCGGTAGGCACAGTAAGCATGGTAAAAGAAGATCCCATTTTCTTCTCTGAGGCTCCTCCAGAGCCCCAATCATGCTCTTTAACTTTCTGTTGAAACGTTCCACCAGACCATTGGTCTGGGGGTGGTATGCAGAAGAGAACTTGTAGGTGACCCCACATTCTTTCCACATAGCCTGCATATACTTCGACATAAAGTTGCTGCCACGATCTGACACAACTTCTTTAGGGAAGCCAACCCTAGTGAATATGCAGAGTAAAGCTTTTGCAACTGACTTGGCAGTTACAGTTTTCAATGGGATGGCCTCAGGATACCGGGTTGCATGGTCGACCAGCACCAGGATAAACCTATTGCCAGAGGATGTTTGCGGGTCAAGGGGACCAATGATGTCGATCCCTACGCTTTCAAATGGTACCCCCACAACTGAGAGCGGTACCAACGGAGCTTGGATTGTCCCGCCAACCTTACCAGACAACTGGCAGGAGGCACAACTCCTGCAGTGACTTTCTACTTGCACCCCCATCTTGGGCCAGTAGAAGTGCATGGATAACCTTTGCTTGGTCCTCTTCATACCAAGGTGACCAGCAAGGGGATCTTCATGCGCCGACTGCAGGAGGAAGGGCCTAACAGCAAGGGGAACCACCAACCTCCTATGGTCTCCTTCTGTAGACTCTGTGGGCTCACTATACAGGAGTCCACCTTCCCAATAAATCCTATGCGTCCCAGGAGGTTCACCCTCAAGCTGGGAGCAGGCCTGTCTCCTTAGGCCTTCCAGAGATGGGCACTCACGTTGGCCTTTACTGTATTCGTCCCTATCAGGACCTCCTTCAACTAACAAGTCTTTTAGTTCAGGATGATCGTTGGGGTCGAATACTTCAGGCATCGCCACCTCCTCGTCAGGCCCGGGCGATTGACCAACTTCCTCCACCGCAGTGGTAGGCGAGCTCGGGGGAATATTCTCTTTCCCTCGTCTTGACTTGTCGACTCCTTTCGCCTTGGGTTTCCCCTTCGGCTGGGGCGGCGTATTGGACTTGGCCAATGCTGCCCGTGCTTGGGACCGTGTGTAGGGTCTTTCGGCAGTGTCTCCTACGAGCCCTAAAGCTCTGAGATCATTACCTAACAAGACCTTTCCCGGGACGTTTCTCTGAATGCTCACTGGAATCCTGACTGCTGTACCATTTAAAGTAAGATTTACAGGTATAACTGGAAACATACGGAGGGGGCCGTCAGCCAACTTAGTGGGCATCAGAGTAGCTCTGGCAACTTCCTCTGAGTCTACCAAGGTAGAATCCACTACAGTGCGACTGCACCCACTATCCCTAAGAGCTGGAGTATCTACTCCATTGATCAGCACACTGTCTTTAAAGTGGTGCTTGGTATTATCCAGAATCCTAGCATAAGCCTCTGCGACTTTAGGCTCCCAGGAACCCAGGGAAACTAAAACTACCTCAGCCTCTATCCCGCTGGGAAATGAGTCTGAGGAGAAGGATGCTCCTGTAATCTCTTCTTCCTCATAGGAGGAGAAGGCCAGATTAGCGGAGTGGACCCCCAAAGGTCTAACCTTACACCGGGGATCCCCCTTCACGTGGTCAGTTGCTCCACAAGCAAAACAAGATCCATTGGGTCTGTTTACATAGGGAGGCTTATTGTAACCAAAGTTCTGTTTCGGAGGCGGACCTCCACTACCCTGTGAGTTGTCTTGTGTCTTACCCTTATTTTTCTTTTTGTGGCCCTTATGAGAAGATGATTTATCAGATTCTCCACCCTCCTTATCTTTGGACTTTTTCCCTTCCTCCTGCTTACCAGGATGAGTTTTGTCCTTATGGGACACTCGATGTGACACCCAT
Source organism: Ambystoma mexicanum (assembly GCF_040938575.1). Taxonomy (NCBI): domain Eukaryota; kingdom Metazoa; phylum Chordata; class Amphibia; order Caudata; family Ambystomatidae; genus Ambystoma; species Ambystoma mexicanum. The sequence goes on from NC_090933.1 coordinate 565,398,026, forward strand.
AAGTCTGCTGCAATGGCCAGCTTCTTAGGATCTATCTCCTTCGAATCGGCCAAATGCTGCTTAAGCTCCGGGGAAGAAGAAGCAAAAATGTGTTCCAGCATGACAAGATTTATCATGCCTTCGAAGGTAGAAACCTTATAACCTTCGACCCAGCCAGTAAGTTTTTCAAGGATTCAGTGACATAAGATACCCAAGTACCACCTTCCTTTTTCTTATACTCTCTCAAACGTTTCAAATATTGGGCCGGAGTCTTCCCAAACTTTAAAATGAGAGTTTGCTTTAACATTGCGAAATCAGCTCGCTCAGCCTTCGACATTTCCATAATGGCACTACAGCCAGAATGGGGCAGTCTGCTGAGTAACCATGCAATCTTATCAGCATTGTCAACTTGTTGAACTTCGCATGCATACTCAAACGCATTCAGCCAGTCCATAATGTCATTCCTTTGCTCATACACACTGAGCAGATCTTTCGGAAACCGTGGATGAGAGGAAGCCCCAGACCCATGTCCAGGACCCTTGGACCCATTTGCAAACTGAAGCTTGGCCAGTTCCAACTGGTGATCCCTGTCTTTTTGTTTTTCTGCCTGTTCGATTTTTAGTTTGGCTATGCTGAATTCAAGCTCCTGCTGCCTAAACCGCAGCTCTTGCTTCTTGAATTCAAGCATAGCCTTCCCATCAGCACTGGCAGAGGAAATATTAGACATCAGATCCTCCCTGTCCTCGTGGTCGCGATGGATCAGTGCAGCGGCAGAACCGTCGGTTCTACCAGTGAGAGCAGCCCCACCACCTTCTGCACTGTCCTCAGAAGTTATAGCGTCAAGCTGCGCTTCTTGCCACGCCACGATTCTTTGGATCATTTCCAATTTAGTGCCTTGAGAGGAAACACCTCTCTCCGCACACATCTTCTTCAATGTTTCTGATTTGGAAGCATTTAAAGTTAACAAGGTATTTGTTTCCATACTGTTAGATAGGACTATGGCCTTTTTAAAGTTATAGTACAACAATTCACTACTTGTCCTGGTTGGAATAACCTGAAATGCCTTAGTTCGTGCGCAACACTGGATACCTTCAGTCGTATCCCACCGCTGTACACCAATTTGTTAAGAAGGATTTCTGAACTCTGTCCTGGTGGCGCAGAAGTTCAGAAGGCCAACCTAATTACTTGGAGCAGGGTAACCTCTGGACGAGCCAGACCAATCAAGGTAGCGATCGCGGCGGTCAAGACTAGGTCTCAAGAGGGGTGAGGGTGACTGAAAGCCCGCAATGAGCACACAAAGCAAGATCACTTACCAACTACTTGTTATATCAAAAATATATACACATTTATTTTAAGGCCTTTAAAACAACGACCGCAGCGAGAAAATCACAATATCACAATATTAAGCCAACACATACCATATCAACACAATATATATACAAATACGACAGTCGCAAGCGTTATATGCACGAAATGTGTAGTCCACCTGAAAGGGAAGGAAAACAGGCAGTGCGATAATGCTTTAGACTCAGTTCGCCTTCAGAGGCACCTAACTAGATGGAAGTCCGAGCCCTGCGAAGAGTGGAGCCTTGTGCTCAAAGTACCTGCACACGCTGGTGCCAACGGGTAAAAGGAGAAGCTCTTCGGAGGAAGTCAGGCAGTTCGGGTTAGTGCACAACAGCAGAAGAACAGGTTCCGCGACTCAAGCGCAGCCTCCACAGTGAGCAGAAGCAGAGCGCGAGTACGGACAAAAGGGTGCTGTTTTTACACAGCGGGGAAAAGCAATGGGCTACTGCAGGAGGGCGACCAGATCCTAGCTATACTACTCACCGGTCCCCGATGCAAGCAGACCCAGGCTTCTCCACGTTAGTTTCAGCAGCTGCCAGGTTCAGAAGAGCCGGGAATGCCTCGTCGTCGTGTAGAGAAAAAAGACGTCCCAATCGAAGAAACCTGCACAGTTTTGTCACCACAGCAGGGCAACGGAGCGGCCGTGTGTATCTGAGCCAAATGTACACTACTCACTTCAGACTTGGGAACGCCAAGTGTACGAAGCGTGTGAGAGTGACCAGGACTCGAAATACAACGCAACCTGGCGGCGGTTACAGAGCAGGACTCCCGTGTAAGCTGGTCAGTCAACTGGATGGCCCAGAGACGCTTCTGAAGGCTTACTGGCAGGAGATGATGAAGTCGCCGAGAATAGCTGTTCCTGCTATTCCAAAGGTCGAAGCACCAGTACAGGCCTTCTGGTTCGATCAAAGGAGGAAAGGGTTTCACAGGACGACAGCAGTGCAAAGGAGGAGTCCTTCAGCGGGTCACCAGCGATTCCTCAGTCCAGCCTCTTGGTTGCAGGATACTTGGCTCCTGTATTCCTTCGTTCGTGAGAACTCAGGAGATCGACATGGTAGTGGTGTTTCCAGCCCCCTCTTATCCACGGTTCCCTTCGCGCCAAAACGGAGGGCAGCCAATGGGAGATCTGCTCAACACACACACCATTCGTGGACCAATCACGGACCACGGTGGTCCCAGGCATTCACACCACCCTAGACTCTCTGGCACCCAGGATGTGTATTGGGACCAGACATCCCAGCCCACACCCTGGAGGCACACAAAAGACATGTAGAAGCCCGCGAAAGCATCCGTGTTTCGTGGGAAAGTACATGCCCAAATAAGGGAGGCCCCGGGTCGCTCGACCTGGGGAAGGTGAAGGGAGCAAGACGGTCAGTGGACAGGACAAAGGAGCCTCGTGGTCTGGCCATTTTGGGAGCCAGGCCACCATTTTGGGTTCAGCGCGAAAAACGCGCTTAGAACGCCAAAAGGAGCTCAAAATACACAAAACGATCGCTGCCACCATTCCAGTCCCTGAATGACTTGCACCGACCAAATACAATCCTAAACGAGTATCTAGGGCCCGTAGAAGGCTAGAGACCCAAGAGAGCTGTAACTTAGCTTACAGTGCCCTCTTGTGTCATGTTGCACTAAAGCTGCAACATGATAAAAGAAACTACTGGAAACAGCGTTCCCCGGTACTGACTGTCTTAAGGGCATGTCAGTTTCCCCATAAGAAAAGGAGCGAAAGCCCAGAGGAGTGCGGCAGAAGGCTGCACTTCTCTGGCAAAGTCAAGAACAAGGTGAAAAACAACAGCAAAAAGTTTAGGGGTTGCCACATGGAAGGAAAATTACCTACAATTAGGAAATCTTTCCTAACAACTGACAGTTCCAAAAACGTGATGGCGAGTTGTGGGAGGCGGCCTTGGCTTGCTCTGCTGATTGACGGAGTCTGAGAGGTGCGGCTTGACACCCCCCTTCACGATACGCGGGAAGGCCCGTGGGACGCCTCGTACGCGATTGCCTCCTATTTCCTGCTTCCGTACAGAAGCGCTGTGGTTCTGTTGCTCTAACGCCGGCGGGCTGCGTGCGAGTGAGGGAGAGGGAGAGCCCTTCGCTGTGCTGTGACCTGTTTTGACGGCGGCTGCGTTTGATTGCAGCGGTGGTAAGCGGGGATAAGCTGAGTACATCGAGCCGTAAAGGCGGGCCCCCCGAACTGGAGTCTGACACGGCTCGGCATTACGGCATTATAAAGTACAACAGGTAGACCCGGCTGAATGAAGGTGGTGTGAGTATACAGCAAACTGCCTGTAAAAATAGTGGGCATTGTTGTCTGCCATAGTAGACTGACCTGGGCTAGTCATAACATTACCTAGGGATAAACCCTATTAAGGTACGATATTAATTGACGGGGGTGAGCGCCCGGCCTTTGCAGTCTACTTATTGCTTACTTTTCACCAGTCTACTGCCGTGCCAGGCCGGTAGAAGCAGCTGAAAGCAATCTTAAATTGAGGTCCATGGGATAAAGACTGTGATACTACAGGGAGGCTGTGGGAGATAATCCTTTGATCCCTTGTGCTAATCAGCACAGTTGAATACGCTGCTTGTCCCTAGCTACCTATCCTTTACACAAGGCGGATTTAAGCACGGTGTTCAGCCAGTATAATTTGTACACTTAACAGTTGAAATCAACGGTACTTTATAGGTAGAAGAGATCTCTATTATCCTCTGGGGGACCACTTAAGGAAACTTTTGGAGAGATAATGAGTACCTGCTCTGCGGGGGCCGGTTATAATCTGCATAAAGCTAAAGAGAAAGTACTATCAGTGGGAATTGACAATAAGATGGGTAAAAGTAAAAACACTAAACCTCCCCCTGTAACAACGGGAGCTATTGCTTCCTTCTTTCAACCCAACCCACCAGCTGAGGGCAACCTGACACAAGAACAGTATGTGGTACCACCCATTGATCTGGGGCAGACAATATATGAAGAGATCCTCCTGGATATGTGTCTCTCAATGCAAAGGCAGATGACTCAAGCAGTAATGAAAGTCCCGGAAGTGCGTGTCTCTAATACCCCGTCTCCTAACTTGATGCAACCACTGAACGGGGCAGCTAGGCTGTCTGCTTCACCTAATATGGAGGCACTGGTGGATCAGTCTGGAATGGATCCTACCAATGACTCCTTTACCTCGACAGGTGGATTTAAAGAGTTACAAGCCTCAGTGATGTCACTGCAATATGCGCTTAAAACATTATTAAAAATGTGTGGGTGTATTCTTGAAAATACCATTAACATGACTGCGGCAAATGAGGCTAACTGCAATGAGATTGATGATGCGGAGAATAATCTTTCAATTGCTGCAGGTATGGTGGAGGCAGAGCCAGAGAATAAAGAACTCGGTTCAGGAAATCGAGGATCCGACAGACTCTGAGATTTTTTTTCTCTCAAACAGAAGAGAATGCCAACTATAGGAAGAGACCGTGTGTTGAGGCCTCAATACCCCCATCAACTACTGCACCCATCAAGACTACGAAAAAAGCGACACGGGCAAAGAAACGAAAGCTGGTAAGAGGGGCGCTTAACCAGCAGGTTGATCACTGAGAAGGCCAACGAAGTTAATAATGCTGTAGAAAACTCTATTATGCTTCCAGGTTCATGTATGGAAGAAGACCCTGACAAGATCTCTTCTACTCCTCACAGTAGAAGTATGACCTCCCCCAGAAGAGAGAATGTCAATTTAACTATGAAGGAGGCAAATATGGGCCAGGGTGGGGAGTAAGAGGAATATATAAGAACCTCTATCAAAAGAGTGAATCTGACTGGCTCTCAAGAACCAAACTACTCACTAGATTGTATTCAATTCCTCAATTGAGAGTTTTAAGATCTGAGGATTTTGAATTTATTGAACCTCTGACTTGTGTGAACATCAACGTTTCTGCTATCCATTGTAAATTTCAATCTACCATACAACTGATGAGATCATATAAAGATAACTTAGTTAAGGTGGACGTGCAATTGGATGCAGATCCTGAAAAGGAAGACAATATTTTCCCTAGGAAGAAGATGCCGGAGACAAAGAATAAGACTTCGAAGCCTGTGGTAACTAAAGAGAAATCTTCCCAGATAGAGGACATTCAGAATGTTTTGAAGTGGCTGGTGGAAGCATTACCCGCGGTCCTCAATAAGGATTGAAATTTTGCTATTATGTCCTGGAACTGTATGGGTTTTAACCATCTTTTTCAAGCAGGGGGCTCATTGTCTACAGTGACCAAGTTCCCTTGTTTTTACTTACAGGAAACATGGTTAACCTCTCAAGTTGTGCTAAATGGATACACAGTATATCAATCCATGGCTAATAAGGGACTCCGGGGAAGACCTTAAGGGGTCTGATTGTGGGAATTGAGCATATTGTTAAATCTCGGCAGATTGAGACTAATTTAGGCGAATTTCTTATTACAGTGGAATTTGAATTGTGGTCTGTGGATCCTATAGAAACATCTTGCTAATCACTCTGTACTCCCCGCCTGGTGCGGTCCATATTGAAGCAATCCAAGAATCTATGCATGAGACTATGATAAAATGGTCTATAAAGCAGGGAAATAAACTGATTGCGATTATGGGGACTTTATTTGTCACGTGGGGGGAGGGAAATGGTCCTCAAGTAATCCTCTCAAGGGCTGAGAGCAATATGCGCCAGACGTGAACTGATATGGTGGGATTACAATGGTTGAGTTTTTTTCAAATTCTGGGACATGGAAATGATTAATGGAAGATCGTTGGGTGATAATCCGGGCAAAGAAACTTGGGGAAATGGTAAAAGTAAGAGTACTCTTGATTATACTTTTGTTACCCCGGAATTGGCTGTCCTTGTTAGAGACTTTGTGGTGTCAGAGAATAATTGGAGTGACCATGCTTTACTCTCATTGACAGTTGCCCCGTACATGATTAAATATGCTTGCAAATCCCTGGGGGCTCTTGAGGGTAAATCATGCGGCCACACGTATTAGCTGGTCTGAGAAAAACATAGCTAAAGCAGCCCTGTATATAGCGGAGACGAGTCAGCCAGAGATTGCCATTTTCCAGGAAATGACAATAGATAATATCGAGAACTGGATATCTGCCTTTTCCATCAAATATGCCTCTGCAGGTGTGGGACTAGCCTGGTCTGAGCAAGTTAAGGTAAACGGGTATGATTTGCAAATAAGGATTCGCCAAAAGATCACTTAGAACGGTAATTTGCAAAGCTAAGAAGTCCTGCCCCAATATACAGTCCTTCCATATACTGAGTAGATCGCTTAAGAACAAGTATAAAACGTGGATCAAGCGAACAAGATACTTAAATAAACTCAAGCAATGGCAGGACACGGTGCGGGTGTTATGCACTAAGAACACTCGTAATATTTGGGCAATACTTGGGGATGCTTGGGGTAACACGGTAACCCCCATGTTTAATCCTATTGGCGCTCAGAAATGGGAAAGATTTCTGGCAGAACGTAATATCGGAATGGGAGAGAAAAGCAGCTCTATAAGGAAGATTACTCCTCCTGTGCCCCCTTTCTCGGTTACGGTCGACCAATTTATTAATAAAATAAAAGAATAAAAATCATCCCGAGCACCGGGGCCGAACAGCTTGGCTAATGTCACTCTGAAAAACAAGCCGAGGTTCTAGGCGGAGCTCCTAAAGATCCTGTTTGATAAAGTCTTTTGCGAAGGGAAAATCCCAGACTCATGGCGCAATACTGATCCCTATACATAAAAAGGGAGACAAGCTAGAGCCAACAAATTATAGACTATTGTCCATGCTGGACTGTACTAGCAACATTTTTGCCAGTTTCCTACTATTTTATTATTAATATTTTTTTATTGAAAAGCTACAGTTTCTTCTCCTTTCTCTTTCCAACACCAAGGTGGAAATAAGAAAAGAAAAGAAGACTTTTGTTTCAAATCGTCTAAACTTCCAATACATATTATTGTTATCAACATCATCATTATGTCTTATTATGCTTTCCACAAAGTTCTTCTACGCAACATCGTAACATATAAGGCACTTAATAGTCAAGCAAACAGACAAAGTCAATTAAACATTCGACTTATCAGTTAAACAGTTACACACTTTGAGCATCAACCTAGCACCCCTCTCGATTACGGGGGACATCTCAAGAGAGCGTTCATAAAATTTACAACCGCACAAACATGTTTAATATTTTGGCCTGAGGATATCAGGCACCACCAGGTGATCATATCATCATTTAGCGGGGCATCTTCGCCTAGGTGGACAGAATGTAAATTAACAATTGCTGGACAGCTTATAATCAGGTGTTTCAATGATTCAACCGATTCCTCACAGAAACGGCATAGATTGTTGTTTATAGCAGGCTGCCTTCTTTGGAAAAGAATTTCTTTCGTAGTCAACGTATTTAAGTGGAAACGAAGAAATTGTTCCCGATAATGGCGATTGTAGCACTGCAGGAGGTAAGGTTGTTGACAGTTTAATTTTTTTTGAGCATTACCTAACTTATTGGAGAGATCAAGATTTGAGTATCTTTCCACATTTATGATCCATGCCCAAGATTCAAATTTTCTTTTTGCCACTTTTGGGCGTGAGAACAGGTCGAAATAATTAATGTCGGCTGCTACAATCCACTCTTGCACTCTTGAGCTCCATTGTGCCAACAGGTTACTAATTTTCGAATCGTCGGAGGCGGTAAATATTCTATATGCTGGCGCACCACCTACTTCTCTCATCTTACGCCAAAGTGAGATGGACTTCCAAACCAAATTTGAGAAAAGAGAATTTAACGAAAGTTCGTGGCGTATTGCAATAATTGGAATACAATTTGGGAGATTAAAAACCCGTTTCCAAAAAAGACCCTCTACAGTATTCCAATTTTGTTCACTGATGTTCCATCCCGCCTCTGCACCAAACGTTAAAATAGGAACAACCTTTTGACGGTAGAACATTATCACCGGGGATAATGAAAATTTACCAAAGTTTTTATTAATCAGGGCTGCTTGCAGTGCCAGTCTTACTGCTTTCAGTTTCAGCGCATTTAGCCATTGGACTTCCCCGATTGAACTGTTGAATTCGATGCCTAGATAGAGAATCGAATTAACGGACATTACCTGTTGACCACCTACCGCCCATTTAAATGCACGATCTCTTCTACTCGTTAATGAACCAATCGACACAATTTTAGTTTTGTCTGTGTTAATGGCCAATTCATTTGCAACTATGTATTCATGCAGGCATTTTAGCAGACGTTGAAGGCCGATTTGTGTTCTGTCAATCAGAACGAGATCGTCAGCATACGCGATATACCGAACTGGAGTTCCGTTTAGACGTGGAGGGAAACAGTGTGCTTGCTCCAAGAATAATGGGAGATCTGCCAAAAATAGTTTGAACAAATCCGCGGCCAATGGGCAGCCTTGCTTAACACCCCTTATCGTTGGAATGCTGTCAGATAATATGCCTTGTTTGTTAAGGCGTACTCTAAAAGAGGTCTCCGTATGTAGTGCCATTATTGGGTTGAGAAGGGCCATAGGACATTTCCATTTCATTAGTTTGGCCCATAGCATCTGCCGGTTGACTCCATCAAAAGCTTGCCTCATGTCTATAAAGGCTAAATGCAATTTGGTTTTACTCTGTAATGCATGATATTTCAAAGCTGTCAAAATCGAAAGGTTGACTTCCACACCTGTACCCTTTGAAAATCCAGTTTGCCGGATGTCAAGGATTCCCGCCTTTTTAGCCCAACTCACCAATTTACATCTCAAATTGGAACTAAAGAGTTTTCCAATAGTGTCTAATAGGGCAATAGGACGATAATTTTCAGGTGCGTCCCAACAGCCTTTCTTATGAATTGGAATTACGATTGCTGTTAGCCACGATTTAGGCAAGCACTTGGATTTTGCGATTTTGTGGAACAAACACTCGATGAAAGGTGCCCAGATCTCTGGATTTTTTTTTTAGTCTGACATTACTTATCATATCCGGACCAGCAACACGAGAATTTTTTAATGCCTTAATAGCGTCAATGATGTCTGACAGCGACATCTGGACGTCCCAGGAACCAAATCTAGCCACTGATTTCCATTTAGGAACCTTCAGCTCGCTATTGAACACTGACCCAAAGTGTTTACACCAGGTATCCCCTGAAATTGTGTTCTGCGTAGAATTGGAACCGTTGAAGGGGCCCTTATTTAATATTCGCCAGATGTCGCGTGTGTTCTTAGTAACCATCAGTTTCATCATAATCTCGGCGGAATCCTGTTCTACAATCGCTTTGTGGGATTTCAACCAGTTTCTATAGATAGCTCGCCTGGCCTTCACTTTCTCCAACATTGTCTTGGGTGATAATTTTTTTGCATTTTTATTTTACGGACATCTTTTCTTAGAACTTTCTTATTATCATCCAGCAATTTACTGAAAGGGTGGGTGTGCAGCTTATATTGCTGAGCGCTGTCTTTGATCGAGGTGATATGATTCTGTAGCAGTGGAATGTATTCCACAGCGTCAGTCAAATCACTTAGATTAGCCGTTAGAGCACGGATCTCATTTGCGCTCAGTCTCAATCGATTTCCACCCATGTTTACTTCAACTGCTGCTGGATATGGGGACAAAGTATCAGACACCGCCAGAAGACATTTCACTTTCAACAGCGAATGATCGCTCTTAGTTGTTGTCAGTGATTGCGGTGTCAGAATCTTTGACCCCAGGTTACTAGACACCCAGAAATAATCAATTATACTGTGCGTGGATTCATGATGCCGATTCCTATTAAAAGAACTTCAAAGTTGGATTGATCAGAGAGGTCTTCATCGTTTCCAGAGTAGTTTCAGACAGGGATACTCCACTAGGCACAATTTGTTTATTTTAGATACCCTGCGTATGAATGCTAGTGAAAAGGGGCATCCCCCTATTTATGCCTTATTTGTAGACTTTAAAGCGGCTTTTGACCGAGTACGCAGAGAGCTACTCAGGGCTAAACTAGAAATGCTTAGCTGCCCTCAAGGACTTCTGTATTATATTAGACTTCTTCATGACAATAATACGGTGTGCCTAAAGCTTGATTCACAATGTAACATGACAGCACAAGTGGAGCAGAACCGAGGGGTTAAACAGGGGTGCGTCACTGCACCAACGTTATACAATCTATTTGTGTATGATCTCCCCTTAGCATTTGACAAGGTACATAATTGTGCTCCACACATAGGGGTGGATAGATGCCCGGTACTGGCTTACGCAGACGATCTTGTCATTCTTGACCACACATTTAGTGGTCTGCGACGATCTGCGGAAGCACTCTGGGTATATAGTAAAAAGAACGAGCTGGAAATCAATTTGGAAAAGACTCAAGTGATGGTTTTCTCCAGTAATAAATTGCACGTATAAGACTTGAAGTCTATGAATCGGTTATTTGTTATATGTCTTCCTATAGATATCTGGGCATTGAGTTTGAGATGACTAATGACCATCTGCACTGTATTCAAGTACGCAAAATTAGGGCAGCTCAAATTACAGCCTTAGTCTATCGTTTTACTCTGACCCATGGGGGATTTAGCATTTGGGCGGCACAGCTTTTGTTCCAGCAGGTCTTTACCCCTATGATAATATATGGCCATGAGGCCCTTCAAAAAATGTATCTTAAGTGGCTACAGGTGGTGGAGGGTAAATTTTGGAAAAAAGTGCTGGGCTTCCCTACCTGTATCCCGATGGCCATCATCAGACTTGAACTGGGGTTGTTATCCTTGAAATCAATGGTACTTAAGAAAAGGACTGAACTGTTTTTGAAGCTCAATAGTACCTCTAGTAACAAATTTCTGGTCTCTTTGTGGCAAGAATTGTGTATGGAATCCAAGCGATCGCTCTTAAAAACCAGTATTGAACATTTTCTGCACACTATAAACTGGAGCTGTCGCCTGGAGATATTCTCCCCAGCAGCTAAATCTGCTTTGTCAAGGACAATTGACTTGGCTAACTGGATAGTTAATTATACCCATTTAGAACTAAAAAAATACCACTTTGTGAAGTATATTCTTTATACATACAAAAAACCTCAACAGTATTTACATTTATGTCCCAGCATCAGACTCCGTCGATTCATTTTACTCACTAGGATTAATTATCTACCAGTATTAGAAGACACTGGGGTAATAAATAAATTAAGGAATGAGGAGTGATGTTGTAGACTATGTGAGGATAAAGAAATAATTGAGACAGGGCTACATGTTTTGACTTGCTGCTCGAGAATGGTAAATATTTACTACAGACATTATGGGAAGTTTGTGCATAATATGGAGCATATAAAGGAGGAAATTTTCTGGTGGCGGAACATGAATTCCACAAATTTGAAATGCTTAATAGCAATGCCTAATGTGTGGTTAGAGATTGAGAGACTATTGGGTATCTCTATTTGAGCCAAGTGCAATGCTATGGAATTATCTTCGGGTATAGCTAGAGGTATAGGAAATTAAATGTAGACTGGACATTTATGGATGTACATATGAGAATGTTATAGAGCAGATTTTACTGAATGTATTGAATTTTAGGTATTTTGATATGGTTTTAGTAAGTTTTATGAGCATTAATTATGAATATGTAATCTGTTTCTTGTTGGATTATGTGTATATATAATAAGTAATTATGTGAAAAGTTTATTTATAAACTGTAACACATGAATAATAAATAAATAAGTTATTCCAATGTTGCTCTTCACCTTTATAGGGTAACGTTAGCAATTGAGTTCCCAGGCTTCCTGGCATCCCGGGTTTGCACCCGATTGCCTACAACAATCCCTCACCATAGCCCTTTACATACTATTTTTGTATTCTCACTAACTTAAATTCTGCTCATGTTCACGATTCTTGATACTACCACAGGAATGCGGGGTGGGAGTGAGGAAGTTGTGGCTTTGGAAGTGCAGATTGCGCTCTTCTTGCTGTTGTAGTATGTCCTACTAGATTGAGGCATTGCGTGCAGAATTGGAATGGCGGAGCCCGAAGTTGAAATACTGTCTCAATCTGCTTCTCTTGCATCACCACATCAACCAAATTGTACAGGACTTGTGACACAGCCGTACAGCTCTTGCCCCACCCCTCCCTTGTCTGCACCTCCCACAGCCATGGATAGGTGAGACATGGATGCTATGTTTGATTGTAAAACAGGGGTGGCTTTTGTGAACGCTACCCCTTATCCTGTCCCTCCTTGCATACCGGCGGTATCAAATGATTCTACAGACATTGAGGTTGAAGAATGGGCCATGGTTTCTCTGTTCTCCACCCCTTAGCCCTCATAGTTATGGCTCTGGGGACTTGGGAGAGGGTTATGAGTTGGCAAGCCGGTAGTGAAGTAGATGTCTACTAAATGCTTCTAGAATTTAGGGTGGGGTGTCCTCTCAGGCTCCTGTGGAGGGTGCAAGAGGAGGAGAAAGGGGAGGGGCTGCCCACTGCCTCCCTGCGGGGTCCCCCCTCCCCTAATCTTTCAGACAATCCTTCTTTCAAATCCCCATTTCGTTGCCATGTATATTGCATAAGGACTGGGGGGCTGGAAAAATAGTAGTGAGTAGATACCTGTATGGACAGGCATAGCAAGACTCCCAATTTGGGGTGCTGGGGCCACGTAGCACCACTGACATCAGGTATAGCTGGTGTATAGTCTGGCCAAAGGCAATTTCCTGAAATGACATGAGAATGCTTGGCACCTGGCACTCTGTGCATTTTAAGTCGTAGGGTAGTAAATCTGCTGCTGGCTTCCTGCTTGCTCGTAAGATAGGTACTGTGACAAACCTGTGCAATTTGTCCCTTTTCCCCAGAGAGGAGCCTCTCCCTTTGAGGCTGCGGAGGTGAGCCCGCTAAGCAAGACCCTCTCTAGGTGTTTCGGCAAGTGGGACCTTAATGGGAGGAGTGAATCCCCTCTTTGGGGCTAGGACTACCATTGTAATGATGAACTCCCAGTCCAAACCACAATTTCTGCCTATACAGATGTTGGAAAGACTTTGGTATCTCCTGTCATGACTTTAATCAACAACCATCCTTCTTTCACTCTTATTGGCTTCAGGTAATGCTAAGTGTCACCTGGATGTCATGATCAAGGAAGACTGACACAAATCTATTTGTTCAAATTATTTGTATAAGAGAGAGACTACAGAGACCTACGGAGGGAGTACAGCTAGCGCTCCGAGGTGAGGGGCGGAGCCAGCGGTGGCATTAAGGAAGCGAGACCCGCCCGCTGGACGGTGCATTCCTTGACCGAGCAAAAGGCTCTGGTTAGGGGCAGAGAGGCGGCTCTGGTCAGGGGGAAGAGAGGCGGTGGGAAGACAATGGTCTTCTGTGATGGCGTGGCCATTGAAGAGCAATAGTGGGCTGGGTGCGCAGCAACCATGGACCATAGACGGCAAAGGAGTCTGGGTCCCTGAGCTCCAACCAGCTATTGACTTTCCCGCAGAGGGTGGTACCGATGGGGGTAAACGGACGCTACTGGTTTGTGGAAGTGAGTGAGAGTTATGACTGCTAGTTTCCAAGAATACCGAAACAAATGCAGATACAAGAAACCGAACAAATGGAACCGCACTCTGCCCCACTAAACCAGAGTGAAAGAGATGGGAACATTTTGTATCAAGGCTGGAATAGCCGACAAGGAGAAGTCCTACGATAAAACAGAGCGAAATGAAGGTGAATGCTCTGCAGCAAGGCTAGCAAAGTAAATGAGGCCAAGGGAAGCTGCAATACCCAAGTGGGCAGACGCCCTAAGATACATTTTGAAACGCAATACCTCCCACAGGACTTTGGGGAGTCCCAGCACCACGAAGGTGGGAAACGGAGAAGTGTATTTTCAAGTATTACTCTGCCATTTTAAAAAGAAGAAACTATTTTTCTTTATCAAAGGGTGAGTGAAACTCGTATATAGATAATTATATATGCAACCAAGAGACTCTATATAAAGATTGTGAAGAGTGTTCCGTTATGGGCATTTTGGATTTTTATTTAAATGACTCTCTAATTGGGAGCCAGTGTAGTCCAAGTCCTTCTTCGGTTTTGCCACACCAGTTTGGAGAGAGTTGTTATGCTTTTCAGTTGGGCAGGGCAATATTTGTGGTCAGATCCCTGTTGGGTTTGGGAGGAGGTGTCTCCCCCTGAACCCCCTCAGAGTACCTGAGTCCAACTGCGGTTCTGCTGCTCAGTCGGCCAAATTCTGCAATCTCTTTTAACAATCCTGCTCCTCAGCTCTTTTTTTTTGCCAGCTCCCAAGTAACTGCCAAAGACTCATCTGCTTCATATTGGAGCCCACCTGGCAATCTATACTCTTGACCTTTTGTAGAACTACTTCACGCATCCTCTAAACTTCGCTATTGGTACCTCAGACCCCTTTGGCTTTTCTTGTTGCGGCCTCTAGATAATTCACTGCCTCCCTGAAAAGTGCAGCCACGGTTTTCAAATTCCTGCTGCTGCCCTCTTCTGTATCCTTGTTGTGGTCTTTCGGATTTTGGGCTTCACTCTTCACTTTCCCGTTGCTGCAACTGTAGTTCAAATGGTTCTCTATATTTGTTTGACCAAATGTCTCCCCCATCCCCTGCTTCCAGCTTTCTAATATGTCTGTGCATGTTTGGATTCTGCTGTCTCCCCCCCTCCCCCCCCAAATGCATGTTCTATCCATTGTCCATCCTTCATTTTTGCTTAATGGCACCCATGCCTTTTGTTGCTTGCTTCCTTGGAGATTTTGAAGCTGTTGCCGTTTTTTGGCCTGTGCTTGTGGTGCAGCGCACACATGCAAGGCAGAGGGGAAGAGGCTGCCGTCTCAAAGTCATGTGGATAGGAGCCCATGTGCAGAGGGCAGAGCACGGACGGGACAGCGCGAGTCACAGCTCGGCTGCCCAGCCATTGTGGATGCTGAGAGGCGGACCAGCCCCTGCAGGGGGCGCTAGAGGGACAGCCTACATAGCAAGCTGTCCCCTCTGGCTGCCAGTTTCCGGGGGGTGGCCAGCCTCTACTCTTCCTCCCCAGTGAGGTGGAATAGGCGTCCCCCAGGGCCTGACTTCCGGTCGGGTTCCCGGGGAACGCGTATAAGGCGGAAGCTGCAGGCAGCCAGTCTCTTTATCCTGCAGCTCCCGCTGTTCTTGATCCCCCACCCATCCACACCCTGTTATTCTGGAATTGATCAACTAAACTGTGACCAGAGTTAAGTAGTGAAGTAAAAAGTGGCATGAGTTTAATGGTTTTCTGTGACATTGGTGAGGCGTTCGTATCACCAAAAGTCAGGTAGATGTAGTAGCAATTACAAAGAATAGATATAGTATAAATGGTAATGCGTTGTGGTATGTTGTCATGTTGTGTCTAATTTTCCTATTTCTGTTACAGGTGGAGTATCGGGGCGGTCCTAACCAATGAGGGTTTTTCACGCTGCAGCTTCGGCGGCAGTGGCTCAGGATTGGCCGGGACATATCCAGGCGGGCCATTACCCTGGGTGATGTCTCTTTGTTCAGAGAGGGCATGGGCGAAGGGGTCAGGATCCAGTTGAGAAAAAGCAAAACAGACCAGCAAGGTAAAGGTTTTAGTATTGTATTCCATGGGTCTCCTCTCATGGATAGCTGCCCTGTTCACCTCCTAAAGCTCTTCCTGGGGATAAGTTCTTTGGGGGCGGGCCCCTTGTGAATTCACGCGGACACCCCCCCCCCCCCCCACCAAACCCGCCCTACCCCACCCCCTTTCCGTGTTTCAATTCCGAAAGGTGCTGGCAATATCCCTTGGGGACCTGGGCATTCAAGGTGAGCGGTGGTCCACCACCGCTTTCGGATAGGGGCGGCTACTGCGGCTTTTCAACAAGGCATGTCTCCCCGGGCTATTATGAGGTTGGGTAGATGGGAATCTGGCCGTTATCGGCTCTATGTACGCCCTCAGCCGGGCACATCCCTGCAAACTGTTAATCAACGCCACTCCTGCAGGGCCATGTTGAAGGTTGTTGGTTGTTGTTGGTCAAGGGGTTTTTCTTGGCATACTATGACCGATTTATGACACTCAATTTTTTCCCACAGTTGACGCAGTATGGGTGATTGGCCACTCATTCATAAGGCGCGCAGAAAAGGCGGTCTTGCAATGAACGGTTGGCCCCAACCTAGGATTTAAGGGGACCAAGTTGGTATGGTTGGGCACACCTGGAATGAGGTGGCACTCTTTGCTGCCCACCATCCATTGGTAACTTCGATGGAGGTGGGCACCAAGGATGATGTTAATTCATTTGGGCGGCAATGATCTGGCCAAGTTGGGTCGGGGCGCTTGCTGGCCCCGATAAAGGTGGCCCTGCGCATAACGGCCCAGGAGTTACCAGGCACTGGAATTTATTGGTCAGAGGTGGTGCTAAGACAGGTTTGCAGGAATGCCATTTCCTTGGCAGGCATTGAAAAGTCAAGGAAGCGTTTGAATAGAAGCGTGGAGAAATTCATATGGGCTGAAGGCTTGGGTTACGTTGGGCATTGCTGCTTGAACTCCCTCCCTTCCCGTTTCCTTGCAGATGGTGTTCACCTATTGGACAAGGGTAACGATGTGTTCTTGACAGCAATACAAGTTGCACTTAGAAGGGCTGGCTGCAGATAATGGTTATGGTGTGTATTGTCCTAGTGTATGGGGGCATTGGGGGCAGCGTAAGCCACCCCCCAAAGGGTGCGGAATATGGGGGCGGTCCTAGCCAATGAGGGATTTTCACACTGCAGCTTCGGCGGCAGTGGCTCAGGATTGGCTGGACTCGAGCCAAATCCATCGATGGGCACTGACTCGCCCTTCATAGGGCTTTATGCCAACAACCTCCTTATCATTGCTCCAGTGTCCTACTGGTAGTAACGGTGTTGGCCTGGTAGTAACCAGAAGTGTGTTCAGCTTGTACCTTTGGCAGGTAGGGTGACATGGTTCACCCTTACCTGACTTAATGTAATGTGTGGCTGGGACCGTCCCAAGTTTATTGTTGCTCCAAATAAACTGTGACCTTGTATATTCCAAATAACCTTATAAAGTTGTCTGTGATTATTTCATGATGTGTGTGAGATATTCTGGCCACAGGAGGTGGGGGCGACCAATGGAGACCTTCCCGCTATGGGTATACCTGCAGGCTGTGTGATCAGTGCGGGGACTGTAAAAACCCATCACTGATAAAACTGCCTGCAGGAATATGGTCTTCATGTTCTTTGAAGTGGGACTCCAGTGATTTGCTGCCATCCCACGCTTCACAGAACATTTTAGAACGTCTTATCAGGTTGTTTTATCAGTGCGGGGCTCACACGGACCCTGCACTGATAAAACAGCCTGCATGCATATTGCTTTCTCAATGTTCTTTGGAGCATGGTACTACCAGTTGCTTCCATCCCGCATCTCTAAAACATTTAGAAACCCTTTGGCTATGTTATTAGTGCGAGGCTCACACTGCCACAGCACTGATCATACTGCTTGTATGCAGGTAAGTAAGTATTCAGCAAGAGTGGGGGGGGCAAACAACGAAAAACATTCTGCAAATGCAGTGCGCGCAATTCCATATGGTCTCATTCGCGCCCACAAACCGCCCACCCCTGCCCCAATCTATTTCTGGTTGGTAACATTAGCGGCAGATGGGATTTTAACACAGCAAAAATAAATACAACTGCAGAATCATTACAGGTGCAGGAAACACATCCATTAGAGCTCTGGCCAGGTGCTCTGGGGCAAAATACATACAAACCTCCTAGTTTGCATGTGGCTTGCACCAACAGAAATGAATTCTCAGAAAAGGGCATCTCAAGGAACATCATCAATCTTTGATACTTGGAGGCCCCATGGAAGTGACTTTAGAATAAGTTGCCATAAGTAAGCCTAGTGGCAAATAACTTTATGGTGCAAAATACCTAAATTGCACTATTGTTAGTTATGGAGCAACTCTATAGTCAGTTTAAAAAAAGAATAACCGCATGATATATTAACATAAGCTCTGAGGTGAATCACAGAGCTGCAGAGAAGACCCAATGTAATTAAATGATCTGCCCAGGATCACACACTTTGGTTAAATGGTGAAACCCGGGATGTGGACAATTTAAGCAACTGAGCACATATTTACAGGTGTAGTTGATGTAGATGTTTAAGCTTTCTCTTTGAATTTCATGTGCTTAAATAATACTTGATGGGGTGTGGCCTGAGCTCATGGTGTGAGGACGTGTTGAGTTTGAGCTCCCGTCTTGATACTGTTATTGATCCTTGGAAACTGTGGCAAAGCTGAATACTGAGCGAATTAATAAGTATCCACACAGAAGAAGCGATCCTGCACATTGTGTGAGAAACCGCTGAGAAAATCGGAGCTGGCAAACCGTTACACAGAGCTGCCGAAGAGGAGCCCCAAGGACGCCCAAGATGGTGGGCGGCGCCGCGGCCTGAGACCAACGGGGGGAAGGAGAGGCTGCGCACAGTGAGTGGAGTTCTGGAAAGAGTGCGAAGCGAAGGGCAACTATCACGACAGATCAGACAGAAGATAAGGCCGACCCAACTCTTCATCCCTGTGGCTGACATAGTCAATCTGAAAGACCCAGAAGAGGGTTGATAGAAAGCTGCGTCACCCAATAGCAGCCAAAGAGAGTGCGCATCCGCTGCGGACTCGTCTGTGTGGAGATGGAGTTGCGGTGAGGGCTGACTACAGCGACGTACCGAGGGCCGTCGATCCAGAGAGAAGATGGCCCCCGGGAAGGCGGTGAGAATCCTTGTGGACTACGACTGGGCCTGGGACGAGTCGGACACAAGGTGAGACCCCCCCAGCACCCAAACAGCAGCGCAGACACTTCGGAGGCAACTGGTGCAAGGGACGTGAGAACTGGGCAGCCATCGGCTGCTTGGATGAAGTGATTAGCCGAGGCTGATTGCGTGATCGAAGCACTAACCAGCTCCACCAACTCAAACGACAACCCAGGTACGCAAAACCCAAACACAAACAGGAGATGCATTACCCCCAGTGACAGTGAACTCTGGGTTGGGAGGAGTGGCTGGTGGGAAGTGCATGTTGAGTGCACAAAGAAAGCAAAGGGTCTGTACATCAATCCTCCTCCCCCTCCCCTCGAAGCTAGCAGCCTGATGGTGTAGTGGGCGGAAGTAGCAGCCCACCAGAAAGAAGGACCCCCTATAACTATAAATAACTGCTAGGAACTAATAAGCAGTCGGCAGCAAAGGACCTAAGATCTAGGGACTGCGAAAGGAAGCAGAAACAACTACACGTGCAACGCCCTAGACTCCTGGGAGTGGTGCACTGCAGTCACACCAGTCCATGGCGCATGGATATGCTCCCTTTCAAAGGAAAGGGCAATGCCAATATTATGGAGTCCTTTGCCGCAGCTAAACCGAAAGAACGACAAGAGACCAAAGGGGCAGAGCCTCTCCAGTAGGCTGTAGGGGACAACTGTTCCGCTCATCTGGTTCCCACAGGGGCGTGATGGGACCCAGACAGCTGCGGTCTCCACCAACGTGATGCGTAGTGCCAAGATGACTGCCTGGACTGGCCCGCCTAATCTCGTCTGCTTGATCCGTTGAAGTATTCTCCTGCAAGTGGAGAAAGGGATTTAGCCACCCGTGGACATGAGTGATAGCCCCCTCCCACTGTTCTTGTTCTCCCTTCTCGTCACCTCCGATATCCCCTTTTAGAAACCTCCCCTTATGTTTTTAAAGGATGAACTCTCCATCCTGCGTGGATTGCAGGGGCGCGTTGATGCCAGTTACTTCACTGGTTTGAAGCCGTGGGAGAGTTCCGGAGAGTATTGACTCTGAGGTTCCTGGTTCGGTAAGTATCAAGTTCATAGAGTTCAATATGTCCGATGATTCACTCTTGTCCCCCCTTCCTTGTCTTGCAACTAAGATCGTGAGAAGATACCCCTTGTGGAAGTTGGTGGAGCTCAGGTAAGAGTCTGTATTACCCGACGCCATCCGGTAAATGTTGCCGGTGTTTAACGTGTTGTTTTCTCTCCCTTTGCAAGTGCGGCACATGAAGATGTGGAGAGTTATAGAATAATGCCTCCGGTGATTATGATAAGTGTTTTTATTTGTTGGTTTTCTTGGCTCACCTTGTTGTTTTCTTTTGTCCCTCAGGTGCCGGAGTTCGGCGAAGAAATGATGGAGGCAGTGCCGAATCGAAAGATGCTGCGAGGACTGGTGAGTATGGCGCGGCGCTGTAGCTGGAGATGCGACATGTACAGAAATTATGTTCCTTCCAGGTCCGGAGGCGAGATGGATCAGAAATCAGGTGAGGAATTCGAAATAAATTGTTTTCTAACCTTGTCCTTTTCTTTCCTCTTGGTTTTAGGAGCTCCAGGTTCGAGGCGGGCGTGGCAATAGACTGGATGCAGACTGCAGGCACGGTGAGCGTTACGCTGCTGGATGCGTGTGCTGTTGTTCGGCGTGGTTTAAATAGCCTCAAAAGTAGTTCCAGTTAAGAAGTTCCCTAGAACCACGTCCGAGTAAAAAATAGTCCCTGTAGAAAAATAGACCCATCCAGGCCTCACGTTGGCTTGGATTCACTAGCAGCATGGTCTGCATCCGGTAAGTAAAGTCTATGAGCCTGGCGTCTATGGCGCCAGGACTGAACCCAAACAGCCCCCAGCCAGGGGTTTTTAAAAGGTATCTGGATGCCTGCTTCCGGAGCTGATGGGCTTGGTACTAATGCCCGGGGGTAGGCATCATGACAACAACACTAAAGACAAACAAATACTGGAGGCCATCTCTGGGCTATGCTCCTTTATCAACAACAAGATAGAGGAAGTGAAGTCAGACATGCAGCTAATGCGCCAAGACATACGCAACCTCACGGAGCGAACTATGGCGTCGGAGCAATGTGAAACAACCGTAACTCTGAAAGATGCACAAAACAGGGTATTGGAACTAGAAAGACGCAACAAAATACTAGAGGAAAGAGCGGAAGATGCGGAAGGGAGATCCAGGCATAACAACATTCGCTTACTTGGAATCCCTGAAGGAATGGATGGATCCAACCCCACACACTTCATAGAAACCCTGCTGCAACACGAAATTGGTGCTTGCCGACTCACAGGGTACGGTTGAGAGAGCGCAAAGGGCACTCCAGGAAAAAAGCGCTGCCCGGCTCGCATCCCCACTCATTTATAGCAAGTATCCTTAATTTACAGGACAGGGAAATTATTCTACGCTACTCGCGTGAGGGAGGTGAAATAAACGGAGACAATGCTAGGATCACCATATACCCAGACAGCGAGAAACTCCTTCGTCCCAGTCAAAGCCAGGCTGCGGCAGCTGAATCTTATGTATATGTTGATGTACCCATCCAGGCTCAAAGTAAATATACAAAGGCAGAGCAATCTTCTTAGAAATGCCAGCAGCGGCCAACATGTGGCTTGAACACAAGAACATGGCAGGCGGAGAAGAAGTGACGGCATGACCCATGTGCAGAAGTCTGATAATAAACACCCAATGAGATGTAGAAGGACGCTTAAAGGGAAGGAGGCTAAGCCAAGGTTTTTGTTGATGACGGGGGAACTACTACACCGTCTGGCCAGGGTGGGATGGCATGGCACTGCGAAAGGACTGGTGCATGCCCATTAGGCCTATCCCACTGAAAGACCAGTGTGGGACTGTTGTCGGCACGTGAACACTTGCTCTGGATGCCCTGGAGGAGGCAGGACAGAGCGGCGGCGCCTGAGCACAGAAATGGAACTGCAGTTGCTGGGCGCAGTTGTTTGGTTTACGTCAACTGTTGTTTTACATTGTTTCAATGTCTTCGCAATGAAAAAAGATGGGTAAGAAAAATCCAAACTTACGATACATACCCTGGTGAGGGCAAGATGGGATGGGGAAGACGGGATCCCTGTCAAGATTACCGGGGGTAAGCAAAGGGGGGAAGGATTCCAATCATGGGAGCACTGGAATCTGACCATGGCTATGCACCCTAATATTTTGACGTGGAATGTGCGTGGGATGGGTACCTGTTTGCGCAGAAACAGAATTGAATCCTATTTACGTAGAAAGAAGGTGGGTATAGCATTACTCCAGGAAATGCATCTTACGGCGGAGGCCATGGTCAAACTGAAGGACTGCTGGGGGGGCCAGGGACACGGGGCCACCTACTCCAAATATGCAAGAGGGGTGTTCACTTGGGTCAATTCGAGGGTGCCTTTTCAACTTCTAGTGACTGAAACGGACGCAGTGGGAAGATACCTAGTATTATGAGGAGCTATTGAACAAACTATCTGCATTGTAAATTCATACTTTCCCAATCATGGCATACCTGTGCACCTGAACATGCTACACACTAAAATACTCCAACACCGAGTGGGCCTGTATATTAGGGGTGGGGACTTCAATTGTGTAAAGGATATTGATAGATCTGAGCCACCACAAGCGGAAGCAGCCACGCTGGCACTAAACACTATGCTAGAACAACTAGACCTGATAGATGCTTGGTGAGAATGTCACCCTACAGATAGAGCCTACTCGCACTATTCATCGCCGCATGGCATGTACATGACAATAGATTATTTATTTTTATTGATAAAACACATACGCAAGTGGAATCGATACAATACATGGGTCGGTCAGTTTCTGACCACTCACCCCTACTCATGTAGTGGGCAACGACGGGCCCCCGGCCTCCCATACCACTGTGGAGAATGCCTACTGAGACGCTCACTGATAGGGCCTTCAGGGGGGAACTTGGCGATAAACTTGAGGAATACATTACGATTAACCGGGGTAGCTTTGACCACTGGAGCACAATATGGGAAGCCCTCAAAGTGGTAGTAAGGGGAGAGGTCATTGCAGGAGGCATCAGGAGGCTATTGAAATAAGAGCTGGGGAAACGGGAGGCGGATATAAAGCTGCTAGAGTCTACCAGCCGGGGCACCAGGGTGGAGGAAGAGAAACTAGCAGAGGCCAGAACTGACTGCCAAGAGGCGTGGGGGAGATTATCCAAGTTTGACTTCATAACACGCATCACCAGGACACATAGAGAAGGGGTTAAACCTAGCAGGTTATTAGTGTGGTTATGTAGACGAGAACACCCTAAACGACTCATGACAGTCCTTAAGGGGGAGAATGGGGCACTCTGCAACACACAATCAATCAATGACACCTTTGCAGCCTTCTACACTAAGCTATATGCCCATGACGCCACGGTGCCGTTGGCAAACATACGTGACACTATAGAGGAAATAGAACTCCCCAAACTGGGTCAATCACAACAGGAAGCTCTAGATGAGGTAATCACTCAGGAAGACGTGTCAGATGCAATTAGATCACTATCCACTTGCAAGAACCCGGGTAGTGATAGACGCCCTCCTGAATTTTATAAGGCATTTGAGCCAATACTTCACGAGGTGTTCCTAGAGGCGTTAGAAGTTGGAATGTTGCCAAAAAGTATGAGGGAAACTAATGGTCCTGATACCCAAGCCGAACAAACCAACGGATGAGTGTGGCTCATACCTCCCGCTAGCTATTGCTAAATTGCGACATGAAGATATTGACCACTATACTGGCTAAACACCTGTCCAGAGTCATAGGGGGTCTGATACATGAAGGTCAAATTGGGTTTATACCAGGCCGCAACACAACCGCTAACCTACGCAGACTACAACACATTCTGGCACAAATGCAATAAGAAGGGGAACACTTAGCAGTGATGTCGCTAGACGCCATTAAGGCATTTGACTCCATATATTGGGAATGGCTGATGGAAGGCCTGTGGGGATTTTGGTTTGGGGAAAACTTTGAGATGGATTCAGGTGCTATATAAAGATCCAATGGCAAGAGTAAAGACGGAACAATGGTATCAGAGGCCTGGAATATTCACTAACCGGGATGCCCGCTGTTGCCTATGCTTTACATTCTAGGATTAGAACCCATTGCCATATACATTAGAAAGCATTTCTTTGATGCTGGGATAAGAATAGGTGGCAAATGGCACATAATATTATATGCAGATGATGTTCTGCTTAAAAGCCCCACAACATAATGCTCTGGTGATATTAGAAGGACTAGATAATTTTGCACGCTATTCTGGGATTCACTTTAGTAAGCAAAAATCATACATGTTCCCACTAGCGGGTCTGAAGGGGATAGAAACTGGGAAACTACCAGAAGTGTGAATACAATGGCAGCTGGACACTTTTAAATATCTGGGGGTACGGATTTGGCATACACCAGAACTCGCACACAAACACAACACTGTGGCTGTGATACAGAGTCTACTTAACTCAATGACATTCTGGTCAAAGTTACTGCTATCAATGATGGGGAGGGTGTCGATTGCTAAAATGATCATCCTACCACGTTTTTTATACTACTTCCAAAACATTTGTTACTATATTAGACCCCCCTTTCTTCCGCACCCTGGAGACATTGATTCGGGATTTCGTTTGGGGAACTGCATGCCACAAACTAGCACTTACTACACTGACCTTGCCTTGCAAAGAAGGGGGTATACAGCTCCGGATTTTGTAAGCACAACTTAGCCATATAACTAGATGGCTATCAGACGAAGTAACCGCAGAAACGGGGCTTTTGAGAGACTTGATCACCCCAATGTACCTGAAGGAAATATGGTCCCCACAAAATTCTGAGACGAAATCCCATGTTAGTGATGCTAGGCAAGCAAATGTGGAACAGGGTTAAAACAGTCCTACACCTGGTACACCCTTACTCTCCCGAGATGCCACTACTGGCGGAAGCAGGAACAATGGCCGCAGACTTCCACACCATGAGATACTGGGAAAGGCTGGCCTTGTATACTTGGGGAGACATGTATGAGGAAGGTTCATTCAGAGATCTTGAATCACTGCATGAGTGAGAGGGACTACAAAGAGGGCAATTTCTATGGTACCAAAAATTAAAACGTGCAGCTAAAACAAATTTGGGTGAGTGGCCGGAGGAACCAGAAGCGAACCCTCTGATGACTGAACTTTACAACCTGAGTGATGGATGGAGGCCAGTGTCAAGAATATATGCTCAATTAAACAAAAGACCTAATTCCCGCACCATCATACTGAAAGCTAAATGGGAGAAGGACTTGGGAGTAGACATTGCAGAAAAAGAATGGGAAAGGGCACTGATGCACCCCAAAGAAGTGTCTAGGAACGCTAGATTTAGATTGCTACAGATGAATGTCCTATATAGAACATAAATATCCCCCTATGAGAGTGGCGTGTTTTAACAAAGAAACTAGGTTGGGTTGCACGCAGTGTGACAGTGATGAGGCTGTCTTAATGCATATGTTTTGGGGGTGAACGAAAATACAAAGTTTCTGGGCAAGAATCAAGCAGACTTGTGCGAATGCCGGAGTACCAGGTACGAATGGTCCCAGAAGGAATGTCTACTGGCCACTTACCCCAGACTAAGTAAAATTAAACACATAGTGAAAATGATGGGCATGGTGTGTATACTTTCAAAGAGGGAGATAGCAATGATGTGGAAGTTGAAGGCGGGCCCACAATATGCCAGATGGAAGAAGGAGATGGAAAGATGGGCCGCAGCTGAGATGGAGGCTTGGGGGGCGGGGACAGTTGGAAATGCTGGGGCAATTAGTGTCACGTTTGAAGCATGGAAAGCCCTGTTAAGAGACATGTTCCACCCGTCTGATGATATTCCCCCCTGAACACCCAGAGGTGAATGCACATACACTAGCCAATAGAAAAATACAAATGAAATGCCACCCAGACTAAACCGTCACCCTGATGCTTTTTTTAAGATGGACTGGTACTATACCCCCATACCGCCAATGCGGATGAAAGGATAAGACATGATAGTAGAAGACAGTTATTGTTTGTTGCTATTTTTTGTTGGAATTCTTGTTCCAAAAGGACAATTTAATGCTGTTTTGGACTATGATCGAATAATGGGTTATGCTGTGTAACTTGTAAATGCCAATAAAAATAAATATAATACTTTATTTATTGCAATGCCTTGGAAGCAAATCACGTTACATAAGAAACTACCCTTTCATAATTGACTGCACTATATACATCATTCTAGAAATATATTGAAATCTAAGCAGATGGCTTTATTTGTATTCTCTTTGGAACTGTGAACCCTCAACAACAGAACACGCCAGGACGCGCAGTTCGTTACAAGGACAAGATTTAGGTTTCACCTACATCACAACAGACGCGCCAGACACACGCTCTGCATTAAAATCCTGCCGCAGTGATTGCCGCGTTACAGAATTTAATGCAATGAGTTCGACTACATCAGCAACAAGAGCATATAAGTGTATGAATAGTCACGTGTGTATTGAACATGAGTAAGGGGAACATATCTTGGATTTGTTTAAGAAGGATTGTATCATCCTAAGTGGCCACATCAGTGAATGCGACAAAGGCTCATCTACATGCAGAATTGGCCCCGAAGAAGGACCAAAATTCAGGTCCGAAATGCATTGGCAATTAGCTTAAATTCTGCCTCCTCACTCTAAGATTAACTTTTTACATTAAAATAATTAAAAGGAGCATGTATAAGTTTATTTATTCAGCTAGATAAATGGAAACCTATGAACTATTTCTTTCAACAATTAATAAAGTGGATTTCATTTTGCAGTAGTCTTTACTACACCATTGGCGACCCAAGGTCTAATGGATGTTTGTTCATTGGACATATTTGTTTGCTTTCAGTTATCTCCAGTGTAAGTGTACACTGGTTGTATTGGGTCTCGCCATCAACCTCCTAAGGAAAATTTGTTTACGCATTCAACTTGAATTAACTAGCAGTGCCCGCCCATACCTTTTTGTTCTTCTCTTCTTTTGTTTGTATTCTCCCCATCCTTCATGCAAAGGCACAGTAGCATCATGCAGATTAATGTTAGATTAACAAATCCACTCTGGGTAAAGCCATAGTCATTATTTCATAATGCCTGCAGTATTTTATATAACCTTCTCAATGCTGATCACTCCCTCCCATGCACATTTCTAGAGGGACAAAGGTCCCTGCTAATAACACCCTCCCTTCCATAAGTGCCTCATGGCTCACATTAGCTCACGGACCCTGGGGACATTGTCCTGGCAGAGGGACACTTCTCCCGTTCGGAAAGGGTCAGGTGTCCTGCTGCCAGGACAATTTCCATGTTGAGCACCTTTCCCGTTGGGCACCCTCATGAGGTGCCGAACGGGAGAGGTGTCTCAGTAACGGAATTCCCGGTCAGACTCTCAAAAAGCATGTAGGGGGGGGCAGCTTGCCCTCTCATCCCCCCTCCCACCTAATCCACCACTGCCTGTAGCTATAGGTGCCAGGTTTTGATTTTCGTTACTGGGGTAGAACCAAATTTTGCGATGTCGGAGGCAGAAATTCCCATACTGCAAAGCGAGGGAGCTGGATCCATCCACCTTTTTTTTTTAAAACCCATTCGCAGCATTATAGGCAGGTCTAAACCTATAACAACTCGCCAGCAGTCGCCTCAACTGCTGGGCTTTCTTTACAGTATTCTGCTTTTGTAATTCCTACTTCCACGACAGCTCAGCATCAAACAGATTGTCCTGTCCACCACCTACTCCCAATCAAGGCTGACCACAATAAGGCAGTCGTACCCCCTTTTGAAGTGAGAAGCACTTGATAATTTTGCAAGATGCATATTTACACTTCACTAAGCCAAAGCCAACAGGAGAGGAGGCCGGCCTGAGTGATTCAGAATAGAATGCCAATCACTCTGGATTCTTTATGGTTGCAAAATTACACTTCTGCCCTTGTTGTTCATGAGAACAGCCTAGGGGGTGGGGGGTGGATGAGTGCCACTCTGCCTGAAGGCATTGCCTTCTTAATGTTCTTTGAAGCGTGGGAGTACAGTGATTTGTCTGCACGTTTGTGCTTCAAGCAACATTTACAAGGTCATATGCCTGCAGGTAGACCTGCCTAAGTTTGAAAATAAAAAACCCTGTGATCTCCGCAGCCCAGCTTCTATAATTACTATAAACTCGGTCCTCGCCTTTCCCTATATTGAAAAAGGGGACAACCACTTAAAAATAAGCCACAGAATCGGGCGATGTTAGGCAGATCTGCCTGCAGGTTGTATTATCAAGAGGTTGTGTTATCAAGTGCCTTGAAATAATATTTCTCCTGCTCAATGATTGGTAGAAGATATATTCTTCCCAGCCAGTGTCATCCTGGCACTGAAAACAACCTAAAGTCAGAAAACTTCTAGATGTCTTTAAAGCACAAGACTCCAGCAGGGCCGGCTGAAGATTTGCCATGGCTTGTGCAGGCCCATTTCAATCTGATGTTTGGGGGCCCCTTAGCCTGGAGCAGAGACTCAGTCTGAAGCACCCATGGGGTGCAAACAAAAGTATTTTACAGTTTACAAGAAACCTTTACACTTAGTAAATTAGAACAAATAAATAAAAATGAAATAATACAACCAAATATACATTGTAATGAAGACAAAGAAATACATCTTGGGGGGTGGGGGGGCAGGGGGGGCAGAGGAAGGTGGTTAATACCACAGATTATCACACAAGACTGCCAAACAGCAGGGAACTGAAACACTAAACTTCCACTGAAAATCTATTAATCCATCTTCAGCAGCAAGGGTGCATTCTGAAGCCACCCGGCTTACAAGGCAACAATGTGAGAACCCTTCTAGATACTGAGAAAGCCCAAGGAAGGTGACGACCTGAAGGACTCCAGCAAATGCAGCTTGTGTGTAATGTGTGCACTGCAAAGTACGCATTTAAAGTATGGAATATAAGAAGTATTTTGCAATGTCATAAGATTCCTGACTGCCAACATGGGTACAGTTGCTGGTGGACGCTCCCAGGCTTGGGCCCTTTCAACTAAAAAGGTTGAAAGCCCTGACACCTCCTGTGGACTTCAGTGATTTGCTGCCGTCCCACGCTTCAAGGAGCATTTAGAAGGCATATACCTGCAGGCTTTATTCTCGGTGCAAAGTTGTGTACAATGTGGTGTCTGGGAATAATATTTCTCCTGCCCGATGATTGGCTGGAGATACATTATTCCCAGCCATTTGCTAGACGTCCAGCATGGATAATAACCTGCAGGTATGAGTCCTTCTAAACGTTGTTTGAATATCCATGTGATAACTGAATTGTGCCTGCGCAGCACGGTTAAAAAGGCCAAGAGATAACCTCTGTAAAACATTTTTTGTTAGTTGCAACTGCGCCTTATTTAGGCAATTGCCATGTTACAATTAACTGCTCATCCCTTTAAAAATGAAGATGTAAAAATTGCTAATCATTTAGGTTGGATTGCTAATCAATTGTTTTACTTAGCAATTTCAGCTAATTCATTTTGCAAAACTAATGTATGCCTTGTTTTCTGTTTTGTTCCACTCATCAGTATGGCACAAGTTATTTCATTCAGTGTATTATTTTGTGACTTTAGTGGTAGATGTGTTCTTCCTTCTATAGAGCATTCATGACAGCGTGAATTGTGTTGTTTTTTTACAAAACATTTGTGCCAACATTTCTTTGCACATGTTTCGCCCATTCTTGGGCTTTCTCAAGGCACATTCCTTACTTTGTATTGTGTGTCAGATTTTGTATTACGCTTCATATTTCAGTGTAAACATTTCAAGTTAATGACACACGTCTATTTAGTATATGCTTCCAGATATATGCATAAGATTATTTCAATTTTTTCTTACTTTGCAAGTGAAGAAACTGGAGGAGGAGGAGGAGGAGGACCCTGCAGAGTGAGTTGGGGCAGAAGGAAGAATCGAGAGAGGGTCGCAGAGGTTTTGAAAGCGCCCCGAAGAGGGGTTGGTGGCATCCAGGTCAATGTTCAGATCTCTGAGAAATTGAGAGGTAGAGGAAAGGAGGGAGGCAGAAAAGGTCAGCCCACTCTGAGAGGATGAGGGCGACCTGTAGATCGTGGTCACAGTGAGAGAGAGGCCAGGAGAGATAGAGAGCCTGCAGACCAGGCATTCAAAGGAGTAGTCGTCCTGTGTAGGAATGACAGAACCAGGGATCCACTGCGGGAAAATGAAGGCTACACCCCCGCTGGATGGTTAGTTCTGGGTTCGGAGAGGATCTTGTAGCCATCAAGACGGAGAGTGTCAAAACTTGTGATTGAGCTGGCCGTGAACCAAACCTCGGTGAGACTGAGTACATAAAATCAAGCTCTTCCAGGAGACGGCAGATGTCAGCGGAGTGTTTGACAGCAGAGCGAGAGTTGAGAGTAGCAATGTGGAACAGGTTGCCACCTTTTGAAGGACTTCCATGGAGGTGTACAGGCCAGAGGTGCACCCTGCAGAAGTGTTGGAGGTGTCCGAGGATGGGCCGAGGAGGAAGGAAGAAAAGGCAGCATAGTCGGAGAGGAGGAAGTGTCACGGCTCGCTCCCTTCACTCCCGTTCCCATCACTTGGGGGCATGTTTTGGGGTTTTTTCCCTACTGGACATTTCCTCTGAACCTTATGCTACAGTGCTGTGACGAATTGGGAGCGCTAAAACCTTATTTTCCAAGTTACTTCCCTCCGGATCCATTCCAGGTTTTTGGCAGCCAGCATGCTACGTTAATCTAATGACAATACTTCCCAGAATGCCTGGCTCACTGCCTCACCTCTTCCCTTGAAGGACAAGGTTGGGTGGAGGATAGGCAACACCTGTGGCTGCAGGTGCAGCAGGCGGCACACATGAGGGGTGTGCTCGTTAAGGAGCTTTAAAAGCCTCAGTTTAGTTCAGTCCAGCGCTGGTCATTGTTGCAGTGTTCCTGTTGTGACTGGTCCCTTGTTCCTGGTTCCTAGTTTTTGTGCCTGGTTCCTAGCTCCTATTTCTTGTTCCTCTGCCCTGGATTTCGAATTTATGTGCTTAATTGATTTCTGCTTTCTGGATCTCCCTTTCTGTCTTCCTCTGTCTGCAGACAGCCTTTCTCTGTGCTTTACCCTTTGATGCTGCCCAATTTGCCTGTGTTCTCTGTTTCTTTGAAGCTGTCCTTTGCTACTGAAAAATTAGTCTTTCCCTTTATAGATTTAGCTTCCTGCCTTTTCTCCTTGGATGGGTGGGAAAGGTTTCCTTTTGTGATATCATTTTCCCTGCTCCTGATCCTTACTTTCTATTGGGATCCATTCCATGTTTTCCATTGCACTTCTACATTTATTTCCCATTGATTATTAGGTGTGGGGTGCTGTTGTAACTAGTCCCTGTGTGAATGCCTTTTGTTTTCCTCTCTATTCTATAATCACTTTTCCTACTTGCCCCTTGACTAGGGTCTTATGTATTTAGTTTCCTCCACCCATTGCTGTTATAGCCTTTAGGGTCCCTGTTTCATCAACTGGGTTTGTGGGTTTACTGACATTCAAGTGGTCTTTCCGGTCCTCGTGAGTACTGTTTCTAAGTTCCTTATTCAGTATCATCCAGAGTGTCAGCTCACAGATCCTGTCCTTGCTTGCCCTCTACGTGGGCTTAGCGCTGTCAGTATCTGTAATAGCATAGTGGGTAAGGAGTTTGCCGACTTTCCTTTCAGTCATAAGGAGGTTCTAAGTGCTTACCCCACATCCCTTTTCATATATTGGTATTATTGTTTCACTCTATTTGCACTCCTGGGTTTTAGTATACACGAGTCTTGGTTATTGTATGCACGTTGTTAGATTCAAAGTTGTTCACTGTGTGATTCCGTGCACATTTCCCTTGCCATATTCATTGCCTTCTTCCTTTCTTAACAGAATGACCAGCCGTTATTCCCGTTTCAATATGGCCAGTTTAAGAAAGAAAGGCAGCAAGGCCACTAACAAGTTTGTACAGGAAGCTTCCCTTAAGTTTACCTGTGACAATCAAGTCACTGATCCTGACTTAAATGAACTCCCTGTTACAAATGGGTATTTATGTGCAAAGTATTTTTCCCACAGGATGGCCCATCGTACATTGCCTGATCCTAGTTCTGTCTTTAATTTTGATCCAGATTCTATGTCCGCACAAGCCTTAGCAGCGGAAAACAACACACTGCAAGATTTACTACACACGAGTACGTCTGTTGTTGAACCCCATGATTCCGGTTGTGCTTTACCTCAGATTGAACAGTTTCATGATTCAAACATAAATAATGGAGGGGTTCATTGCATATCATCTGTTTTCAGCCCTCAGTCTACTGCTTACTCCTCTGCACAAGTACTTACTGTAGTCCCTAATGCCAAGAGGTCTGATGTCAATAGTCTGCTTAAGGGAAACACAGACCAAGTCGGTAAGAGAGAGTATAGATCACAAAACCTGCAAGCAGTAAATGACAATGTACAATCAGTGCACATCCGGATGGCTAAGGCTGGATCCAGCCCTGATGCCACCATGCCTTCCCCTGTGCCTACTGATAGGGATGTACAGTTAAGGCGGGGCATGCTAAAAGCTGAACTTGAGGAGTTAAAACAAGAATACATTACTTTACAAGAGGAGAATAAAACCTTACAGTCTTTTCTGAATACACCTCAAACTTTATCCGTTGATGAAGTGAATACTGTTCAGTCCCTGAGTGCGGAGGTTTTTGTAGGTCAGGATACTTGTCAATATGTAAAATCTATTGGGAGTGAAAGTCCTTTTTCTAGCACAGCACTTATTCAGGGCACAGGTTCTGACAATTGTTCTACTGTTTGTCAGGAATTGCTGTTAGATGAGGATTTACAAGCCACTCATTTACCTAAGATTTCCTGTGTAGCAGTTTGCCATAATTCTGAGCTTGAACACATACATGCTTCTGATTTCCAAACACAATCCACAATGGTGGCATACACAGAATCAGTCACTACTGTAGGCTTAGGTTCTGCCCTTGATCTAGCTGCTGAGACTGAAGTAGACATTCAAGCTGATGTGGAAAACGATGCTACCTCTGTGTTCGCTCCTCCTTCTGCCAATTTTTGTCACAACGAACAGTCAAAGACAGTACAGAATTCA
The DNA here is from genome assembly GCF_040938575.1 of Ambystoma mexicanum. Classification (NCBI taxonomy): domain Eukaryota; kingdom Metazoa; phylum Chordata; class Amphibia; order Caudata; family Ambystomatidae; genus Ambystoma; species Ambystoma mexicanum. The sequence continues at coordinate 565,431,158 of NC_090933.1, forward strand.
TGTTTTGATGGACTCATTCCACAGTATACTGAACCAAAGACCCGGCAGGCGATTCCTGAACTGTTGATTGTTAATATGCCACTTTCAGAAGCTAAGACAGAAGGAATGGACATTTGACGAAATCCTGATTAACAGAGACTTTACTATGGTGATTCCTCTGGTTGATTTTGACTTCTACAAAGGAAGAGACTCTGTGTCATCCACTAAGGAGAGGGACGGCAGGGGTACAGCTCAGTCTTTGGTTACTGGTGCCAAGGAGTCAGCCGCCCTAAAGGTGCTTTCCATTCCTGAGCCACAAATGTGTCTGTCGACTTCTGGGACTTCAGTCTGTCCTACAACCATTGACTCTTCGATTATCCAGTCCACGGCTCTGCAGTCATCGTTGACACACGAGTCTTCAATCAATGAACAATTTCTATGTCTGCCAGTCACTCGAGAGCCTTCACCATGTACGTGGTCAAAGCCAAAGACCTTGACAAGTTTGTCTTCAGCTAACAAGACGGCTCCAGCTTGCATGCCCTCAGCCTCAGAATCTCCTCTGGCATGCCTGTTTTCGGCTACAGTGACTCATCCAGCGGATTATCCTTCAGCCATGGAGCCTCCGGTAGCACATCCTGAGTGCATGTCTTCAGTCCCAGAGCCTACTGCTAGTTTGGCTTCAGTTCATGAGAGACCTGTATCCTGTTCAGCCTCGCTGCCAATATCGGAGGTGCACCTGTCTACTCTCATGTTGCATATTCTTCTACTTCAGAGTTACCTCCTGAATCCCAACCATTTATTACGGATGAACCTCCAGCCTGCCCTTCTTATGCTTCAGGGGGATCACCAGAAGGCCTGCCTTTTACACAAGTTGATTCTCCCAACTGCTTGACTGTAGAATCAGCGCCTCCCGAATATGCAACATCTGAGTCTGAGACTTCTGCCAGCTCTCTCTTCAGAAACATCAAGCTGGATCACGACTCGGGAGGGCCTTACATGCAAGGCCGTTGGACTTGCCTCGAGTGTTACGAGAGGGAGACGGATACCATCCGCCATGGCCCAGACACCGAACAAGTAGCCGACCAGGATAACGGGCTGGATGGTTCGCATTTGGGGGCCGGTTTGGATCAGCCGCTTGACAGCCTTTTTGTTGCCGGATCCCACATGAGCCTGAGGGAGGGGACGGGCATGGCCCCCCAGCTGCTGCACCATCCGGATGCTAGTAGCCAAAGGAAGGGTATGACTGCTGCAGTTCAAGATGTGCCTGTTATTGCTCCTGCTGCGAGTGTGCCTGATGTACCAAGTACTGCGTCTATCACTCCTATCGGTATGCCAAACGTCCCTGCGGTTGTATCCCACGTGCAACAAGGTGGCTACATGACTGACACCAGGAGTGCCAGCTTCGTACAACCCATTGGACTTCCAGGCCCCCAAGGCGTGGAACAGATGCACTCGAACCTTGGTCACCCTCAACCACAGGCCTTTAACCAGTTGGATGATGGGAGAAGATCCGAACCTCTACCTCGGCCGTCACCTTCTTTTTCTGAACATGAACATTTCCTGAAACCTGCTATTTTCTCACCTCGTGTGTCCGCTCTCGGCAGGGAGGCTACCAGAGCATCTACCATTGTCTAAAGCATGTTGCACCAGCCTGCCTCCCTCCTCAATGATGTATGAGTGTTCGCTCCCAGAGACTGAGCTTCCTGGACCTTCCAACTCTGCTTCGGGTCCTGCAAGTCCTTCATGCCTTTCTTCGACCCATGAGTCTCTTCCTCACCGAAAACCTGCCTACGGCTCTTCTAGACTGCGGCCTGATTCTATTCATTCCAGTCCCTCTGCTTCTGCCCGTGGGTCATCGTTTCCGTCAGTGCCACCTCCGAAGACAAAGCGCTCCTGTCATGGAAGGAAGATGTTTTGTGCGGGTGATGGCCACCTGGAGTCGGCCGTGGGAGGGGGTATAATGTCACGGCTCGCTCCCTTCGCCCCCGTTCCCATCACTTGGGGGCATGTTTTGGTTTTTTTTTTTACCTACTGGACATTTCCTCCGAACCTTATGCTACAGTGCTGTGACGAATTGGGAGCGCTAAAACCTTATTTTCCAAGTTACTTCCCTTCCGGATCCATTCCAGGTTTTTGGCAGCCAGCATGCTACGTTAATCTGACTATACTTCCCAGAATGCCTGGCTCACTGCCTCACCTCCTCCCTTGCAGTAAAAGGTTGGGTGGAGGATAGGCAACACCTGTGGCTGCAGGTGCAGCAGGCGGCACACATGAGGGGTGTGCTTGTTAAGGAGCTTTAAAAGCCTCAGTTTAGTTCAGTCCAGCGCCGGTCATTGTTGCAGTGTTCCTGTTGTGACTGGTCCCTTGTTCCCGGTTCCTAGTTTTTGTGCCTGGTTCCTAGTTCCTATTTCTTGTTCCTCTGCCCTGGATTTCGAATTTATGTGCTTAATTGATTTCTGCTTTCTGGATTTCCCTTTCTGTCTTCCTCTGTCTGCAGGCAGCCTTTCTCTGTGCTTTACCCTTTGATGCTGCCCAACTTGCCTGTGTTCTCTGTTTCTTTGAAGCTGTCCTTTGCTACTGAAAAATTAGTCTTTCCCTTTATAGATTTAGCTTCCTGCCTTTTCTCCTTGGATGGGTGGGAAAGGTTTCCTTTTGTGATATCATTTTCCCTGCTCCTGATCCTTACTTTCTATTGGGATCCATTCCATGTTTTCCATTGCACTTCTACATTTATTTCCCATTGATTATTAGGTGTGGGGTGCTGTTGTAACTAGTCCCTGTTTGAATGCCTTTTGTTTTCCTCTCTATTCTATAATCACTTTTCCTACTTGCCCCTTGACTAGGGTCTTATGTATTTAGTTTCCTCCACCCATTGCTGTTATAGCCTTCAGGGTCCCTGTTTCATCAACTGGGTTTGTGGGTTTACTGACATTCAAGTGGTCTTTCCGGTCCTCGTGAGTACTGTTTCTAAGTTCCTTATTCAGTATCATCCAGAGTGTCAGCTCACAGATCCTGTCCTTGCTTGCCCTCTACGTGGGCTTAGCGCTGTCAGTATCTGTAATAGCATAGTGGGTAAGGAGTTTGCCGACTTTCCTTTCAGTCATAAGGAGGTTCTAAGTGCTTACCCCACATCCCTTTTCATATATTGGTATTATTGTTTCACTCTATTTGCACTCCTGGGTTTTAGTATATACGAGTCTTGGGTATTGTATGCACGTTGTTAGATTCAAAGTTGTTCACTGTGTGATTCTGTGCACATTTCCCTTGCCATATTCATTGCCTTCTTCCTTTCTTAACAGGAAGAGTGCCAGAGAGGTAGCCAAAGGAGGCAACAGGCTGGCCAGAGAAGAAGCAGAGGTTGCCGGAGAGGTGGCGGAGGATGGAGGCGGCAGAGGAGCCAGAGAGGTGTAAGTTAAGGGATAATGGGAGTAGAAATTAAGTTAAGGTGCGGGAAGCGCCTATCAAAAAGGAGGAGATTGGCCTGAGGGCCCTGGACCAAGACTATGCCATTTAGGTAATCATTAATTATGGTCTAAGAGTAACGGAAGGGGGCCAGGAGGGCCTCCCACCGGGTACCACCATTAATAGGAGAAGAGGAAAAAGGAGGGAGAATAGAGATGATATGGGGGTCCATAGGCCGGGAGAGGGAACAACAAAGAGGATGTTGGTGAGGGTCTTTCTGGAGGAAGCCTTGGTGTAGGTATTGGCGATAAGGGCGGCCTAGGTTGGAGAGCAGGTTATCTCTTTTGAGCTTCTTCCTGCCAGACTTGTTGAGAGAGATAGGATAGTCGATAGAATAGCAGTTATAGAAGATGGGGGACAGAGGGCACCATAGAGGGTACAGGGGAAAAAGGGTGGGTGATGGGGGCCTAAGCAGATGGGGGTAGTGCACGGGGAAGACAGTAGGGAGGCACAAAGGGAGGAGAAACAGCACAGAACAAGAAACAGACCTATGAAATGAGATGTACGCACAGACCATCAACAAAGCAAAAAACACAGCAAGGAAGAGTGCAGTCAATGCAAAGTAATGCCAAAACCATGAGCACAACCAGGGTCAAAAACAATCGCCAGAGAACAAAACCACAAGGAACCTAGAAGTAAGGAATGCAAGTAATGCAAAAAACCATAGATAACACCACAATGTCAATATAATAAGGAAGAAAACGACTGTGTCAAAGCACAATTCCAACCCACCAGGTACAGTAAACAACTGAAGTACCTAGTAGTAAGGAGTGCAGGCAAAGGTACAGTAATGGAATGGCCAGAGAATAAGCAAGGGGAGGGGTGACAACCATAGGTCAGAGAGCACAACTTGCTGTGCCACGGAGCACCTGTCACCCCAGCACCGGCGAAGTTGACGTTGCCTGATGATGGTGGGGATGCCCTGTGGAGACGGAAAAAACATGTCGGCGCATGCTCACCATTGTCTGAGCAAGAGTTTGGGCCCTGGGTCCGAACAGGCCCAAGCAGGAATTGCCCTGTTCTTCGTCTGCCCTTTTTTCTTTGTCTACGAGAGACACCCTTGATCTAAAAGTTAGGAGCAGAAAGGAAGCAGCATGGCTAAGAAAGTGGGCTGGGCTTAGGCCTGGTCACCTAGATTTACTTGCACCGGCTCACCAACTGCTCTGCTGCTCATAATGAGACAATATACTGTCCGATTCCTGGGACTGCAATGTAATTTCCAAAATAGTACCATTGCCCGGAGACCTTGGTTCGACTGAAAAATGTTTCAAATCCAGAGTTTCTGAAAGATTGCTGCCAATAATATTGTCCCACCCTTTCAAACTTCGATGAGTCTTTTTTTTTTTTTCTTCTGTCATAGTAGGAATACTCAAAAGATTGCTGTTTAAACTTGTAAACTAAGTTAAGCAATGAATTGTTATCCACCATGGAGTTCGCTATACTATTCCCAGATGACCTCATGAGTTTCCATGGTGTTTGTGTTAGTATCATTAATCACGATAGTTTTAGAAATCGGGACTATGTGATTTTTGTTTTATCGTTTGTCAAACTCTTTTTGCAAACGGCCTTTGACGGAAGAAGAATGCAGCCTCGCAGAGATCGAGCTGGGATTTCTTTTCATGGCTCGTGCTTCATGAGAGTGCTGTTCAGCAGGTATGGTGACCGGCAAACAAGTTGGGAGCTGGGTGGGGGGCAGATGCACACACCAAGGGGTTAGCGACACTAGCACAGTAAATTAGCATGACACCATAGGCACCATGTAAATCATAGCCTAAGTAAGGCAATGGCCCCAATATGTCAACGGTACGGAGACTTCCCGACTCCCAAACCGCTTTACCACACTTTGCCTTCAGTGCGCGTATTTGCGCTCAATGTAGTTTTGTAGCCAGCCTCAGTCGGCATCAGGCTGAACTTGCTGGGCACCGAGCTCCCAGGCAAAAGTAAGCAAGTGAAGTAAGTGTGATCCGCCCCCTCAGAAAAAGACGAGTCAGCTGCCAAACTGCTTTACCACACTTCGCTTTCACCTTCGCAAACATTTGATTTTCAAAATGTAATAAATGCTTCAACATGACTGCAGTTTTGGTCTCAAAAACCAGCAAAATATTTGCCAAACGGCACCAGTAAGGTAACATTTTTACAGAGGAATGTGGTGATGGGGTAGCTCCCTTAGCTCTCAGTAATCAAAAGGAAATACGCTTGAGAAGACAACCAGGCGGAATGGAACATAGGAAAGCATTGGCTCCACTTTAAAGAACAGCTGTCTGTGTCCCACCATCCCCCTCCCGCTACACATAATAACAACCAGCTTGAACAGCAAAAGGCATTGTGGAATAACAAAAACAACTTATTCACAAAGGCCCCATGCACAATTAATGAGGAAATAAGAGACACAGAATATGCCAAATACAATTCATAATGTGTTGAGAAAATGTGTTAACCATAGTTGAGAATCCATGCTTTTCTGGGCAGCTGGGCCCTTAATCCACATTTAAGAATTGGAAGCAAGGCCCTCCTGATTATAGTTTAAAGTGATTTCTGATGAGGATGTCATGGAGCAAGACCTAGAATTTAGTATTGGATTATGGTGGTTCTTGTGGTAGAGTAAAGAAGCATGAGTACTTGGGAAGATGTGCATCTGGAATACCATTGACCAATCAGATTATGATTGATTCAGGAGGAATATAGGCACTCAGCAAATTGTGCAACAATCTGTGGCGGAGTGGGATTTGGTGGAAAATGCCTTCACTGATTCAGGGATGAACCATGAATGCTACAATTCAGATAACTGACAGAAATTGTCCCCTTCTTGGAGAGTGACTGCTGGGAAAGGGGACAGGAAGATAGAAAGCCAGGAGTGCAAGCTTTATGGGGGGACCACACCCTCTTTTCTGGTTGAGGGTTAACACCCTGGACTATGGATATGGTTTCCATGCTGGGAACAATAGGTTTGTGCTTTTTCCTAAATACGATTATTTGCCTCTGTCAAGGGTTTTGACCCATGTTGAATCCTTAGACTGGGTAGATGTGGGGATGAGCTGTCGCCGCCCATTATTCTATCCCAGAACAAACTAAATCAATAGACTGGGTGGATGTGGGGATGAGCTGTCGCCGCCGACATTCACGCCAGAATCCAGGAGAACTGCGCAGTTGGCACAAGACCACTCCAAAGATACAACCTTCTTGTGGGGGGTTCCACATCACCACTCTAATGTAAGGATGCCTATCAAAATAATAGCAAAAATCTCCTGTCAAATTCAAGATAACAAAAATGGATGCAGTACCGACAAATTCCCCAAGGTGGCGCTAGCGGTCTAAACTCTGACAGGGAAACTGTATTTAGGAGTTGCAAGAGGGGCAGGGACTTCAAAGCTTGTTGGTTAATTGAAAATCTTAGCCACCTGCTGTTCCCAGAGGCCAAGAGGCTGAGAACTCTTAACACCCCAGAGACTCACAACAGGAGACAGGATATCACATGGCCCTTCTGAGTGAGAGGGAGGGGGTTTCCCCTTCAGCCTAGAGGAGAGAGACAATAGCCCCTTTCAGTTGAATGGGGTATGTTAATTTTGAGTGTTTCCTGTCAACAGCCCTCTGCCAGCAAGGAGATACATGTCATCACTGACCCACCCAGACTTCTGGAGGCGGACCCAAACACTTTGGGGAGTTGAATTGCAACAAATATATGTTTTATATAAATAGTGATAACTTATTGTAACCAAATGACAGGAATGTACAACTTTGAGAGTATTAGTATGGAAAATGCCCTCACGATTTGAGTCCAAACTCCGATTTGTACCATGTTCTGGGGCAAAACCCCGCTAATTATGAAAATTGTAGACACTGTATTTAAGCTAGAGACATGGAAAGTTACTGGGATATATGTGGAAGGGAAATGTAACTGTGTATAATTTTTGATGAAAAACCAATGTTGCAAAACCCACTAAAATCGAAAATAAGTTGCCATTTTTGAATGCAAGATTCTAGAAATGCCAGAGTCTGGACAGGGACTATCTTTAGTAATGTATGATGTGTGTATGTGATGTCAAACAACTGTGTACCTGGAAAATATGTATTTGGATCAGAAATAGATTTGTGTGCACATTGAACAGGGGAGTGTTCTTTCTGGAGGCCATAAAAATGACATCACTCTGACACACTATCCCTTCCCAAATCAGGGACCAAAGAATCTATTGACCTATCAAATCAAGAGAGGGGCAGGCTTAGTGATGCTAGCCTCTCCACTCACTTTTTAAAACACATAAAAAGAGACTGCTGGGACAGGTAGAGACATTCAATTCCATTTGCTGCAGAGCATGCTGACCGACGACTTCACATCCAGAGATCCAACACTTCGAATTCCAAGCTAAACAGAGACTATAGAACTTTGAACCAAGAATGCCCACTGCACGCAAAAGGATTTGTTAGCAGGCCTCAAAATCTTTTGCAAACTATTCAACAGCCGGGCGAGCTGTTTGAAATCTTTGCCAAGAACTGTTGCTGGAACCGCAGACCAGACCCAGACCGCTGTGAGTAGAACCAGAGATCCAGATCGCTGTGAGCAGAACCGGTGCCCGATTGACCCGCCGAGCAGAGAGAACCGCCGCCGGACGTGTTGACCAGATCCGTGACGAGGCCTATTTCAAATTTATATTGTGAGTACCTAGCAGAACTGTGCAGAACCCAATCTCTTAGGTTAAAATAATCTAATCCAAACTTTTAACCTAATTAGAACAGCCTTCTAGAAATCGTGTCATCTGTCATTTTTAAAGCTGCACAACTGTCACCTGTCAATTCTGCAGCTGCAAGCTGTCACCTGTCATTTTGAGTTTTACTTTAAATCCGAAAAGCTACCTTTATTAAATCGTCTGTATCTCTGGAACCGTTTGTCCTAGGAACGTGGTTTAGCTTTCATTTTAAAGCTGTGATTCTAGGCTTTCCAACGAACTTCCCCGTACTTTTTCCGCAATCGCAATCTACGCACTCGCGAAGTTTACCACGATTTGCGATTTGGCTCAATTTCTCCACTTGTCAAAATACCAGCTCCATTCTTTCCTTTGTTAAAATCCGTTTGCAACCTGGTAATAACTCATAGAGCATTGCTAAAGTGAGCCTGAACTAATACCAACAAGCATCTCTCACTCACCCTGAATCTCTAGAGGGAATTAAAATCAGTTAGCAAATTTTCCCATCCATTGCCATCACATTAAAAGCATTTAGAAACTCCTGTTACTATTGAGGAGTGTATTGCAGAGATGCATTCTCTAGCGAATATGGAGAGAGTGCTGTATTGGAGAGAAAAGAAGGATGCGTTATTTAATTAGATTTGGGGCAAATTTCTTTTATTGTATTAGACCTGTTTATTGATTATAATGTGACTCCTTGAGGGGAGGGGAGTGTTTTCTGATGTGTATAGTTTTGTTGGTTTTGATATGGTTAGTGCATGATGTTATATTATTGTACATATATTTCTATGATATGAACTTTTAGAAAATCAAATAAAAAAAAACATTTAAAAGCATTTCGGGTCTGTGTTTCAAACTTCTACCTGTTTCCTCTAAGCTTGCTGGGGGGGAACTGAATTCCGTATTGTATTTGATTGTATGCCTGAAGACTGTGTGTGTTACTTCCATCTCCTTGCATTGCATATAGGGGGTGAGGGGGGGTGAATTGCCACCAGGGGAAAAGTGAACATATTATCTCTTGTGAAACCATATCAGTTTATTTTCTGTACTGCATTTATTCCACCTTGCATTTCCTTGAAACCATAAGGCATTTCAGCTACCTCATCCTCTATACTACTTCTAAGTAACCAAATCAGTTTACCAGTAGAACATTATCCATTGTTGATCACTGTCATATTTTAAGTGCGATATCCAATATTAATTTATTATAAAAGTGTGATAGATATATATTGTTATATTTCTCAAATAAACCTTTTAAATTTGCAAAACAGACCTACCTCTCGGCTCAGTGGGGTCAGGGGGATTCTAAGAGAGGGGTGTTATATAAGGGTTGCCATCCAGAGTACATGAACTGGACCTAGAAATATATCAATAAGAGTTTCCCTCAGCATCCCAGACTAGGCATTGACTTAGCTGTAGTGTTGAAGTGAAGCCGCTTAACACCTCGTGTATTGCAATAAGTGGGCAGTCTGGGGGAGTTATCCCGCCATACCCAAACACTCAGCAGGCAACACTATGATCTTCCCTTCAAGGGAATGAAGCTGTAATGTTATGGAGTCACTGGCAAGTGTGGTAATGAGAGGTGCCATGGCATGAGATTAGCACAGCAAACTGGACTCTAGCAAGCACAAGCTAGGTTTGTGAGATTCCTGCTAATGGAAGTTTATCTTGTTGCCTGCGAGTGTGAGTGGTTTGCGAAAACCTGCAAGCATATAGAATGCCTGTGAAAACAAAGTTGCACTTAACCAAAACAATTTAAGGAAAAACAATTTCTGCACAACTGTTGCACAAATGGACAAAGCAACTCTACCCCCCACTAGCATTGCAAATCTTCCATTGTTGCTGCTTTCCTGCGATGTACACATTCTGAAAACACGACTGCTAACCAAATGCTCCCTCTACTGTTTATACACTGGGGAGGCATAAGGGCAAAGTACAAAGCAGGCTACAACAGTTTAGCTTCAAGGAGAGGGCAGGAGAACGGTCCAGACCCACTTTTATCATCTAAGTTAGTGGCAGGCCTTAATATAATCCATCAGACTATGTCCTATTCAGCCCTCATGGCCCAACCACAGGCCATTCCAGGTCACCCTAGACAACAGAAATCCATATCAATAAGAACCACCCCAGGGGAGGAGGACCCTGGACTATAAAAATAAGCCTTTTCATTCGAGGATTGGGGAGTGTTGGAGAAGGCGCTGAAGAGAGCCGTTTTGGAGTAGACTGATGGGTGAGAGGTCTTTTGAGATGGAGATGAAGAGAGCAATACTCTGGAGAGGAGGTTTTTAACTGGAGAGAAAATTATCAGAGAATGGTGCTCCTTTGGATCAAATTATTTTGGAAGAGGGTTGTTAGCAGCTGGAGAGTATTATTGGAAAGAGAGGTGCATGAGAGTAGGCTACTTGCCATTGTGGAGAGAGTATTAATGAAGGTGGAGGGTGGTCATTGTGAGGAGGAGCTTGAAGAGAGTGTGTGTGTTTTCCTGTTGGATTGAAGGACAAGGAATAGATGCCATTTCTCTAAAAGGGGGAGATGTGCTTACCAAGCCTGTGGAGGAGAGGAAAATATGGGACCTCCTATAACGATCAGGGTGGTTCTAGTAGACTGTTGTTCATGGGCATTTTCTAGAGTAAGTAGGAGAAACAAGACCTCATGAGAAGTAGAAAGTCTGTTGCGGGAGTAGCAAGGGGAAGTGTCCCAGAGACCAGGACTGTAGAACAGCCAGGTGGTCTAGGATTTCAGACGCACCCTGAAATTCTCCTAAAAACCTGCAAGAACAAACTCTGTTTGAACCAGAACTGTTTCTGTCTTTACCACTGGAAGGATAAACCTACATCCTCCCAAACCTTGTGACGTCTTTTGTCTTGGAGAGTCCAGGTGGTGGATTCCACCAAAGAGGGTTTGGGAACACTACGTCCTGAAGAGGAACATCGGGGGTTCCACAGGATTGTACCCAAGGTCGGCACGTGGTTGGCTGAAACTAGGGGAAAGGCTTTTCCTCTGACATCTGCTAACATTAATTTGGAGGACTAACTTTGCTGGGTAAACTGATCTTGCTTAATTTGCACCTCAGTTTAGTTGTCCCTTCTCCCTATCCCCATCACTGATGGTTATTTTCCATGTCCTTATTTTCTTTGCACACCACTCACTGGGCCTCCCTTTTGTTAAGGACTTTGGGTTTAAAAATAAAAACCATGGCTTGTGTGTCCCTGCTCGACACGCTCCATGACAGGCGGAAAGAATAGTAGTTTGAAAATAAATCTATTGTGTCTAAGTATCAGACTTGTTACAGGTGGCCTAGCCCAGATCACTGAAGCTGCTGCTGGAGGAATGGTAGGTATTGGCGGAGCCAGCTGAAACGAGGACCACACATTTTTATTTATTTACTATAGCCTTTATCAGGTTGACATGTACCTTGGACAAAAGCACATTTAAGAATCCAGATTGGAAGAACCAGGAGAGTAGTAGTGAGGTAGAGCTGTCCACTCCCAAAGTGACCTATGGTTAGCAGTACATGGAGGATTCCCACAGTCAGTCTCCTCTCCCAAACCTTTTGTGCCAAGACATGCTCGCAAATCTTGACTCTCCTGCTATTCTCATTCTCCTCAATCTCTCCTCTGCCTTTGACACAGTTAACCCCTCTATCCTCACAAAATGGCTTTGTGATACCATTTCTATCACGGACGTTGCACTAGATTGGTTAACCTCCTTACTCACTAACCGCCCCTCCTAGTTGCAGCTGGGCCCTTTTTCATCCACTACTTATCTCTCCACTTGTGGCATCCCCCAGGGCGCTAGGCTCTTCAATATCTATCTTGCCCCTCTTGCTCACCTGATCTCCTTCTCTCCTCTGTTCCAGTGTTTTGCTGATGACACAGCTTTACTTCAAACCTCCTTCTACTACCTCATCTCTCATCTCTGATTGGCTGACCGATACCACATCTCTCCAGCCCTAAGATCTCTTCACTGGACCCTGTTGGCCACAAGGATCAAATTCAAGACCCTCTGCATTATCCACAGGACTTTCTGGGGCCTGGGAACACGCTATCTCCAACTTTCTCTCCCTAAATACCGCCATGCTAGAGTCCTGCGCCCCTCTAACTCCAACTCTCTGCAGGTCAAACATTTCTCCAAGCAGAGAGTTGTGTCGTAGGTCTCTCTCTTCGGTTGGTGCCTCTCTCTGGAACAGCCTCTCTGCCCCTCTTAGACTCGAATCAGACCACCGTAAATTCCAGAAACTTCTCAAAACTCTGCTTTTCTCCACCTCTTTCCCAATGCCACTTCCCTGCTAATGACCCCACTGGCGCAGAGAATGGCAATCTAGATCTTCATGCAACCCACATGTTACCATGCCCCTGCCCAGTCGACACCAGCAAAAGCCCCCCTCGTACCCACAACCCTCACCGCACTGACCTTGCAGGCGCCCCATCTGGCGGCTCCTCACTTGGCACCCCTTTGCACTTCCCTCTACCAGCACTTGACTATACCATGCGCTGCCTCGCCCCCTATCTCCTGCCCTTCTCTTCACTGCACTTACATGTCCACGTGCCACAAGGCATTGTAGGACGTTTGTATATTTACTGCCTCGCCATTATTATTTACTCCACTTGTTCTCTCCCCACTTGCCTTGTGATGCCTGTAAGTACTATTTTGTTGTATAGGCAGCAAACAAATGCTCAATAAATTAAATAAATAGAGATATTGCTTCATTCTGCAGAGCATGCATTGCGACACATTGTGGATTTAATCTTTTAACTGCCATGGCCCCTCTCACCCCCGAGTGCCAAGTCCTTTTTTGTTGATTTTGGTATTGTGTCATTCAATGCCTTCTAATGTTTTGTGTTTCTTTAACCCCTTAAGTGCCAGCAACAGGGAGATAATCCCAAGGACGAGCTACCTCGCCCTTTGCACTTAAGGGGTTAAGGCAATGCATATACCGGTTCATTGGAAAACAGACTGCAGAAATCTGCCACCATTTCAATCGAGCCATCAAGGAGTGGTATAAGGTAGGCAAGTTGTTTGAGTGCCATGACTGTCCCATCCCTACTCACTCGAAGATGGTGGCGTGATTATTTGAGCTCTCAGAGCAACCTTCTTGTTGGGGAGAATTCTCAAAAATGTGCTAATTCCTCTCTACTTTGGAGACCCCCAGCACCTTTGCTGGATTTTGAGGACTTTCATTTTTTAACTGGAGAGAGTGAGACCGTTTTCCCCCACTCTCTCCTGTATTTTTGCTATGACTTGAGCACTGTTTCTTTTGGTTGTGGAGTCTCAAACTCCATAGGCATCATCGTTTACATTGTACCACACAGCACTTTCAGTGCAGTGGCACATGGAAGTCTTTCAGATTTCCCAAAGGTTTAAATACCTTTTCATGGATAAACTACTGTTTTCAAGAGCAGTGAAGTGAAATTGACTCCACTTACATTGTAACTTTCTAGACCCAGCACGCACTATCTTACAATAGGGTGCTGGAGGGGTTTCTTAGTATCCCCTTTGTCTAGCTTCTCATGTAACATTTTTATGTTACCCTTTCCTCGAGGAATGTCTGGTGGCAATGGTTTACTTTTATCTACTGTGGTGTGCTTTTACCGCGGGCTGTGTTTGCAGCTGCACTAAAGCACCCAAGGGTGCCAATTCTCTCAAAATGGCCCAGTCTTCTTTTTTTCCATTTCTTTGTGGAAAAGTCCTTCTTTGTTTGTTTTGTCTTTGGCGGGATTCATGAGTGAAGCCCGCCTCTGGCTCCAGGGTGTCTGGTGGGGGCAGGAAGCGAGGGAGGTGCCCGAAACTCCCTGTGCTTAGTCTACTGGGAGACCGAAATGCACTCTTAGGTGATTGGCTGGCTGGCCGGCTGTCTGGCAAGGACAGCCACCCTGCTGGGTGACTTGACAGCTAGGCTGGAATGAATAGGAGAAATCTGCATAAAAGGCGAGGCTTTTTGGTGTGGAAGGCAGAGTCGACCACTGGACGAAAGGAATCCGAAGAAGACGGCTGCAGCAACTCCTGGACCGTTGGTATACCTGGTAAAGCCCTGCTGCTGTGCTGAAGCTCCGAATTCTCTTCGACTAGAGAAGCCCTGCAAGGACGACTTCTTCCCTTGCGTTGGTGGAGCCAATGAACTCCAAAGAAAGCCACCTGGACATTCTGTTGAAGCTGGTTGTATTTCCACTGCAGTTGATGCTGGAAACCAAAGACCCAGGGAGAGAAACACCAGATCATGTGTGTTGCTTTTAAGTTAGCCAAGAGCTCCAGGAAGATCCTCCGGACTCCCAGGAAGCAGGACTGAGCGAGCCTGAGCCACCTCAACGGAGTGCTGGACCCCAGATGCAAGGAAAGCCCATCTCAACAGACAAGAGACTCCAGTGGTGCTATTTGCTGAGACGCGAGGAGCTGAAACCGCAAAGTGCCACCGAATAGAAGTTGGTCTTTTTCTGTTGCCGACCGTCCTGTTAAAGTGCAGGATTCCTCCAGACTTCCTCCCTCTTGTCCCCACGACTGAGGCCCAGAAACACGCTATCTGCAGAACTGCAAAGAAACAGACCATTTCTTCCAACCAAAGGTACTGGACAGTCTAAGAGAACTTACCACTTGTTGTGGAACCTCACTTGTGCACAGTGGAGACTTGTCTTGGTTGCTTCTGGACGGTTGTTATCAGCTTCTTTACCTCACAAGCCTAATCATCTTGTAGCCCTACTTTGATTTCTTCTTTTCTACAAAGACCTCTATATCATTGTGCAAGATTTTACTTTCCTGCAAGAATTGCTTCAGCTCACCTAGACTTTTGTCCAATTGACTTTGGCCTGGCCCGGCTACCTGAATGACCCTTCTTCCCTCTGACATTGTTTTGCCTTCCTTCCAGGAAGGCGTTGACCTACTTTGCATTGGGGGTTACCAAAAGTACTTACCTTCTTCAGAATATTTGTGTGATCTCTTGTTGTGTTCTAATAACCTTTTTCTTTGACATACTCCTAAGTATTGCTCTAAATGCAACAGTGATATATTAATGTCCACAGTGTCCTAGTTATTTCAGTCACCCGATGGTGTAGGAATTGTCTGTGTGTCATCTCAAATGGGTATTTGCTGATTTAGAGGATTTAAGAGTGTGTATTTTGGAGTGTCTTTGTGTGTTACTACTATATTGCCCCCTTCTGAACAAGGCTTAGTCTAACTCTAACTGACTGTTAAATAAATTAATAATTGTTTAATCAAGAAACCTTGTGTGTAAGAGTTTATTTGAATTCTTGCCACTGTGAATCTCTGTGCAACTCCCCTACAGCTCACATTGAACCCGCTTGAGATAAGCCTGGCTGCACCACACAATACCAACCTGTGTAGTACAGACCAAAGGTTGAGGTTCCCATTGCCAGGAGGTCAAAGTTTTTTTGTAGTGCACACAAAGGGTACTGCATACAGTCTTGCCTAATACATCTGGATCATCGCATTGTTTTAGAGCTTTGTATTGAGGTAAACATGCAAAGTATGAAGTGTTATGGTGAGGTGGAACTAGGAAACAACCAATCTTGGGACTCACATCTGATAGGAAAATGGTGTATTCAATCCAGGGAATTATTTAAGCATTGGTGGCCTTCAGCAGGTCCGTCGGGGAGTGGAATCACATCCTCCAAGCGTGCCAAGACTATTGGCACCTGTTTTTGGTGGCTGGCAACTAGGAGACCCATATTAAGAAGGAAGTAGCAGGCCAGGTGTTAAGTGTTGCACTGTCATGTCAAACCAGAACAGTGCATTGAGCAGGTAGACTCAAGTCTGTAGCAGGCTTGCAATGAAATAAAGAATGTGTGGCATGTAAATTGTGGGACAGCAGCAGCAGAAGAAGTGGGGTTGTAGAATGAGGCGGGAATTGAGCAGTGATTTCTCACTGTGCCACAAGAAGGGAATATTCTGATTGGTCTGGCTCACTGGGGACCGGGGGTGGGAATTCAGGGAAACAATTGTAATTCCTCTGAATCCTCCTTCTGGATTTGTTGGGCCAACCATGATATTCTATAAACTGGTACTAATGGAAGATTTGAAGACCAGCAGGGTCAGATGGGCCAGGAAAGAAAACAAGGGGCCACAGTTTACTGAGGGCTAGAACTCATTACCTGACCTAAGTCTGAAAACGCAGCTTGTTGTAGAGACTGTTGGGGGTTATAGCCGAGATCCAGACCAAACCCAGACATCACTAAGGGGAGAATAACTTTTTTTCTAGTTTGATTGAGCGTGGGGGTGGGGGGTGCTGTAATCCATATTCTGGCCTGGACCTGTCATTGCCAGATGGAGAAGTGTTGCTATCCAGCTGCTGCTATAAGCAAGAAGGGCAGGGGCCAGTGATCCCTTCAATCTTCCTCCTGCTTTGCAGCCAGTGAGTGAGCCTATATTTTGATGTTGATGAGCGTAATCGGAGCATAGCAGATTCACCTTAGAATCCTCATCCAGGGAGGATAGAAGGGGGTTACTGTTAAGTGGGTTGGATATTTACCGAAGGAAAAGCAAAAGGTAAAAGATTTAAGAGTCATGATATGGCATTTATAATGCACCTATAGACGAGTGTTTCAAGGTGCGATGAGGCAAGGGAGGGAAAACAGGGAAGACAGAGACAGCGATCCTACTAGGCCAGGTGACACTGAGATCGCGCAAGTGCAGAGTGAGGGGGAAAAGTGCAAAGGGGAGGGGGCAGTGCGGTACATAACAGCAAAATAAATAATAAATAAAAGTGTGGCCAGCTGGTGGCAAGTGCAAGGGTTAGTGAAGACATCGAGTGTCAAGTGCTAGTAGGGGCTATAGGGATACAGAAACAGTCCTTGAGTGCAAGGGCTGCCAGGGAGGCAGTGCAGGTGTGCAAATGGCGGGTAGGAGACCTGGGCCCGAGATCAGAGGGTAGCCAGGTACCAGTTTGAGATTCAGCTGGGAAATCAGCAGGGGAGAAGAGGAGAGAAAGCAGAAGCAAAGACAAAGGTCTTGAGGTCTGGAAGATGGCCAACCTTTCCAGGAGTTTGCCTAGGAAAGAAGTGATGGAGATTGGACGATATTTAGCTGGGCAGGAAGGGTCGGCAGAGGGTTTCTTAAGAAGAGGGTGCACAAGAGAGTCCTTCAGGTGGGAACTGAAGACTCCAGTGGTGAAGGAGTGGTACAGAAGTCACCCAGAGCAGGAGCCACGGTGTCAAGCACGCCATTTCCTCGCAGCCCCCCCAGCACTTGCGTTTAAGGGTGATGAGATCTGAGCCGTACCAAGAGTTGCACTTGGCTTTGGGCTTCAAGCGGATCCTCAAGACAGGGGCAAGACCATCGAGAGTATCAGATATAGCAGAGTGGAGAATGTAAAGGGCTGTGTCGGGGTGTGAGTCAGCCAAGGGTGCATGGGGGGAGAGAAGGTATCGGCGAAAGCTTCAACTGACGCACGCTTTGTGGGTCAGATAACCGAGAAGGTGGATGGAAGTGGCAGTGCTGGAGTTGGCTTGGCCCACTCAGAGAGGAAGGGGGAGATCTGACCAGGTGGCTGATAGATGGTAGCCACAGTAAGGGAATGGCAAGGAGAGAGAGAGAGAGAGCCTGCAGACGAGGCATTTGAAAGAGGAGTAGGCCTGTGTAGGAATGACAGAGGCAGGAATCTACTCATGGAAAATCTGGGCTACACCCCCTCCGGAACAGTTAGATCTGGGTGCAGAGAGGATCTTGTAGCCATCAGGGAGGAGAGTGTCAAAGCTTGTGACAGAGCTGGCAGTGAACCAAGTCTCGGTGAGACCAAGGACGCCGAGATCAAGTTCCTCCAGGAAGCGGCAGATGTCAGAGGAGTGTTTGACAGCTGGGCGAGAGTTTAGAGTAACAATATGGAGAAGGTTGCCATCCTTTAAAGACTTCCATGGAGGGGCACTGATCAGAGGTACGCCCAGCGAAGGTGTAGAAGCAGCCCGAGGGGGGGGGCATAAGAGGAAAGAGGAGAGCGCAAGGTAGCCAAGGAGGAGACAGCGAGGGTAGGCGAGGACGCCATGGAGGGGGGAGGAGGGACAGCAGGAGAAGAAAGGAAATTGATGAGGTGCGGGAAGCGTCTATCAAAGAGGAGCAGGTTGGCTTGAGGGCCTTGGACCAAGACGGTACCATTAATGAAGACCTTAGAGGAGTGGAAGAAGGCCAATAGGGCCTCCCACCAGGTGCCACCATTAATGGGAGAGGAAGAGAAGGGAGAGAGCACAGAGACCATATGTAGAGTCTATAGGTCTGGCGTGGGAACGACTAAGAGGATTTCAGTGTCCTTTTTAAAATTCTTCCTACCAGAGTTAGTGAGGAAAGCAGGATATTCGATAGAGAAGCAGTTAGAAAAGATAGGAGAGACAAAGAGCACCATAGAGTAGGTAGGTAGGGAGAGGAGAGAAGAGGAAGGGAGTAGGAAGGGTTGGTGGAGAACACTAGGGAAGGACACAGCGCATGGAGCAAGCAGACGAGAAGAGGGAGATGAGACAAGTTGACAATTGGACAAGGCGACAGGTGCTTAGTGGTAGAAAGGTTTGCTAGATGAGTGGTTTGCTAGGTGCCAAAGCCACCTAACGGCATTACTTTCAAAATGCACATTTTAAACAGAAGATCACACCTAAGTTTGAGAGTCCTGTATAGTGGGGGAAAGGCCTAGGTTTCACAATGTATTTTTAACTACTTTCGTAGTGCAATTTTAAATACTTTTAAATGCAAATTTAACAGGAGAAAAACACAAGTTTGAGAGTCAGCTTTATGGACAGGTTTGCAGGGTAGAGTGAGGTTCTAAACCTTCCTTAGTCGCTGATGGTTGACGGCCGGCCACTGGCTTCTCCTTCTGACACCTGCGGACACTAGCTGGAGCTGCCTCTGTGGGAGCTGCCATTTGCCTGGAGGCCCTTAGCCACAGGGGCTGCATGGGCAGTGGGCTGCCCAGGGAGGGTCAGTAATGATCAACAAGCCCTCCAATAAGGGGAGGTTGGCGGGCAGGGAGGCAGGTGGTAAGGGGAAATGGGGAAGTAGATGCCGGAGAGGGAGGGAGGAGGAGACCAACGGCTCTGGCAGCACTGGGATACAGCTGCAAAAATTTGATAACAGCCCCGGAAGGGCTCAGGCAAACACTCTGGTCACCTGTAGTAGCTTCTAAAAAAGATTTTTTTTTTTTACTTTCATAAGTCAATTAAAACTTGTATTCCTTCTGCTCAAATAAAAGTTCCTCAATAAAATGTGCTTGTCTTGACCATTGAAACAAAAAAGACCAGATAAAAAATCAAGTCAAACAGCCGCTCTCCGTTCAAACCCAGCACGGGTGGTGTAGTTCAAACACAAGTTGAATGATAGAAATGCAAGTTTTCTTCTTCGGGTATGACAGTTCAATAAAAAAACCATTAGCTTCAAAGTTGTGGTAGAAGAAGTATGTTTATCGAAAACACAAATCCAAAAAGTGTAAAAAAGGAAAATCACTAATCATGTATTAGTGAGGATTCGGCTGCCACTTCTCATATTTTTTAATAGACTTCATATACCAATGCATTTCGGAGCATGCAGCTCCTTCATCAGGGTAAGTCTAATCTGATAACAGACAATAAATTAACCACATGACATAGAATATGACATAGAAAATAACACAACATGTAATCATGAATCACAAAAGTAAGCGTATAAGCAAAAAATGTGAAGACACATACCAAAACAGGTGAGGGTTCAGGTCAGGTCGAAATATGCAATAAAGAAAAAGAAGATCAATGAATAAAAATAGCGTGAAAAATACAGTGAAAAATACACAACCATATCAGTGGGGAAATAGTTCAAGGTTACCTCACAAGAAGTGTGTGGCCACGTAGGAACAATAATCTTTAATCAAATTAACAGCAGCGTGCAGTGTGTAGCCAGATAAATCGTACTGTGAAGAACAAAACGTATTTTTAGGAAGAAGTAAGAAAGCGCAGCAGCGCTATGGTTAAAAGGATACGTCCTAAGTGATTACCTGATAGACAATCAGGGTCTGCGGTGGCCAGAGGAACGCCATGCTGCATCGCTGTGAACAAGCGTTGCTACTGGAAACGCTACTATAAATAAACACGTGACCGCATCGCATCGGGAAAAAGCGCGATGCGGCACGTACATATCAGAGGCTGCATGTGAAGTGTGCAGGCATAATGGGGGCATACAAATCAATTATCAACACTACAGAGGGTGAACGCTGAATAATGGATGCAAGAAAAATGTATCATTAAAAAAATCGGAAAGACATAGAAAAAATACTCAAGAATACATACACAAGGGATAGCAAACTAGTGAATACAATGATTATTCTAAATGTGGAGAGAATGTAAGGCAAGTAATGAAAAAAATGCTGGAGAAGCAGTTACAACAGAGGCACCAGGAGTGGCAGCCCATGCGGGAACGTAATCTAAGTAAGGGATAGTTAACATGCACCCCGGCCATTATGGGTGGCACCGTAGGTGTCACCTTGGGTCCCAGACGAATGTCCGGGAGGGACGGTCTCGATGCAAGAGCACAATAAGTGCTGTAATATAAATAAATCAAATACATATGTACAAATATTCAACAAGTACTGAAAAGACGACTAAGGTGGTCTAGGACACTATTTGGATGTAATAGTACTAGTATAGGCGAAAACAGTCCTGGAATTACGCTAAGGACAACATTACATGTCTATTCACAATCATACAATCATACTATTGCATGTAACATGTAGAACCATCATCGGGGAATCCGAAAACATAATGTAATATCACATAGAGTCAACATAAGTGCATCAAATTCAAATATAGCAATGAAAGTTGATTTCTCCATTTAGGCCATTGGGATACAGACTCCCCAATTTATCAATCCAATATGTCTCTGGTTGAGCCACCAAGGAAAACTGGGAACCCTATGCATTTCTGAAAAGAGGACACCCGTGGGAATGCACAGAGGTCTGACTTGCTCGAAGCGGCCCAGAATTTAATACCCAGACCCTCCGGCAAAGTGAACATTGTGTCCCCCCCGACCCCAAAATATCACACTTGGTCAGGGATTGTGGGTAATAACTTCAAGTCAGACCTCTGTGCATTCCCATGGGTGTCCCCTTTTCAAAAATGCATGGGGTTCCCAGTTTTCCTTGGTGGCTTGGACACCTTAGGCCCAAATATGCATGGTGAGCACATGAGTCAAAATCCTGCAATCCTGCTGTGTGAAAGAGTTGGGGTTACCTGTGTTTTCGGCTTCGCCCTTTGCACCCGGTAGGTGCACCCACACATGTGAGGTACCTTTTTCATCGGGACACCTGTGGGAACATGGGAAGGTAGGCCATGTGGTGTTGGTGGTGTGTTTCGTTGGTTGAGCAGAGTGAAATGTCTGAAAATTGTGTTTTTTTTCAACAAAGTTTGGACTTTGGCGGGGATTATGGGCAATATATTTGGTGCGATACACGCATTGCAGACCTCTGTGGATTCCCAAGGGTGTCCTCTTTTGGCAAATGCTTGAGGTTACCTGTTTTCCTTGCTGGCTTCGACACCCTAGGCCCAAATCTGTGGGTTGCCCACATGAACAAAATGTGCTGTGCCGAAAGGCTTGGGGTTACCAGTGGGTTAGCCTTTTCTGCCCAGGTAGGTGCACCCACACGTGAGGTACCTTTTTCATCGGGACATCTGTGGGAATGTGGGAAGGAATGCCATGTGGTGTTGTCGGCATGTTTCGGTGGGTGAGCAGAGTGAAATGTCTGAAAATTGTGTTTTTTCAACAAAGTTTGGATTTTGCCAGGGATTGTGGGTAATATATTTGGTGCGATGCGCGTAAGGCAGACCTCTGTGGATTCCCACAGGTGTCCTCTTTTGGGAAATGCATGGGGTTCCCTGTTTTCCTTGCTGGCTTTGACACCCTAGGCCGAAATCTGTAGGTTGCCCACATGAACAAAATGTGCTGTGCCGAAAGGCTTGGCGTTACCAGTGGGTTAGCCCTTTCCAGCCAGGTATGTGCACTCTCACATTTGAGGTACCGTTTTGGTCGGGACACCTGTGGGAACACGGGATGGTATGACATCTGTTGTTGGTGATGTGTTGCGGTGAGTGGACAGAGGCAAATATCTCTGAAATTGGCTGGAAATAAACACGATTCTCAGACATTTCGCTCTGGCCACCCACCGAAACACGCCACCAACAACAAATGGCCTACCTTCCCGCGTCCCCACACCTGTCACGATGAAAACGGTACCTCACATGTGAGGGTGCACCTACCTGGCTGCAAAGGGAAAAGCCTACAACACGGCTAACCCCAACTCTTTTCCAACAGCTGAATTTCAGGATTTCTTCTGAAGCGCACACCATACAGATATGGGCCTAGGGTGTTCAAGCCATAAGGAAAATAGGGAACCCCATGCATTTCTGAAAAGAAGACACCCGTGGGAATCCAAAGATGTCTGACTTGCGCAAATCTTCCCAGAATGTATTACCCACAAGCCCCGCCAAAGACCCACATGAGAGAAGGGTGCCCAATGCCAGGGACATTACCGCTGACTTTGCTGGAGCTCTAGCTGGCCTGCGTTACAGCTTCTCCCCACCAGGTGTCTCGGCAGTGTGCCAATACCTCCCGGAAGGGAAAAGCTGTACTGCAGCCCAACCACAACTCCAGGACGGTTGGAGGTGATGTCCCCGGCCTTGGACATCCATGTACCATATGGGTGTAACGTCCCCTAAGCACAGGGGCAGCTCCAGGGAGCCCCGGCAGGATGCCCATTGCTCCCTGGAGGTGACATCTGTAACATAGCACAGCCAGAGGTGTAGCCAGGGCTTGCAGACGGACAACCCATATGGGAGACATCCTCTCCCAAGGAAACCCCTATGTTCTGCTGGTATGGGGGCAATTTGTGGCCTGCCACTGCAATTGTGTCCCAGCCCAGCGAAATATCTGCTCAGATGGCCCATTCCCACCCACACCACCAACTATCCAGCCCCAGTCTCACCCACCCCACTGACAGTGGGCCCTAACCATAGAATAATAAAAAAAAGTACTCACATAACGTTGCAGCTGCTCGCATAGAAAAATAGAAAAAGCTGTAAACGAAACAAAAAACATGTGTTACCTACAGTCATCCCAGCAAAAACAAATCTACACTCATACTTAACAATAATGCCCCCCTCTTGCAAGCCATCCCTGGTGGTCTACTGAACCTCACCCCACCCAGTGAAAACACATTTGCACATTCCTACGGACAGATATCTGCCCCCAGGGAAGGCTTCACAACATGGCCCCCACTCCATTTTGGGTGGGGGGGGCAGAGGGCCACCACCCCTTCCCATCACAAAATTCCCCAGTGCTTTGGGGTGCCCCACAGCCCCCCTAAAATGCTGTCTACCATTTTCACATTTTTGCTCTGTTTACCCAACTCCCCTTGGCGCAGATGGGCACAACAGTGTGCCATTCTGCCCCCAGGGTGCCCTAAACCTACTGCCCAACCATTGAGGGGCCTGTCTGACATTTTGTGGAGGCCCTCTCACCTCCCACCCCAAATGGATGGAGGGGGCACCTCATGCAGGCCTCCCTGGGGCTCCGTCGAACGGCTGCATGAGGTGCCACCCTCCATTTGGGGTGGGGAAAGGGCCACCAAAAACATGGAAAAGGCCCCCCAGTGGGTGGGGCAGTAAGGTTTGGGCACTCTGGGGGCAGATTGGCACACCAATGTGCCATCTGCGCCAAGGGAAGTTTGGTAAACAAAGAAAAAAACTGAATATGGTACACTACACTGTAGGGGGGGCTGAGGGGCACCCTAAACCTCCGGGGAATTTTCTAATGTAAAGTGGGGTGGCCCTCCCGGCGGGCGGATAAGAGGGGGGGCATCTCATGCAGCCCTTCCTGGGGTCAGATGTCCCTGCCAGGGAGGGCTCCGAGTCCATTTTGGGTGGTGGGGGAGAAGGGACACCCCCTTTCCATATAAACTATTCCCTGGTGGTCTAGGGGGGGCATTACCCCCAACACCATCCATGGTTTTCCCTTATTTTTTTCCTTCGGCCCATTCCCTAGGGGCAGATGGGCACCCATCTGCCACAGGGGGACTCTAAACTGCAGGCCCTATCATTTGGGGGGCTTGCCCACATATCCTGGTGTCTCCCCTCCAATTGGATGGGGGGCCACCTCATGTACCCCTGCCTGGGGGCAGAAATCTGCCTATTACGCTCACCTGGTTCCCACAGGGGCGTCGATCAGACCCGGACAGCTGCCCGCCTAATCTTGTCTGCTGGACTCGTAGAAGTATTCTCCTGCAAGTGGAGAAAGGGATTTAGCCACCCGTGGACTTTAGTGATGGCCCCCCAACAGTTCTTGTTCTCCCCACTAATCACCTCCGATATTCCCTTTTGGTAAACTCACCTTATGTTTTTAAATGATGAGCTCTTCATCCTGCATGGCATGCAGGGGCGCGTAGATACCAGTTACCTCACTGGGTTGAAGGTACTGGAGGCGTTCCGGAGGAATATTGACTCCAGTGTCTACAAAGTTCAAAGAGTTCGATATGGCTGATGTTCACTCTTGTTCCATTCCCTCGTTAGGTTGCCGCTGGGTCCAAAAGAATATTGCCTGGAGGCAGCTGATGGCGTTCAGGTAAGAGTCTGTATTACCAAACACTGTCCGGTAAAAATTGCATGAGTTTAACTTGGTGTTTTCTCTCCCTTTATAGGTGCGGCATAGGAAGATGCGGTGAATTAAAGCATAATACCTCCGGCGGTAAGGCAGGTAAGCCTATGGTGGCAAAGAGATTGTCCTTATTGGTTTTCTCGGCTCACCTTGTTATTCCTTTTGTTTTCCCCCCAGGTGCTGGGTTTCGACGAAGAAAATGATGGAGGCAGCGCCGAGTCGAAAGATGCGGTGGACTGGTGAGTATAACGCGGCACTGCTGCTGGCGAAGTGACGCATGCTGAAATAATGTCCTTTCCAGGCTCGGAGATGTGCTTGGTCCGGAATCAGGTAAGGAATCAAATAATGTCTGTGATCTAACCTCTTCTCCTTTCTTTGCCTTTTGTCTAGGAGCTCCGGATTATAGGCGGGCATGGCAGAAGACTGGATGCTGACTTGCAGACACGGTGAGCGTCACGCTGCTGGATGCAGAATAACGCAAAGCATGGGCTTCTGTACGGGCGTGATTTAAATAGCCTGCAAAGTAGTCCCAGGTAAGAAGTTCCCCAGAACCACACCCGAGTGAAAAATAGTCCCTGTAATAAAATAGTCCCATCCAGGCCTCACGTTGGCTTGGACTCATTTGCAGCATGGTCTGCATAAGGTAAGTAAAGTCTATGAGCCTAATTTCTATGATGAGTCTGGCACCTAAGGCACCGGGCTATTGGGGTTTTAATGAGTATCTGGATTCCTGCTCCCAGGGCTGATGGACTTGATCCGGATGCCCGGGGGCATCATGGCACTGCCCCCAGGGAGGCCTACAAGGGGTGCCCCCCCCCCCCCATTTCCACCTGGGGTGGGCAGGGAAAGGGACACCACCCTTGTATATATATAAAAAAAAAACACCTGGTGGCTAGTGGCCCTCCCACCCCCATCTCCATTTTGTTCGATTTCTTTTATTTTCTTTTTCTTTTTCATTTCTCCCCTTCCCTGGGGGCAGATGATCACCCATCTGACCCAGGGGTCTTCATACTTGTGACCCCATGCTTTGGGGCCTGCTTACCTAGTAAGCATCCCCACCTCCCCTTTCTTCTAAAGAGGATCCCTGGTGGTCCAGTGGCATTGCTGACCATGGATTGAGCGCTCTGCGCCCACTCCATGACCAGCAATGCTGTCACACAAGGTGTTGATGGAAAGGGGGAGAATCTCCCCTTTCCAATGACGCCTGCCTCGATCTCCGGCTTGAAATACAGGTGGCGATAGAGGTAGAGCAAGGTGGACACTCACTATGTGTTTTAACCTGTGGTGAAAATACTTTCAGTTTCATGTCAGCGTGCATTACGCACGCCGATGTGAAACTGAAGGTAATCCAACCCCCTGGCAGTGAGGGGGGAAACTCCCCCCACACATAACCCGGGGGTTGGATTACGGTTTAGTGTGATCCCTTCTTTGCAAGGATCACACAAAACAAAGTGCCAAAAAGGATGAGCTATCTCGTCCTTAGCAACCTGGAGGTAATCCCCAGCATGAGATACCTCATCCTTGGCACTTAAGGGGTTAAAGCCCAACTCCAGCTTTTTACTACTTGTTGATTTTAATTATTGGTTGGGTCATAAGGATGACACTTTGCCCTCTGACCTGGAGTTGTCCTTAGCCAACCTCGGCTTCGGGCAAATGATCGGCATGCCTACCCATTCTTTAGGTCACACCTTAGATTGGGTTTCTACTATTAAGGTCACAACTAGGGACTTCCAGGTATCACCTTGTTTATGGTCAGTGTTTGTACGTTTTACTATTCAGGCTGTCTGAAGAAATTTAAGGGCAGGAGGACGCAAGGTTCTGTGGGAAGAAACCTAAAGTTGTTGACACAGGATTGAATTGAACCCCTGTTGTGCCCTTCAATCATTTTGTCTCCTCTAGATTCCTCAGCAGTCATGTCCAAATCCCTTTAGATAACATCACAAACTCCCTTGCACCGCTTAAACATAGAAGAGTTAAGGATAGGGTGATAAGTAAATCTTGGTTCTCACCAGAGTTGAAGAAACCTAATTCCTCCACCCTCATACTATTTTACATATGGAAATCAAACCCCTCCCCAGGAACATTGACAGCCTATAATGGAGCTGCCAAGTCATATAAATGTGCGATTATTGATGCAAAAAAAAACTCCTTGAATTCCAGAATCTTGAATGCACATTGTGAGGTCAAGGAGCTTTTTTAAGATATTAAAGCAACAAGAATCCACCAGTTCTCCTAATACTAGCCATTTAGTCAATGATGCGGCCCGGTGCCTAGACATTCAGGAAGCCATGCAAAATAAATTGAATGGCATTAGAACTGATATAGTTCAAAATATCTGCTTACAGCCTCTAGTGAGGTTGGGAACAAGAGGTTCGAAATATGCCCCACTATTCCCCAATTGAACTTCTCTACTATCACGGTTGACGAGGTGTCCGTAGTAGTGGAACAGCTCAAGGTCACTAAATGCAAAGGGGATCCTTGCTCGGCCTTGATCATTAAAACTTGTCCACCGTTGTTGCTGGAGGCCATTTGTAAGTTTGTGAGCTCCACCCTCACAGAAGGTCATGTACCGGCAGATTTAAAAAAGGCATGGGTCACCTCTATTTTAAAAAGACCTGGCCAATCCACTCAGGTATCGCTCAATTAAAGACCCATTACCAATACAGCTTTTTTGCTGAAAATCTTGGATCGTGTTGTGTATGGGCAGATTGCACAACATCTAAATAAATATCCCGTTCTGAATTGTCATCAATCTGAGGCCAGACAGGGATATGGAACAGAAACCGTATTACTTGAATTGAAGTCTAGGCTTCTGAAACGTGTGGACAAGGGCAAATCTTCCATGTTGATGTTACATGATTTGTCGGCGGCCTTCGACCTAGTCGACCACTCAATTCTGGTCACCAGGTTGGACGAAGTAGTGAGCAATTTCTCTCCAGCAGCAGTCCGCTGGATTGTCTCATTCCTGGATAACCAGGAGAGTAGCGTCTTCTATGAAGAAGCAGCAGCCCCACCGGCCTCTGTTAAATTTGGTGTTCTGCAGGGTGCTTCTACTTATCCCTGTCTTTACAACGTTTTCATGGCACCTTTTATTGCCCTGTTGGAACAGGAAGGGGTTGTGTTTACCAACCAGGCAGATGACCCAGAGTGTGTCATCCCCATTGTTGGTACCCATGCTTAGGATGAAGCTGAACTGAATAGAATGTATACCTCCATTGAGAATTGGATGATGTGGAATAATCTGGCGCTGAACAGAGCGAAGACAGAGTTATTGGAAGACCGAGTTAGTCATTACTGTACTCAGTCCATGTTAGCTAAGGTTGGTCCTTCCTATAACAACTGACAACTTGGAGATGTCAAGAAAACCCCCCAAAAGAAGGTAAAAGCTTTGGGTTTTATCTTTGACCAACAGCTTAATATGAAGTCCTATGTCGGGAGCATCGTATATGCGGCGGTCTGTTATATTAAGCTCCTTGCACATCTTAGTCCATTTATCACTCAGCCCAAAGCAGAGATTATTGCCAGGGCAATAGTTGGGTCTAAAATAGACTATTGCTGTAGCCTCCTCACCGGGCTCAGTAAAACAGATGGTAATAGACTGCAAGTGGTCCAGAATAGGGCAGTGAGGGTGGTCATGGGACTATCCCGTCGAGACCACCTCGATAGATTAGTACTGCATTGGCTCGCTGTCAAAGTGTGCTTTCTTTTTCACCTACTGCTTATTACCTTTAAATGTAGACTCGGCTGTATGCCTTCATATCTGCAAGATCTTATCAGTGACAAAGTTCACAGAAGATCCCTCAGATCTAGCAACCAGGAATACTTGATGCTTCCTAGGTGCAGAACCATGAAGGCTGAAAAAGGAGCTTATTACATTGCAGCTTCAAAAGCCTGGAACAATCTACCTTTAGATTTTGGATATCAGAGACCATAGATCCATTCAAGAGAAAGCAGAAAATGTGGTTGCTAGTTTGATTTTCTCCTTTTCTCATCTGAATGAGATTGTTTGGTTCTGGTTTCTGTATGTTTCATGTCTGTCTGCGCCCTGATGCTCACGGGGCCATGGCTTGCGCATTATAAATGTAGTAAAGTCAACGAGATAAGAAACCCATCCATATGCAAAAACTATGCACTGACCTTGCCGACTACTTCAATAACAAAATCACTAGCATCCAGCAAATCATACAAAGCAGGCAAAAAAGCACCTTTCATCACCTCAACCAGCCAACTCTGGAACCAGTGATTAGACTAAACCACCTCCCTCTGATCTAGACAGATACATTCTACAGCCTGGTGAGCAAAAGCAACAGAGCGTTCTCTCCAGCAGACCTCCTGCCCACCAGATGATCAGAAAACCATCCTAACGCAGAGAAAACCAGCAGAATAATACCACAACATCTCACTAGTAACGGGAGCCATGCCACAAGCCTTCCAATCAGCCTACACCAAGCCACTCCTTAAAGACACATCTGGAAACATGGAAGACCTAACTAGCTACCGACCAATTTCAAACATCCCAAACCCAGCAAAGCTTCTGGAAAGCTACATCTATGAACAAATCTTGGAATAAGCAGAAAGCAACTGGTTGTTGGATCAGGCACAAGTAGGCTTCAGGCCCATGAGAGTAACGGAAACTGCGCTACTGTCTAAATTGGACGAGCTAAAGACCAACGCAGACTCGAACACAAATTCAGCTCCTCAAAAGACTGGAAGATATTGGGATCAGCAAAACCCAGCTCTCTTCTGGCTAATATCACTTTTTTTATTTAAACTTTATTTTTGAACTGGTTCACATAGTAAAATAGCACTGAACAACAGAAAAAACAGCATGTGTACATAAGAAAAAAATGCATAAAGACAAATACCCAGGTGTGAGATACATCTGGTCACAATACCCACAGCATACATGTACTAAATACTTCTTGGGGTCCTCTCGGCAATGCCAGGGCAGCTGCAACCTACACTTCTGCCTAGTCTAGTATACCAATCATACACGATGGTCATGGCTTGCAATCCAGCATGGAGTCCTTAACACAGGTGAACTTGCATCAGCAATGTGTTAATTGTCCAGCTCCGTTCCAACTGTGTCCACCCCTTCAGCCTCATCAATGCACTCGCCCTCTCTGGCCAGCAAAAACACACAGACTGGATCCCAAATATCCCAATGCTTGGGGTGGGCTGACGGCATTCTACAATACCCCTGCTCTGTGTCGCAACACCATGCCAAATCTTTCAACCATTTCCCTGCTGTCGGGGCCAGTGTGCTTGATCATAGCATGAGGATACAGCGCTTTGCTAACCGCATGCAGATTGAGAGCACCCTTCTCCTCCCCCTAGAAATCCTGGGCAACCAGGCAAACAGCAGCAGCCCGATGGAGAATCTATAGTTGGATGAGCTTAAACCTGGAGCTGATTGCTTTAGTGTAGAAAGACACATTCTGCCACCTCTTATCTCCCGGGTCCTGACCCATATCCGCCACCCCCAATGACCTACTAGCTGGAGCCTCCTTTGGAGCAAGACCCTGTACCATCTGGTATATTGTCGATGCAATTCTCTTTGCATTCGCTGAGGAGGCAAGGTGTCTCAGCAGGGGGGTGTTTCCGGTTCAGTAAGAAAACTCTGTGACCATGCCCTAAACACTTCCCAGATCCTAAAAAACTGAACTGCTAGCCCAAACGCTGCCCCTCCCCCAACCTCCCAAGCTTAGTCTGGACCTGTTCCCACGAGACAAAAGATTCCATCAACATTAAGATGAAACATATTATTTACCCCAAACAGTGACCAATCCTTTTTAATCACTCCACATGTGGGGGTCAGGCATGGATGTCCCAGGTATGAAGCTCTGGTATATGGGATATGCACCTTAACTCTCGAGCTAAGCCTTCTCCATGCATGGACCATACAGGATGCAGGGGCACCTAATCATTAATCTGCATAGAAGAGTTCCCTGCAGTGAGTACAGATGAGCAGTTCTCCACTCAATCCGGACATATGGGAAAGAAGGCACGCCCGGCATCCAGTATGAAGCAATCGAGACTTGAGCAGCCAGAAAATACAACTCCATATCAGGCACATTGAGCCCTCCCTGCTCCCACTATCTCATAAGCATATTCCACTAAATTCTAGGTGCCTTGACGCTCCAGATTAGCTTAGTCCGTAACAACTTCATTTCCCTAAAAAGCTGAGAACCAGACCACACCGGTATATTAAGGAAGAAGTGAAGTAATTTAGGAAGGATTGCCACCTTATTGATCGCTATCCTCCCCATGGAAGAAGCAGGAAGAGAAATCCAACCATCAATTAAACCCCAAAGTGACTATATAGACCTCATGATTATCCTTAAGCAATTTGTGGCGACTCCTACTAACCTCTATGCCCAGGTATTTGATGGAGGACTGCTCCCAGTGGAACCGCTTGGAAATGTGGCTTGTTCAGCAGGAACAATATCGACTTGGACCAATTCACGTGTAAGCCTGAGATCCTACCAAAGCCCTTGATCTCTGCGGAGAAGGCCCGAGATTACGCCCAGGGTCCCTCATGATGCCTATGCAGCGCTCCCAAGCGAACCACAATTGGCTCCTTGGCGATTGCAAATTGGAGAGGAGACAGAGGGCAGCCCTGACACGTCCCATGTCCCAGCGGAAACAGTGACGGATATTTCCCGAAAAGGCCAATCCTCGCTGTTACCCCTTAGTACAGGATTTTGATACTCTGTAAAAAGTATGCCAGAACACCCCCGGGCTGTAGAGCGGCCCGGAACAAAACCTGCTTCATTTGGATGTACAACAGAGGGGAAATAGGGGAGCAGCTTATCGTCCAAGATCTTTAAAAAAACATTAGTATCCATATTAATATGGGAAATCGGCCTATAGGAGGTGCAATCCATTGGGTCCTTACCAGGTTTCAATATTAATGAAATAATGCCCTCAAGCATAGTGCGAGGAAGGGAACCCGTCTACAATGCTTCCTGCCACACCTGAAGCAAGCAATCCGCAACATTGGGACCATACTCCTTAAAAAAACGTGGAGGTGATCCCATCTGACTCTGATGCCTTGGCAGTTGCAAGATCTTTAATCGTCTTCATATCTTTAACAGTAATGGGGGCCCCGACAGTTCCTTAGCCTGCATGTCAAGTTCCACCTCCTCTATAAAGAGCTTCAGGCTCTCTTGGTCCGTGCTTCCTCTGGCTGCTTACAGGCTACAATAAAATGGCAGAAATTCTTCAGGTCCGAGATCAACGCTCCATCTGCCACTCTAATCACTGGGACGTCGATCTAGCCCCTTTCACCACGCACCAACCTCGCCAAATAACTACCAGTCTTCCCTCTTCACTATATCTCCAGGCCAAACTCTGGGTTGCCAGGAACCTCACCTCACTATCCGCCTCGGCCCTGAATTGGTCCCGGGTAGATCTGATTTTAGCCAGGTTATTCCTGGATGGCTGCTGCGCATCCCCAGATTGTAAGCTTTTCAGCTCAGCTTCTCATTTTGTCACTCTCTGCTGGATTGACCAGAGTACCCTGCTTTCCATTGAGATGCATCGCCCCCTTAAATACACTTAAAAGTCTACCAGAGAGTCCCAGCAGACTCAACGGACCCAGGATTACAAGCAAGAAAGGTTGCTATAATTTCTAGCGCCTCACTACGGTATACTACATCCAGTAGTGCCTGACCCTTGAACCGCCATAGGGGCCTATTAATCCCAAGATTTTCGACCTGGAACTGCCATAGAAGTGGAGAGTGGTTGGACAGTGTTCTCGCAAGCATGGTGAAACTCGTTGGGTTATGAACTAGGCCTGGCCCCACCAAAATAGTCTATTCAGGAACTCATTGTGAACAGAGGAGTACAGGAATTCCCTGCTTTCAGGCTGTAACGTTTTCCAAAGATCCAACAGCCCAAAATCCTCTGATCCCCCCAGAATTGCCTTAGCCGCCATGGACAACAGCTTTAAACCGGGTGTGGCCCTACCCCTTTCCGCATGCAGGATAGTACTAACATTTCCCGCAATTGAGCCGAGTATGTCAATATGCTAAGCATTTGGGCCAAAGGGAATTGTAGAACCCGTGGACTTTCCTATTCGGGGCATACACATTTACAAACGTGAAGAGGTTCCTAGCTAACGTTCCTGACACTATTGCATATCTCCCGCCAGGATCCTGCTCAGAACGTAGCGGCTTAAACCCCAAGGATCTGCGGACAATAATTAGGAGTCTGCGCAAAAGCATAAAACCTAGCATTGCCCCAGGATTTGGCAAACTTCTAATTCAACCTTCCCATAACATGCGTTTCTTAGAGGAATACAATCTTAGCTCCATTATGATGCTTCCGATAGGCCAATATTTTTTGCATTTTTGTGTGATTATTCAAACCGTGCACATTCCAAATGAGGAGAGTGCATTGTTCCAGTCTCTGTAGCTTAGCCATTCTTCCGCCTATCCATGCATATCGCCCATGGACCAATTGCGACACAGTAGTAGATCAGCAAACCCATCTCCTGGCGTGAAACTGTGTGAACTATTTTTGATTGATCAGCACAATAACTAATAACCTGTCCGCCTGCTGCCATCCCCAAACCAGCAGCAAGTCCCCAAAAAATCCACTGCACCACCCATCGGCAGGAACATGCTGCACCAGCCCTTCCGCAATCACTGCCTACCCCAACCTGGCAGTGAAATCTCTCCAAACCCGTGAATAGAAACCCCAACTATTTAAAGCAGGTCACCACCCAGAGACGCCAAGTACACCGCACCATTCCCCTAACCATCGGAGGGGAGGCCGCACCTAGGCTAAACATACAGATAACTCTAAACTGGACTGAATCATTGCATATTCAAATTCATGAAGACCTCCACCCTGGGAACAAACATGGCACATAGGATCAAACCTAAGCCACATCAAAACATTAACAGTCAGGGAGACAGTTCCCACCTTGGCACACACATATAGGTAGGCAGTGAGTTGGACCATCTTAATTTGCTCTTCTTTGTTGTTCTGAGTCATATAAAACTCAGTCAGGGCTTGATGTAACAGGCCACTCTCCTGCCACACGTCCATGCTTATGGAGGTGACCTGTTGCATCATCCATGCTAGCCAGGCCTCCTGCTCTGCCCATTCCACTCTAATGAATAGTTTGGACAGAAGGTGCTGTCTAGCTATGTTAATCTCCACAGTGGTAATTATGAAGAGTGTTCTTCCTTTGTTTAGTTATCTATGCAAGGACAAAATCGCTACCCTGCTGTCAAGTTTATTGTTAACTTTATTTTGAGACACAGGCTTGATGCCTAGGGTAGTAGTTTTGGGATGGCGCTTTTACAATTTAACACAGTTTTTTAGCCCCTAAAAGTATCACTACCTTCAATGGCTTAGCCTGCTGTGTTAGACTGTCACGGGTGGAAACTCTAAACTCAATCACGGCACAAGGCCCCAGTGTGTAACGGTTTTATAACATGGCACACTCCAGCCAGGGACTCCTACACCTGACAATGAATGTGGCGCACAATAAAAACACTTTTCATCTTTAATTAACCACAGGTTCTTTATTTGAGTAGGCCCCAACACATCTCTCACCCACCTTAACAAACACCCTGTGTCACAATGGACTATGAACCAGGCTGGTGTGTAACAATATGATATTTATTAATTTTAGAATTCAATGAAAAATCAAGCAAATCAAACAATATGGTCTGCAATCACCAATGTGGTGGGAATATAATGCAAAGATACCCACAATACAGTTAATTCAAACTTAGAACACACTATACATAAACCTTTAATAGCAAAACAGGAGAGAAAGCTTTTTTTTAAAATAACAGATAGCACTCAAGTTCAGCACTCCCCCTGCTAACTAAATTCTGTGTGAATGGAAAGCAGTGGCAAGGAGTCAGAATGAAGAGGGAGGAATCAGATTTCGAATTTCAGCCCACCAACCCAAAATGGGAGGCCAGAAACGAAAATGAAAACATTATTTATAAGCAAAATGGCATAATCAGATTTTACTTGTTACTTGTGCAGCAGTTTACAATTGCGGTGGGATAGATAGCACAGAAGTTTGCGTGGCTGCACTTAAGAGATAAGGACGCGTACAGACTACCGAGCAGGGCACCAAAGCAACGTGAACACGGATAAGGAAATTGATTTGGGAATGAAGACAAATGAAAAAACAGAAAACACACACGGCAGAACATCATTTCTTTTCTACACAGGATTTGGAATGACAGGCAGCCACGGGAAGGGCTTAGCTGTCAAAATTGAAAATCGGTTTTCAGAATAAGAAACAAGGCACATTACAGATAGAATTCTGATGGAAAGGGATCACTCTTAATGGGATTACTGTTTGGGTTTTTCTATGGGACACATACAGATCGGAATTTATAGAAAAGCAGAAAAAACAGGCAAATTCAGTTTTGTTGCACAAGGACTACTTCTGATGAGGCTATATTTTAATGGCTATAATTATTAAAGAAAGGCACCACTTGACATGAGGTGGTTGATTTCGAATGGCAACCAGCTCACCATGAATCTCTTTATAGGGGAATTAATTGATTTAATTGCAAATAATGCTAAGGATTAATACACACTATGGAAAAACTTATCAAAGAAATGCACTAACATACACAGGCTAATACAGATGGGTCTATGGAAAGGTGAACAGATTATACTGGCAATTTGGGATTTGTGTAGGATTTCAATGGGGTGCAAGAGTCAACAGAGCGGGATGTGCAATTTGGGGGATATCTTATGTGATACTCACAATATAAGCTTGTGTTTGGGATTCTGGAAAGCCAGTGAGGTCTCTGGACAGCTATTCCATGGAATACGGTCACCTGACTCTCCTGGATGCGATGCTGGACAGCTAGGCAAGGTCTGGTCACTGTGGACAGCTGGATGGGATTCTGGACAGCTACACAAGGTCTCATCACTGTGGACAGCTAGATTGGATGCTGGACAGCTAGGCAGGGGATCTGGTCACGGGGCTCGCTTGAATGGGATCAGCTGCCTCCCTTCCTTTCTCCCTGGATTCTGGGGTATGTGCCTGGATCTGTATAGATTTATGTATCTCTGCTTCCCTGTATCTTGAAGTCTGGGTTTCAGTGGATTCCCAGTGGATTGTCCCTTGTGTTTCCCTGTCTCCCCCTTATATAGCCAAAGTGACATCATAGAATGTTACTATCTGAGGGGAAGTGCTCTTGAATTATTCCTATCTAAAGATAGGCCAGCCTATTGGTCCGGCCACCTCTCCCTGGGCTGATTGGTTCAGGGGAAATTACATAATTTATGTGTGTGCATTTATGACCTTTCTTTGTCTCACAAAGCTACTTTTTACCTAAAGTGATTTATAGAGCCAAACTTTG
The DNA here is from genome assembly GCF_040938575.1 of Ambystoma mexicanum. Taxonomy (NCBI): domain Eukaryota; kingdom Metazoa; phylum Chordata; class Amphibia; order Caudata; family Ambystomatidae; genus Ambystoma; species Ambystoma mexicanum. The sequence continues at coordinate 565,467,231 of NC_090933.1, forward strand.
CATGTATACTAGTCACCATTATAAGAAGCAGATATACCGATTCCCTAAATCACAGGGAATTGGACAGTCCGATTGCCAACTCTCTGCGATCTCGCATCGCCCTTTGGCACAATTTTGCCATTTTCATGAAAAGCATAATATTTAAAAATCTGCCAATGGTTACACATATTCCCAATACCATTTCACATCTTTCCACATAGTTTTAGATTCATCCCATTTATAATTCACCCCAAAATGTGTTTTTCATGGCCATTTCAGTTTACCAAGTGCTAGAAACACGCACTGTCTCTTTCTGTTTGTCTAAAAATCACATGAAATACTGTCATAATGTGACGTTGCTACTTATTCAGGGTGCTGGAAAACATTTCTTAATGTACAAAAGTTCTTTAAAGTCAATGGGGTGAATTTGTTACTGTGTGGGAGGACCTGCAAACCCCCACAACCAACTATCTCTGCCAGGCCTGGCTTGCAACAAAGATTTTTATGATGCCCTTTGAAGTTCTGACAGCTCCTCCTTCAGGGTGGATGCTGGAGGAAATCGCACCTCTCGGTCATGCACTAGCCCTACTGGGTTATTTGTTCCCTTCTGCAGGGATGCTGGACAGTCTAGTGAAGCAGTGAATTTTCACAATCAGGGACTTCTCAGGTGTCCTTGTGGGCTGGTTCACTTATGGATGCAACGTTTTCCATGGGAGGCAGTGTTATACAAAAAAAGTAATCACGTAGCCCAAATGATATGAATAATATGTTGGCTAGAAGCAAATCTCATCATGTGACAAACTTTGCAAACTGAGAAACCTGAATGTGACCATAGGGAGTCCATTTTGTAAATGCCGGCCATTTTCTAATTTGTAACACTTTGTAAATATATTCTATGTTTTAGATCCACACACGTTGCGAGGCCACAGCTTGAACTCTGAAATTCTAATGTAGACAGGAATGTAGAGCCGTGCAGAAATACATTGTTTTCCCTTTCACTGAGGCCTTGAAGCTGTGCAGAAGCTGCGCCTAATCAGTAGCCCAGGTGCCGTTTGTCTTGCAAGCGCTCTTGTAAAATGCAGTCAAACATGAATTATATGCAACTAGCAGTGCTCCTTCACGAAGGATGGTATGTTTTGCCTCAGAACTGTCTGACCCTTAGCTCATGAGCCGCGCCAAACAGATAACATTGTATGGAATGTCTCTCTGCTAAGAACAAGATATCCTCCCTGTGCCAGTGCTCCATGTTCCTCATAACAGAAAATTGTCTCTGCAGCATTTGCTAGAATACCTAATGTTTAGACAAAATGAAGACGTGTCATAACTCAGTTACCGAACCCTAGCCTACATGACATGTATAAGGGCGGGACAAATAGCATTAGCAAATATTGATGTATTATATATATATATATATGACTGCTTGAGCACTGTTCGCTCTCTCTCGTATCTCACTGGGTCTGGGAACACACGTCGTGAGGTGTTGAGACCCAGTTGGCCAACTGAGATACTTTGAATAAAACCAGACGTGTCATTGAGTATATGGTTATGGTGCCTTATTTCCATATATGGACTAACAAAGATGGCGCCCAAACAGGGACCCTCCCTATGATTCTCCATCATATATGTTGAAGGCAAGGACGAGTCAAGGATGAAACATTTGGACCGGAATCGGAAGGTGTTCGGGGCACCCCTACAGAAGGGATTAGAGACTCCTCCGTAGATCTTTACATAGCCGATCACTGATCGACAAGCAGTGGTCAGAGAGCATCGAAGTGAGGGTCCTGGAAGTGAGGCAAATTGTGCCAGATACGTGGTCGTGACGTTTCTTGGTTGTGCCTATATATGTCCAAATTGCGTCCTGGGAGACAAATTGATTGATCAGGTGAGTCGTGCCCCGATTCTTAAATGTCCTGATATTGGTTGAGTGTTGCACTTGCAAGTAGAAACACCCAGGGTAAGAAAAGGGTAAGCGTTTACCATGCCTGGGAAATTGTCTTCCTTTTTAGTGATAATTTTTCACTGCGGTAGACAATCTTTGGAAACTGGCTAGGCGGCGCCACCCGAGGGGTGGGCGGTACATGATATGTACAATTAAATATGGAATAGGGGCAATAATGTTCAATGCAGTTTGGCATAGGCAGACCAGACGTGAATCAGACCTTCAGTGGCCGAATAATGGGAGCTTTGAACTAGCGTGTATAGAACATTTAGAATCAGTTTTGCTACGAAAAAAGTCCAGACCTGCAGTGTTCAACGTTGTAAGAGACTGGAGAAAGGAAGCAAATCAACATTTGAAAAGTAGCGAAAAACACGCCCGTAGACATAAATCAAATACAGAGAAAGCGCTAGAGAATGATCAGCAGAAGCAGACAGAAGCCATTAGGAAAATGGATAGGGCCTTCCAATGAGACATACAGAAAATATATCCTTCACAAGATTTGCATGCATCAGACACGCTGATAACTAAGATACTAAATGAGTGAAGAAATGAACATTCAAGTACTGACCCAGTTGCACTGCCTCCATATGTACCTCCTCCTGTTGTTATTCCCACAATTCCATCCGCACCTGCAGTAGCCGTCCCATCTGTGCCAGTGACATCATTTCCTCCACCTCCTTCAAAGCACGAGTTATATGCTTAAGTTGGCAGTTCTGCATCAATGGGGCCTGAAAGAGGAAGTGTTAGACTGACTCGTAGTATGATTAGCAAGGGATGGATAGATGAACTGAAACAGTGGGTTGAGACGTATATTGATGATGGCAATGAAGTGGCTGTGCAAAGTTCCATATCTGATCATAGAGGTCTTGGTGAACAGCAGGTATTGTTAGAATGTATGGGAGAATATCTTGTTAAAATATGAAGTGATTTGACTAATACAGTGGTACCACAAGAGTTGCGTGATTTGATTGTCCCTTCCCATTCGCGAGAAAATGCAGCGAAAATACGAGAACATGTATGGCGAATATTTGTGTTTAAGCGAGAACTTAATCGGTTGCATAAAGAGATAATCAGTAAAGGTGAACCGCATATGTCATACGTTCAGAAACGGTTTCTTCGGCCATTGAAACCTGTTAGTGAAGAGATGCGAATTTGTACGTGAGACGTGCTTAGATGAATTACGGATGCCGCCATTTCCCCGATTGAAGTGCATGATACGTTTAGTCAGTATACACCAGAAATGCAGAGAAAGGTGTTACAGGCTATGGTAGAGTACTTGCAGGATGAATGTAAGAAGAAAAAGATGTGCTGTCCTGCTGATTTAATGACGATTTATAAAAGAGCATTTTCACCTGACACTGGAACGACTGCTTTTTCACTTGATTTGGCTTTGTTGCTTAATAAACGAATAGATGTAGAATCCCCTACTTTGCAATTACCTATGAGGGATGTGCCTCCCACGTTTGTTCCAAAAGTAGAGGTTGCTGCCGATGGAGCGATTCCAGCGTGAACGATAGAAGCACATTATATCACACAATTTGTAAAAGTTCCCTTTTCTAGGCAAGAAGTGAATACTATGAAGTAGACGGTCTCTGACATTAGGAAAAATCTGGCGGGGTTCTATAAGGAAATTGAATCCTTTTTAAATTCATCTGTTTTTACACTGAGTGACATTGATTTATTTTTCCCTGTGATTCTTCCTGCTGACATATGGAAGCAGATTAGAAGTATAAATGGTGAGCCAATGTTAGGCGATACATGGGAAACTTTGATTAGAGTTGATAGTGTGAGAAAGGCTGGGGAGAAGCCTCTTCAAGTAGTTTTAACTTTGCCTTTGAGGATAGTAGAGAAATTGAAGACTTTAGTGCCTGAGAAGAGAATAGTTTGGGATAAATTGATTGCTTGCTTACAAGGCAAATCGGAAGGAGCAACAGATTATTTCAACCGGTTTGAAGATGTATTTGCAGATTGTAGTGGTCAAGATATAAGTAGCAAACCTGGGAAGAGATTATTTGTTGATAAGTTTGTGTGAGGATTGTTACCGAAAATTCAGACATTAATAATGCCATCTGAAAGTGCATGGCAAGCAAAATCACAAAGCGAAGTATTACATATGGCCCAATATTATGAGAATCGAGTAAATTCAGAAAAGGAAAAGGAAATAACGGAGAAAGAAGATTTCAAAACCAGAGTGTTACTGCAACAGGTAGCAAACAATAATAGTGGTGGCGGGAACGCACAGTCTAGAGTCCAATTTGCATTATCATCTAACCTGCAAGGGGGTCCAATAGGTATAAATCAATGTGCCTATTGTAGACAAGAAGGCCATTGGTGAGCACAGTGCCTGCAATTACAGAATACAAATGGGCTATTTCGAAAAGACCGGTTAGCGGTCGTCCAGGAATAGCAGGTCAGAATAGAAATCATATGAAGCCACAATTTCAGGATAATCAGGTTAATCAAAATCAACAACGGAACACCATGAATGGTGGAAATGTTTTTGACAATCCCTCCAATGTATATTACTCTGGAGACTTTACATCTGACGATGTACTGTTACCCTAGAACAGCCCGAAACAGGGGTTGGAACCAGTGCCTATTCCCGTTGACCAGAAAGGGCCCTACGTAGAAATGAAGGTTGGGAATAGGGAGCACATTTTTCTAGTGGACACCGGTGCACAAAAATGTTTGATCGACCATCAGCGGGTTCCAAATATACCACTGTCAGGGCATATAAATGTCTCAGTAGGGTTCTCAGGTACGCCAGTAATTAGTCCAGTTTCACAACCAGTGCCAATCACACTAGGTCCATTTACTGAATCCTGCCCGTTTCTTTTGATGACAAATTGCGGAAAAAAATGGTTGGGATTGAATCTATTGAAGAAATTGAATGCAGTAATTTATTGTTCTCCTGATGGAGTGTACTTGACGATTTTGCCACAACAAACTCCTGTATCGCAATTTGTATCCATGCCATTGCCAACTGAATTGAGTGAAGTGCCGGCTTGTATATGGGCAGTGAATGATAATGATGTTGGTTGTTTGAAAGTAGAACCAGTAAAAATTGTTTCGAATGAAGGAATTACATTACCGCATATTCCACAATACAAAATTTCGAGTGAGCGTGAAAGAGCGTTGAAATATATTTTGTCAGATTTAATTGCTAGAAATGTAATTGAAGAGATTTCTGGGATTGTTTGCAATAGCCCGATTCTTCCAGTTTACAAGAAAGGATGTAATGGTATCCCTTACCATTTTATAATTGATTTACGTGCGGTTAACAAAGTAGTTGATCCCCAATTCCCTTAAGTCCCTGATGTAACCACGATTTTGACAATGATTCCAGCTTCCGCATCACACTTCAGTGTGATCAACTTGAAGAAAGCGTTTTTTAGTATTCCCGTACATCCAGACAGTAGATATTTGTTTGTTTTTACATTAGGATGGTGCTCATTTACATTCACACATATTCCACAAGGCTACACTCAAAGTCCAAGTATTTAAAGGAGAGCATTGAAAGAACAACTGGACATGCTTGAATTGCCACCAGGGTGTATATTGTTACAGTATATTGATGATCTGCTTGACACATTTAGCGACACACAGTCACAAGTCACAAGGCATCATTGAAGAAATGTCAGTATTGTCAACAGAAGGTGGCCTATTTGGGCTACCTCCTATCGAAGGAGGGAAGAAGATTGACACCAGAACGCATAGAAAGCATCTGTGATATGCCTATTCCAAACACGCAGAAGGAAGTCAGGGCTTTAATTGGCATGGCTTCATATTGTAGGCAGTGGATTGCTAACTTTTCAATGATTGTGAAACCCATAGTGGCATTGACAAGGAAGGATGTTACCTTACCTTTGCCATGGAACATGGAGTGTCAAGAAGCTTTTGACCTGCTCAGAGCTGCGTTATGCTCAGCTCCGGTTTTGGGCACGCCAAATTATGAGAAGTGTTTGTGCATGAAAATGATGGATGTGCTTTGGCCGTCTTGACTCAGGAACACGGGGGCATAAATAGACTGTGCGGTTATTTCTCTTCCACATTGGATCCTGTTGCATGTGCTTTGCCACGTTGCTTGTGAGCTGTTGCTGCAGCTGCAGCGTCAGTAAAAGAAACCGAGAGGATGGTTTCAGGTCACTCTTTAAACGTGATGGTACCTCATTCAGTAGAAGTTCTTCTAAATAGAACGTAAATGCAACATTTCACATCCGCCCGACTAACAAGGTATGAAATTATCCTATTTGCACCGCTTATTCAAATTAAGAGTTGTTGCGCTTTAAATCCGGCCGAGTTATTGCCCCCTCCCAGTGAAAAAGGGGACTGAGAAACAATTATCACATGATTGCTTAATTATTACTGAGCAAGAGACAAAAGGAAGGATTGATTTAACTGATACTCCCCTGAAAGAGCCAGATGGAGAATTGTTTTGTGACGGCTCTTGTTTTAAATCACCGAATGGCACATCAACTGCTGCTTATGCCATTGCTACACTGAAAACTATTGTAGAGAGCAAACGAATCCCATATAACTCAGCACAAGCTGAGGAAATAATAGCGTTAGCCAAAGCATGTGAAATTTCTTCAAACCTTAGTGTAAACATATACACTGACAGCCAATATGCTTTTGGGGTAGTCCACAATTTTGTCTGATTATGGACTGAAAGGGGCTTCCTGGCGTCACATGGAACTAAGATTCAAAATGCCACTTTAATAGTGAGACTGTTGTCAACACTTGCACTTCCCAAGCGGTTAGCAATAATGAAATGTGATGCACATAAAAAAATAATGTGTAATGTAGGAAAGGGAAATGCATTTGCAAACCCAATTGCGAAACAAACTGCCATTGATTTGCACACAAAAATGTATGTCGAAACAGCAGAGAAAGTGTCCTGTCTAATAGAGGATGGAATTGAGACAGTTAAATAGATACAAGCAGAAGCCATTCCAGATGAAATAAAACAATGGTCTGAGGGTCCAGGAGAATTAGATCCCGAGGGTTGTTGTGTGGACAAAGAAAAGAATAGACGGATGTTGCCAAATGCATATGTTATGGAAATGGTTACCATGGCCCATAGTCCAACACATATATGTGCGAAAAAGTTGTCCCAGCACCTTGATTCTGTATGGTACAATACCAACATTAAGAAAACTGCTGAGAGATTGGTTCAGAATTGCATGACTTGTTTACAACATAACATTGGGAAAGGAACAGTGACACCAGTAGGAAGTTCTGGTCCTGCGTCTATGCCCTTTGAGGTCATCCATTTTGACTTCATAGAAATGGAAAGATGCCAGAACTATAAATATGTCCTCGTAGTGGTCTGTGCATTTTGCAAATGGGTGGAGGCCTATCCCCTGAAAGATTGTTCAGCCATGTCAACAGCGAAATCAATGTTAAAAGAATACTTTCTCAGATTTGGGCTACCCCATGATAATCGTCCGCATTTTATAGCGGCCGTGATATTACAGATTTGTGCAGGCCTCCGAATCGATAAGAGATTCCATTCAGCTAGATACCCGATGAGTGCCGGTTTGGTAGAACGCCAAAACGGTATGAAAAATAAATTGGCCAAGATATGCGCCGAAAGCAATCTGAAATGGCCCGATGCATTACCAGAAGCTTTACTGTGCATGCACACGTCTGTGCAGGCAAGGACTGGCCTCTCCCCATATGAAAATATCATGGGGAGACCAGCCAATGTCTGGAATGTGCCACGTCCAAAGAGATTGAAGGATGTTGAATACCCATTGCTCATTGACTATTGTAAACAGTTGACTCAAAACTTGCGTTTGATTCATCAGCAGGTGCAAGAGGCTCTTCCTGTCAGATATACAGGCCCAGGACATTGTCGGCAACTGGGAGACTGGACCCTTGTCAAAAACTTTGAAAGAAAATCTTTGCTTGCACCGCGTTGGAAGAGACCATATCTAGTGTTACTGGCCACGCAGACCGCAGTCCGAGTGAATGGTCGAAAGCATTGGATCCACGCAACACACACAAAAAAGAATCCTGTTTCTTTTGCCACATGAGAAAGCGAACAATAGTCCTGACGTCGAAAGTAAGGCAGCCGTGATTGATCACAAAGACATCGCCGAATTTCAGCCAGAATTCCTTCCTGAACCCGAGAAGGGGGCTGGGGAGATTGCAACGAAAATTGAAACATCAGTGTTACCTCAACATTGTTCGACTGCTGCCTCATCATCACGCATTGCATCACCGATTGGCACTGTTTCTGCATCCGCGGCAAACAACAACAGTGCATTGTTCATCGATCACACTGTACCTGAAGCTGTAAGGCACAATCTGCATTCACGAATTCGGAAGTAATCAGCAGCTTTTGTTTCGCCTTTGTTTCTAGCTCACAGACAGAGCTGGGAATGGAGGCCTAGGCAAAGGGAGCGTATGAGCTGTATCGGATGAGAGCTCCGACACGCGGTTTCCCGATGCTACCATTAAAAGTGAAGGCCTTTGCAACCTAGCATGAACAAGCAGGGGCAAAAGGTACCGACACTATAAAATTGATATTGATACTTGCTCCTGCCTTTTTGGAGCTGTCGAGGTAAACACCAGCTTGCTGCCATCTTAAGCAGGCTGAACTGAACTTGTTCGAACTTTGCTGCCAAAGTGTGTTGTCGTGGAGAACTTTTCCGACAGACGCTGAGAAACATTTCCTGAAATAAGCTTCATAGATCATGCCTGTATTCACTTCTGCTGCCGCCTGCACTGATGCTGCCATTGATAGACATATAGAGATTGACATTAAGTCTGCCCCAAGAAAGACTTGGTCTACAAAGACTAACCTGCTCCTGATTACTGATTACCATACCCATCTGTATTGTATTTACCTTGATCCCAATGTTTTGGTACTTGGAAACTATGCATCCCATGTACACTCTTTTGCCAACTGTCAATGCTCCTACTATAAGTACCCCAGCTCATGTGCTTTCTTACACTCTTCCGTCACGAGATGTGAAACACAGAAAAGTTTATGATAATAAAACTTTATTACTGATTATGAATATGACTCATGCTACCTTGAATAGATCCAATTGCTGGGTTTGTTCACATTTACCCCAGGCTTAATACTGCCTGTTATGCATCATTAAGAGCTCTATTTTTTGGAAGATGGAATGATAGTGTCACTGGAAACTTTGATGGAACAAACATAAATGAATTCGAAAGATTGGTGTTAACACTGCTAGGTTGTTCCGTGTTCACAAATAGGAGCAAAATGAACACTGCATCGACCAGTCCCATAGATAGACTATCTAGGCCCTATTAGTCTTTATTTACTTTCAAAATAGCTGCGGTTGGAAACATGGATGCCATGCCTCCCTTCTATACTATTAATCATAGTCCACATTCTGTTCCATTTTGCTTACGGAAAAAAGGTTCCCACCCAGTGGGAACATTTACTAGATGCATGAATACTGCTGTACTTGAGCAAGAAGAGAAACCATTATATATAGGAGGTTCTGTCTATTTTGGGTTTGGGTGTGGGTTTGATTGGTTCTTTCAGTCTGGCCATCAGTCTGTGGGTGGTAACCGGTTGACAAGCAGATTTCAGTTTGGGCAAGGGCACAGCAGTTCTTTCAAAATCGGGAGATGAATTGGCTTCCACGATCAGATATAACCACGGAGGGGAAATCATGTAACTTGACTACATTTGCTATAAATACCTGAGCCAGTGTCCCAGCGTTGGGCAAACCCTTTAGAGAAATGAAATGTGCCATTTTGGTCATAAGATCAACTACCACTAGAATAATGGTGTAACCATTACATGGAGAAAAGTCTGTAATAAAATCCAGAGATACAGTATGCCAGAGGGCAGGTGGTATAGGTAGTGGATGGAGTAGACCTTGTGGTTTGATTCTTGGTACCTTGTCCCATGCGTAGATATTGCAGGTCTTGACATATTGTGCTACATCCTTCCACCACGTAGGCCACCAGTAGTACTGCCGGATCTTCGCAAGGGATTTTGTGATACCAGGATGGCCTGCTGTTAGGGTGTCATGGTAAGTGTGTAAGACTTTGGTTTTCATGGTGGTATTTGGTAAAAACAAACATTTCTTGAAGTCCATTATCCTCTGTTTGTTGTTGGTCCTGAGAGACCCAGGTCTGTAATTGGTCAGGTTTCATTAACTGTCTGATCTCATCCAGCAGAGATTCCAAGGTAGAGGGAACCGTGTTCATGGCCCCTAACAGTTTGTCTTCAGGGATAATAGCTACTGGAGCGAGAACAGCGTACACATCATCCCCACCTGCATCCCATCCTATGCGAGAGGGGGCTTTGGCTTTCCCGTTCCGTACTCCGGGTCGGAATGTCACTGTAAAATTGTATTCAGTGAAGAACTGAGCCCATCTTAACTGTCGAGGAAATTGAGCCTTTGCTGTCCGGAGGTATTGTAGGTTACGGTGGTCAGTAAGCAGCGTAATAGAGTGACATGCCACAAGGAGATGATGCCACCATTACTTTAAGGCTGCTTTGATAGAGAGTAGCTCCTTGTCTGTCACAGTGTAATTCAATTCAGCAGGTGCAAACCTTTTAGACCTGAATGCCACTGAATGTAGTTGGTTGGTCTTTGGATCATGTTGGGACAACACTGCACCCATTGTGACGCTGGAAGCATCGGTTTCTACTAAGAAAGGGAGTTCTGGGTCCGGGTGCAGCATTACCGGGGCAGTAGTGAACTGGTGTTTAAGCCGGGTGAAGTCTCACTCAGCATTGACAGTCCAGGCAAAAGTCTTGTTCTTGCAGAGTAGCAACAAGATCAGGTGTACTATGTCAGAGAAGTCAGAAATGAACCGCTGATAAAAATTGGTGAAACTCTGGACTGGCTTAACAGAGGTAGGTGATGGCCATTGGAGAATTGCTAATACCTGACTGTTGTCCATTTGGATTCCTTGCTAAGTTAAAATGAAGCCCAGGCACTCTCCTCAGTAACATGGAAGGCACATTTCTCCAGTTTAGCATACAGTTTATGTTGACATTTTTCAAGGACTGCTTAAACGTGCTGTACATGATCTTTCAAGGAGATAGATTAAATCAGAATATGGTCAATGTACACCATGGCACAGACGTCCAGAAATTCTCTCAGGACGTCGTTCATGAAGAATTGGAACGCTGCCGGTGCGTTACACAAGTCAAAGCGCATGACAGAGTACTCAAAAAGCCCAAACCTGGTGCAGAAGCACTCTTCCACTCATCTCCGGCTTTTACCCACACCAGGGGGTATGCTTTCCTGAGGTCCAGCTTGGTATAGATGTTCATACTCCTCACTTGGTCTAGGAGTACTGGGATCAACCGCTGGGGCTACAGGTTCTTAATCATGATCTTGTTGAGTCCTCTGTAGTCGATACAGGTCCAGAGGTCTCCCTCTTTCTTAGGGACAAAGAAGGAGGACAAGGCTGCTGGTGACTTGGATGGTCGTATAAACCCATTTGCAAGGTATTGATCGAGATAACTATCGAGATGCTGATTTTCTTTCTCTGTCAGTGCATAGATACGACAGCAGGGCACCTGGGAGTTCGGGATCAAGTCTATTTTCCAGTCGTAAGGTTTGTGCGGAGGCAAGGTGTTTGCTTGTTCCTTCTGGAATACATTTTGGTATGCATCATATTCAGAGGGCAACTTTCCTGTGATGCCCAAAACCGCACCATGGTTCTTGGTTTGTGTTACTGCAACTGGTGAGTGGTTAATAGTGGGTGTGTCCATATAACCAGTCCGAAGGCAGTCGGCGGAGAAGGCCAGTGTTTGTGTCTGCTAATTTATGATTGGACTGTGGCACTCCAACCAGGGCATACCTAGGATGAGCTGATCAAATCAAATACGATATGTTCCCTGTGGCCATCGTGACAGAGCAGAAAAACCTCCTTTGTGCACTGTGTCACTGGTTCGGATGATAATTGTGTTCCATCAACAGAGACAATATTTTCTAATTTGTCTCTCCACTGTATTGGGATGCCTATACGTTGGGCCATAGTGAAAACCTTGTAGTTCCCCATGGCTCCACAATCCGTGTATGCCTCAAGGGCATGCATTTTCTGTGGTTGTCTGGGCCAGAGGAGGAAAACTGGAATTGTGAAATGTGAGACCGTTGATGCTTTCTCATTACTCGAGAAGCCGTCCTCTATTCTTGCTGAGCAGTGTAGTTTTCCAAGAGCTTGGCTGTTTCCCCAAAGGTTTCCGAGGTAGCTTGCTCGGACAATCTCTCAGGAAATGTCCCGCTTTACCACAATACAGGCATAGCTGTTGTTGCCATCGTCTCTCCCTTTCCTCCATGGTCAACAGTGCCTTGACACTCCCCAATTGTATGGGCTTTGTGGGGTTCTCCGCAGGACTGGAAGTGTTTTCTCTCGGGCATACATACAGAGGACGTCCCTCTGGATGTGACCAGTCAGTTTTTCGTTCTTGAAAACGATGATCCAGCTGGACTACTAAATCGATATATTCAGATCATGCTCGGGGAAGGGGGGAATTTACCACTTGTGCCAAGACGTCCTTGAGTTCACTGCGGAGTCCTCTGGCAAATTAGTTTCAGCAACTAACCGATTGAAGGTGGGGATGTACACCAGGAGGTCTTGTGAACCCTGACATAGGAGCTGCTCACCATCTAGGGCTTGTCCTTGCATTCTGTGAGCAAAGAGTTTTTCTAATTCTTGCTGGAAGATCAGAACATTTTGTTAAATCGGGTCATCCCGGTTCACTAACAGAACCGACCAACTGGCCGCATGCCCACCCAAATATGACAGGACAAAGGCGACCTTGATTTGGTCAGTCGGGTCAACATAGGAAATGAAGCCGGTACTTGTTCATGAAAATTGCATACTTCTTTGGGTCTCCCAGAAAGCATTCTGAGGCAGGAGTGGTAACTTGTATGTGTAGAGGTAGTGCTGCAGTGCCATCTGAGGGCCCAGGTAGGGGAACCTGACCTGCTTGAGTCCGAGTTAGATATTTTGCTAACTCCTCGGTCTGCTCCTGATTCACCACTAGTTCTTTCCTCATGGCATTAGTCTCAGAGCGGGCAGTGAAAATCTGTCCAGAGTTTCCCTAGTATGGCAGCTAACTGGTGTATCTCAGATGCCATGACGCTCAGGCAGGTCTTATACACATGGGCTTAGTGTTCTGTAATGCTTACCTTATGCCCTGCATGAGCGCCTGGCATTCTGGTGTCAGGTGCGTGGCTTTCTGGTGTTGGTGCGTGATCCAGGCACTCCTTCCCCACAGTGTCACAGTATGGCCACAATAACCCTGCATACGGTGCAATAGGGAGTGGCTTGGAAAGGTACCCCAGCGATAACTGGAAAGGCTAGGATGTAATCTGGGTGAGGACCTATGGGGAAGGCAATGGGGAAGATTATTACCTATCCCAACCTCTTCCCCACCTCCCCTCCCTTGAACCCTGCATCTACTGGCTGGCAAGGGGACTGGTTTACCTCTCTATTAAAGGCTGTGCACCCAAGTGTGCAAGGAAGGCACCAGGTCTTGTTCCGTCACTGGCAGGATGTGGTCCAGTCCAGCTGCGACATACGTGAATCTTCTTGCAGTAGTCTGTGAGTGTCTATGACTGTGCTGCGTGAGGCAGCACATAATATGTCCTTATGGCTGTGCAGCATGGCACGCGGATTTCGCAAGTAACGTCCTGTTGTCTTTTGTGTTTCCTGCAGGTGCCGTGTCTAGGGTGCTGAGGCTGATCGATGGATCCACTGGAAGGCCCCCGAAGAACAGAGCAACTGCACCAGAGAAACTGCTGAGTTGGAGGGGTGGATGTTACGCCGCAATATCGGGTAAGCAGGATTCCACGGGTCTCAGAATGAGGGTGGGTCCAAAAGCGAACATTGTCCTCACTTGTATGCCTTTCTTACAGGAGCCGGAGCCAGATGTCGTGTTGGGTGGAGCAGAATGCTGTAATCTGGTAGGTATCGAGTTCAATAAGTATTTTGCTGCGCTGCAAGCAAGTCCGGTGAGTATTTCTGCAAAGGAGTCAGGCTGAGCGGTAAGCACTGCACTGCTAATGAGGACAACAGGAAAAACGCTAAGCACAGGGTGTGGCCCAGGGCTTGGTTTTATAGGTCTGCGCTGCACCCTGTGAGACTAGACCAATGGGCATACTGAGGCAATGGACTGCCAGGGGCCATCTTGAGTTTCAGGTTGAGACCCATCCTAGTGGCCATCTTGGTAGGGGCTGATTCCCTGATATGCTGCCATTGCCACAAAGTGCTTGCGCCAGCCAGCAACGCTGACTGTCCATTCCTTGCCTGTGTTCCTATGCTTCCTCACACTACAGTCTAGGGGTGTGTGTGGTGCGTTCCTGGGGATCATGACACTACCAAGCCATTGGTTTGGGGATGGTACACAGAAGTTCGCAAGGTGGTAATGTGGAGTAGCTCTTGACTTCCGTCATAAGCTTACTCATAAAATTGGAGCTGTGGAATATTAGTATTTTCTTGGAAAAACCGACCCTGCAGAAATACAGTAGAAGATGTTTAAGGATCTGCTGGGTGGTATTATTTTGCATTGGGAATGCCTCGGGATATCGGGTTGCATAATCCACGATCACAAGGACATATTTATTACCTAATCTGGATGTTTCAAGTGGTCCAATTATGTCCATACCAATTCTTGAAAGGGGGATTTGTATGATCGGAAACAGGTTCAGAGGGGCAGGTGACGGGATGTGTGTGCTTGTGTTTTGACATATTTCGCACATCTGGAGGAACGTTTTTACATCAGCGTGGATACCTGGCCAGTAAAACTTTCCGCTAATGTGCGCCTGGGTTTTCGATTGTCCTAAATGCCCCCCAGTAAGATTTCCAATACAACCTTTCGGTGGCTTTTTGGTATTACCAATTGTGTTTTTACCATACCCACTGGGGATGTTTCTCTTCTGTAAAGCGATCATTGTTTTAGAAAGAAAAAGGGACTCCCCTTCTCTAAGCCTTCTTCTTTTGGAAATGCTTATAAAAACTCTACAGCGAGAGGTGGATCATTTCGCTGGACGAGGGCTTGCTCGGGATAGATAGTGGGTTCTTCTCCCTTCCTTTCTTTGATGTTAATTGATTTATCAGATTCCCCAAAACCTAAGTGACCTCTTTCTGCTTTATCTGGTTCACTCTCTTTCAACTGAGAAAATAGAGCTCTTTCCAACAAGTCCTGGGCAATTTTATCTCCCCGACGTACCTCAAAAGGGATCTCACCATTGTTTTGTAAAAGAACCTTCACATCTCCCCGAAAGTTGAGATCAATAACGCCTGATAAGACGTCTATCCCCGACTTCTACGCTAGTCCACCTTTTGGGGCCAATTGAATGTAACACCCCTGAGGGGGTATCAAAACTAAGTCTGTAGGAATCATTCCTCTTTTTCCAGGAGGAATAATAGCATCTCTACTGCTACAGATATAAAACCCTATTGATCCCTTAGTAGCGATGGAAGGGCTAGAGGCTATTTGACTAGGTTTTTGCAATTGTAAGGTTCCCCAATTAGTTTCAATTAAGTTACTTCCCACTTCTGACACCATATATAAGGAACACAGACACAAGTAATCACAGTTCAAGGGTGTTTATTAAACTGTAAATGCAAGGTAGAAAAACGCCTAACCTAAATGTAAGATGGGAGCAAACTTCAACCATCAAATAATAAATAAGGCAGTCCTTGTGGCGTCTTGTCAAAGTAAAAGGCCTATGCTAAATAAAACTTATTGCCAAATCCTTACAACTAATTACAGAAAGAGTGTGGGATAGGATTTTCAATAAACAATGAAGTGTTCACAAATAATAAGTCAGGATGTGATTGCCAGGGTCTCCCTTTGCCACGTTTTGAGCACGGAACAAAGTGAATCTCCTGAGCACATCACACACTCAAACTTTCCTACCATGAGCCGACAGTTCTGTTCCAGATATCAGGTTCTTCGATGGTTACGTCTCCTTTCAATGAAAAGTCTATTGCCTTCGAGGGACTGATATGTTCAACAAAGCAAACAAAAAGTTCCTTTCCAAATGTATTTTGGGTGATGTCTTTTCATCCCTTGATCTCCGTCGGTCGGGCTCGGATCCAAATGCCAAGGGGGTGAATCCACTTCTCCTGGTCTTAGAATACTTCTTGCATTCAAGAATCTTAATGTCTTTTCAAACAATTCATTGTGGACATCCTTCGATCAGGTGAACACACAGTTCATGGGACTTCAGACTTCATCCCTTCTTGTTAGCATCCCTCTGCCGGGTTCGCTCTTGCTAACCTGTCATTTGTATCTTTCTCATTCATTTCTTGTCATGCAGGACTCACTTCCTTTCATTCCACACATATCTGTCGGCCAAAGACGTTTGACTGTACAGAGGATTTTACAAGACCCCCATATGACCACTTTGACACATTTCACCTTTTTCCTAAGGCCTTCTGGTTATGGTAGTTTCTACCATCAGGTAATCACCCAGAGTTTCCTGTGTGAGCACCCACGTGAAGTCAGAATCCTCTGTTGATGGTTTTCCTCCTTTCCCACTGATCACTCTTTAAGCCTTTCACAGTTCAAATAAGCTGTTTGCTACTCTTCGTTCAACACAGTGTGATTTCTTACTGACTTTTCCCTCGACTCACTGGCTGTGATGAACCGTTTGGCTTTCTTTCTCTTTAGAGTCAAGGTTGGTACAATAGGGACAAGAGTCTCTCCTTTGCTTGGTAATTAGCGGAGGGGGGACTTGTGTAATGTTGCCATCTGCTGCAACACACACTTGCTATTGTTCGCGGTCTTATAAGTCTTTTTGCAAAGGTTTCACAGCCCTTGGTCAGAAAGGGCAACATCGTTTCTCTCCTTGTCACCCTCTCGGTATGCGCCGTCTTTCTCCTCCTCTTGAACTGTTGTACTGAGTTAGCTCTCACGTTGTGTGGCCTGCCTTGCCCGACCTGTGCTCTCGTGCTCCACCTTTTATCCCTGTGGGAAAGGGAAAGGGCCATCAGGCTTATGCGATTCTGCTCAATGGCCTGACTTTGCCTGACCCTTGTATTGGGACAAGTCAGGTAGATGGCTCTGGTGTTAGTCCGTTGTCTTTCATGTTGTGCGAACGTTTTCGTGTTGAGAAAAGTAGGGGGGCAGTGTTTTGGAATATCCTACGTGGTAGGATGGGGAAAATGTGTTGAAAGAAGGGGGATACCACATTTCACCCATCGGACGTCCCACTCAAGTGATCCTCCCTCACAGGTCCACCCCAGGAACTGGATCAAATAGCGATGGCTGTGTCCTGACCACCTGGATGACAGATCCCCGGAGACAGGTTTTTTACTGTAGGGAACTTCCCTATTAGCATTAGGGATAGCAAGGCATTTTCTTTAAGTTAAATAAAAGTATTGTAAACCTAATATGTCGGTTTATAGTTAAAGTTTCGAATATAAAAGGGTTTAATACAATACGTTCGAATCAAAAGGATCTAAAAAAAAAATGACCGAATGCACTTTTTTTGGGGGGGTTCCCCCCGCAAACCCCTGTTGTTTGGGGGAAAAACCACTAATTTTTCCTATACCAAACATTAAAAAAAATACATTTAAAAAATAAACATTCAGTCATTTCTTTTCCAATCCTTTTGCTTTGAACGTATTGTATTCAACCCTTTTGTAGTCAAAATAATGACTGGACACCAATATGTCTTCTGGTCAGAGTCTTTCTTCTGGTATGCCACAAGGACACAGAAAGCAAAAATGTCCCGCTGTGTGGAGCAGCGATATTGTCATGACCACTGTGAGGGGCACAAGTTGTGCCACAAGCAGGCTCCCACCAAAACCCCGAGGGCCTTAAAAGCACTGCAAAAGGGCTCCTGGAGCCAGTCCTGGCGCCTTTGGCACCAGGCTAATATGTAGGAAGGAAGGGCTTTTAAAGCTAGGTCCCATTTATGTACATGGGCCTTTAAATCCAACATGGAAGCACCCAGACAGTCTAGTTCTAAGAACCAAGCCATGCGGTCTAGTGTTCTGGGTGTGGCAGGCCTGGAACTACTTTCCCTGGTACTAGTTCACCTGGGCTATATAAACCACACCCTGACTGCAGAGCACGCTTCGTGTTATTCTGCAACCCGCAGCGTGACACTCACCGTGTCTAGCTCCTGGTCTTCAGCATCTTCCTGTAATCCTGCAAGAACAAGAACAAGATTATTCTGTTTTACTGAGAAAACACCATCCAGCACTCAGCATCTCAACTGGGCTGCAATCTGTGGAAACCGAGAGAAGAAGAAACATCACTCACCTGTGAGTATTAGCTTAAGGACTTCCGGCGAACCGCTACCATAGTTGCTGTTCGAACATTTCGACCTGCAATAACGAGAAAGGGAAAAACAATATTAGAACGGGCGCTTCCAAAACATCGAATTCCATCAGTCTTACCTGAATTGCATCGCGCTATACGCCACGCTTCCATCCAGAGCACCACAGCAACATCTGCAAAGAAAAAGAGACATATTCAGGTTCACTTTCAATATTAAACAACCGCACAATGCTGTACTTACCTTAACGGATTCCGGGGGCCTGTTTTTCATCGCGTTCTCTCCACTCGCAGCACCACAGCGGCTTATGAGGAGAAGAAGAAGAAAACACAGGTTAGCTTTAAAAGACAATAAAGGCGCTTCGCGCTTTCTCTTACCTAGAAAACGTACCTCTCCATCCGGCATGCCAGCATCAAGACCTTCGCACCTGAAAAGAAGGAGATAAAGACATTAACAAACTCCGACCACAAACAGAACAAAGACTTACAATTAACAAACCTACTTGCCTACCAGCAGATTCGGGGTCAAAGCAGGCCTGGACCCAAGGAAGGCGTACTACACCAGTGAAGCAACTCGGGCAGCTTGCCAACAAACGTCAAGCGCCCCTGCACAAGAAACGCACGACGGATAGCTCACCCTACAAATAACTAAGATTCATAATTCCGCACTGGGCAACTACGCATCCAGGGTTCCAGATCGCAGAGCCTTCCAGACGCCCCAGGGTATATCAGGTGCGCGTAACAGATATAGGTCTACAATTATTAATATCTCCTCTTGCACCCCTTTTTTAATGAATGGGAACAGTTAATCTTTTCTCCAAGGTCTCTGGAATCCAATAAATTACAGAAGAAAAGAGACCATGTTGCCGGATTACTTTAAATACTCCAGGGAAGGAGAATGCCTGGTCCCGCCACCCTGGAATTATTAATATTATCAATTGCATAGCTTATTTCAAAATGAGAAAAGTTCTTTTCAACCCTTTACAAGATAACCCTGTCCAGTGACATTTGTGCTTCGCAAGTTGAGCCAAAGGTTGCTTTAAAGCGCTCCACCCATCCTATTTATTCAATAACCACAATTAAATAGTCTTTCACTCCTCATCTGAGACCAGTTTCCAGAATTGTCTCTGATCTTTGTGGATATTACCCTAAATAGCGCCCTTTTTATGTTGTAACAACGCAACTTTGTATAGGCAATTAGTCCGTTTTTATAGGCTTGAATGATTAAAGGTTTTTATTCCTTGTACTGAGAATAAGGAACCATTTGTGGCTTTGAAGACAGGTACCTCAATTCTCTCCTTAATATCGTTTTCTTTCACAAATAAGTTCTGCAAATTGAACCCCCCCTTTTTTGTATATTTTCACCAAACAACAGCAAGCAACCCTATGGGGATGGTTCCTGATAACCAATCATTAACCATGAGTTGGGAAAAGGTACCTCGATCTGTTAGTAATCTATACAACTATTTGGGCAACTCATAACTAAGTCAAATATGAAATATAGGTGGTGTGCATTGTGATCTGACCATTTCATATGATTTTAGCCCATATTCAGATCTAGTTATGCCTTATATATGTCTCTTGATGAGCTAATAATGGCCCAAGCTAGCTTCACATTCAATTGTTTGTGATCACTTGTGCCCACATCAATGATTTTTAACTCATCAACCTTTTCCCATAAGCCTGACGAGACACAGATATAATCCAGCATATGCTTCATGTTACTGCCAGAGCAAGTCCATGACCCCATGATATCCCCCTTCATCCATTCAGCATTGATGTGTCCCAAGACTGAAAAACATCCGCCCACTCTTTCCCATTCACATCTTTAGGTTGATTGAATAGAATGCATTTTATCACATTTACAGGACTATAACATCCCAAACACTATACTTGGTGCAGTAAATATCAGGACAACAAGCATTAAAATCCCCAAGAATAATCACGTTGAAGGAGTTACTTCTACCTTCCAACTCCTTGCAATGTTCATTTAACCTTCTTATAGTAGAGCCCAAAGCGCCTTGAGGCGGGATTTTAGATATTAATGATAACTAAAGACCCGACAACTCTCGAAACTACAGCTCCAATGATCTCTCTTTGTAACTTAAGCAATTAGGATAGGTATATACAGGTGGTTGAGAACACTCTTTTCAAGAGAATATTGGGGTTACCCAGGTCTACCCCTAACGTTGCAGTGCACCAAGAACTGGGTTGTTGGGTTCTGGGTGAACCTGTTGCTTCTCAGCCTGCAAGACACTTGCTTAGAGTTTGGGGATTCGAAAAGCGTTTTTGACCGAGGACCTAATCAGTTATCTGAAACACTTGTCTCCAGGCACGTTATAAATTACTTATCATATCATATATCATATCATACCACGAGAGACCTCCTCCTGATGATTCCATGGCTTAGGTATATAAAGGCTGTGTTGGTGGATACGGGAGTGGCCCAGTGCTTTTATCCGACAGACCTTATACCTTGTAAAGTTAAAAAAACTGGGACAGCCAGTGTACTCCTGTTTATTAGGGAGAAGAGAGAGTCACTGGAGACTATGAGGCTACCAAACAGGAAACATCTGATTATTATTGCCCCAGGTCTCCAGAAGTACCTGAGTTGGGCTCAGAATCCCTCACAGCATATTCTCGTTGCTAGGGCCCATTTCATTTGAATTCATGTGAGAGGAGTGGTGGCGTTTTGGTCCAAGGTGGAGGTGGACCAACCATACCTAGTTTGTGATGAGCTGAAAGAAGATTTAGCGTATTTTTTCTTGCTTTGCCCCGGATTCTCGTCAATAAGAAGGCAAAGCTTAAAAAGGTGTTCGATGTTATAAGCTGGCCCTGCATTATATTTTATGGGCAAACTCAGTCCAGGTGTATTAGGCTGTCATGATGTTTTTGTAGTGAACCCTGTCTTTGTGAACATTTGTTACTAAGGTTGGTTTAAATCAGTGCATGGTGATGCTTTTAGTGGGTTTTAAGCTAGCTGGCATTAATTGTATTCTTTTTTTGCTCATTGTTTGTATATTGTTTGATGATTATTGTTGTGTTTTTATGGTTTGCACTGAGTACATTGCACCCCCTCTCTTTATACCTGACCGGGAGCCCTAGTC
Organism: Ambystoma mexicanum; assembly: GCF_040938575.1. Taxonomy (NCBI): domain Eukaryota; kingdom Metazoa; phylum Chordata; class Amphibia; order Caudata; family Ambystomatidae; genus Ambystoma; species Ambystoma mexicanum. The sequence continues at coordinate 565,488,508 of NC_090933.1, forward strand.
TCTACACTTCCGGTGCAAAAAAGAGAAACGGTACCTGTTTTAACGTCCCTAGTTCTACAGGTCAATCTGACAGAAATACCACAGGGTTTGAACTAGTCAACCAATACAAAGATGATGGAGTACACAAGTAGTTTGAGCTCGGTTTACAGTTCCCAAGCTTATTTTCTTTTATTCAAGCGAATATGCTGTATCAAAAAATATATTAAACAATTCATATAACTCTATGGCCCATACTCTTACTTCATTCGTTCACATTCATACTTTCCTCATCAGTCTCTCATTCTACACTTCATTCTTTGAAAAAATTGTCTGTATATAGAAAACAGTAAGAACATCTGATATCTCTCAATGTGTTTACAATTCATTGTGAAAACATCCCCACCAATTTGGGGTATCACACAAGTCTGTGTTCTGTTATTCCCACATTTCTCACATCGACACGTGTTTCAGTTGCTCTCTGCGAGCATCATCATTAATACTCTCTCTGTACGGCAACCTTCTTCAGGACAAAACAACCCATTTTTCAGGCACATATATTGACATGGGCCACACCATCTAAAAAAATACATAAAACACTACATGAGTATTGTGTATCCCTGTCACTCCTTTTCAAGTTATTTGATTGCATATTAATATGATGTGCTCTATAATCAATAGAACAACAACCAACTCACCTCCTATCCAATGGGGTCAGGAGGGACAGTTGGAATCTGGGGCAAATTGTCCTCTGGTCTAAGGGGTTAAAAAATTGTATCCATTACCTAAGATTGTCTCCATTTCACTTGATCGCAAAAGCCAACATTATTTTTGTAACTTTACAGACCGCAAAGGGTACCTGTCAATGGATGGGACCCGAGTTGACAAAGGCTACATCACTTACTCAGGGTAGCAACAGCCACAGCTTCCAAAGTGGATTCGTGGGAGACGTAATGTTCAGTAGACAAAATGTGTGTAAAGAAGGCTTATAATTCCAAAGCTACCCTTCTTTCATCACCTTCCTTCTGGTTCATATAGTGGTTGGTACATGAATCTGAAAACAATATACAAACACCGTTGGTTGATTATATACGTTCCACCTAACTAGATATTATTCAATATGGGGTTGTATTGCTTCGTATTTGTACATTTTTCTTTTTTCATTTTAATTGTCAAAACAAAGGGGGTATCTTACTTCCTATTCGGGTGTTTACCCTTTTTATTATCTAAAGTTGATACTAGTCCACTTATTTAAAAGTATTACGGTACATGAGCCTAAACTAGTTAGTTTTGATACCCACCAAATAATAATTTTTGTAACACACAGAAATCTCTTGTGTTTCAAGAACAGGCGTGGATCAATTTGCAGAGACACGCATTTATACCCTTATTTGTTGATTACAGAGCCACTGCCTCCCGTTTTTGTTTATAATGGTGACATCGTCTCGTGTCCCAAAGAGGATTCATTTATACTTTCACTCTATTGGAGTATACTTACCTGATTATCGCCGTCTCCGATTTTTCTTTCCTGCCTACACCACAGCAACGCGCAATGCAGCTGGCGGGGTCGCGGATACCGTCAACGCGAATCCTCATGTTAATGCTCATAGAAAGCGGACTATAAGGTATACGCGAGCGCAGGGTGGCGTCTCCTCGTGTTGCGAGCTTTATTTCATATCCTTATTTTTTATTTTATATTTTATTTCATTGACAAGTAATCTCATCGTGGCACTTGGATTAGTGATGATCAGTAATAACCAAGCACCTCCCAACTTGTAAAGGCACTGCTTCTATGTTAATAAAAACAAAAAACAGACTATTCTGAGGTCTGTTGCCAGATAATTTGTGTTAACCCATTTATTGTAAAAAAGCGGTGGGAGCCTCCTATTTGGAAAATGTAGTTTTTTCTAGCACCTTTCTTTCGTTGGCATATATTTCTGCAGGAGTCAGATATGCATAAATGCAACATAAACTGTACCACGCGTTTTTCAGGCGTATTTGTTGTAGAGGTAGTGGATATTGTCACTTATTTTGGTGGTCTTTAATAAAGCCTCTGGATGTAAAATTCTGATTCGCTGCAGGGAAAAACCTGTTTTACATATTGGCAATCAGGTGATTCCATTCCACAGATAGATTCAGACCCCGTTTCACTGTGTCTAAAGTGTGTATCCAACCTTGTTCCTTCTGATGTAAGAGAGTGCCCATATCGCCACCTCTCTTTGAAGGTTTTATTACTTGTAATACAAACCACGTTAGGTCTGTGTCTTTGTGACCATATCTCCCAAAAAGTTCCACAAGCGGCTTGTCCGCCACTTTATTCCTTATACAAGATCTGTGTTCTGAGATGCGCTGCCGTACTTCCCTAGTGGTCTTTCCTATATATAGAAGATCACACGGGCATCTTATTACATAAATGGCATTCTTGGTTTTGCAATTATTATGCATTCTGAGTTGCCATTTAACTTGTCTGTACTCAAAATCGGTTCTTACCTCTACCAGAGGGCAAGCTACACATCCTCCACATTTGTGGTGACCAATCACAGGGGGCAACCCCCATTGATTGAGTATCGTCTGGTTGTTTTTTGGCTCCACGTATGTATGCACTAGTTTTTGCCCCAGATTTTGGTTTCTTTTAAAGGCAAACATTGGTCTCTGGTGTAGAGACCCATCCTGCTTTACAAGCTCCCAATTGTGATTGACTATCTTTTTAATCTGGTTACTTATTGGACTAAAGGTAGTAACACAGACCAATCACTCTTTTTTTGTCTTTGGCTGATGGGTTAAACATACGTCTCTACTGGTATTTTTTGCCCTCTTCAGATTGTTTTTGACCAGTCGTGTGGGATAACCCCTCTCCACCAATCTATCCTGTAACTGTTTTGAGTGTTCCATAAATTCTTGATTAGTGCTACAATTGCGGGGTATCCTTAGAAGTTGCCCATATGGTAAGTTATACCGCAGGACTGCAGGATGAAAGCTGGTATAATGAAGCAGGGTGTTACGGTCTGTTGGCTTTCTATAGAGTGTTGTCTCCAATTTGGCTCCTGCTTTTCTGATAATTAGATCAAGAAAACCTACCTCAACAGTGCTTGATTCCATAGTAAACCTGATGTGGGTATCTTGTCTGTTTAACCATTGATGGAATGATTTCAGAGATTCTGCATTGCCTGTCCATGTTATAAAAATGTCGTCAATATACCTATGCCACCCCTTCAAGTGTTGGCATAGGTCTGGAATGGTTTCAAGTGCATATAAATGTCCTGATACAAACTTTGTATTGGTCGACTAGTTCAAACCCTGTGGTATTTCTCTACACTTCCGGTGCCAGTGAGTGGTGCCTGTCCATTTTGCCCTTCCACCCGGTGTTGTGGAGGTGCGTCCCTCCTACAGGTGCCCCTTCCCTTTGGCTGACCTCTGCACCTCCCAACCCGCTGTCCAGGCAATGCTGCCCGGGGCACTTTCGTGGGCAACACAGGCTTAAGGGCTAGTGAGGGACACAACACAAGTTCATTTGGAAGGCAATAGGCCACATTTATTACATGTCTTACAGCACCAAAAAGCGGCAACGCCATACATGAATAATTACATCTTGAAATGGTTATGCCATTGCTACTTCATAGAATAGCATCATCAATACTTCATTAATTATGTCAACATTACATACTATGGCATAGGGTAGTGACCATGTCCAACACCCCCCACACACTGGGATGGGCCTGAGGTAAATATGTGACCCCCAAAAACACTGACCAGACCTGTGTGCAGTAGCACCTGGAGCGTTCCAACTGCCAGATGGAATTACCAATAAACGATCTTGGACTCAAATAGCTGGACAGACACAAATAATATGGCATAATACTACTTTATTATCAGCTCAAATAAAGTGGGGAAACCGGATGACCAAACAGATTGCAGCTCACCCACTCTCATCTACATTTCGATTACACAAAGGCTTTATACCTCGATGTACGTCAGCTATAACATCATCCTAAATGTCAAAACAGTAAAAACGTATCAAAATGGGGGATTGATTAAGGGAAAATATATACCTATACATTGTTTGGGTGTCAGTAACATAATTGGCTGCTCCCTATTAGGTAGGCACGCCTTGAACTACCTCTTACTGTGTATAATACAGATTAATAGCAGAATAACAGCAAATGATTGGCTTCTGCAACAATTTATGGTACACTGCTGCATAGGCCCTCATGATTGGTTAGCATTCTCTCTCAACCTTGGACATTCGGCTCGTTAGCAGCACGTAAGCAAAACGAAACCCAGGTGTGGGGAACAACATCAGATCACTGGCCACTTAGTCAATTAGCCTACCATCTCTCATCAGTTAGGCCCTAAGCCATGGCTTCTTCTCTGTAGTTGACCTTGCTGACTGTTCTCTTTCTGGGAACTTTTAAGGGAGTGTAGGTACATCGCTATCTTCAGTTGGTGCTTAATGAACAGGCCTTGTTTTCGAGTCCTGCACCACGTGTGAAGAGACCACGATTTTATCAATTTGCGACCTTTTATGTTGTACTATTTAATTTAATTAAGCTGGGTGCCATTACTCCTTTTGGACTCTGTGGACACTTTTTTGCTCCATCGTACATATGCATTCTGCATCTTTACATATTCAATATTTGGCACTTGCAAATGCTTTCTCCTTCTGTTAATCTAAGAGAAATATGTCAGGCACATGTAGCTTATCCTCTTTGACTCCCCTTGTGCTTTGCAGTTGCCTCTTGATGTTGCATCCTTGATCCCAAGCCAAACCAATATTTTTATTCTTTGCAAAAAAGCTTGTTTCCCAGCACCTGTCAGCTCTGCAGTTCTGGTCTCTTCCCTCAAGGCTTCTTGATTATTCTGTTTACAGAGTCGACGTCCATCTTTTCATCATGTCCGCTTTACTTGCGTTATAATTTCTCCTGCAGCAAGCTTCTATATTTCTTATCTACATTTCATTTCTGCATATATACATTTGCTGATTCTCTCCCTACTTATCTTCTTAGCATGTGATTTCTTTGCATTTACATACATGTTTCTCTTGTTAATTCAGTTAAATCTTCATTCTTTAATTATTCATATATCGTTTCAGTACGTCTTCGTGTCTTCTCTTCATAACGTCACTTTACTCTGGTCTGATTTCACTTATAGCTCTTCTATGTCCAGGCATGTATGCAGACATCCTTCTACCTGTTACGCTCACCTGGTATCCACGGGGGTGCCACACGATACTGGATGGAGGTCTAAGTGCTATCCCGGACCCCTCTCTGCTTGGTTACGTGCCAGAAGTTGGGTAGCGCCTATAACAGGAGAATGGAGGGTTAAGATACTGGTTCTGTGATGGGTGGACTCCCACCTCCCTCTGGTCCAAATCCCCTCCCCTTGGGTTATTGCTCACCTTAGGTTTTTGTGCGTTGAACTCTCCGCCCTGTGTCTCTGTGCAGGGGCACGTGGTTGGTGTGGGCGTTCCGTAGACCTAGTTGCTTCACTGGTCCGTGTGCCCTTATGTCCGGTCCAGACCGGCTGTGACTCCGACTCTGCTTGCTGTCTTCCAGGTGAGTTATAATGACTTTTCCGTCTTTATTCTGTCTCTTTCTTTCGTTCCGTTTTCTCTGTCTTCTCTGTGTCTTGCTCCACTACGTTGTTCCCTAAAATGTCTCTTTTTGTTTTCACAGGGATGGTTGCGATCTCGGAGTAGCCGCGCTGATTGAGAAGACCACAGTGAGTTATTGATGCGCGGAGCGCTGCGCTGTTTATTGGTGTTAATTGCTAACCTGTGTTCTCTTCTCTTTGTACAGGTTGCGGTGATGTTCCGGAGTGATGAGGGATCGAAGCGCTGGTTGCCCATGTAAGTTCTTTGTTAATGCTGACCTTGTTCCTTCTCCCTTGCAGGTTGTGGTGAAACCCGCAGATGGGCAAGGTAAGAGAAGCGCAGGGTGCTGCCAATACTCGCTGCTTGCCCAGGTAAGAATTGTTATTAATGCTGTCCTTGTTTCTTTACCTTTGCAGGCTGTGGCAAGCTCTGTAGATGGGCGAGGTAAGCGAATCGCAGGAAGGGTTCAAGACCAGGTTACTTCACAGGTAAGTGTTCTTGCTCGCTAATGCTGTTCTTGGTCTTCCAGGTTATTAATGGAATCTGGATCTAGGGCTTCAGGATCGGGCCGCCGGAGAAGCAGATGAGCAGAAGCTGGACACGGTGACCGTTACACTGCAGGAGTGCAAAATAATGTGAAGCGTGTTCTGCTGTTTGGGTGTGGTTTAAATAGCCCAGGTAAAGTAGTTCCAGGCCCAGCCACACCCAAAACACTAGACCACATGGCTTGGTTCTAAAGAACTGAGCTGTGTAATAGGCCTACATGTTAGATTAAGATCCAAAACTGGAATTGCTTTATTCCTGATAATGAGCCAAAGGCGCCAGGACTGACTCCATGTATGTTTCTGATGGAGTTTTAAGGCCCTTGGGGCCAGTGTGAAGGGCTTTAGCCCCACTGCTGCCAGGGGGCTGTTATACCTAAGGGGGTTAGGGGCATGGATCGTGACAGCATTCCCCCCTAAGGCCCCTCTAAAGGTATTTCCTCCGTCCGGGCCTGGTTTGGCCAGATGGTTCTGATGAAATCATCTTACCAGGCGTGGCGCATGGACGTGCTCGCTAGGCTCCCGTGTCCTGTCCCGAGGGCCGTATCCCTTCTAGTCCACTAAGTAATACCACTTGGACCTGATGAGTTTAGAATCAAGGATGTCCTTGACTGCAAATTTGGGTTCTCCGTTAACCAGTACCAGATTTGGTGGTGTTTTCACCAAAGTTCCAGGATGAACAGGTTTTAAGAGTGACACATAGAATACGGTATGCATCTGCATATTTGGTGGTAAAGTTAGTTTTACTGCCACAGGATTTATAATATCCTTAATGGTATAGGGGCTATATATGTTAGGGATGAAATGTTCGAGATCCTCTTATGGGCACGTACCGAGACGCCAACCAGACTTCATCTCCGACTTGTTAGTCTAGGGATTTTCTTTGGTGTTGATCAGAGAATCTTTTATGTCTTTCTTTGGCTTGGATCAAGTGTTCTGCTGCCTTTTTGAAGGCATGAGTGATGGTCGAATGTAAAGTCTTCACTGGGGGCCTTTCCAAGGCCATGGGGGCATCTAATTCGGAAGTACATGGGTTCCTTCCATATACGGTATAGAATGGACTCTGTCGGGTACTGGTGTGTAGCGAGTTGTTGTAGGCATATTCGGCTATCCACAGCACAATCTTCCAGCTTTCTTTCACTTGATGTAACATGCACTGTAGGTATTGCTCTAGTGTAGGATTTGTCCACTCCGTTTGGCCATCATTTTGGGGATGATGACTAGCGGATAGACGAATATCGATTTGGGAAATTGCACAACTCTTCCTCCAGAAGTTAGACACAAACTGACCCCCTCGGTCAGAAATCAGGACGGAGGGAAAACCATGTAATTGTACGATTTGCTCTAAAAACACCTTTGCCAGACTGGATGCGTTTGGTAGACCCTTAAGCGGAATGAAATGGGCCATTTTAGAGAATAAGTCAACAACCGCTAGGATAGTGTTGAACCCTTGACAGGGAGGCAGAACGGTGATGAAATCAAGGGAGGGAGTGTGCTAAGGTGCAGGTGGAATTTCCAGGGGTTAATGAAGGCCAGCAGGTCTTTGTTTCTGGTATTTATTCTGTGCAAAAATGCAATATGACAGAATAAACTGCGTAATGTCCTTTCGTCAGGTCGGCCACCAATAATTTCTTTTCACCTTGGCTAGGGTCTTGGCAATTCCTGGATGTCCTTCTATCAGAGGGCCGTGATAACCAGAAATGACTTGTTCTTGTTGTGACTTATTTGGCAGATATAAACGGCCTCAGGAATACAGGAGTTGGTTTTTTGTTGTGTAATGTTCACCTTGAGTGGTCCAGTCTTGTAGAGCCTCTGTGTTCATTTGGAGCCGAATTTCCTTTTGGAGTTCATCCAGAGATAACGCTGTTGTAAGTCCTAGTAGTTTGTCACCTGGAATAATGGCCACCGGGTCTGGGGTTGAATATGCGTATGCGTTCTCATCAATACCCATGCGTGACAGGGCGTCGGCTTTTCCATTCTGGACTCCAGGTCGGTACATGATTATGTAATCATATTCTGCAAAGAATAAAGCCCATTGGAGTTGACGGGATGATTGAGCCTTTGCCGTCTTGAGGTAATGTAGGTTGCGATGGTCGGTGATTACTGTGATGGTATGGCTGGCGCCTAGGAGGTAATGCTGTCAAGCCTTAAAGGCTGCCTTGATCGCAAGGACTTCCTTGTCTGTTATTGCATAGTTAAGTTCAGGTGTAGTAAATTTTCGCGACCAAAAGGCCACGGGAAGTAACTGGCCTGTTTCGGGATCCCTTTGGGAAAGAACAGCCCCATTGCCATGCTAGAGGCATCTGTTTCCACTACATATGGGAGATCTGGGTGGGGGTGTCGTAGCACCGGGCTGAGGTAAATCTTTTCTTGAGTTCCTGGAAGGCCTTCTCTGCCTCTTCTGTCCATTGGAACAGTTTGTTGTTTTTTTCGCAATAAAGAAGTGATCGGGTGCACAATCTTGGAGAAACCCGGGATGAATCGGCGATAAAAGTTTGCAAAGCCGAGCATACTTTGGACACCTTTGACTGAAGAGGGCGATGGCCAGCTAAGGATGTCGTCTACTTTGTGCATATCCATCCGGACGCCACTGGGAGTGAGGACAAAACCAAGGAACTCGACTTCGGTGACATGGAAGGAGCATTTTTCAAGTTTGGCGTATAGCTGGTGCTGTCAGAGTTTTGCAAGGACGGAGCGAACGTGCCTGACATGGTCCTGTTTAGAAGAGGAGTACACCAAGATGTCGTCAATGTAAACTAGGGCACATACGTCGATCAATTCCTGTAGTACATCGTTCATGAAGTACTGGAACGCGGCGGCAGCGTTGCAAAGCCCAAAGAGCATCACCTGATATTTGTACAGCCCATACTTAGCACGAAAGGCAGTCTTCCATTCGTCTCCTTTCTTTACATGCTTTAGATGGTATGCCCCCCTGAGGTCCAATTTTGTATAAATATGGTCATCCTTGACTTGGTACAGCAGTTATGGGATAAGGGGTAGAGGATAACCGCTTTTAACTGTTCCCTGGTTTAGTGTGCAGTAGTCGATGCACAATCGCAAGTCCCCCTCCCTCTTGGGTACGAAAAATAGGGTGGAGGCTGCCGGGGATTTGGACGTGCGGATAAAACCGTTTGACAGGTATTGGTCCAGATATGATTTCAAGTGGAGATTTTCAGGTTCGGTGAGTGCATAAATTCGACTACACAGGATTTGTGCACCAGGTACGAGGTCGATCTGACCGTCATATGGCCTGTGAGGGGGTAAGGTATTAGCCTGTTCATTTTGGAAAACGTCTTGGAAATCGTGGTATTTGCTTGGTAGTGTACTTGTTCCACCTAGTAGCAACGCCTCTTTATCTTGGACAGGTGTCTCTGGGTCAGATGATGGCATTTCCACTTGGTAGCACGCATGAGCACACTCATTGGAGAAGGCTAATTTCTTGGCTCGCCAGTGGATGTTAGAATGGTGAGCCACCAACCACGGTATCCCTAGAATCACCCGGAACTGAGGGGCCTTGATAAGGTCGAAGGCAATGGCTTCCCGATGTCTGTCTTGGCACAGAAGGGTCAATTCTGCTATGCGTTGAGTTACAGGACCAGAAGCTATTTCTGTGCCGTCGACAGTGGTGACCTTCTCAGTTGTCGTTTTCTGACAGAGGGGAAGCCCCATCCTTGTTGCCAGGTTTTGGTCTATGTAGTTAACAACAGCTCCGCTGTCTATGTATGCCCCCACAGCATGCATCCGAGATGGTTGTTGGTGACTAATCAAAATCACAGACAGGGCAAGGTGTGAGGTCTGTGGCTCTTTTCCTTCGCTCGACAAATGGACCTCTACACTTGCCAGGCCTGGAAGTTTTCCGATTCTTGTTCTCCTCCTTCTTTCTCTGTAGCTCCAACTGTTCTCCTAGGGGGTTTTACGTGACATTCTCTGAGGAAGTGACCTAATGTCCTGCAGTACAGGCATAATTGCTGTTGTCTCCTTTTGTCTCTTTCAGCCTTGGTTAATGGGCTCCGTACCCCCCAATTTGCATGGGTTCCGAAGTGTTTTCTGATGAACGGGGACTGTTCTCCTTTGAGCTTACATACAGAGTCTGATTTTCCGTTCTGGCTCGATCTGTCCTTCGATCTTGCAGCCTGTGGTCTAGCTGCACCACTAGGTTGATGAACTCTGTCCAGTAGCTGATCTAGGACATCTTTCAATTCCCCCCATAATCCTTGATGGAATAACGTTGTTTGTTTCTCCTCAGGCCACCCAGTTTCAACGACAAGCCTGTTAAAAGTGGCAATATATGTTAACAAATCTTGGCTGCCTTGGCGGAGGGACAGAAGTTAGTTATCCAGAGCTTGACCCTGGGTTTGTCTGGCGAACAGCTTCTCCATCTCCTGTTGAAACCCCCTGAAATCCCGCAGGAGTGGGTCATCCTGGCTTACTAACGGTATGGACCAATCCGTGGCACTGCCACTCAGATATGACAGAATGAAGGCAATCCGCGACTGATCGTTAGGAAAGGCTCCGGATCTACACGAAAATGGAGGCGGCACTGGTTCATGAATACTGCATATTTTCTTGTGTCCCCCGTAAAACATTCCGGTGGAGCCAATGGAACTGCCCCAGGGAGAACCACCTGCACTGGATTGACGATGTGGCTGGATCCGACGGAATACTTCCTGGCAATGGAGCATACCCACCCTGCGTTTGGAGCAATTGTCTGGCTAATTCATCGGTGCAGTCCTTGGTGACAATCAACTCCCTCCTAAGGGTGTTGGTTTCTTGCCGGCCGGAGTGCACCTCTGCCCGTAATTCTCCCAGTAGCTGGGCTAGTTGGCCAGTCTCTGATGTTTCCATGACGCCCAGGTGGATGTTTTAATTGAGGCTTCGAATTCTGTTATGCTCACCTGGTATCCACGGGGGCGCAACACGTTAATGGATGGAGGTCTAAGCGCTATCCTGGACCCTTCTCTGCTTGGTTATGTGTTAGACGCTGGGTAGCGCCTATAACAGGAGGGTTAAGATACTGGTTCTGTGATGGGTGGACTCCCACCTCCCTCTGGTCCAAATCCCCTCCCTTGGGCGTGTTGCTCACCTTATGTTTTTGTGCATTGAACTCTCCGTCCTGCGTCTCTGTGCAGGGGCGTGGGCGTTCTGTGGACCTAGTTGCTTCACTGGTCCATGTGCCCTTATGTCGGGTCCAGACCGGCTGTGACTCCGACTCTGCTTGCTGTCTTCCAGGTGAGTTATAATGTCTTTTCCGTCTTTATTCTGTCTCTTTCTATCTCTCCGTTTTTTCTGTCTTCTCGGCGTCTTGCTCCACTATGCTGTTCCCTAACAATGTCTTTTTTTGTTTTCACAGGGATGTTTGCGATCTCAGAGTTGCCGCGCCGATGGTGAAGACCACAGTGAGTTATTGCTGCGCGGAGCGCTGCACTGTTTATTGGTGTTAATTGCTAACCTGTTGTAACACTTACCTCTGCAGGAGTGCCTGGTCCGGTCCGTCGGTGAACACTGGTCCGGTCTGTCGGCGAACTCTGGTCCTTTGTAGCTTGCCCAAAACACTCCCTCCACCCTGCCCACTGCAGGCTTATTCACCCAGTGAACAGAGAGTGGAGAGTGGTCTGGATTGATTGGTAAGGTTACGGGTCTCTCTGTGTCGCGGGATCTCTTGGGAACCTCTGGGTATATTGTAGGCATAGTCCATCAATGCTTCTCTGCAGTCTTAACCCAGTTCCTTCACTCGGTCACGATGGCCCAGCCCAGCTGCGACGCACCTGTCTGCCTTGAGGAATGTCTCTTGTTTGTGGGTGCTAGATCCGCGCTGGTAAGTCTCACTATGGCACCTGTGATGATGCTATACAGAGCATAGTGCCTGCGTGCCGTCTTGTATTCAGAAGCACACTTCTGCTGTTGTCCGAAGAATTAATGTTATTAATTGGGGCTTAACTCTTGTGCCCAATGTCAGACCTGTTTCTTGTCCTCTTTCAGGTCCGCTGAATGCCTGCAGTTGCAGCATGCAGAGACTGCCACGGAGCCCCGCTGCGTGGGAGGAGTGGACCGAAGTAAGTACAATGATGGAGGGGTGTGTGTGAGGTGATAGATTGTCTCTGCTTTACCCCCCTGTGTTCTTTATCTTGTAGGAACTGTGGGCGGACGAACAGAATCAAGCGCTGGATCCCGTGGTGCAGGCAGAGCTGACGAGCGACATCAAATGCTGGATCCCCTGGTGCAGGCGGAACGGTTCCCAGGAAAGTCGAGGGGAGTATCAGGTAAGTCTGTAGCATAGATAAAACGCTGGACCCTTGCCGGAAACGCTGTGTCCGTTTCATACGGATCGTGACAGGCAAACGTTACGCTGCTTCTCAGCCAAAGAAAACGCTAAGCGCTGGGTGTGGCCCAGGGCGGGGTTTATATAGCACTGGGCCCCATCCAGCAACACTAGACCACCAAGGATTCTGTGTTGCAGGCCCACTAAGGGCCATTTCGGATTCTGCTGGATGACCTACCCCGGTGGCCTTCTTCGAAGGGGCAACTGCTGGAAAACACTGGCAGACATCTGTTTCTGCGCCACGCAGCCACCCTCTTAGACCAAATTCCACCAATACTGCATACTGGGATTGGGATTTTGGGGATCATTACAGCACTCTCCCCAAAGCCCCCCCAATGAGAGCCATACCAGGCCCGGGTGTCCTGGGTGCTCATGATGATATTGAGTCAAAAGACTTGGCGCATGCATATGATTAACTGGTTCCCAGGTCCAATATAGAACTCCATAATCTTTCCAATCTACTAAATAGTAGAGTTTTTTCTGAATCCAGGATGTTTTTGACCTTGTATTCAGTTTCTCCCTGTACTGCTATAGGAGGAGGTCGTCTTAAAGAGTCTCGGGTACCCGGGTACACAAGTTTCAATAACGAGACATGAAATACCAGTTGTATACGGAGCATAGGGGGTAGTACCAATTCCATGGCCACAGGGTTGATGATCTTCTTTATGGGATATGGTCCAGTGTATTTGGGGTGGAATTGTTTAGGTCCTTTCAGCTGGATATGTTTTGTGGACAACCACACTTTGTCTCCTACTTGGTACAGGGGTTCGGGAGTTCTTTTCTTGTCGGCAAAACACTTGTGCGTGGCTTTTGCTTCCAGAAGGGTTTGGGTGGCTCTTCTTAGAGTTTTCTTGATACCGGCATGCAAAGTACTAACAGCTGGCATGTCCAAAGGTGCTGGTGGGTCGAGGGTCGAAGTCTGTGGGTCTCTTCCATGTAAAAAGAAGAAGGGCGAGATACCAGTGGAACTATGGACTGTGTTGTTATATGCATATTCAGCTGCCCATAGCAGTTCTACCCAATTCAGGTCTGTCTGGGTAAGCATGCACCGGAGGTACTGTTCAAGTGTCTGGTTCGTTCTTTCGATCTGCCCGTCTGTCTGTGGGTGATGGCTGGTAGACAGACAGACCTCAATTTGAGTCTTGGCACAACAGGCCCTCCACAATTTGGAAACGAACTGACTCCCTCGGTCCGCTATCACCACTGAAGGAAAACCATGTAGTTTGACAATGTTGGTTAGGAAGGTCTATGCCAATACTCCTGCACTAGGTATTCCTTTCAAAGCGGTGAAGTGCGCCATTTTGGTTAGGTGATCGACTACCACCAATATGGTGTTATAACCACCACAGGGTGGCAGCTCCGTGATGAAGTCTAATGAGAACGTGTGCCACGGAGCCAGTGGAACTGACAAGGGGCAGAGCAGACCTTGTGGTTTGGTTCTTGACATTTTATTCCTTGCGCAGATGTTACAAGACATCACATCTTGTGCTATGTCCTTTCGCCATGTAGGCCACCAAAAGTTCTGCTGAATTCTTTCCATAGTTTTTTCTATTCCTGGATGTCCTGCCGCAAGAGCATCGTGATAAGTGTTTATAACTTGTTCCTGCATTACCGGCTGTGGTAGGTAAAGGCGACTTTGCTAATATGGAAGGTCGTTAGTCATGGTCCGTTATGTTCCTTGCGAAGCCCAAGCATGTCCCCGAGCTGGGGTCATGGTTTTTTTCATCTCCTTGTGTATTTTCTCCAGCACCGTCAGGTCGTTACCAGTAATCCCTAGTAGTTTTTCCTCAGGTATGATGGGTATAGGCGTAGGACTTGCATATGCATCTTCTCCTTCTGTACCCCAGCCGATTTGTGACAGCGCATCTGCTTTTCCGTTCTTTACACCTTGGTGATAGCTGACGGTGAAATCATATTCCGAAAAGAACTGGGCCCACCGCAGGTGTCGTGGTGTTTGTGCCCCGGCTGTCCATAAAAATTGTAAGTTGCAGTGATCGGTGAGTACAGTGACTGGGTGCTGTGCTCCTAAGAGATGGTGCCACCATTCCTTCAAAGTGGTTTTGATGGCAAGCAGTTCCTTGTTGGTCACTGCATAGTTCAGTTCTGCTGGATTAAACTTTGGAGACCAGAAGGCCACTCGGTGGAACTGGTTAGTGTTGCGGTCTCTCAAGGATAGCACCGCTCCCACGGCCACGTTGAAGGTGACTGTTTCCATCAAGTGCGGGAGTTCTGGATTCGGATGCCTGAGTATAGGTGCTGTGGTGAATCTCAGTTTAAGTCGCTGGAAAGCCTCTTCGGGTTCGGCAGTCCACCCAAAAGTACGATTTTTACGGAGTAACAATGTTATGTGATGAACGATCTCTGAGAAATCAGCGATAAACCGTCTGTAAAAGTTAGCAAATCCCAGGAAGCTTTGGACAGTTTTGATCGATGTGGGAGAAGGCCATTGTAGTATTGCTTCCCCCTTGCGGTTATCCATTTAGATACCCTGAGGGCTGAGTATGTATCCAAGGAACTCCACCGTAGTAACATGAAAAGCACACTTTTCAAGTTTTGGAACAGATGATGCTGGCGTAGTTTTTCCAAGACTGCTCTGACGTGGTGTACATGGTCTTCTTTTGACTCGGAATAAATCAGGATGTCATCTATGTACACCATTGCACAGACATCCAGCAACTACCTTAACACATCAGTCATAAAATACTGGAATGCTGCCGGTGCGTTGCACAGTCCGAAGGGCATAACGGTATGCTCATACAACCCGAACTTAGTGCGGAAGGCCATTTTTCATTTGTCCCCGGCCTTCACGCGAACCAGATGGTAGGCTCCCCTGAGATTCAGTTTCGTGTAAATCTTTGCCCCCTTTACATGGTCCAATAGTAAAGGAATTAAGTCTATACAGGTTCCAGGTTCTGAGATCCCCTTTTTTCTTGGGGACGAAGAAGAGGGCTGAAGAGACAGGACACTTAGATGGACGAATAAACCCGTTAGCCAGATATTGATCTAGGTAGGCACATAGGTTTTGGTTCTCCTTTTCAGTAAGGGCATAAATGCGACTACATGCGAGTTGCGCTCCTGGAACCAGGTCGATCTGAGAGTCGTAGGGTCTATGGGGTGGCAGGGTATTAGCTTGATTCTTGTGAAAAACATCTTGGAATTCATTGTATTCCGGAGGAAATTGGCCTATTAGCCCAAGCAAGGTTCATGGGGACTTGACTACTGGCACTTGGGACTTGACGGCTTTGGTTGAAGCAGGGTAACAAGTTTGAATACATTCGACTGGAAAAGTCACCTAATGGGTTTGCCAATCTATGGCTGGATTATGGCATACCAACCAGGGAATTCCCAGGATTAGCTGGAATTGGGGAGCGTTGATGAGGTCGAAGACAATCTGTTCCCGATGACCATCATGGCATAGCAATACTACAGTTCCAGTACATTGGGTCACTGGCGCAGATGACAATTCTGTCCCATCCACAGATAAGACATTGTCGACTCTTGCCCATTTCAGGATGGGCACGCCTATCCGTTGGGCCACTGTGATGTCCATGTAGTTACCTAATGCCCCACAGTCGATGAATGCTTCCAGAGCGTGCATCCGTTGAGGCTGTTCAGGGCATAGCAGGATAACTGGTGTTGTAAGATGCAAGGGTTCTACGTTATTTCGCCGAATGATTTTACACCGTGGGACTTTTCATCCCCACCCTTTCATCGCCAAAAACTCCTTTTTTAAAAATGTTTTTATTTAGGGGGGTGTTTCACCCCCCCAAACCCCTCCTTACTTAAATAATCATACCCCAAACTGCACCAAACACCCCCCCCATAAAAAAGTAAAAAATAAAAGTTTTTGGCGATAAAAGGGTTGGCGATGAAAAGTCCCACGATGTAAAATCATTCAACAAAATGCGTGTATACCGATGCGAGACTGCTGACGCCTCTTCTTTTCCCGACAAGCCGGTTTCCATGACCCCTAATGGTTTCTGAGGTGCCTTTTTTGGGCAGTCTTTCAGGAAATGCCCAGCTTTGCCTCAGTACAAGCATAGTTGCTGTTTTCTGTGTCGTTCTCTTTCTTCCTCGGTTAGTGCGACCCTCACACCTCCTAACTGCATTGGTTCAGGTGCGTTGTCAGTGGTTCAAGGTATATTCCGATGGCATGCATACAATTATCGGTTTTCAGAACAAGATCGATCAGACCGCCTTTCTTGTAGGCGGTGGTCTAGTTGCACCACTAGGTCGATATAGTCCGTACAATGGTCCGGTGGATTCACGACCTGTGCTAAGATGTCTTTCAGCTCGCCTCGTAGCCCCCGGTAGAACAAGGTGGTTTGCTTGTCTTCGGGCCAATTGGTCTCAGCCAATAGTCGGTTGAATGTTGTAATGTATGCTAATAAGTCTTGAGACCCCTGCCGGAGAGCCAACAACTCTCCATCCAAGGCATGTCCTCTGGTACAACGGGAGAAGAGCTTGTCCATTTCCTGCTGGAAGTTAGCGAAATTATATAGGACAGGGTCATCCAGGTCAACTAGTGGTACTGACCAGCTTGCGGCATGCCCCCCTAGGTAGGATAGGACGAAGGCTACCTTGTTTTGATCCTTTAATCCATTGGGAATGCCCTTGGGCGACATAGGAAATGGAGCCGAAACTGGTTCATAAAAACAGCATATTTCAGGGGATCCCCCATGAACCTTTCCGGTGGGGCCAAAGGGCGGTGATTGGAGAGGTTACCTGTATCTGGGGTGCTGCTGTGGTTCCCTCCGATGGACCGGGCAGAGGGCTTTGACCTGCTTGAGTTCTGGTAAGACGTTTTGCTAGTTCCTATGTTCTCTCCCTGTTTACAACAAGCTCCTTTCTCATTGCATTGGTCTCCGAGCGGGCGGCGTGCACCTCCGCCCGTGATTCGCCCAGCAGGGCAGCTAGTTGGTCAATCTCTGACGCCATGGCACTTGGGCAAAGCAATAACATGGGCTTAGCGTTCTGTAATGCTTACTTCTGGGGCCCTGCAGGAGTGCCTGGTCCGGTCTGTCAGTGAACTCTGGTCCGGTCTGTTGGCAAACTCTGGTCCGGTCTGTTGGCAAACTCTGGTCCTTTGTAGCTTGCCCAAAACATTCCCTCCACCCTGCCCACTGCAGGCTTAATCATCCAGTGAATAGAGAGTGGTCTGGATTGATGGGTAACATTCCGGGTCAATCTGTGTTGCGGAATCTCTTGGGAACCTCTGGGTATATTGTAGGCATAGTCCATCAATGCTTCTCTGCAGTCTTAACCCAGTTCCTTCACTGGGTCACGGCGGCCCAGCCCAGCTGCGGTGCACCTGTCTGCCTTGAGGAATGTCTCTTGTTTGTGGGTGCTAGATCCGCACTGGTAAGTCTCAGTATGACACCTGTGATAATGCTACACAGAGCGTAGTGCCTGCATGCCGTCTTGTATTCAGAAGCACGCTTCTGCTGTTGTCCGAAGAATGAATGTTATTAATTGTGGTTTCACTCCTGTGCCCAATGTCAGACCTGTTTCTTGTCCTCTTTCAGGTCCGCTGAATGCCTGCAGCTGCAGCACGCAGAGACCGCCGCAGAGCCCCGCTGCGTGGGAGGAGTGGACCAAAGTAAGTACAATGATGGGGGGTGTGTGGCAGGTGATAGATTGTCTCTGGCTTACCCCCCTGTGTTCTTTATCTTGCAGGAGCTGCGGGCAGACGAACGGAATCAAGCACTGGATCCCGTGGTGCAGGCGGAGCTGACGAGCGACATCAAATGCTGGATCCCGTGGTGCACGCAGAGCAGTTCCCAGGAAGGTCGAGGTGAGTATCAGGTAAGTCTGTAGCATAGATGAAAACGCTGGAACCTTGCAGGAAACGCCAGGCCCGTTTCATACGGATCGTGACAGGCAAACGTTACGCTGCTTCTCAACCAAAGAAAATGCTAAACGCTGCGTGTGGCCCAGGGCGGGGTTTATATAGCCCTGGGCCCCAGCCAACACCACTACACCACCAAGGATTTTGTGTTGCAGGCGCACTAGGTGCCATTTTGAATTCTGCTGGATGACCTATCCCGGGGGCCATCTTGGAAGGGGCAAATGCCGGAAAACAATGGCAGACATCTGTTTCTGTGTGTCGGAGCCACCCTCTTAGACCAAATGCTGCCAATACTGTGTACTGGGATTGGGATTTTGGGGATCATGACACTTGTGTTCTCTTCTCTTTCTACAGGTTGCAGTGATGTTCCGGAGTGATGAGCGATCGAAGCGCTGCTTGCCCAGGTAAATGCTTTGTTAATGCTGACCTTGTTCCTTCTCCCTTGCAGGTTGCGGTGAAGAAACCCGGAGATGGGCGAGGTAAGAGAAGCGCAGGTTGCTGCCAGAACTCACTGCTTGCACAGGTAAGAATTGTTGTTAATGCTGTCCTTGTTTCTTTACCTTTGCAGGTTGCGGCGAACTTCGGAGATGGGCAAAATAAGGTGAAGTGCACGATGGATACAAGGCCGGTTACTTCACAGGTAAGTGTTCTTGCTCGCTAATGCTGTTCTTGTTCTTCCAGGTTATTAACAGAATCCGGATCTAGCGCGTCAGGATCGGGCCGCCAGAGAAGCAGATGAGCAGGAGCTGGACACTGTGACTGTTACGCTGCAGGAATGCAGAATAACGCGAAGCGTGTTCTGCTGTTTGGGTGTGGTTTAAATAGCCCAGGTAAAGTAGTTCCAGGCCAAGTAGTTCTAGGCCCAACCACACCCAAAACACTAGACCGCATGGCTTGGTTCTAAAGAACTGAGCTGTGTAATAGGCCTCCATGTTGGATTAAGGTCCAAAACTGGTATCGCTTTATTCCTGATAATGAGCCTGGCGCCAAAGGCAGCAGGACTGACTCCATCTATGTTTCTGATGGAGTTTTAAGGCCCTTGGGGCCAGTGTGAAGGGCTTTAGCCCCAGTGCTGCCAGAGGGCTGTTATATCTTAGGGGGTCAGGGGCATGGATCGTGACAGCACCACATCAGTGTGGGAGTACATTCGATATGGTTGTCTGTCTGGGTGCATAACGCTTCTCATATCTTTGATACAGTATTTGGACGATACCTGGTGCCACACACAGTGCTCTCTTGCTGTTCTTCCAAATATGACAGATGTGAGGGGGTTGGCGCTACAGATGATGTCTATATCTGCCTCTCTACAATGCCCCCTCTGGTCGAGTCCTCAACCACCTCCTCCATTTTCTCCATCCTATCTTCACATTTTGGTTTCTTCGGAATCCATATCTTTGTCACCCCCTTCAGGTCACCTGCATTCTTTATGTGCTCATCCACACTCCAGGTCATATGGCAACACTCCCCAGTTGGTTGACAGAATACCCAACGTCCTACATAGATTTTATGATCCTTAGGGTAATGAAGCGTTGTTCCTGGGGATGCCAGAGGACTTTGTTTCTGTGGTGCTTTCAGTCTGTATGTGCTCGCCAGTCTCAGCATTCACATTGATCATTATCTTCATCCAAACCAATAGCTTTCTTTGCTGTTTTCTTGCATTGTCCTATGATTATTCTTACAAAATAGGATCCTAGCAATACTAACACTAGTATTGCTCTAAGCTGTTTGAAAGCATTCTCCAACCAAGTTGGAACCCATGTAAACAGGGACGAGAACCAGCCATCCTCTTCAGTCTCGTCTACTTCTTCCTCCATCTTCATATGCAGGGTCGACAGCATAGTTATTGCCTCTGTCAGGGTTCCATTTTCGCCATCATGGGCAGGTATGTATATGCAAAGTGTAACACTATGCACTCCTTATTATACTAATTTCAGAGAGGAAATTAATGAAATAATATCAACAATTCTTTACATTTAAGGTAAGAAAGAAAAGTTCCCATAAATTAGGAGCTACCGCCCCCTGCACACGTTCACAGGCCAAAAACTAGCCAAGAACTCAACAGAAGGTCTCTAAAATATTTAGGATTTAGTGGTCTGATTAGTATACAACATTTCAATATACATTCATAAACCTTTAGTGTTGCAAAAAGTAATGATTTTATTCTGGTGATCCAATGCATTTCGACAAATCATCTTTTCATCAAGGGTCTTGGTAAAATGTCAATTCTACAAACAATCAAAAGAAGATCATCTTATTTAGATATCAACGATAGTATTCTCAAAGGTTGCCAACAAAGGTTACTTCAAGTCAGTATTATTCATATGAATACAATCAAACGTTGAGGTGCCCACTGTTCAATCATATAAACATATAGAGATATCAACCTTAAAATGTCCCTAATCTTGACAGGTCCAAGGTTGTATGAGTCATTCAAGGATCTGATTAATGTATGTGGGTATCATCCTGTCCCTGGCTGCCTAGACATAACAATATAATAAGACAATTAGCTCTCTTTAATTGCTATTTTCTTCTTATGATTATAGACAGATGGCAAATGCTCCAGCTTTTGCTTTTGTCAATGGATGTACTTGAATTCTTCTAGTGTGAACACATCTAAATTAGAGTTATCACCATTCAGTGTCTTGAACACATTGGTTGTCCTCCTCCTATGACTTGGATTGATGCCAAGGATGCAAGTAAACACCTAGTAAATAAGCACCTAGGAGCTAAAGATTGGTTGATACTATAGGCTTTCCAGAATGGCCTTTTACAGACCAATTTATCTGACTTAGTTGATTGAATACAAAAAAAAGATGTTCGCATTTTATCATTGCCATTGTCTACTATGGTTAGTTCTGAATCCTCCAAATACTCCTTTCATTAAGGTCTTGTACCCCCATGCACTTATATTAACAGTGCTGAACAGTGACACATAATATCAGTTTCGATCTAACTTGTAAAGCAAATCAGGATCCTCGATTCTATTCGTGTGGCTCGTTTGTTTACATAAATTATGTAATTGCCGTCATTACGACATTGCGTCATTACGCCATTGATACATGCCGCTATTTCAGGCTGCCACCTTGTTTCCTGCATTTGTCGGGCAGCCACACACGAGAACGGGTTCCAGGAACTCCTATGTTTGGGAACATTTGGACATATAAGAGGCCACATTACAGGTATAGACTTTATTATTGGTGTTTCCTGACACTTTGGAACTTGATACTACGGCCACAGGAATATTCTTTAATGGAGCTAATTGGCACAACACAATTGTTTGTTTTGGGCTCCTTAGGAGAAGTGTAATGCTTACCTCTGGTGCCCTGCAGAAGTGCATGGTCAGGATTGTCTGGAGTGCTTCCCCCTCGGACACTGCTGTGATTCAGTCCACTCCCTTCCCATAGTCTACTGAATGGCTATGGCCCAGTGTCCTGTGAGTTTGGAGTGACCTGGTTTGTTTTTCCTGAACCCATTAACAGTTCTTTATGGAGCAGTCTGGCTGAAGACCTATGGGCGAACAGTGACATATTCAGGGCCTCATTACAAGGACGGCGGTAAGGGTTAACGGTCACTGTTAATGGTACCGGTGACCGTTAACCCTTACCGCCTTACTACGAGGTCCCTTTGCGGGTTGGAGACTTTAACGCCTGCTTTTTGCAGGCGTTAAAAACTAACCCGCAAAGGGACCAGGGAGCTAATTACGGTACCGCAATTTGCGGTACCGTAATTAGCACCTTCCCCATTCCCATTATGCCCTATGGGTCAAAAATGGAAATGGGGAAGGGCAATGGGGGAAGGGGGAATTACCGCCCCACCAACCTTGGAATAGGGCGGTAATTCCCCTTTCCTCCAAGGCGGTGCCTGTATTTTACCAGCATGGACCAAGGTGCTCGAAGCACCTTGGTCCACCGCCGTCCGTGTAATGAGGCCCTCAATGTGTGTCCTTATGCTCTTCCCCCACCTCCCTTCCAAATCCCAAGGTTGGCTGACTACCTCTAGCGCCCTGGCTCACCGTTGACATGAAGCAGTACTCAGACATCACCAGGTATGCAGTCAATCCAGTTATTTCACTGGAAAAGGCAGCCCAGGCCTGCTGTGGCGCATGTGATGCTCTGGTAAGTAATGTTCTTTGGTCGGTATGTCCTCTCTTTGAAGAGGTAAGTATTCTCCTGTCCTCTGTATTTTTATTTTTTATTTTTATTTTTATGTGAAAATTTAGTTTTACAGCTTATAGAAAACTTTTGCCACAATTCATCACACAACATCACATGCTTAATAACAAATGACACCTACCATAAAAGAAAGAGAAATGGAAAAGGAAAAAGAAAAACCCTCGATCTGAAGTTGATATTATCAATAAGTTCAATTTCTTTTTATGTATGTGCTGGAGCCTTATTGTCTGTATATTTAAGTAGATTTTCCAGTAAGTTTATTCCAGTGCATGTGAATCAATGATTTTTTCTCAAATTAAAAAACTCCCACCATTCCTCTACACTTTTTGTTTTAAAAGGCTCTCTATAACTGTGGAGATTTTGGTACCTTAAGTCTTCAACTGCCTCACATTCCATTAGAAGGTGGAAGGTCGATTGCATCCGATTCTCTCGCTGACAGAATCGACAGATTCCTTCGTTAATTCCTCTTTTTCCTGTCCAATGTTTATATTCGTTTTTAGGATAGACTCTGAGTCGTATTTTTGTTAGCCTTTCTCTGCGGTATTTTGAGGGGAAATTTGTCAGGTACTCGGGAAGCACATTTCTTTTTTCGGGGCTCGTTGGACATATTTTTATTGTTCCTCAATCGTGATTTTGCCTCTCTGGTTTGAAACCAGTCCTTCCTGTATAGTTTTTCTTTAACTCGATTTGGATTGACAATCAACTCCTCCATAGAAGAATCCACATCTTGAAATACCTTCAACCATTCCTCTTTCAATGTCTTTAAAATGACCAAACTTTTCCCTAGACCGTTGTTGGCTAGAATTTTGTGTCCTTCTGCTGGTGATTCTTCGTTAAGTTTTCTTAAGAGCGCTAGGGATTTCCATTTCATTTTAGCTTCTATTGACACAAGTCCCAGCTCCGCTCTTATCGCCACAATCGGCGTGTTCCTGGGCAATTTTAAAATGGATTTCCAAAAAAGGCTTTCTAATTTCGCCCATATGCTCCAGGTCAGATTTAAACAGGCCTCATTACCATAAGTTAACATTGGTCCTGCTTTTTGGGTGTAGAACCCAAATCGCCCATTTAGGATAGAGCCTTGGGAACAAAGCATCCTCGCTTTAGAGCGAAGCTCGTCTTCCCAGCTTTTTTCGATATTCGAGGTGTTGATTCATATCCCACAGTATCGTAACTCTGTGACAGACTCTAGTGTTTCTCCCCCCATTTGCCATTTAAAGCTTTTCACACATCATTTTTTTAAAAATGTGACTTTTATTAAGTTTTCAACAATACAACATATTTGGCTCACTATTACACATATATCATTGAGTAGTATGTCAATTTCTCATCTTAGTGAACCACAGTGAGCTTCATGCAGTGAATATAACTATTTAAACAATACATTTTCCCCTCCCGGCCCCCTCCCTCCACTCGCTACCTGAGAAGTTGCACAGTCATGAGTTGCACATTTTGTATTATTCAGATGCTTTCTGTTGTTGAAAAGGTTATCAAGTCCGCAAACATAATAGTGTTTGTTAAGTTCGAATAGTAATGAGACAGGGGCCTCAGGATCGTAGTCTCCTCAGTAGTCTCTTCCGGGTCAAGAGTAGTAGTTTGTATGTTCCAGGCAGTTAATTCTCCCTGTCATTCCGTTTCCAAGGTGGGTTCAGTCAAGTATTCTCTTACAAAATCACTCCAGATAATTTCGCTCCGGGCAGCTTTTCCGTGGAGGGCAGCCGTAATTCGCTCCATGGTGTATATGTTGGTGGTCACACCTACCCATTCCTGCAGGCTAGGGAGTGTGGATGCTTTCCATTTGATGGCGCAATGCCCTTTATTTTGTTCATTTCGCCCTCGTATTGTTCGTGGTCAAATAAGACCAGGAGTGGGGTGATTTCCCTTGTGATCCCGTCCACCCTTTTAATCCAGCTGAGGACTTTATTCCAATATGTCTGGACGTTGAGGCACCCCCACCACATGTGCCAGTAGTCTGCATGTTGCCCACACTGTCGCCAGCAAAGTGGGCTTCGTGTTTGGTACATTTTGGACAGTCTATGGGGGTCATATTGCCATCTGTGGAGGAGCTTAATGGCATGCATCTTGTATTGTGCCGCTATTGATACTTTTGCAGCTCCTCCGCAGATAGTACTCCAATCACTTGGTTTTATTTCTGTGCCTAGGTCTCTTTCCCATTTGTGTTTGAGATTATCGGTCGTACCTCTGCCAGCCTCTACCAATGTTTTATACATGCTTGAGATCAGGTCCTTTGTCTCTGATATTGTGTCTAAGCGCTTCTTGAAGGGGGTGAGTTCTCTTTGGATTTTTTGGGTCCATTCTTTCCTCATGAGAGTATCCTTTTACTGTAGGAAAATGAAGACTGAGTGGATCGCCAGTGCTTCTTCAAGTTCAGTTATTGTAATATAGGTCCCGTTTCTCCATAGTTGCCCCACCCTTTCCAGGCCTGCGTCAAACCATGTTTGGAATCTCGGGTGTTCATGGATTTCTTCTCGCATCCCTGCTGACCATATGTAGCTTAGTGGGGAAGGCCATGTAGTGATTCCCTTAATACATGGACCTTCTCTCCAGATCTCCCATAATGTACCTAATATCGGGTGGGTTCGAAGCCTGCGTATAAGTTTACGTCTGGAGACCCATAACCATTCCGCCAGCGTCACGGGGGTGAAAGTATGGTTGTCTAGGTGGACCCATTGTGGTTCTTTCCTTTCTCTCAGATGGGGGATTAGTATCCTCAGCTGTACCGCATTATAGTACAGTCGTAAGTCGTGGAGACCTACGCCCCCTTTTTCTTTGGGCAGGGTGAGGGTATCGTAGGATATTCTTGTTTTTTTCCCTAGCGTCAGGAATTGGATGATTGCCCTTTTGACCGCCTTGAAGAATGTGTCAGGGAGTTTTATGGGGAGCATTTGGAATGGGTATAAGAACCTTGGGAGACAGATCATCTTTATTGCATTGAGTCTCCCCATACAGGAAATCGTGAGCTTTTGCCATTTCATCAGATCTGCCTGGAAGTCCGTTAGGAGTTGGGGAAAGTTTGCCTCGTATAAATGTTCAAGGGTTCGAGTGATCTTTATGCCTAGGTATCGAAGGACTTTACTTTCTACCGCTAGACCTAGGGCAGAAAGGGCAAATGTGTCTGCAGGGGTAGGCTCATTCAGTGGGAATATTATCGATTTCGACTTGTTGATCTTAAAGCCTGTGAGAGCCCCATATTGTTCGATCAGTAGTATGGCCCTTGGGATGGACGTGAGGGGGTTTTGGACATGTAGTAGGATATCATCTGCGTAAAGGGCGATTTTAAATTCTCGTCCGGCGGTCCGGAGACCTTCGACCAGGGCTAGCGGTTCTACTGAGAGGGCAAACAGAATAGCTGACAGCGGGCAGCCTTGCCTCGTCCCTCTACTCGGGTCAAACCACCTTGAGTACTCGGAGTTCACCATAACTGAGGCCTTAGGGCAGGTGTATACTAACTTTATTCCTCTACGGAGGGAGGGACCAATTCCAATCTTGATCAAAAGTGCCTCAAGAAAGCTCCACTCCACTCTATTGAATGCCTTTTCGGCATCTATAGACAAGAGCACTGCGTTGTCCGTCATTCCCTGTGCTTCATGGATTGAGGTAAAGTGTTTTCCGCATTGTGTCCGCTCCCTTCTGCCTAATATGAATCCTACCTGATCTGAGTGGATTATGGAGTGCATGTGAGTTTATAGCCTGGCTGCCAGGACTCTAGTGTATATCTTTGCATCTATATTCAGGAGGGAGATAGGGCGATAGGAGCCACAGTGTTTGGGATCCCTTCCTTCTTTTGGAATGACGGATATCAAGGCCTGGGAGAAGGAGTCAGGGGCTAGTATGGTTTCTAGGGCGTCGTTGAAAAGCTCTACCATAAAGGGGAGGACAGGGGTTGAGAAAGTTTTGTAAAACTCTGCAGTGTATCCATCATTTCCGGGTGGCTTCCCTAGTGGGAGTCGTTTAATTGCTTTTTCAACTTCCTCTGGTGTAATCAGGGAGTCTAACTCTTCTGCTATGTCTCGAGGGAGTTTGGGGATTTCTATTTTCTCTAGGTACCGGTCTATCTCCTCCTGAGCTCGTCCCAATTCTGATGTATAGAGGCCTTCATAAAATTCTACGAATGCCTCTGAAATTCCTCCTGGGTCCGATATCTGTGTGCCATTTTCCCTTTCGATGGTTGTGACCCATCTTTCTGCCCGCTGGCCCCTCAGTCTAGCTGCCAATAGTGCGTCGGCTTTATCCCCCTTTTCGTATTGCTTTTGTTTAAGGAATTGGAGTTTGCGGACTACCAGGCCTTCTTCCAAGCATTTTAGTTCTTCCCTCTTCTGGATTGTTCTTGCAACCCCCGCTGCCCTGTCAGAGTCGGTATTCCATGCTATTGTGTCTAATTGTGCAATTTTATCTTGCAACTTTTCCTCTATTAAGGTCCTTTCTCTCTTTTTGGCCGCTCCTTCCCTAATCACAATGCCTCTCCACGTTGCCTTGCCCGCTTCCCATATTGTTCTGTTTGAGACATCGCTTGTATTATTGGTTTTGAAATATTCTTCAATTTCATGGGCCATATAAGCACAGAAATGTGGGTCTTTCCAAAGTGACTCGTTACATCTCCATTTCGAATTTGTGGACGTTAGGGTGTTCAGATTTATGCTAGTCATTACTATATTGTGGTCGGTCCACGATATTGGAATTATGTCTGCTGCGCTGGTGACTTCGGTGATGTCTTTCGACTGGTATATGTAGTCTATTCTGGTGTATATCTGGTGCGGTGCTGAGTAAAAAGTGAATCTTTTTTCATCGGGGTGTAAGAGTCGCCAGGTTTCATGTAGACCATATATTTTCAGCATCTCTATTATTTCCGTGTGACCTCTGTATGGTAGAGGGCCAGTGTCTGGGTTACCTGCTTGTCTATCTACAGCGGGATCAACTCATAAGTTAAAGTCTCCTCCCAAGATAATATGCCCAGCAGCCTCTAGCATTATCTTTGGAACAGTACGCTTTAGGAAGCAGGCTTGTCCTGTGTTTGGAGAGTACACTGTTGCCAAGGGCAAGGTGATATTGTGAATTCTGCTGAGTACCAGGATGGCCCTTACTTCTTGGTCATTGCATGTTTTAGAGATTTCGAGATTTAGACCCTTTCTGACCCTAATGCCTACTCCCGCCTTTCTTAGGGGGCCGGAGCTCCAATACTCAGAGCCCATTCTAGTGTGTAGGACCTTCCTCTCTCTATTCCGCATATATTTTGTTTCTTATAGGAAAAGTACATCCAGGTGCGCTCTTCTGAATTCCCAAGACAATAGTGATCTTTTGTAGGGTGAATTTAAGCCTTTCACATTCAGTGTGCTGATCCTGAGGGGCCCACGTATATTAACTGTCGTCGGTGTCAACATTGCATTCTTGTTTTTTGGTTTTGTTGTGCAGAAATCTCTTGCATCTATTGTTCTTTGTTAGTTTCATACCTGTGCTCTCGTGTCTGGAGTTATTTGAGTCTGCTCTTCCCTTTTCCCAAACCCTCCCCCTCCCACCTTCCTTCCCCTGTGGCATCCGATCCAGCTGGGACATCCTATCCAGCTAGCGTCGGACCACCAGTGTGGGACATACAACCCACAGTCCAATTTTCAAACATGGCTAATAACTATGAGCCCCTTTGACCCCCCTTCCCTCCCCTCCATCTCATGTTTTCATTGTTCCTACATGTGAAGCCTTCCCTTTCAAACACCCTACTCTTAGTGTCGCGATTATGTTGAGGTATTTTGACTCACCATGTTGGTTGAAGACCAAGTATCTATTCGGGCAACAACTTCAGCTCGTTCAGGGTTGTTTGTTTGCAGTGCTTCACGGTTGGAAGGCTGCACAAATGCAGTCCACCTTCAGCGGGTTCCTTTCACAGGGAACTTCAATGTTCTCTAGGGCAGTATTATATGTTTCCCCCATACCCGGTGGGTAGTTATCTCTCCTACTGTTCTGTTCCCGGTGAGCCGTTCATCTGCCTGTAATTCCTTGATCCCGGGATTTTCCTCCGTCTGGGACCCTGCAATTTCCATTGTCCATTGTTGCTGGGTCTTTCCTCTGGGTTTTGTTAGTTGGGGAGGATGCCTATTAAGTCTGTTATGCAGTTCTGTATGTCCTTTTCCGTTTTGTAGCCTGATTGTGCTTCCTTCGTGTTCAAATGTGAGGGAGAAGGGGTGTCCCTTTTTTTTAAGCCACTTGGTCAGGGGCACACATTTTCTCCGCATTGCTAGGGTGAGCGAGGACAGTTCTTGAAAGATCATTATGTTGGCAGACTCGTACACTATATTCGGGGTGTTCCTAGCTTTGTCTAGTATTCTTGCTCTGTCAGAATAATTGTGGAATCTTACCAGTATGGTTCTCGGGCCTCCAGGTGCTTCCCCCGCTCTATGTATGCAGTCTATTTTGGGTTTGTCTACCGTTTCGTCTTCAAGTAGCACCTTGAGGATGGTATGGAGTGATTTTTTAAAGTCTTGCTCTGTTTCTCTTTCTCTTGTTGGTATTCCGAAGATTCAAGCGATATTCTTCTTCTCTAGTTTCAATGTCAGTGAGTCTGTGGTCAATTTGGGATTCAAGTGTATCTAGTGAGGTTTGATTAGTTTCCACTCCTTCGATTCTCTCTTCGAGCTTGTCTATTCTGTTCGTGATCTTATCAATTTTGCCCCAATATCTGCTCTCATGCTTTTCATCTCCGAAAGGAGGGCCGTTATATTGCTCTTAGTTGCCGCGGCTTCTGTACTTGTTGTTGCCATGTTAAGTGTCGATTTGGGAACCGATTCAGGCTTAGTTGGGGAGTATTGGTATTTAGCAGTTTTAGCCGTGTGTCCATGTGCTTTGTGTTCTGTGCACTACAGCTCTAAGGGCAAGGTAACTCTCCATACCAGGCATATGAGGTTGTCCGGGGAGATCTTCCGTAGTGCGAATTTAGTTGTGGGGTGTGGTTGTTCCTTTCTTTCGCCTAGGGATGCACTCCTTGTGTTGTTAACCGTGTTGATGTATTCCCACAAGGGAGGCACATGCCTCTCAGTTCTGTGAGAGGACCCAACCCCTTGGTGCGTGCGGTTCTGTTCTGCGGCTTGGGTTATTCGTGTCGACAGTATATTGGGTGCATTGCGGCCTTAGAGGACATCTGCTGCAGTTTGAGGAGGTCTACTTGAGTAATGCACAGTCCTAGGGCCGGAGTGTGGTTCCCACTTGTTGTGTTTTAAAGTCCTGGAAGGGGGGACACCATATCTGGAGGGACCACGGTGTGCAACAAGGGGCCGTAGTGCTCTGACCTTGCGGTTCCGCAGCTTTATCCCACTTGGTTTACTGGCTTCAGCCAGACTCTAGGGTTGGGCACTTGCACGTTCAGTGTGGTGTGTGAGTCCTCCTTGCGGGTCCAAGAGTGAGCTTATGGTGTGCCACTCTGTTTAGATTTGCGGGCAATGAAGCGATGAGTCTGCGGGCGGAGACATGTACAGGGTCGTTGATGCAGGGGAAACTCACAAAGGCTGCTCCACCCTCTGGGGCTGTAGTGGGGTAGATGTCGGCACATGTGCAGGGTGCTTATGCCAGGGGGCATTTTAGTGTCCAATGTCATGGGCTCTGCATCATATGTTGTTTGTGCCCAGTCCTCATATGCGTGTGTGTGGTTCTGATATGTTGGACGAGACACGTTGTGTACCTCGCTCAGTCCGCTCTGACCCATGCACTCCGGGAGTCTGCGCTACTTCGGAACGACCTCATTAGGCAATTGGGAAGAGGCGGTGCCTTCGTAGCTTTATAGGTGTTGAGATCCAAAAATCAGATGATTTCCGAATGGTTCCAGGACCAATTTCCTTTCTGTAGCCCCTGTCCTTTGTTATTGCAGTTACCTTACCATGTCTTGCTACGCTGGAGATGCGGGCTATCCCACTTAGATGTGAGACAGCTAAACATCGTCCCAGGCACTGTGGTAGCCAGTCTTGCCTGATGGGTATTGGAGGCACACCTCTACTTGGGGAGTATGTAGAATTGGTAGTGCTCCTAGATGCCCGCTATCTGTGGGGTGAGGCGCTGAATGGATCAAGCCTGGGGTACAGATTTATAGTGCTGGAGGTGAAAGGGGGTTATCATTCTGTTATTGGGAAGCAGTGTTCGTACCTGTGCTGATGCGACTTGCGGCTCCGTAGCATTTGGGCCTGTGGATCACGTTACGATTTGAGCTCGGTGCGCAGTTCCCAACGCTGTAATACAATGTCATCAGCTGTCCCGGGGGGTGAACAGCGTACGGTGCGGTGGTGGAGCTGCAAGTTCTTCAGGAGGGGGACAGGGGGTCTCGCACAGCAACATTGTCCCCGGAGCCCTGTCTCATCCGGGGCTCCTGCCGGGTGGTGGATCGGGTCGTGGCCGTCACAGCGGGGAGGTGAACCTGGTGTTCCAGCCGGCATTGGTCTTTGCTCTCCGTCATTGTTTTCCTAGCGCGGAGAGGGGCACACACAAAGGGTTATCAGGACGGCTGTAATTCAGCCCTTGGAGGCGACGAGGAGAATCCAGAGTAGCGGGAACTCCAAGTCCGCCAACGAGGTTCCTCTGTGGCAGTGCATAGGAACCGTGCACGCCACTGCTCACACAGCGCTGCTGGGGCACCGCGTGTGCTCTGGAGATCCTTTAATGTGGAGGGGTGCTCATAAGGAATCACTGTCCACTGCAGCTGTACGATCACCTCTCATATGATGCGGAAGGAGGATTCCTCCCGTCTGTCCTGGGCTCAGTCAACTTCTCTCTTTCGGCAATGCCGTGCGCACCAGGGAGCTGCTAGGGACCCAAACTTCTCCGTCGAAGTTCTTTCGTTTCCCTGCTCAGATTCCATTCAGGTTTTTGACCGTTGGAGGGGGGGTCAGTTCCCACACCAGAGTCTCTGGTTTACATTGGGGAGAGGTTCCAAAAGTTGGGGCTCATGCCACTTTTGGGACCAGGGTGTGCGGAGCTCACATGGAGGGTGAACTCCACCGTGCGCCCCCTGGTGGCCGTCCTCACACACATCGTTTTTTGCTACCTCCGATGGAGACGATTTTCGATTTGTTGATGTTTATTACCAAGTTGTTTCTTGACATGTAGATTTGTAGTTTGTTTAATAGGCGCTGAAGGCCAATTTGAGTTTCATCAAGAATGAATGTCATCTGCGTAGCAGATCATTGCCAATTCATGATCATTGATCTTTGGGGGAAAGTGCCTTGTATCAGTCATTATCAATGGGAGGTACGCAATGTAGAGTTTGAAGAGGGTCGCTGCTAAAGGATATCCTTCTTTGACCCCTTTTTTCATGGCTAGTTCAGTTATTAAGGAACCCTCGTTAGTTATCCAAATGTGCGTTGAGGTTTTTTGATGCAAGGCTCTTATGGGGTTTAAGAGCTCATCTGGACAATTCCATTTTGTTACGTTTGCCCATAGCTTGCTCCTGTTTACACTGTCAAAGGCTTGGCTTGCATCTATAAAAGCCAAGTGGAGTTCTTTGTTGTGCCTATTCGAGTTTGCCTTTAAGATGAATATTAGTTAGGCTATCAGGACCAGCCGCGGTGGAATCCTTTAACTTATATTGCGGCTTCTATTTGTTTTTCGTCCATCATGTTTTTCCATGCTTTCTTCAGAAGAGCCAAAGTCTGTTCTTTTTGGTCATCCTGGGCGTCAAATACTTGAGAATAGTGTTTAACCCACTCAGCTTCCGAAACACCACTTATGAGCCACTTTTGTTGGTTGAGTTTGGTGTTATTGATAATGACCCACAATTCTCTTGTGGTTGCATTCCGTAGTGTTGCTAGCATTGCCTCTCCTTGCTTCTGATCTCTTCGTTGTTGAAACTCGATGAGCTAGTTTTTATAGAGCTGGGGGGCTTGTTTGATTTGACCTTCATTGGAGATTTCGATGCAACGCTTTTTAATTTGTCTTATTTCTCGCCGTAATTCTTTTCTTTTCTCAACCAATTGTATACTATATTGATGTTTAATCATGAGGGAATCTGATTTAGTTCCAGATTTTTTGATTCAGTAAACCTTCAGTAGTGAATTGTAATCTAGCTGGGGATTCATCATGCTTGTTTGCTCTTGGTATCGACCTGTTATTGTCTTATTTATTCACAGACAGTTTCCTGCAGTATTTAGTTTGATATTGTAATTAGGTAATTTCCTGACTTTTTTAATTGTCTGTTTGTCGTTTGTTGAGTCAATTTGAGAATGTTGTGGTCACTATCAGATATTTGCAAGACTTCAAAACGTATGATCTTATGTGTGTTATAGTGCGACACCCAAATGTAGTCTTGTATTGTATTTGCAACACCATTTGACTATGTCGGTTTGCCTGGTATGTCACAATATGTTTGGCCGTTCAGCATGTGTAAATTGTTTTCAAATGCCATTTGTACCCATTTTGCTGCATGTGACGACCCCATACTTAAGTGGTCCAAGTTTGGAATACCTTGTTTGTTCAGACATTTTATATTGAGATCTCTGCATATTATGTTATTTAGCTCAGGGTTTTCATAATAATATTTCTGCGATTTCATTTATTAGTGTGGCTGTGCTTATTCCCACTGGATTCCAATAAACGTTCAACACCAGTAATTTATCTTGTAATTCCAAGTCTGTTTGCTTTCTTTCCAATAGAACCCATTGTATGTAAGGGTTCGGGTTTGCTTTTTTTGTTATATTGTTGCCTCTTCCTTGTTTGATCAGTGTAATAAGCCCTGCAGAGTGTCTTCTGTTTTTACCTTTTATTGCTGAGTTTATGTGAATTTCGTAGTTTTTGCATATTGGCAGTTCTTGCAGCCACATTTCTTGCAGGCATATTATGGAACCAAGTGTTTATACCCCTCGTATTCCACAAAATCACACTCTCTTGCTTATGTTGCACGCTCTGATTTTGCTCATTCTTCTTGATGTCTGAGGACAATGATTTGGCCAACCATGACCAATTATCACGTAACTTGTTACTCCTGTTGGGTGTTTCCTTACTTATGGTTGTTTCCTCCTCTGGGATTTGACTAACAAACGTTATTTCCAAGTTTTGTTTATTTGTTTGACACTTTGGTCCCTTAGTCCTGGGAACCTCTGGCTCCCATTTTGGACTATTACTATGGATCGGGTCTTCTTTTTTTACTCATTCTCCAGTTATCAAAATCCACCAATTCATAGCTTTGTTTTGTGAATTTGGGAGCTTCTTTCGGTATATGTTCCTTTACTTTTTTAAATTCAAGTGGAGTATCACATGACCTACTCGTTGTTCGTCCATGTATTTCACTACTGCAATGTCCTTGGTTTTGATGTTCCTGAATTGGGGAACACAATGTAATAACTGTATCACATTCTTTTGGTTTAGGTTAGTATCCTCATTTCCTGAGAGAAGGCTCTCTATTCTTATCTTCAGCTTATCTTTTCCTTTGCCTCCTTGTATTGGCATGTCTTTTTTTCTTGCTTCAGTATCCCTTGCGGCCCCTGCCATTTTTTTAGGATTCCAATCAATTTTTGTGAAGACTGTTTCCTCTTCTTTCTTTTTCTGGTTGTTTGATTGTCTTATTATAGGATGCTGATTAGTTCTTTTTTGGTCCAACGTGAGGAATTCAACATCTTCCTCATCAGAGTCATCTATGGATTCATCATTGTGGCTTTCAATTTTTCCATACTCAGTCAATGAATTATTGGTACCCTCTGAGTCAATTGACTGCTGTTCTATTTGGTTGCCCCCGCTTAATTGTGATACATTCTCCACTTCTTCAATATAAATTGATACATCATCTATCAGATCATGTGCAATGTTGTCTTCGTCAGTGTCGCTTTTGCAATCACTGTCATCCACGAGAACTGTTATTCCTGGGCTGCATTGATTGCTGTTTGTCTTTGGTTTTTCTTTGCCATCAACACTCCCTTTTTTGTAATCTCATTTAGCGTTTTTTGTTGTATTTGCTTTGTTGCGTCCAGCGCGGTATGCATGTGGATTGCAGTTTCCTGTTGCTGCTGTTTGTCCTTTACAGTGCGGAGTGCAAGGTTTATGCTAATTGTCTGTTTTTCCCTTGCAGCGCGGTATGTGCGTGGATTGCAGTCTCCTGTTGCTGCAGTTTTGTCCTTTGCAGCGCAGAGTGTGGGGTTATGCTAATTGTCTGGTTTTCTCTTGCAGTTGCGGAACATCCGTGGAGGGCTGTGATGCAAACAGCCTCCAGAGCGCTGTCCGAGTGATGAGGGATGGCAGCTGTGTATGGTAAGCAGTTATTTAAAGACTTGGGTAAGTGTAGGTTTGCAAGTGGAGGTGTCTTACTGTGCGTCTTCTTCCTTGCAGAGACGGAGAGCCGCTGCAATGGAAATGTTCAGTTTCTGCAGTTCCATTGGTGAGTATGCGTCCAGGAAACAGGGCAGCTGCAGAGCTCTATGGAAGCAGGTAAGTCAGTTGCAGAAGTCCTCGGCACACGCACATGTGTTTGGAAAGTGCTGGAGGGGTAAGCATTCCACTGCTTACTAGATGAGCAAGAGGAACGCTAAGCACAGGGTGTGGCCCGAGGCGTGGTTTTATAGCCTTGGGCTGCACTCTGCAACACTAGACCACCATTGAGATCAGTAACACAAGCCCTCTGGAGGCCGTCTTTGATTCCACCACTTAGCCTAATCTGGCGGCCATGTTGGTGTGGGCTACTAATGGTTCCCAATGGGTGCCTGCACCAACAGGCAACCCTGAGAGTCCAGGCTTTACCTACAGTGTCCTGCCTGTTCCCATGGGTGGTTGTGGGTGTGCCCAGCTTGCCGGGTGGGTTCATGAGAAGAAGACACTTGACATCCAAACAGGATGTTAATCACTAGGTCCACATCCTCAAGTCCAAAACACCTCAAAGGAGGTGAGTGATCAGAGAACCATATGTAATACTGAA
Organism: Ambystoma mexicanum; assembly: GCF_040938575.1. Lineage (NCBI taxonomy): Eukaryota > Metazoa > Chordata > Amphibia > Caudata > Ambystomatidae > Ambystoma > Ambystoma mexicanum. The sequence goes on from NC_090933.1 coordinate 565,523,841, forward strand.
GGGGCCCTTAGTCGCTTATCAGAGTGTAATGCTCACCTGGTATCCACGGGGACGTCACTCAGCCGGTCCTGGCCTCTTACGACCTCGAACCCTTCCCTGGAGGCTTTTCAACTGGCGACTGGGCCTGAAACACAGGATTGGTAGAGTTTAACTCCCTATTGTCTCTGTGTGCGTGAACCCTTTCCTCCCTGGGGTCCAACCCTTCCCTTTGATCCACAGCTCACCTTGTTTTCTTGGATGGTGTGCTCTCCGTCCTGCTTTCAGCTCAGGGGCGCGTTGATTGATGCGGGCTCGTTGGTGCCTAGTTACTTCACTGGCAATAGTCCGACTGTTAAGTATAATGAGTCTTTGAACAGTTCTCTAACTTCTTTCCATTCCTTCTTAGATGATGGCTGGCGTCCGGGGATGGCGGCGTGCTGCTGAGATGAGTGGTGCTGAAGGTGAGTGAGAGCGCAATGCGCGATGCACCCTTTTCGTATTTGTATTGAACTGAGTTCTTTTTCTGTGTCTTTTAGGTGCCGCGACCTTGTCAGTGTGGATGCCAGTTATGAAGAACGAATGCGGTGAGTAAGCGCGGTATGCGGCGCCTCTAGATGTTTTCCACGCTAACCTGGAGTAACTTTTCCCCCTCGCAGATGGATGAGAGGTTCCGGAGACACAGTTCCCCCAGAGCGGCTGGGATTCAGGTAAGCATTTGAAGCTCATACTGTATTTGAAAAAAAATAAGCAAAGAGCTGTAGGATGCTTACTAATGCCTTTTCTCTATTCTTTTCCTCTTCTTTAGGAAGTGGCGTGCCGGGATGGGAATGACACCGCCGAAGATGCCCGCAGAACAGAAGGAGCGTTGAATGATGGGTAGAAGGGTTGCAAGTTAAGGCTGTTCCTAACTGTGTTCTTGTTCTTGCAGGAGCTGAGCGCAGAAGAAAGATGCAGGCCCACTGGAGACCGATCCGAACACGGTGAGTGTCACGCTGCAGGTGCAGAAAACGCAAAGCATGCTTCTCAGCCTGGGTGTGGCTTAAATAGTCTCTGGGTATCCCAGGTGCCTCTGGGTTGAACCACATCCAAAAGACTAGACCGCACATGCAGTTCTGGGAACCGAAATATGTGGGGGCATCCATCTTGTCCCCATCAATGCATTACAAGTCCAATCCCCAATGTTATCCTATGGGAGTGAGTGAGTCTGGTGCCACAAGTGCCAAGTCTGACTCCAAGTGAGTCTTTGGAGGGATGGAGAGGCCCTTGAGGGCCATGTAGGTGATTGCGGCCTGGTTCCAGCCTGACATCTTGGATGGGGACAAGAGGGGCAGAAATCATGACACAGTGGCATATATTCACAGCATGTAATCTCAAAGATGAGTTCTTTAACAATGAAATCTGCCACTACATTAGCCTTCAGTGAAGACTAAGCAAACCGCCTATTGGGGCTTATTACAGAAATAGACCGGGATGCAACTCCCGATCAGAACCCAGATAGACATAACACTAAACTAGTGAGACTAATTAGAAAGGAGATCTCTCAAAAGCTCCACACAACCACTTTAGCCCAGAGGATCCTGAGGGGACTTTGGGTTTATCTTCGTCTGACCCATTGTAAGGAAAATCAAGAGTTTGTAAAAAGGTGGGAAGAGATACTTAACAAGTGTTCACTAGACTTGATCTTGCAGACTATAGAAAAACTTTCCAAATCCCTGACTAGCATACATCAAGAAATAGATGAGATCAAAGGACAGCTGATCACACTACAGTTGTGGAAAGATCTTAATAAAATCCTGGAAGATACCAACCGACAACTTGATTCTTAACGCAAGGATATAAAACAGCATACAATAAGGAAATGACACTTGATTATGCCAGGGATATAGGGCCTCATTACGAGTCAGGCGGGATAGGTTAACGGGGTCCGCTAATGGCTGCGGATCCGTTATTCCCATTCCGCCTGATTACAAGGTCCCCTTGCGGGACCCGGTAAGGACGCCTGGTAAAACCAGGAGTCGTTACCGGGTGCCGCAAGGGGACCAGGGAGCTAACAACGGGCCGGTCGTAATCGGGCCGTTGTTAGCTTCCTCTCCCATTCTCATTGAGCCCTATGGGGGCTCGAATGGGAATGGGGAAGGTCCGGGCCCGGGTTCCCTGAGGGAGGAATTACCGGGCCCTCCAAACTCGGAATGGCCCGGTAATTCCCCTTTCAGGGAACCCGGACCCGGACATGGTTTTGGAGGCAGCCATGCCGCCAATAGCGGCATGGCTACCGCCAAACCCGTAATTAGGCCCATAGTCTATACCAGGCAAGATTTTTATAACATCAATAGACGGATGGCCTTTAGACAACCCAGACAACCTCCAACATCTGCTAATAAAGATAGCAGTGATGTCACAAATGGAGAGGGAGACTCCACCAATACAACGAATACTAACGTCACACAAGTGGGATTAACATTGCAAACACTACCAAGTACTAGCACCTCTATACCTACTCCAGTAGCCGCTTCTTTTTTTATACAGAAGAAGACCAGTAGAGGGCATAAGGAAGCCAGGATTCATAGTGATGAATATCTCATCCAGATTCTTGAGTAAGACAAAGATGTATACACTCAACTTGGGTTTATCATTCGTCCAGATTAAACAATAGTTCAAACTTTCAAGAGATCAACCTATTCAAGTTGATTAGAAAAATGTATTTTAAGGTGTTCTTTGAGTCATTACTCGAGGCACAAGCAAGATCTACATCCTTTGACTAGTTAGAGATGAAATCTAGGAGGTCTTTCCATCCTCAGGTTAACCACCCAGTGATAGATATGTTCAAACTAAAAACTACCAGGGACCTCAGGAAAATGAATTACAGCTCACACCAACATGGGAATATCAGAAGATGCCAGTTACAACTTCTGAAGGAACTGCAGAAGACAGTTCTATTACTATGAAACCAGCAGACAAACGAGGAGCCCTGGTGATAATGGATACACATTGCTGCCTAAACCTGTCACAGGATCCTAGGACATATCTAATGTTAGATCATGATCTGACAAGCATCATCAATACCCTAATCAAAGAGACCATCAATAAAGCCAATGAGTCCGAATGGATAAGTCCTCGGACAGCAGATTTTTTGATTAAGAAATGCCTGGTGATACCGGTATTCTATGCACTCCCAAAGGTTCACAAAAACTCTATTAATCCACCGGTCTGCCCCATAGTGGCAGGAACTGAGACTTTATTTGATCCGGTTCCTAGTGACTGTTTCGACAGTCAAAGTTTCGAATGCCAAAAGTTCTGACATAAAAGTGTCGAAAACAAAGTTTCAATATTGTTTTGGGGGGGACCCCCAAACTCCCTGTTTTTTTCTTTTTTAAGCACTTGCTTAACCATACTAAATTAAAATAAACCCTTTAATATTAAATAAATTAATTCAAAACTTTTTTTGTGTCGGAACTTTTGACATTCGAAACTAATGTTTCGAAACTTTGACTGGACACCATTTGATCCTCTGGCAATCTACCTAGACACAGCTCTACAACCACTAGTCCAACAAAATACTGCATACCTTAAGGACACAACTCATTTCTTACAGATACTGAGTGAATTACACCTCACAGACCCTGACCTCATCCTTTTCTCCCAGGACACCGGTAGTCCCTAAATCTCCATTCCCCATGGTGAGGTAATTGAAGCCATTGAATGGTTTCTACTAGAGCATGAGCATGTTCAGATCCATAAGATCTTTGCTATGGAACTCACAAACCTGATACTTGTTAACAACTACTTCAGATATGATGGGAAGTTCTACCTGCAGATATCAGGGACATCAATGGGGTCCTCAGTGGCTCCCACATATGCAAATGTATTATGTTTCACTTTGAGAAAAATGACATCTTCGAAACACAAACTTGGTCTTTGAAAAACATGTTCTGGCAGAGATATATAGACAATGTATTCACTATTTGGAAAGGTACAGGGTCAGAACATACTGGTTTCTTTGAATACCTTCATAACTTCCATGAACATATCCAATTCACCCTAGAAGTTGGGGAAACAAATATACATTTCCTAGATGTTCTGGTTACCTACAAGAGAGGAGGATTGCTCAACATTATATATAGAAAACCCACAGATGTCAATATTACACTTCATTTCAAGAGTTTCCATCCTACACATTTGAAAGAAAGTTTACCATACAGTCAGTTCTTAAGTTTGAAGAGAATAATTTCCAACACAGACACCCTGCAAAGAGAATATGATATAATGTGAAAGAGGTTTAAAAACCGTGGCTATCCCATTGACATCCTTGAGAAGGCAGTCGGAAGAACAGACTGGGCCCGAAAAAGGAGAATAACAGGATGATACATACCTTATGCTTCTCAGCGAAAAGTTACACGGTTAACAGATTGATCAAAGAAACTGGAATTTTATCAAACTCAATCCCACATTACATTGCCTATTCCTAGATCCACCTAAAATGGTGTACAAAAGGGGTAGAAAAACCTGAGGGATACACTTGTCAGGACAGAAAGACCTAAAAAAAACACACCGAGGGTGCTTCATAAATCCAAGCCAGGCATATACTCCTGCCTGAACTGTCAGAACTGTTCAAACATTATCAAAGGGGACCACATCAGACACCCCAACACTGACAAAAAAATCAAGCTATGTGATTTTGCCACGTGCAACAGTAAAAGTATTACCTATGCATTAAGATGCCCATGTGGGAAGTACTATGTAGGTCAAACCGTTCGTAAAGCTAAGGAAAGATGGAGGGAACATAAGTCCAACATAAGAACGACATTTTCGGGATAATCATCACACAACAGCACAGATGAGATGCATTGTTTTGGAGATAGTGCATCCACTCCCAAGACGAGGTGATATGTCAAAACAGGTAGCACAATGTGAACTATATTGGATATACCACCATGACACAGTATCCCCCTTGGGAATTCATGAAGAATTTTCTCTGGGACTATACCTCTAGAATACATTTAGGTTGGTCAGTATAGATCAGAAATCATTTTGGCATGATTAGTCACTGTAGTAAGAACCATGGTAGACAACTCATGACTTTTGACACATAATACAGTCCATATACAATGCTAGGCTGAAAACTACAACAAGGTAGATATATACAACTATGTTATATACAGGAAGTTGCATCTATGCATTTTTGTTATAGCTAGTTATTGTAGTAACAACTTGCGAGAGACTCTCTGTGTTTTTAAACATGACTACGGATAATTGAGAACATTCTATATTATTCCCATCTGGTATATCTTTTAACAACACGGTCTACACAGGTTGCATTAGGAGATTAACATGGGACTTGAACTTAAGTAGGACTGGGTTGATAACCCAGACTCCGATACCCCTCATACACAGATGAAAAGGGATTGCACAAGGAACATTATCATAGCTACCCATGTCTAATCAACTTTATGTTGAATAGAGAACTAGCTTTTTAAACATCTCTGACCAATAGGGTCATTGTAGCATTTGTGATAAGACACACAGACTGGAGGCAGCACTATTAAAGGCACTTGCCGACCCCGAGTAAGTGTGCACTTACTTTTAGAACGTAGGAAAGTAGTGAGAGAGGAAAGGGTCAGGACCTCTACATCCCATTTGTAGGCAGCACACCAGCACGCACTAGGGCTGGTATTGTTTCTGCATGAAGTTACTCACACATAGGGCTAACTAAATATCGCTAGGGACCCAGCTGTAAGAATAACTTGCAATAATTATCCTTCTGTCACCAATGTGTTATAATGGTTAGGGTATAGACGGGAGGTGATCACCTTTTGACTCCCATTTGTGGTTACCAGGCCATTTTAGTTAGCCTATGGATAACAAACTGTCCTTGTTTAGGCTCATTACTAATAGATAGACCAATTCATCTGACTTAGATGATTGAATTTAAAAAACAATGTTCTCATTTTATGATTGCCATTGTCTACTATGGTTAGTTTTAAATCCTCCAAATCCTCTTTCCATTAAGGTCTTGTACCCCCATGTACTTATATTAACAGTGCTGAACAGTGACACGTAATATCAGTTTCCATCTAACTTACAAAGCAAATCGTGATCTGCAATTCTATTTGTGCGGTAAGTTTGTTTTCATAAATGATGTCATTACAGTACTACGTCATTACGCCATTGATAGACACCGCTATTTGGGGTGTTTTCTGACACTTTGGAACTTGATACTACTCCACAGGAATATTCTTTAATGGAGCTAATTGGCACAACACACATTTTTCTTTTGGCTCCTTATGAGAAGACAGTTGACATCCAAACAGGACGTTTATTGCTAGTTCCACATCCTCAAGTCCAATACACCTCGAAGGAGGTGAGTGATCACAGAACCATATGTACTACTGAAGGGGCCCTTGGTCATTTATCAGTGGGACACCATAATGGTAACCTTTCACCTTACAGACGGACCTTGGGCCTACAAAAAGATTTGAAATGCCTAACTCCTGGTTCAGCCATCCACACTCATCCTCTAGGGTGATTACTAAGAGGCTAGGGGAGTATTATGGATTTAAGGCCAGTTATGGTATGATTAGGTCCTTGGTGCTTATTTCCTAGGTGCTTACTTGCATCTTTGGCATCAATCCAACTTATAGGCGGAGGACAACCCATTTATTGAACACACTGAAGGGTGATAACTCTGATGTTTTCACACTAAAAGAATTCGAGTACATCCGTTGATAAAAGGAAAAGGTGAGGCATTTGCCATTTGTCTACAATCATAAGAACAAAATAGCAATTAGAGAGAACTAATTGCCTTATTATATTGTTATCTCTAGGCCGCCAGGGACGGGATGATATCCACATACATTACTTGGCTCCTCGAATTACTCCTTCTAGCACCTTGGAGCTATCAAGATTATGTAAATGTTAATGTTGATATCTGTATCTGTTTATATGATTGAACAATTGGTACCTCAATGTTTGATTGTGTTAATATGAATAATACTGAATTGAAGTAACTTTTGTTGACCATCTTTGGGAATATTATTGTTGAAACCTAAATAAGATGATCTTCTTTTGATTGTTTGTAGAATTGACATCTTACCAAGACCCCTGATTAAGGGATGATTTCTCGAAAAAGCATTGTCACTACAATAAAATCGGTACTTTTTGGAACACTAAAGTTTTATAAATGTATATTGAAATGTTCTATGCTAATCAGACCACTAAACCCTAAATATTTTAGAGATCTTCTATTGAGTTCTTGGCTAGTTATTGGCAAATTAAAGTGTGCAGAGGACGCGAGTTCCCCACTTATGGGAACCTTTTTTTCTCGCCAGGAATGTATTTGCAACAGGAAGGCCCGACTGTGGCACACACTACGCCTTCCAATAAGGTAAATAACTCCATCACCTACCTTTTCTGGAGGGTCATAAATCTGATAGCCCTCAATTCGCCTCAAATCGCATTAAATCCTTTTATTGTTGTGTTTATTGTTTGTAACAGCTCCCAACTGGTTATTTTTTACCACTTGGCGTTCACTGCAGTCTGAATTCCTGGCATGAATATTGCTGTAAATAGCACTGCTGTTTTACTGAATAGCTTATGCTCAGCTGAAATATCATCATAGGCTGTTATTGATTACTCTGAGAAGTAATTCTCCCTCTTCAGCCGAAGGAGGTTAATTGACCTCTTCTTTCTCTGGTGTGCATCCATCTATGGAAAGTCTTCAATATGATATGATATGATATGGCATTTATAATGCACCTATACACAGGTGTTTCAAGGCGCGACAAGGCAAGGAAGAGGGAACAGAGGGAAGACAGACAGCGATCCTACTAGGCCAGGTGTCATTCAGATCATGCAAGTGCATGGGAAGGGGAAAGGGGCAAAGTGCAAGGGGTAGAGGGGAGGGGACATTGCAGTACATGGGAATATAGAATAAATAACAATAGTACAAAGGTAACGTACGCCCAGCAGGTGGCAAGTGCAAGGGTGAAGGGAAGTGCAGGCATCAGGTGTCAAGTGCTGGTAGTGAAACTGTTGGGATACAGAAAACAGTCCCCAAGTGTGGGGGATGCCAGGAGGGCAGTGCAGGAGTGCGACTGGTGGAGGAGGGCACCTGGGCCCGAGGTCAGAGGGTGGCCAGTTAAACCAGTGCAGTTTCAGTATCAGCCACAAAATCAGCAGGGGAGAGGAAGAGAAAAAGCAGAAGCAAAGAGAAAAGTTTTGAGGTGCTTCCAGAACCAGAGATGGTTCTCCTCAAGTTTCAGGGGTGCAGGGAGGCTGTTCCAGAGGGAGGCCCCAGCTGAAGAAAGAGATATACCACAAACTTGTTGCTTGGAGAAGCGACTGACCCTGAGAGAGTTGGAGGCGGATGAGCGAAGAGCTTGAGAAGGAAGATATTTAGGAAGAGAGAGTTGAAGGTATTGAGGCCCCAGAAGACCTTGTGGACAATACAGAGGGTTTTGAACTTAATCCTCGCAGCCACTAGGAGCCAGTGCAGAGATTTCAGTCCTGGAGAGATACGATCCCTGGGCTTGAGGCCAAGGACAAGTCTTGCAGTCCAGTTCAGGATGAGTTGCAGAGGGCAAAGATTAGAAGCAGGCAGATTTCGAAAGAGGCTGTTCCAATAGTCCAGCCCTGAGGCAGAAGGGCTGGTGTGGTGCTGTTTTGCTGTGGTGGAATTTACAATTACTTAATTGTGCTTGACTCATTATATTGCTGCCAAGTGAAAGGAGAAAAGGAGCATCGCATTTCCAGTGGAACACAGAGGATTTACTTTACCCCTGCCGTTTACATGAACTTTGTCCAAGGCGAAAAGGTGAAAAGGATGCCTTTCACTTTAAACTGCAGGAGACTTCACCTACCGACGCGCAAGTCACGTGGCAATCAGCTGGGCTCATTAGCACACCCATGGTGCCCTTGCGGCGTAAGCCCGGAGGCAGAACGGCTGGTGTGGAGCTGTTTTGCAGTGGTGGCATTTACAATTGCTTAATTGTGCTTGACTCATTATATTGCTACCAAGTGAAAGGAGAAAAGGAGCGTCGCATTTCCAGTGGAACACAGAGCATTTACTTTACCCCTGCCATTTGCACAAACTTTGTCCATGGCGAAAAGGTGAAAAGGATGCCTTTCGCTTTAAACTGCAGGAGACTCCACCTACCGACGTGCAAGTCACATGACAATCAGCTGCGATCATTAGCACACCCACTGCGCCCTTGCGGCGTAAGCCCTGAGGCAGAAGGGCTGGTGTGGAGCTGTTTTGCTGTGGCGGCATTTACAATTGCTTAATTGTGCTCGACTCATTATATTGCTACCAAGTGAAAGGAGAAAAGGTGCGTCGCATTTCCAGTGGAACACAGAGCATTTACTTTACCCCTGCCATTTGCACAAACTTTGTCCATGGGCAAAAAGGTGAAAAGGATGCCTTTCGCTTTAAACTGCAGGAGACTTCACTTACCGACGTGCAAGTCACGTGGCAATCAGCTGGACTCATTAGCCCACCCACGGCGCTCTTGCGGCGTGAGCCCTGAGGCAGAAGGACTGGTGTGGAGCTGTTTTGCTGTGGCGGCGTTTACAATTGCTTAATTGTGCTTGACTCATTATATTGCTGCCAAGTGAAAGGAGAAAAGTAGCGTCGGATTTCCAGTGGAACACAGAGCATTTACTTTACCCCTGCCGTTTGCACGAACCTTGTCCAAGGCGAAAAGGTGAAAAGGACGCCTTTAGCTTTAAACTGCAGGAGACTTCACCTACCAACGCGCAAGTCACGTGGCAATCAGCAGGGCTCATTAGCACCCCCACGGCGCCCTTGCGGCATAAGCCCTGAGGCAGAAGGGCTGGTGTGGAACTGTTTTGCTGTGGCGGCGTTTGCAATTGCTTAATTGTGCTTGACTCATTATATTGCTACCAAGTGAAAGGAGAAAAGGAGCGTCGCATTTCCAGTGGAACACAGAGCATTTACTTTACCCCTGCCATTTGCACAAACTTTGTCCATGGGCGAAATGGTGAAAAGGATGCCTTTCGCTTTAAACTGCAGGAGACTTTACCTACCGAGGTGCAAGTCACGTGGCAATCAGCTGGGCTCATTAGCCCACCCACGGCGCACTTGCATCGTAAGCCCTTAGGCAGAAGGACTGGTGTGGAGCTGTTTTGCTGTGGCGGCGTTTACAATTGCTTAATTGTGCTCGACTCCTTATATTGCTGCCAATTGAAAGGAGAAAAGGAGCGTCGCATTTCCAGTGGAACACAGAGCATTTACTTTACCCCTGCCATTTGCACGAACCTTGTCCAAGGCGAAAAGGTGAAAAGGACGCCTTTCGCTTTAAACTGCAGGAGACTTCACCTACCGACGCGCAAGTCACGTGGCAATCAGCGGGGCTCATTAGCACCCCCACGGCGCCCTTGCGGCGTAAGCCCTGAGGCAGAAGGGCTGGTGTGGAGCTGTTTTGCTGTGGCGGCATTTACAATTGCTTAATTGTGCTCGATTCATTATATTGCTGCCAAGCGAAAGGAGAAAAGGAGCGTCGCATTTCCAGTGGAACACAGAGCATTTACTATACCCCTGCCGTTTGCACGAACCTTGTCCAAGGCGAAAAGGTCGCCTTTCGCTTTAAACTGCAGGAGACTTCACCTACCGACGCGCAAGTCACGTGGCAATCAGCGGGGCTCATTAGCACCCCCACGGCGCCCTTGCGGCGTAAGACCTGAGGCAGAAGGACTGGTGTGGAGCTGTTTTGCTGTGGTGGCGTTTACAATTGCTTAATTGTGCTCGACTCATTATATTGCTACCAAGTGAACGGAGAAAAGGAGCGTCGCATTTCCAGTGGAACACAGAGCATTTACTTTACCCCTGCCATTTGCACAAACTTTGTCCATGGGCGAAATGGTGAAAAGGATGCCTTTCACTGTAAACTGCAGGAGACTTCACCTACCGACGTGCAAGTCACGTGGCAATCAGCTGGGCTCATTAGCACACCCACGGCGCCCTTGCGGCGTAAGCCATGAGGCAGAAGGGCTGGTGTGGAGCTGTTTTGCTGTGGGGGCATTTACAATTGCTTAATTGTGCTCGACTCATTATATTGCTGCCAAGTGAAAGGAGAAAAGGAGCGTTGCATTTCCAGTGGAACACAGAGCATTTACTTTACCCCTGCCGTTTGCACGAACCTTGTCCAAGGCGAAAAGGTGAAAAGGACGCCTTTCGCTTTAAACTGCAGGAGACTTCACCTACCGACGCGCAAGTCACGTGGCAATCAGCGGGGCTCATTAGCACCCCCACGGCGCCCTTGCGGCGTAAGCCCTGAGGCAGAAGGGCTGGTGTGGAGCTGTTTTGCTGTGGCGGCATTTACAATTGCTTAATTGTGCTCGATTCATTATATTGCTGCCAAGTGAAAGGAGAAAAGGAGCGTCGCATTTCCAATGGAACACAGAGCATTTGCTTTACCCCTGCCGTTTGTACAAACTTTGTCCAAGGCGAAAAGGTGAAAAGGACGCCTTTTGCTTTAAGTTGCAGGAGACGTCACCTACCGAAGCGCAAGTCACGTGGCAATCAGCTGGGCTCATTAGCACACCCACTGCGCTCTTGCGGCGTGAGCCCTGAGGCAGAAGGACTGGTGTGGAGCTGTTTTGCTGTGACGGCGTTTACAATTGCTTAATTGTGCTCGATTAATTATATTGCTGCCAAGTGAAAGGAGAAAAGGAGCGTTGCATTTCCAGTGGAACACAGAGCATTTACTTTACCCCTGCCATTTGCACAAACTTTGTCCATGGGCGAAAAGGTGAAAAGGATGCCTTTCGCTTTAAACTGCAGGAGACTTCACCTACCGACGTGCAAGTCACGCTACAATCAGCTGGGCTCATTAGCACACCCACGGCGCCCTTGCGGCGTAAGCCCTGAGGCAGAAGGGCTGGTGTGGAGCTGTTTTGCTGTGGCGGCATTTACAATTGCTTAATTGTGCTTGACTAATTATATTGCTGCCAAGTGAAAGGGGAAAAGGAGCGTTGCATTTCCAGTGGAACACAGAGCATTTACTTTACCCCTGCCATTTGCACGAACCTTGTCCAAGGCGAAAAGGTGAAAAGGACGCCTTTCGCTTTAAACTGCAGGAGACTTCACCTACTGATGCGCAAGTCACGTGGCAATCAGCGGGGCTCATTAGCACCCCCACGGCGCCCTTGCGGCGTAAGACCTGAGGCAGAAGGGCTGGTGTGGAGCTGTTTTGCTGTGGCGGCGTTTACAATTGCTTAATTGTGCTCGACTCATTATATTGCTACCAAGTGAAAGGAGAAAAGTAGCGTCGCATTTCCAGTGGAACACAGAGCATTTACTTTACCCCTGCCATTTGCACAAACTTTGTCCATGGGCGAAATGGTGAAAAGGATGCCTTTCGCTTTAAACTGCAGGAGACTTCACCTACCTACGTGCAAGTCACATGACAATAAGATGCGATCATTAGCACACCCACTGCGCCCTTGCGGCGTAAGCCCTGAGGCAGAAGGGCTGGTGTGGAGCTGTTTTGCTGTGGCGGCATTTACAATAGCTTAATTGTGCTGGACTCATTATATTGCTACCAAGTGAAAGGAGAAAAGGAGCGTCGCATTTCCAGTGGAACACAGAGCATTTACTTTACCCCTGCCATTTGCACAAAATTTGTCCATGGGCGAAAAGGTGAAAAGGATGCCTTTCGCTTTAAACTGCAGGAGACTTCACTTAGCGATGTGCAAGTCATGTGGCAATCAGCTGGACTCATTAGCCCACCCACGGCGCTCTTGCAGCGTGAGCCCTGAGGCAGAAGGACTGGTGTGGAGCTGTTTTGCTGTGGCGGCGTTTACAATTGCTTAATTGTGCTTGACTCATTATATTGCTGCCAAGTGAAAGAAGAAAAGGAGCATTGCATTTCCAGTGGAACACAGAGCATTTACTTTACCCCTGCCATTTGCACAAACTTTGTCCATGGGCAAAAAGGTAAAAAGGATGCCTTTCGCTTTAAACTGCAGGAGACTTCACCTACCGACGTGCAAGTCACGTGACAATCAGCTGGGCTCATTAGCACACCCACGGCGCCCTTGCGGCGTAAGCCCTGAGGCAGAAGGGCTGGTGTGGAGCTGTTTTGCTGTGGCGGCATTTACAATTGCTTAATTGTGCTCGACTAATTATATTGCTGCCAAGTGAAAGGAGAAAAGGAGCGTTGCATTTCCAGTGGAACACAGAGCATTTACTTTACCCCTGCCGTTTGCACGAACCTTGTCCAAGGCGAAAAGGTGAAAAGGACGCCTTTGGCTTTAAACTGCAGGAGACTTCACCTACTGACACGCAAGTCACGTGGCAATCAGCGGGGCTCATTAGCACCCCCACGGCGCCCTTGCGGCGTAAGACCTGAGGCAGAAGGGCTGGTGTGGAGCTGTTTTGCTGTGGCGGCGTTTACAATTGTTTAATTGTGCTCAACTCATTATATTGCTACCAAGTGAAAGGAGAAAAGGAGCGTCGCATTTCCAGTGGAACACAGAGCATTTACTTTACCCCTGCCATTTGCACAAACTTTGTCCATGGGCGAAAAGGTGAAAAGGATGCCTTTTGCTGTAAACTGCAGGAGACTTCACCTACCGACGTGCAAGTCACGTGGCAATCAGCTGGGCTCATTAGCACACCCACGGCGCCCTTGCGGCGTAAGCCATGAGGCAGAAGGGCTGGTGTGGAGCTGTTTTGCTGTGGCGGGATTTACAATTGCTTAATTGTGCTCGACTCATTATATTGCTGCCAAGTGAAAGGAGAAAAGGAGCGTTGCATTTCCAGTGGAACACAGAGCATTTACTTTACCCCTGCCCTTTGCACGAACCTTGTCCAAGGCGAATAGGTGAAAAGGACGCCTTTCGCTTTAAACTGCAGGAGACTTCACCTACCGACGCGCAAGTCACGTGGCAATCAGCGGGGCTCATTAGCACCCCCACGGCGCCCTTGCGGCGTAAGCCCTGAGGCAGAAGGGCTGGTGTGGAGCTGTTTTGCTGTGGCGGCATTTACAATTGCTTAATTGTGCTCGATTCATTATATTGCTGCCAAGTGAAAGGAGAAAAGGAGCGTCGCATTTCCAGTGGAACACAGAGCATTTACTTTACCCCTGCCGTTTGCACAAACTTTGTCCAAGGCGAAAAGCTGAAAAGGACGCCTTTTGCTTTAAGTTGCAGGAGACGTCACCTACCGAAGCGCAAGTCACGTGGCAATCAGCTGGGCTCATTAGCACACCCACTGCGCTCTTGCGGCGTGAGCCCTGAGGCAGAAGGACTGGTGTGGAGCTGTTTTGCTGTGGCGGCGTTTACAATTGCTTAATTGTGCTCGACTAATTATATTGCTGCCAAGTGAAAGGAGAAAAGGAGCGTTGCATTTCCAGTGGAACACAGAGCATTTACTTTACCCCTGCCATTTGCACAAACTTTGTCCATGGGCGAAAAGGTGAAAAGGATGCCTTTCGCTTTAAACTGCAGGAGACTTCACCTACCGACGTGCAAGTCACATGACAATCAGCTGCGATCATTAGCACACCCACTGCGCCCTTGCGGCGTAAGCCCTGAGGCACAAGGGCTGGTGTGGAGCTGTTTTGCTGTGGCGGCATTTACAATTTCTTAATTGTGCTCGACTCATTATATTGCTACCAAGTTAAAACAGAAAAGGAGCGTCGCATTTCCAGTGGAACACAGAGCATTTACTTTACCCCTGCCATTTGCACAAACTTTGTCCATGGGCGAAAAGGTAAAAAGGATGCCTTTCGCTTTAAACTGCAGGAGACTTCACCTACCGACGTGCAAGTCACGTGACAATCAGCTGGGCTCATTAGCACACCCACGGCGCCCTTGCGGCGTAAGCCCTGAGGCAGAAGGGCTGGTGTGGAGCTGTTTTGCTGTGGCGGCATTTACAATTGCTTAATTGTGCTCGACTAATTATATTGCTGCCAAGTGAAAGGAGAAAAGGAGCGTTGCATTTCCAGTGGAACACAGAGCATTTACTTTACCCCTGCCGATTGCACGAACCTTGTCCAAGGCGAAAAGGTGAATAGGACGCCTTTCGCTTTAAACTGCAGGAGACTTCACCTACTGACGCGCAAGTCACGTGGCAATCAGCGGGGCTCATTAGCACCCCCACGGCGCCCTTACGGCGTAAGACCTGAGGCAGAAGGGCTGGTGTGGAGCTGTTTTGCTGTGGCGGCATTTACAATTGCTTAATTGTGCTCGACTCATTATATTGCTACCAAGTGAAAGGAGAAAAGGAGCGTTGCATTTCCAGTGGAACACAGACCATTTACTTTACCCCTGCCATTTGCACAAACTTTGTCCATGGGCGAAATGGTGAAAAGGATGCCTTTCGCTTTAAACTGCAGGAGACTTTACCTACCGACGTGCAAGTCACGTGGCAATCAGCTGGGCTCATTAGCCCACCCACGGCGCCCTTGCGGCTTAAGCCCTTAGGCAGAAGGACTGGTGTGGAGCTGTTTTGCTGTGGCGGCGTTTACAATTGCTTAATTGTGCTCGACTCCTTATATTGCTGCCAAGTGAAAGGAGAAAAGGAGCGTCGCATTTCCAGTGGAACACAGAGCATTTACTTTACCCCTGCCATTTGCACAAACTTTGTCCATGGGCAAAAAGGTGAAAAGGATGCCTTTCGCTTTAAACTGCAGGAGACTTCACCTACCGACGTGCAAGTCACATGACAATCAGCTGAAATCATTAGCACACCCACTGCGCCCTTGCGGCGTAAGCCCTGAGGCAGAAGGGCTGGTGTGGAGCTGTTTTGCTGTGGCGGCATTTACGATAGCTTAATTGTGCTCGACTCATTATATTGCTACCAAGTGAAAGGAGAAAAGGAGCGTCGCATTTCCAGTGGAACACAGAGCATTTACTTTACCCCTGCCATTTGCACAAACCTTGTCCATGGGCGAAAAGGTGAAAAGGATGCCTTTCGCTTTAAACTGCAGGAGACTTCACTTACCGACGTGCAAGTCATGTGGCAATCAGCTGGACTCATTAGCACACCCACGGCACTCTTGCAGCGTGAGCCCTGAGGCAGAAGGACTGGTGTGGAGCTGTTTTGCTGTGGCGGCGTTTACAATTGCTTAATTGTGCTCGACTCATTATATTGCTGCCAAGTGAAAGGAGGAAAGGAGCGTCGCATTTCCAGTGGAACACAGAGCATTTACTTTACCCCTGCCATTTGCACAAACTTTGTCCATGGGCGAAAAGGTAAAAAGGATGCCTTTCGCTTTAAACTGCAGGAGACTTCACCTACCGACGTGCAAGTCACGTGACAATCAGCTGGGCTCATTAGCACACCCACGGCACCCTTGCGGCGTAAGCCCTGAGGCAGAAGGGCTGGTGTGGAGCTGTTTTGCTGTGGCGGCATTTACAATTGCTTAATTGTGCTCGACTAATTATATTGCTTCCAAGTGAAAGGAGAAAAGGAGTGTTGCATTTCCAGTGGAACGCAGAGCATTTACTTTACCACTGCCGTTTGCACGAACCTTGTCCAAGGCGAAAAGGTGAAAAGGACGCCTTTCGCTTTAAACTGCAGGAGACTTCACCTACCGACGCGCAAGTCATGTGGCAATCAACAGGGCTCATTAGCACCCCAACGGCGCCCTTGCGGCGTAAGACCTGAGGCAGAAGGGCTGGTGTGGAGCTGTTTTGCTGTGGCGGCGTTTACAATTGCTTAATTGTGCTCGACTCATTATATTGCTACCAAGTGAAAGGAGAAAAGGAGCGTCGCGTTTCCAGTGGAACACAGAGCATTTACTTTACCCCTGCCATTTGCACAAACTTTGTCCATGGGCGAAATGGTGAAAAGGATGCCTTTCGCTTTAAACTGCAGGAGACTTTCCCTACCGACATGCAAGTCACGTGGCAATCAGCTGGGCTCATTAGCCCACCCACGGCGCCCTTGCGGCGTAAGCCCTTAGGCAGAAGGACTGGTGTGGAGCTGTTTTGCTGTGGCGGCATTTACGATTGCTTAATTGTGCTCGACTCCTTATATTGCTGCCAAGTGAAAGGAGAAAAGGAGCGTCGCATTTCCAGTGGAACACAGAGCATTTACTTTACCCCTGCCATTTGCACAAACTTTGTCCATGGGCGAAAAGGTGAAAAGGATGCCTTTTGCTGTAAACTGCAGGAGACTTCACCTACCGACGTGCAAGTCACGTGGCAATCAGCTGGGCTCATTAGCACACCCACTGCGCCCTTGCGGCATAAGCCATGAGGCAGAAGGGCTGGTGTGGAGCTGTTTTGCTGTGGCGGCATTTACAATTGCTTAATTGTGCTCGACTCATTATATTGCTGCCAAGTGAAAGGAGAAAAGGAGCGTTGCATTTCCAGTGGAACACAGAGCATTTACTTTACCCCTGCCGTTTGCACGAACCTTGTCCAAGGCGAAAAGGTGAAAAGGACGCCTTTCGCTTTAAACTGCAGGAGACTTCACCTACCGACGCGCAAGTCACGTGGCAATCAGCGGGGCTCATTAGCACCCCCACGGCGCCCTTGCGGCATAAGCCCTGAGGCAGAAGGGCTGGTGTGGAGCTATTTTGCTGTGGCGGCATTTACAATTGCTTAATTGTTCTCGACTCATTATATTGCTGCCAAGTGAAAGGAGAAAAGGAGAGTCGCATTTCCAGTGGAACACAGAGCATTTACTTTACCCCTGCCGTTTGTACAAACTTTTTCCAAGGCGAAAAGGTGAAAAGGACGCCTTTTGCTTTAAGTTGCAGGAGACGTCACCTACCGAAGCGCAAGTCACGTGGCAATCAGCTGGGCTCATTAGCACACCCACGGCGCCCTTGCGGCGTAAGCCCTGAGGCAGAAGGGCTGGTGTGGAGCTGTTTTGCTGTGGCGGCATTTACAATTGCTTAATTGTGCTCGACTAATTATATTGCTGCCAAGTGAAAGGAGAAAAGGAGCGTTGCATTTCCAGTGGAACACAGAGCATTTACTTTACCCCTGCCGTTTGCACGAACCTTGTCCAAGGCGAAAAGGTGAAAAGGACGCCTTTCGCTTTAAACTGCAGGAGACTTCACCTACTGACGCGCAAGTCACGTGGCAATCAGCGGGGCTCATTAGCACCCCCACGGCGCCCTTGCGGCGTAAAACCTGAGGCAGAAGGGCTGGTGTGGAGCTGTTTTGCTGTGACGGCGTTTACAATTGCTTAATTGTGCTCGACTCATTATATTGCTACCAAGTGAAACGAGAAAAGGAGCGTCGCATTTCCAGTGGAACACAGAGCATTTACTTTACCCCTGCCATTTGCACAAACTTTGTCCATGGGCGAAATGGTGAAAAGGATGCCTTTCGCTTTAAACTGCAGGAGACTTTACCTACCGACGTGCAAGTCACGTGGCAATCAGCTGGGCCATTAGCCCACCCACGGCGCCCTTGCGGCTTAAGCCCTTAGGTAGAAGGACTGGTGTGGAGCTGTTTTGCTGTGGCGGCGTTTACAATTGCTTAATTGTGCTTGACTCCTTATATTGCTGCCAAGTGAAAGGAGAAAAGGAGCGTCGCATTTCCAGTGGAACACAGAGCATTTACTTTACCCCTGCCATTTGCACAAACGTTGTCCATGGGCGAAAAGGTGAAAAGGATGCCTTTCGCTTTAAACTGCAGGAGACTTCACCTACCGACGTGCAAGTCACATGACAATCAGCTGCGATCATTAGCACACCCACTGCGCCCTTGCGGCGTAAGCCCTGAGGCAGAAGGGCTGGTGTGGAGCTGTTTTGCTGTGGCGGCATTTAGGATAGCTTAATTGTGCTCGACTCATTATATTGCTACTAAGTGAAAGGAGAAAAGGAGCGTCGCATTTCCAGTGGAACACAGAGCATTTACTTTACCCCTGCCATTTGCACAAACTTTGTCCATGGGCGAAAAGGTGAAAAGGATGCCTTTCGCTTTAAACTGCAGGAGACTTCACTTACCGACGTGCAAGTCATGTGGCAATCAGCTGGACTCATTAGCCCACCCACGGCACTCTTGCAGAGTGAGCCCTGAGGCAGTAGGACTGGTGTGGAGCTGTTTTGCTGTGGCGGCGTTTA
Organism: Ambystoma mexicanum; assembly: GCF_040938575.1. Classification (NCBI taxonomy): domain Eukaryota; kingdom Metazoa; phylum Chordata; class Amphibia; order Caudata; family Ambystomatidae; genus Ambystoma; species Ambystoma mexicanum. The sequence goes on from NC_090933.1 coordinate 565,542,866, forward strand.
CAATTGCTTAATTGTGCTCGACTCATTATATTGCTGCCAAGTGAAAGGAGAAAAGGAGTGTTGCATTTCCAGTGGAACACAGAGCATTTACTTTACCACTGCCGTTTGCACGAACCTTGTCCAAGGCGAAAAGGTGAAAAGGACGCCTTTCGCTTTAAACTGCAGGAGACTTCACCTACCGACGCGCAAGTCACGTGGCAATCAGCGGGGCTCATTAGCACCCCCACGGCGCCCTTGCGGCGTAAGCCCTGAGGCAGAAGGGCTGGTGTGGAGCTGTTTTGCTGTGGCGGCATTTACAATTGCTTAATTGTGCTCGATTCATTATATTGCTGCCAAGTGAAAGGAGAAAAGGAGCGTCGCATTTCCAATGGAACACAGAGCATTTGCTTTACCCCTGCCGTTTGTACAAACTTTGTCCAAGGCGAAAAGGTGAAAAGGACGCCTTTTGCTTTAAGTTGCAGGAGACGTCACCTACCGAAGCGCAAGTCACGTGGCAATCAGCTGGGCTCATTAGCACACCCACTGCGCTCTTGCGGCGTGAGCCCTGAGGCAGAAGGACTGGTGTGGAGCTGTTTTGCTGTGACGGCATTTACAATTGCTTAATTGTGCTCGATTAATTATATTGCTGCCAAGTGAAAGGAGAAAAGGAGCGTTGCATTTCCAGTGGAACACAGAGCATTTACTTTACCCCTGCCATTTGCACAAACTTTGTCCATGGGTGAAAAGGTGAAAAGGATGCCTTTCGCTTTAAACTGCAGGAGACTTCACCTACCGACGTGCAAGTCACGCTACAATCAGCTGGGCTCATTAGCACACCCACGGCGCCCTTGCGGCGTAAGCCCTGAGGCAGAAGGGCTGGTGTGGAGCTGTTTTGCTGTGGCGGCATTTACAATTGCTTAATTGTGCTTGACTAATTATATTGCTGCCAAGTGAAAGGGGAAAAGGAGCGTTGCATTTCCAGTGGAACACAGAGCATTTACTTTACCCCTGCCATTTGCACGAACCTTGTCCAAGGCGAAAAGGTGAAAAGGACGCCTTTCGCTTTAAACTGCAGGAGACTTCACCTACTGATGCGCAAGTCACGTGGCAATCAGCGGAGCTCATTAGCACCCCCACGGCGCCCTTGCGGCGTAAGACCTGAGGCAGAAGGGCTGGTGTGGAGCTGTTTTGCTGTGGCGGCGTTTACAATTGCTTAATTGTGCTCGACTCATTATATTGCTACCAAGTGAAAGGAGAAAAGTAGCGTCGCATTTCCAGTGGAACACAGAGCATTTACTTTACCCCTGCCATTTGCACAAACTTTGTCCATGGGCGAAATGGTGAAAAGGATGCCTTTCGCTTTAAACTGCAGGAGACTTCACCTACCTACGTGCAAGTCACATGACAATAAGATGCGATCATTAGCACACCCACTGCGCCCTTGCGGCGTAAGCCCTGAGGCAGAAGGGCTGGTGTGGAGCTGTTTTGCTGTGGCGGCATTTACAATAGCTTAATTGTGCTGGACTCATTATATTGCTACCAAGTGAAAGGAGAAAAGGAGCGTCGCATTTCCAGTGGAACACAGAGCATTTACTTTACCCCTGCCATTTGCACAAACTTTGTCCATGGGCGAAAAGGTGAAAAGGATGCCTTTCGCTTTAAACTGCAGGAGACTTCACTTACCGATGTGCAAGTCATGTGGCAATCAGCTGGACTCATTAGCCCACCCACGGCGCTCTTGCAGCGTGAGCCCTGAGGCAGAAGGACTGGTGTGGAGCTGTTTTGCTGTGGCGGCGTTTACAATTGCTTAATTGTGCTTGACTCATTATATTGCTGCCAAGTGAAAGAAGAAAAGGAGCGTTGCATTTCCAGTGGAACACAGAGCATTTACTTTACCCCTGCCATTTGCACAAACTTTGTCCATGGGCAAAAAGGTAAAAAGGATGCCTTTCGCTTTAAACTGCAGGAGACTTCACCTACCGACGTGCAAGTCACGTGACAATCAGCTGGGCTCATTAGCACACCCACGGCGCCCTTGCGGCGTAAGCCCTGAGGCAGAAGGGCTGGTGTGGAGCTGTTTTGCTGTGGCGGCATTTACAATTGCTTAATTGTGCTCGACTAATTATATTGCTGCCAAGTGAAAGGAGAAAAGGAGCGTTGCATTTCCAGTGGAACACAGAGCATTTACTTTACCCCTGCCGTTTGCACGAACCTTGTCCAAGGCGAAAAGGTGAAAAGGACGCCTTTCGCTTTAAACTGCAGGAGACTTCACCTACTGACACGCAAGTCACGTGGCAATCAGCGGGGCTCATTAGCACCCCCACGGCGCCCTTGCGGCGTAAGACCTGAGGCAGAAGGGCTGGTGTGGAGCTGTTTTGCTGTGGCGGCGTTTACAATTGTTTAATTGTGCTCAACTCATTATATTGCTACCAAGTGAAAGGAGAAAAGGAGCGTCGCATTTCCAGTGGAACACAGAGCATTTACTTTACCCCTGCCATTTGCACAAACTTTGTCCATGGGCGAAAAGGTGAAAAGGATGCCTTTTGCTGTAAACTGCAGGAGACTTCACCTACCGACGTGCAAGTCACGTGGCAATCAGCTGGGCTCATTAGCACACCCACGGCGCCCTTGCGGCGTAAGCCATGAGGCAGAAGGGCTGGTGTGGAGCTGTTTTGCTGTGGCGGGATTTACAATTGCTTAATTGTGCTCGACTCATTATATTGCTGCCAAGTGAAAGGAGAAAAGGAGCGTTGCATTTCCAGTGGAACACAGAGCATTTACTTTACCCCTGCCCTTTGCACGAACCTTGTCCAAGGCGAATAGGTGAAAAGGACGCCTTTCGCTTTAAACTGCAGGAGACTTCACCTACCGACGCGCAAGTCACGTGGCAATCAGCGGGGCTCATTAGCACCCCCACGGCGCCCTTGCGGCGTAAGCCCTGAGGCAGAAGGGCTGGTGTGGAGCTGTTTTGCTGTGGCGGCATTTACAATTGCTTAATTGTGCTCGATTCATTATATTGCTGCCAAGTGAAAGGAGAAAAGGAGCGTCGCATTTCCAGTGGAACACAGAGCATTTACTTTACCCCTGCCGTTTGCACAAACTTTGTCCAAGGCGAAAAGCTGAAAAGGACGCCTTTTGCTTTAAGTTGCAGGAGACGTCACCTACCGAAGCGCAAGTCACGTGGCAATCAGCTGGGCTCATTAGCACACCCACTGCGCTCTTGCGGCGTGAGCCCTGAGGCAGAAGGACTGGTGTGGAGCTGTTTTGCTGTGGCGGCGTTTACAATTGCTTAATTGTGCTCGACTAATTATATTGCTGCCAAGTGAAAGGAGAAAAGGAGCGTTGCATTTCCAGTGGAACACAGAGCATTTACTTTACCCCTGCCATTTGCACAAACTTTGTCCATGGGCGAAAAGGTGAAAAGGATGCCTTTCGCTTTAAACTGCAGGAGACTTCACCTACCGACGTGCAAGTCACATGACAATCAGCTGCGATCATTAGCACACCCACTGCGCCCTTGCGGCGTAAGCCCTGAGGCACAAGGGCTGGTGTGGAGCTGTTTTGCTGTGGCGGCATTTACAATTTCTTAATTGTGCTCGACTCATTATATTGCTACCAAGTTAAAACAGAAAAGGAGTGTTGCATTTCCAGTGGAACACAGAGCATTTACTTTACCCCTGCCATTTGCACAAACTTTGTCCATGGGCGAAAAGGTAAAAAGGATGCCTTTCGCTTTAAACTGCAGGAGACTTCACCTACCGACGTGCAAGTCACGTGACAATCAGCTGGGCTCATTAGCACACCCACGGCGCCCTTGCGGCGTAAGCCCTGAGGCAGAAGGGCTGGTGTGGAGCTGTTTTGCTGTGGCGGCATTTACAATTGCTTAATTGTGCTCGACTAATTATATTGCTGCCAAGTGAAAGGAGAAAAGGAGCGTTGCATTTCCAGTGGAACACAGAGCATTTACTTTACCCCTGCCATTTGCACGAACCTTGTCCAAGGCGAAAAGGTGAATAGGACGCCTTTCACTTTAAACTGCAGGAGACTTCACCTACTGACGCGCAAGTCACGTGGCAATCAGCGGGGCTCATTAGCACCCCCACGGCGCCCTTACGGCGTAAGACCTGAGGCAGAAGGGCTGGTGTGGAGCTGTTTTGCTGTGGCGGCATTTACAATTGCTTAATTGTGCTCGACTCATTATATTGCTACCAAGTGAAAGGAGAAAAGGAGCGTTGCATTTCCAGTGGAACACAGACCATTTACTTTACTCCTGCCATTTGCACAAACTTTGTCCATGGGCGAAATGGTGAAAAGGATGCCTTTCGCTTTAAACTGCAGGAGACTTTACCTACCGACGTGCAAGTCACGTGGCAATAAGCTGGGCTCATTAGCCCACCCACGGCGCCCTTGCGGCTTAAACCCTTAGGCAGAAGGACTGGTGTGGAGCTGTTTTGCTGTGGCGGCGTTTACAATTGCTTAATTGTGCTCGACTCCTTATATTGCTGCCAAGTGAAAGGAGAAAAGGAGCGTCGCATTTCCAGTGGAACACAGAGCATTTACTTTACCCCTGCCATTTGCACAAACTTTGTCCATGGGCAAAAAGGTGAAAAGGATGCCTTTCGCTTTAAACTGCAGGAGACTTCACCTACCGACGTGCAAGTCACATGACAATCAGCTGAAATCATTAGCACACCCACTGCGCCCTTGCGGCGTAAGCCCTGAGGCAGAAGGGCTGGTGTGGAGCTGTTTTGCTGTGGCGGCATTTACGATAGCTTAATTGTGCTCGACTCATTATATTGCTACCAAGTGAAAGGAGAAAAGGAGCGTCGCATTTCCAGTGGAACACAGAGCATTTACTTTACCCCTGCCATTTGCACAAACTTTGTCCATGGGCGAAAAGGTGAAAAGGATGCCTTTCGCTTTAAACTGCAGGAGACTTCACTTACCGACGTGCAAGTCATGTGACAATCAGCTGGACTCATTAGCACACCCACGGCACTCTTGCAGCGTGAGCCCTGAGGCAGAAGGACTGGTGTGGAGCTGTTTTGCTGTGGCGGCGTTTACAATTGCTTAATTGTGCTCGACTCATTATATTGCTGCCAAGTGAAAGGAGGAAAGGAGCGTCGCATTTCCAGTGGAACACAGAGCATTTACTTTACCCCTGCCATTTGCACAAACTTTGTCCATGGGCGAAAAGGTAAAAAGGATGCCTTTCGCTTTAAACTGCAGGAGACTTCACCTACCGACGTGCAAGTCACGTGACAATCAGCTGGGCTCATTAGCACACCCACGGCGCCCTTGCGGCGTAAGCCCTGAGGCAGAAGGGCTGGTGTGGAGCTGTTTTGCTGTGGCGGCATTTACAATTGCTTAATTGTGCTCGACTAATTATATTGCTTCCAAGTGAAAGGAGAAAAGGAGTGTTGCATTTCCAGTGGAACGCAGAGCATTTACTTTACCCCTGCCATTTGCACAAACTTTGTCCATGGGCGAAAAGGTGAAAAGGATGCCTTTCGCTTTAAACTGCAGGAGACTTCACTTACCGATGTGCAAGTCATGTGGCAATCAGCTGGACTCATTAGCCCACCCACGGCGCTCTTGCAGCGTGAGCCCTGAGGCAGAAGGACTGGTGTGGAGCTGTTTTGCTGTGGCGGCGTTTACAATTACTTAATTGTGCTTGACTCATTATATTGCTGCCAAGTGAAAGAAGAAAAGGAGCGTTGCATTTCCAGTGGAACACAGAGCATTTACTTTACCCCTGCCATTTGCACAAACTTTGTCCATGGGCAAAAAGGTAAAAAGGATGCCTTTCGCTTTAAACTGCAGGAGACTTCACCTACCGACGTGCAAGTCACGTGACAATCAGCTGGGCTCATTAGCACACCCACGGCGCCCTTGCGGCGTAAGCCCTGAGGCAGAAGGGCTGGTGTGGAGCTGTTTTGCTGTGGCGGCATTTACAATTGCTTAATTGTGCTCGACTAATTATATTGCTGCCAAGTGAAAGGAGAAAAGGAGCGTTGCATTTCCAGTGGAACACAGAGCATTTACTTTACCCCTGCCGTTTGCACGAACCTTGTCCAAGGCGAAAAGGTGAAAAGGACGCCTTTCGCTTTAAACTGCAGGAGACTTCACCTACTGACACGCAAGTCACGTGGCAATCAGCGGGGCTCATTAGCACCCCCACGGCGCCCTTGCGGCGTAAGACCTGAGGCAGAAGGGCTGGTGTGGAGCTGTTTTGCTGTGGCGGCGTTTACAATTGTTTAATTGTGCTCAACTCATTATATTGCTACCAAGTGAAAGGAGAAAAGGAGCGTTGCATTTCCAGTGGAACACAGAGCATTTACTTTACCCCTGCCATTTGCACAAACTTTGTCCATGGGCGAAAAGGTGAAAAGGATGCCTTTTGCTGTAAACTGCAGGAGACTTCACCTACCGACGTGCAAGTCAAGTGGCAATCAGCTGGGCTCATTAGCACACCCACGGCGCCCTTGCGGCGTAAGCCATGAGGCAGAAGGGCTGGTGTGGAGCTGTTTTGCTGTGGCGGGATTTACAATTGCTTAATTGTGCTCGACTCATTATATTGCTGCCAAGTGAAAGGAGAAAAGGAGCGTTGCATTTCCAGTGGAACACAGAGCATTTACTTTACCCCTGCCCTTTGCACGAACCTTGTCCAAGGCGAATAGGTGAAAAGGACGCCTTTCGCTTTAAACTGCAGGAGACTTCACCTACCGACGCGCAAGTCACGTGGCAATCAGCGGGGCTCATTAGCACCCCCACGGCGCCCTTGCGGCGTAAGCCCTGAGGCAGAAGGGCTGGTGTGGAGCTGTTTTGCTGTGGCGGCATTTACAATTGCTTAATTTTGCTCGATTCATTATATTGCTGCCAAGTGAAAGGAGAAAAGGAGCGTCGCATTTCCAGTGGAACACAGAGCATTTACTTTACCCCTGCCGTTTGCACAAACTTTGTCCAAGGCGAAAAGGTGAAAAGGACGCCTTTCGCTTTAAACTGCAGGAGACTTCACCTACCGACGCGCAAGTCATGTGGCAATCAACAGGGCTCATTAGCACCCCCACGGCGCCCTTGCGGCGTAAGACCTGAGGCAGAAGGGCTGGTGTGGAGCTGTTTTGCTGTGGCGGCGTTTACAATTGCTTAATTGTGCTCGACTCATTATATTGCTACCAAGTGAAAGGAGAAAAGGAGCGTCGCGTTTCCAGTGGAACACAGAGCATTTACTTTACCCCTGCCATTTGCACAAACTTTGTCCATGGGCGAAATGGTGAAAAGGATGCCTTTCGCTTTAAACTGCAGGAGACTTTCCCTACCGACATGCAAGTCACGTGGCAATCAGCTGGGCTCATTAGCCCACCCACGGCGCCCTTGCGGCGTAAGCCCTTAGGCAGAAGGACTGGTGTGGAGCTGTTTTGCTGTGGCGGCGTTTACGATTGCTTAATTGTGCTCGACTCCTTATATTGCTGCCAAGTGAAAGGAGAAAAGGAGCGTCGCATTTCCAGTGGAACACAGAGCATTTACTTTACCCCTGCCATTTGCACAAACTTTGTCCATGGGCGAAAAGGTGAAAAGGATGCCTTTTGCTGTAAACTGCAGGAGACTTCACCTACCGACGTGCAAGTCACGTGGCAATCAGCTGGGCTCATTAGCACACCCACTGCGCCCTTGCGGCATAAGCCATGAGGCAGAAGGGCTGGTGTGGAGCTGTTTTGCTGTGGCGGCATTTACAATTGCTTAATTGTGCTCGACTCATTATATTGCTGCCAAGTGAAAGGAGAAAAGGAGCGTTGCATTTCCAGTGGAACACAGAGCATTTACTTTACCCCTGCCGTTTGCACGAACCTTGTCCAAGGCGAAAAGGTGAAAAGGACGCCTTTCGCTTTAAACTGCAGGAGACTTCACCTACCGACGCGCAAGTCACGTGGCAATCAGCGGGGCTCATTAGCACCCCCACGGCGCCCTTGCGGCATAAGCCCTGAGGCAGAAGGGCTGGTGTGGAGCTGTTTTGCTGTGGCGGCATTTACAATTGCTTAATTGTTCTCGACTCATTATATTGCTGCCAAGTGAAAGGAGAAAAGGAGAGTCGCATTTCCAGTGGAACACAGAGCATTTACTTTACCCCTGCCGTTTGTACAAACTTTTTCCAAGGCGAAAAGGTGAAAAGGACGCCTTTTGCTTTAAGTTGCAGGAGACGTCACCTACCGAAGCGCAAGTCACGTGGCAATCAGCTGGGCTCATTAGCACACCCACGGCGCCCTTGCGGCGTAAGCCCTGAGGCAGAAGGGCTGGTGTGGAGCTGTTTTGCTGTGGCGGCATTTACAATTGCTTAATTGTGCTCGACTAATTATATTGCTGCCAAGTGAAAGGAGAAAAGGAGCGTTGCATTTCCAGTGGAACACAGAGCATTTACTTTACCCCTGCCGTTTGCACGAACCTTGTCCAAGGCGAAAAGGTGAAAAGGACGCCTTTCGCTTTAAACTGCAGGAGACTTCACCTACTGACGCGCAAGTCACGTGGCAATCAGCGGGGCTCATTAGCACCCCCACGGCGCCCTTGCGGCGTAAGACCTGAGGCAGAAGGGCTGGTGTGGAGCTGTTTTGCTGTGACGGCGTTTACAATTGCTTAATTGTGCTCGACTCATTATATTGCTACCAAGTGAAACGAGAAAAGGAGCGTCGCATTTTCAGTGGAACACAGAGCATTTACTTTACCCCTGCCATTTGCACAAACTTTGTCCATGGGCGAAATGGTGAAAAGGATGCCTTTCGCTTTAAACTGCAGGAGACTTTACCTACCGACGTGCAAGTCACGTGGCAATCAGCTGGGCCATTAGCCCACCCACGGCGCCCTTGCGGCTTAAGCCCTTAGGCAGAAGGACTGGTGTGGAGCTGTTTTGCTGTGGCGGCGTTTACAATTGCTTAATTGTGCTTGACTCCTTATATTGCTGCCAAGTGAAAGGAGAAAAGGAGCGTCGCATTTCCAGTGGAACACAGAGCATTTACTTTACCCCTGGCATTTGCACAAACGTTGTCCCTGGGCGAAAAGGTGAAAAGGATGCCTTTCGCTTTAAACTGCAGGAGACTTCACCTACCGACGTGCAAGTCACATGACAATCAGCTGCGATCATTAGCACACCCACTGCGCCCTTGCGGCGTAAGCCCTGAGGCAGAAGGGCTGGTGTGGAGCTGTTTTGCTGTGGCGGCATTTAGGATAGCTTAATTGTGCTCGACTCATTATATTGCTACCAAGTGAAAGGAGAAAAGGAGCGTCGCATTTCCAGTGGAACACAGAGCATTTACTTTACCCCTGCCATTTGCACAAACTTTGTCCATGGGCGAAAAGGTGAAAAGGATGCCTTTCGCTTTAAACTGCAGGAGACTTCATTTACCGACGTGCAAGTCATGTGGCAATCAGCTGGACTCATTAGCCCACCCACGGCACTCTTGCAGAGTGAGCCCTGAGGCAGTAGGACTGGTGTGGAGCTGTTTTGCTGTGGCGGCGTTTACAATTGCTTAATTGTGCTCGACTCATTATATTGCTGCCAAGTGAAAGGAGAAAAGGAGTGTTGCATTTCCAGTGGAACACAGAGCATTTACTTTACCACTGCCGTTTGCACGAACCTTGTCCAAGGCGAAAAGGTGAAAAGGACGCCTTTCGCTTTAAACTGCAGGAGACTTCACCTACCGACGCGCAAGTCACGTGGCAATCAGCGGGGCTCATTAGCACCCCCACGGCGCCCTTGCGGCGTAAGACCTGAGGCAGAAGGGCTGGTGTGGAGCTGTTTTGCTGTGGCGGCGTTTACAATTGCTTAATTGTGCTCGACTCATTATATTGCTACCAAGTGAAAGGAGAAAAGGAGCGTCGCATTTCCAGTGGAAAACAGAGCATTTACTTTACCCCTGCCATTTGCACAAACTTTGTCCATGGGCGAAATGGTGAAAAGGATGCCTTTCGCTTTAAACTGCAGGAGACTTTACCTACCGACATGCAAGTCACGTGGCAATCAGCTGGGCTCATTAGCCCACCCATGGCGCCCTTGCGGCGTAAGCCCTTAGGCAGAATTACTGGTGTGGAGCTGTTTTGCTGTGGCGGCGTTTACAATTGCTTAATTGTGCTCGACTCCTTATATTGCTGCCAAGTGAAAGGAGAAAAGGAGCGTCGCATTTCCAGTGGAACACAGAGCATTTACTTTACCCCTGCCATTTGCACGAACTTTGTACATGGGCGAAAAGGTGAAAAGGATGCCTTTTGCTGTAAACTGCAGGAGACTTCACCTACCGACGTGCAAGTCACGTGGCAATCAGCTGGGCTCATTAGCACACCCACTGCGCCCTTGCGGCGTAAGCCATGAGGCAGAAGGGCTAGTGTGGAGCTGTTTTGCTGTGGTGGCATTTACAATTGCTTAATTGTGCTCGACTAATTATATTGCTGCCAAGTGAAAGGAGAAAAGGAGCGATGCATTTCCAGTGGAACACAGAGCATTTACTTTACCCCTGCCGTTTGCACAAACTTTGTCCAAGGCGAAAAGGTGAAAAGGACGCCTTTTGCTTTAAGTTGCAGGAGACGTCACCTACAGAAGCGCAAGTCACGTGGCAATCAGCTGGGCTCATTAGCACACCCACTGTGCTCTTGCGGCGTGAGCCCTGAGGCAGAAGGACTGGTGTGGAGCTGTTTTGCTGTGGCGGCGTTTACAATTGCTTAATTGTGCTCGACTAATTATATTGCTGCCAAGTGAAAGGAGAAAAGGAGCGATGCATTTCCAGTGGAACACAGAGCATTTACTTTACCCCTGCCATTTGCACAAACTTTGTCCATGGGCGAAAAGGTGAAAAGGATGCCTTTCGCTTTAAACTGCAGGAGACTTTACCTACCGACTTGCAAGTCAAGTGGCAATCAGCAGGGCTCAATAGCCCACCCACGGCGCCCTTGCGGCTTAAGTCCTTAGGCAGAAGGACTGGTGTGGAGCTGTTTTGCTGTGGCGGCGTTTGCAATTGCTTAATTGTGCTCGACTCCTTATATTGCTGCCAAGTGAAAGGAGAAAAGGAGCGTCGCATTTCCAGTGGAACACAGAGCATTTACTTTACCCCTGCCATTTGCACAAACTTTGTCCATGGGCGAAAAGGTGAAAAGGATGCCTTTCGCTTTAAACTGCAGGAGACTTCACCTACCGACGTGCAAGTCACATGACAATCAGCTGCGATCATTAGCACACCCACTGCGCCCTTGCGGCGTAAGCCCTGAGGCAGAAGGGCTGGTGTGGAGCTGTTTTGCTTTGGCGGCATTTACGATAGCTTAATTGTGCTCGACTCATTATATTGCTACCAAGTGAAAGGAGAAAAGGAGCGTCGCATTTCCAGTAGAACACAGAGCATTTACTTTACCCCTGCCATTTGCACAAACTTTGTCCATGGGCGAAAAGGTGAAAAGGATGCCTTTCGCTTTAAACTGCAGGAGACTTCACTTACCGACGTGCAAGTCATGTGGCAATCAGCTGGACTCATTAGCCCACCCACGGCACTGTTGCAGCGTGAGCCCTGAGGCAGAAGGACTGGTGTGGAGCTGTTTTGCTGTGGCGGCATTTACAATTGCTTAATTGTGCTCGACTCATTATATTGCTGCCAAGTGAAAGGAGAAAAGGAGCGTTGCATTTCCAGTGGAACACAGAGCATTTACTTTACCCCTGCCGTTTGCACGAACCTTGTCCAAGGCGAAAAGGTGAAAAGGACGCCTTTCGCTTTAAACTGCAGGAGACTTCACCTACCGAAGCGCAAGTCATGTGGCAATCAGCTGGGCTCATTAGCACACCCACGGCGCCCTTGCGGCGTAAGCCCTGAGGCAGAAGGGCTGGTGTGGAGCTGTTTTGCTGTGGCGGCATTTACAATTGCTTAATTGTGCTCGACTAATTATATTGCTGCCAAGTGAAAGGAGAAAAGGAGCGTTGCATTTCCAGTGGAACACAGAGCATTTACTTTACCCCTGCCGTTTGCACGAACCTTGTCCAAGGCGAAAAGGTGAAAAGGACGCCTTTCGCTTTAAACTGCAGGAGACTTCACCTACTGACGCGCAAGTCACGTGGCAATCAGCGGGGCTCATTAGCACCCCCACGGCGCCCTTGCGGCGTAAGACCTGAGGCAGAAGGGCTGGTGTGGAGCTGTTTTGCTGTGGCGGCATTTACAATTGCTTAATTGTGCTCGACTCATTATATTGCTACCAAGTGAAAGGAGAAAAGGAGCGTCGCATTTCCAGTGGAACACAGAGCATTTACTTTACCCCTGCCATTTGCACAAACTTTGTCCATGGGCGAAATGGTGAAAAGGATGCCTTTCGCTTTAAACTGCAGGAGACTTTACCTACCGACGTGCAAGTCACGTGGCAATCAGCTGGGCTCATTAGCCCACCCACGGCGCCCTTGCGGCTTAAGCCCTTAGGCAGAAGGACTGGTGTGGAGCTGTTTTGCTGTGGCGGCGTTTACAATTGCTTAATTGTGCTCGACTCCTTATATTGCTGCCAAGTGAAAGGAGAAAAGGAGCGTCGCATTTCCAGTGGAACACAGAGCATTTACTTTACCCCTGCCATTTGCACAAACGTTGTCCATGGGCGAAAAGGTGAAAAGGATGCCTTTCGCTTTAAACTGCAGGAGACTTCACCTACCGACGTGCAAGTCACATGACAATCAGCTGCGATCATTAGCACACCCACTGCGCCCTTGCGGCGTAAGCCCTGAGGCAGAAGGGCTGGTGTGGAGCTGTTTTGCTGTGGCGGCATTTAGGATAGCTTAATTGTGCTCGACTCATTATATTGCTACTAAGTGAAAGGAGAAAAGGAGCATCGCATTTCCAGTGGAACACAGAGCATTTACTTTACCCCTGCCATTTGCACAAACTTTGTCCATGGGCGAAAAGGTGAAAAGGATGCCTTTCGCTTTAAACTGCAGGAGACTTCACTTACCGACGTGCAAGTCATGTGGCAATCAGCTGGACTCATTAGCCCACCCACGGCACTCTTGCAGAGTGAGCCCTGAGGCAGTAGGACTGGTGTGGAGCTGTTTTGCTGTGGCGGCGTTTACAATTGCTTAATTGTGCTCGACTCATTATATTGCTGCCAAGTGAAAGGAGAAAAGGAGTGTTGCATTTCCAGTGGAACACAGAGCATTTACTTTACCACTGCCGTTTGCACGAACCTTGTCCAAGGCGAAAAGGTGAAAAGGACGCCTTTCGCTTTAAACTGCAGGAGACTTCACCTACCGACGTGCAAGTCACGTGGCAATCAGCGGGGCTCATTAGCACCCCCACGGCGCCCTTGCGGCGTAAGACCTGAGGCAGAAGGGCTGGTGTGGAGCTGTTTTGCTGTGGCGGCGTTTACAATTGCTTAATTGTGCTCGACTCATTATATTGCTACCAAGTGAAAGGAGAAAAGGAGCGTCGCATTTCCAGTGGAACACAGAGCATTTACTTTACCCCTGCCATTTGCACAAACTTTATCCATGGGCGAAATGGTGAAAAGGATGCCTTTCGCTTTAAACTGCAGGAGACTTTACCTACCGACATGCAAGTCACGTGGCAATCAGCTGGGCTCATTAGCCCACCCACGGCGCCCTTGCGGCGTAAGCCCTTAGGCAGAATTACTGGTGTGGAGCTGTTTTGCTGTGGCGGCGTTTACAATTGCTTAATTGTGCTCGACTCCTTATATTGCTGCCAAGTAAAAGGAGAAAAGGAGCGTCGCATTTCCAGTGGAACACAGAGCATTTACTTTACCCCTGCCATTTGCACAAACTTTGTACATGGGCGAAAAGGTGAAAAGGATGCCTTTTGCTGTAAACTGCAGGAGACTTCACCTACCGACGTGCAAGTCACGTGGCAATCAGCTGGGCTCATTAGCACACCCACTGCGCCCTTGCGGCGTAAGCCATGAGGCAGAAGGGCTAGTGTGGAGCTGTTTTGCTGTGGTGGCATTTACAATTGCTTAATTGTGCTTGACTAATTATATTGCTGCCAAGTGAAAGGAGAAAAGGAGCGATGCATTTCCAGTGGAACACAGAGCATTTACTTTACCCCTGCCGTTTGCACAAACTTTGTCCAAGGCGAAAAGGTGAAAAGGACGCCTTTTGCTTTAAGTTGCAGGAGACGTCACCTACAGAAGCGCAAGTCACGTGGCAATCAGCTGGGCTCATTAGCACACCCACTGTGCTCTTGCGGCGTGAGCCCTGAGGCAGAAGGACTGGTGTGGAGCTGTTTTGCTGTGGCGGCGTTTACAATTGCTTAATTGTGCTCGACTAATTATATTGCTGCCAAGTGAAAGGAGAAAAGGAGCGATGCATTTCCAGTGGAACACAGAGCATTTATTTTACCCCTGCCATTTGCACAAACTTTGTCCATGGGCGAAAAGGTGAAAAGGATGCCTTTCGCTTTAAACTGCAGGAGACTTTACCTACCGACTTGCAAGTCAAGTGGCAATCAGCAGGGCTCAATAGCCCACCCACGGCGCCCTTGCGGCTTAAGTCCTTAGGCAGAAGGACTGGTATGGAGCTGTTTTGCTGTGGCGGCGTTTGCAATTGCTTAATTGTGCTCGACTCCTTATATTGCTGCCAAGTGAAAGGAGAAAAGGAGCGTCGCATTTCCAGTGGAACACAGAGCATTTACTTTACCCCTGCCATTTGCACAAACTTTGTCCATGGGCGAAAAGGTGAAAAGGATGCCTTTCGCTTTAAACTGCAGGAGACTTCACCTACCGACGTGCAAGTCACATGACAATCAGCTGCGATCATTAGCACACCCACTGCGCCCTTGCGGCGTAAGCCCTGAGGCAGAAGGGCTGGTGTGGAGCTGTTTTGCTGTGGCGGCATTTACGATAGCTTAATTGTGCTCGACTCATTATATTGCTACCAAGTGAAAGGAGAAAAGGAGCGTCGCATTTCCAGTAGAACACAGAGCATTTACTTTACCCCTGCCATTTGCACAAACTTTGTCCATGGGCGAAAAGGTGAAAAGGATGCCTTTCGCTTTAAACTGCAGGAGACTTCACTTACCGACGTGCAAGTCATGTGGCAATCAGCTGGACTCATTAGCCCACCCACGGCACTGTTGCAGCGTGAGCCCTGAGGCAGAAGGACTGGTGTGGAGCTGTTTTGCTGTGGCGGCGTTTACAATTGCTTAATTGTGCTCGACTCATTATATTGCTGCCAAGTGAAAGGAGAAAAGGAGCGTCGCATTTCCAGTGGAACACAGAGCATTTACTTTACCCCTGCCATTTGCACAAACTTTGTCCATGGGCGAAAAGGTAAAAAGGATGCCTTTCGCTTTAAACTGCAGGAGACTTCACCTACCGACGTGCAAGTCACGTGACAATCAGCTGGGCTCATTAGCACACCCACGGCGCCCTTGCGGCATAAGCCATGAGGCAGAAGGGCTGGTGTGGAGCTGTTTTGCTGTGGCGGCATTTACAATTGCTTAATTGTGCTCGACTCATTATATTGCTGCCAAGTGAAAGGAGAAAAGGAGCGTTGCATTTCCAGTGGAACACAGAGCATTTACTTTACCCCTGCCGTTTGCACGAACCTTGTCCAAGGCGAAAAGGTGAAAAGGACACCTTTCGCTTTAAACTGCAGGAGACTTCACCTACCGAAGCGCAAGTGATGTGGCAATAAGCTGGGCTCATTAGCACACCCACGGCGCCCTTGCGGCGTAAGCCCTGAGGCAGAAGGGCTGGTGTGGAGCTGTTTTGCTGTGGCGGCATTTACAATTGCTTAATTGTGCTCGACTAATTATATTGCTGCCAAGTGAAAGGAGAAAAGGAGCGTTGCATTTCCAGTGGAACACAGAGCATTTACTTTACCCCTGCCGTTTGCACGAACCTTGTCCAAGGCGAAAAGGTGAAAAGGACGCCTTTCGCTTTAAACTGCAGGAGACTTCACCTACTGACGCGCAAGTCACGTGGCAATCAGCTGGGCTCATTAGCCCACCCACGGCGCCCTTGCGGCTTAAGCCCTTAGGCAGAAGGACTGGTGTGGAGCTGTTTTGCTGTGGCGGCGTTTACAATTGCTTAATTGTGCTCGACTCCTTATATTGCTGCCAAGTGAAAGGAGAAAAGGAGCGTCGCATTTCCAGTGGAACACAGAGCATTTACTTTACCCCTGCCATTTGCACAAACGTTGTCCATGGGCGAAAAGGTGAAAAGGATGCCTTTCGCTTTAAACTGCAGGAGACTTCACCTACCGACGTGCAAGTCACATGACAATCAGCTGCGATCATTAGCACACCCACTGCGCCCTTGCGGCGTAAGCCCTGAGGCAGAAGGGCTGGTGTGGAGCTGTTTTGCTGTGGCGGCATTTACGATAGCTTAATTGTGCTCGACTCATTATATTGCTACCAAGTGAAAGGAGAAAAGGAGCGTCGCATTTCCAGTAGAACACAGAGCATTTACTTTACCCCTGCCATTTGCACAAACTTTGTCCATGGGCGAAAAGGTGAAAAGGATGCCTTTCGCTTTAAACTGCAGGAGACTTCACTTACCGACGTGCAAGTCATGTGGCAATCAGCTGGACTCATTAGCCCACCCACGGCACTGTTGCAGCGTGAGCCCTGAGGCAGAAGGACTGGTGTGGAGCTGTTTTGCTGTGGCGGCATTTACAATTGCTTAATTGTGCTCGACTCATTATATTGCTGCCAAGTGAAAGGAGAAAAGGAGCGTTGCATTTCCAGTGGAACACAGAGCATTTACTTTACCCCTGCCGTTTGCACGAACCTTGTCCAAGGCGAAAAGGTGAAAAGGACGCCTTTCGCTTTAAACTGCAGGAGACTTCACCTACCGAAGCGCAAGTCATGTGGCACTCAGCTGGGCTCATTAGCACACCCACGGCGCCCTTGCGGCGTAAGCCCTGAGGCAGAAGGGCTGGTGTGGAGCTGTTTTGCTGTGGCGGCATTTACAATTGCTTAATTGTGCTCGACTAATTATATTGCTGCCAAGTGAAAGGAGAAAAGGAGCGTTGCATTTCCAGTGGAACACAGAGCATTTACTTTACCCCTGCCGTTTGCACGAACCTTGTCCAAGGCGAAAAGGTGAAAAGGACGCCTTTCGCTTTAAACTGCAGGAGACTTCACCTACTGACGCGCAAGTCACGTGGCAATCAGCGGGGCTCATTAGCACCCCCACGGCGCCCTTGCGGCGTAAGACCTGAGGCAGAAGGGCTGGTGTGGAGCTGTTTTGCTGTGGCGGCATTTACAATTGCTTAATTGTGCTCGACTCATTATATTGCTACCAAGTGAAAGGAGAAAAGGAGCGTCGCATTTCCAGTGGAACACAGAGCATTTACTTTACCCCTGCCATTTGCACAAACTTTGTCCATGGGCGAAATGGTGAAAAGGATGCCTTTCGCTTTAAACTGCAGGAGACTTTACCTACCGACGTGCAAGTCACGTGGCAATCAGCTGGGCTCATTAGCCCACCCACGGCGCCCTTGCGGCTTAAGCCCTTAGGCAGAAGGACTGGTGTGGAGCTGTTTTGCTGTGGCGGCGTTTACAATTGCTTAATTGTGCTCGACTCCTTATATTGCTGCCAAGTGAAAGGAGAAAAGGAGCGTCGCATTTCCAGTGGAACACAGAGCATTTACTTTACCCCTGCCATTTGCACAAACGTTGTCCATGGGCGAAAAGGTGAAAAGGATGCCTTTCGCTTTAAACTGCAGGAGACTTCACCTACCGACGTGCAAGTCACATGACAATCAGCTGCGATCATTAGCACACCCACTGCGCCCTTGCGGCGTAAGCCCTGAGGCAGAAGGGCTGGTGTGGAGCTGTTTTGCTGTGGCGGCATTTAGGATAGCTTAATTGTGCTCGACTCATTATATTGCTACTAAGTGAAAGGAGAAAAGGAGCATCGCATTTCCAGTGGAACACAGAGCATTTACTTTACCCCTGCCATTTGCACAAACTTTGTCCATGGGCGAAAAGGTGAAAAGGATGCCTTTCGCTTTAAACTGCAGGAGACTTCACTTACCGACGTGCAAGTCATGTGGCAATCAGCTGGACTCATTAGCCCACCCACGGCACTCTTGCAGAGTGAGCCCTGAGGCAGTAGGACTGGTGTGGAGCTGTTTTGCTGTGGCGGCGTTTACAATTGCTTAATTGTGCTCGACTCATTATATTGCTGCCAAGTGAAAGGAGAAAAGGAGTGTTGCATTTCCAGTGGAACACAGAGCATTTACTTTACCACTGCCGTTTGCACGAACCTTGTCCAAGGCGAAAAGGTGAAAAGGACGCCTTTCGCTTTAAACTGCAGGAGACTTCACCTACCGACGTGCAAGTCACGTGGCAATCAGCGGGGCTCATTAGCACCCCCACGGCGCCCTTGCGGCGTAAGACCTGAGGCAGAAGGGCTGGTGTGGAGCTGTTTTGCTGTGGCGGCGTTTACAATTGCTTAATTGTGCTCGACTCATTATATTGCTACCAAGTGAAAGGAGAAAAGGAGCGTCGCATTTCCAGTGGAACACAGAGCATTTACTTTACCCCTGCCATTTGCACAAACTTTATCCATGGGCGAAATGGTGAAAAGGATGCTTTTCGCTTTAAACTGCAGGAGACTTTACCTACCGACATGCAAGTCACGTGGCAATCAGCTGGGCTCATTAGCCCACCCACGGCGTCCTTGCGGCGTAAGCCCTTAGGCAGAATTACTGGTGTGGAGCTGTTTTGCTGTGGCGGCGTTTACAATTGCTTAATTGTGCTCGACTCCTTATATTGCTGCCAAGTAAAAGGAGAAAAGGAGCGTCGCATTTCCAGTGGAACACAGAGCATTTACTTTACCCCTGCCATTTGCACAAACTTTGTACATGGGCGAAAAGGTGAAAAGGATGCCTTTTGCTGTAAACTGCAGGAGACTTCACCTACCGACGTGCAAGTCACGTGGCAATCAGCTGGGCTCATTAGCACACCCACTGCGCCCTTGCGGCGTAAGCCATGAGGCAGAAGGGCTAGTGTGGAGCTGTTTTGCTGTGGTGGCATTTACAATTGCTTAATTGTGCTTGACTAATTATATTGCTGCCAAGTGAAAGGAGAAAAGGAGCGATGCATTTCCAGTGGAACACAGAGCATTTACTTTACCCCTGCCGTTTGCACAAACTTTGTCCAAGGAGAAAAGGTGAAAAGGACGCCTTTTGCTTTAAGTTGCAGGAGACGTCACCTACAGAAGCGCAAGTCACGTGGCAATCAGCTGGGCTCATTAGCACACCCACTGTGCTCTTGCGGCGTGAGCCCTGAGGCAGAAGGACTGGTGTGGAGCTGTTTTGCTGTGGCGGCGTTTACAATTGCTTAATTGTGCTCGACTAATTATATTGCTGCCAAGTGAAAGGAGAAAAGGAGCGATGCATTTCCAGTGGAACACAGAGCATTTACTTTACCCCTGCCATTTGCACAAACTTTGTCCATGGGCGAAAAGGTGAAAAGGATGCCTTTCGCTTTAAACTGCAGGAGACTTTACCTACCGACTTGCAAGTCAAGTGGCAATCAGCAGGGCTCAATAGCCCACCCACGGCGCCCTTGCGGCTTAAGTCCTTAGGCAGAAGGACTGGTATGGAGCTGTTTTGCTGTGGCGGCGTTTGCAATTGCTTAATTGTGCTCGACTCCTTATATTGCTGCCAAGTGAAAGGAGAAAAGGAGCGTCGCATTTCCAGTGGAACACAGAGCATTTACTTTACCCCTGCCATTTGCACAAACTTTGTCCATGGGCGAAAAGGTGAAAAGGATGCCTTTCGCTTTAAACTGCAGGAGACTTCACCTACCGACGTGCAAGTCACATGACAATCAGCTGCGATCATTAGCACACCCACTGCGCCCTTGCGGCGTAAGCCCTGAGGCAGAAGGGCTGGTGTGGAGCTGTTTTGCTGTGGCGGCATTTACGATAGCTTAATTGTGCTCGACTCATTATATTGCTACCAAGTGAAAGGAGAAAAGGAGCGTCGCATTTCCAGTAGAACACAGAGCATTTACTTTACCCCTGCCATTTGCACAAACTTTGTCCATGGGCGAAAAGGTGAAAAGGATGCCTTTCGCTTTAAACTGCAGGAGACTTCACTTACCGACGTGCAAGTCATGTGGCAATCAGCTGGACTCATTAGCCCACCCACGGCACTGTTGCAGCGTGAGCCCTGAGGCAGAAGGACTGGTGTGGAGCTGTTTTGCTGTGGCGGCGTTTACAATTGCTTAATTGTGCTCGACTCATTATATTGCTGCCAAGTGAAAGGAGAAAAGGAGCGTCGCATTTCCAGTGGAACACAGAGCATTTACTTTACCCCTGCCATTTGCACAAACTTTGTCCATGGGCGAAAAGGTAAAAAGGATGCCTTTCGCTTTAAACTGCAGGAGACTTCACCTACCGACGTGCAAGTCACGTGACAATCAGCTGGGCTCATTAGCACACCCACGGCGCCCTTGCGGCATAAGCCATGAGGCAGAAGGGCTGGTGTGGAGCTGTTTTGCTGTGGCGGCATTTACAATTGCTTAATTGTGCTCGACTCATTATATTGCTGCCAAGTGAAAGGAGAAAAGGAGCGTTGCATTTCCAGTGGAACACAGAGCATTTACTTTACCCCTGCCGTTTGCACGAACCTTGTCCAAGGCGAAAAGGTGAAAAGGACACCTTTCGCTTTAAACTGCAGGAGACTTCACCTACCGAAGCGCAAGTCATGTGGCAATAAGCTGGGCTCATTAGCACACCCACGGCGCCCTTGCGGCGTAAGCCCTGAGGCAGAAGGGCTGGTGTGGAGCTGTTTTGCTGTGGCGGCATTTACAATTGCTTAATTGTGCTCGACTAATTATATTGCTGCCAAGTGAAAGGAGAAAAGGAGCGTTGCATTTCCAGTGGAACACAGAGCATTTACTTTACCCCTGCCGTTTGCACGAACCTTGTCCAAGGCGAAAAGGTGAAAAGGACGCCTTTCGCTTTAAACTGCAGGAGACTTCACCTACTGACGCGCAAGTCACGTGGCAATCAGCTGGGCTCATTAGCCCACCCACGGCGCCCTTGCGGCTTAAGCCCTTAGGCAGAAGGACTGGTGTGGAGCTGTTTTGCTGTGGCGGCGTTTACAATTGCTTAATTGTGCTCGACTCCTTATATTGCTGCCAAGTGAAAGGAGAAAAGGAGCGTCGCATTTCCAGTGGAACACAGAGCATTTACTTTACCCCTGCCATTTGCACAAACGTTGTCCATGGGCGAAAAGGATGCCTTTCGCTTTAAACTGCAGGAGACTTCACCTACCGACGTGCAAGTCACATGACAATCAGCTGCGATCATTAGCACACCCACTGCGCCCTTGCGGCGTTAGCCCTGAGGCAGAAGGGCTGGTGTGGAGCTGTTTTGCTGTGGCGGCATTTAGGATAGCTTAATTGTGCTCGACTCATTATATTGCTACTAAGTGAAAGGAGAAAAGGAGCGGCGCATTTCCAGTGGAACACAGAGCATTTACTTTACCCCTGCCATTTGCACAAACTTTGTCCATGGGCGAAAAGGTGAAAAGGATGCCTTTCGCTTTAAACTGCAGGAGACTTCACTTACCGACGTGCAAGTCATGTGGCAATCAGCTGGACTCATTAGCCCACCCACGGCACTCTTGCAGCGTGAGCCCTGAGGCAGTAGGACTGGTGTGGAGCTGTTTTGCTGTGGCGGCGTTTACAATTGCTTAATTGTGCTCGACTCATTATATTGCTGCCAAGTGAAAGGAGAAAAGGAGCGTCGCATTTCCAGTGGAACACAGAGCATTTACTTTACCCCTGCCATTAGCACAAACTTTGTCCATGGGCGAAAAGGTAAAAAGGATGCCTTTCGCTTTAAACTGCAGGAGACTTCACCTACCGACGTGCAAGTCACGTGACAATCAGCTGGCTCATTAGCACACCCAAGGCGCCCTTGCGGCGTAAGCCCTGAGGCAGAAGGGCTGGTGTGGAGCTGTTGTGCTATGGCGGCATTTACAATTGCTTAATTGTGCTCGACTAATTATATTGCTGCCAAGTGAAAGGAGAAAAGGAGTGTTGCATTTCCAGTGGAACACAGAGCATTTACTTTACCACTGCCGTTGGCACGAACCTTGTCCAAGGCGAAAAGGTGAAAAGGACGCCTTTCGCTTTAAACTGCAGGAGACTTCACCTACCGACGCGCAAGTCACGTGGCAATCAGCGGGGCTCATTAGCACCCCCACGGCGCCCTTGCGGCGTAAGACCTGAGGCAGAAGGGCTGGTGTGGAGCTGTTTTGCTGTGGCGGCGTTTACAATTGCTTAATTGTGCTCGACTCATTATATTGCTACCAAGTGAAAGGAGAAAAGGAGCGTCGCATTTCCAGTGGAACACAGAGCATTTACTTTACCCCTGCCATTTGCACAAACTTTGTCCATGGGCGAAATGGTGAAAAGGATGCCTATCGCTTTAAACTGCAGGAGACTTTACCTACCGACATGCAAGTCACGTGGCAATCAGCTGGGCTCATTAGCCCACCCACGGCGCCCTTGCGGCGTAAGCCCTTAGGCAGAAGGACTGGTGTGGAGCTGTTTTGCTGTGGCGGCGTTTACAATTGCTTAATTGTGCTCGACTCCTTATATTGCTGCCAAGTGAAAGGAGAAAAGGAGCGTCGCATTTCCAGTGGAACACAGAGCATTTACTTTACCCCTGCCATTTGCACAAACTTTGTCCATGGGCGAAAAGGTGAAAAGGATGCCTTTTGCTGTAAACTGCAGGAGACTTCACCTACCGACGTGCAAGTCACGCGGCAATCAGCTGGGCTCATTAGCACACCCACTGCGCCCTTGCGGCGTAAGCCATGAGGCAGAAGGGCTAGTGTGGAGCTGTTTTGCTGTGGCGGCATTTACAATTGCTTAATTGTGCTCGACTCATTATATTGCTGCCAAGTGAAAGGAGAAAAGGAGCGTTGCATTTCCAGTGGAACACAGAGCATTTACTTTACCCCTGCCGTTTGCACGAACCTTGTCCAAGGCGAAAAGGTGAAAAGGACGCCTTTCGCTTTAAACTGCAGGAGACTTCACCTACCGACGCGCAAGTCATGTGGCAATCAGCGGGGCTCATTAGCACCCCCACGGCGCCCTTGCGGCGTAAGCCCTGAGGCAGAAGGGCTGGTGTGGAGCTGTTTTGCTGTGGCGGCATTTACAATTGCTTAATTGTGCTCGATTCATTATATTGCTGCCAAGTGAAAGGAGAAAAGGAGCGTCGCATTTCCAGTGGAACACAGAGCATTTACTTTACCCCTGCCGTTTGTACAAACTTTGTCCAAGGCGAAAAGGTGAAAAGGATGCCTTTTGCTTTAAGTTGCAGGAGACGTCACCTACCGAAGCGCAAGTCACGTGGCAATCAGCTGGGCTCATTAGCACACCCACGGCACCCTTGCGGCGTAAGCCATGAGGCAGAAGGGCTGGTGTGGAGCTGTTTTGCTGTGGCGGCATTTACAATTGCTTAATTGTGCTCGACTCATTATATTGCTGCCAAGTGAAAGGAGAAAAGGAGCGTTGCATTTCCAGTGGAACACAGAGCATTTACTTTACCCCTGCCGTTTGCACGAACCTTGTCCAAGGCGAAAAGGTGAAAAGGGCGCCTTTCGCTTTAAACTGCAGGAGACTTCACCTACCGACGCGCAAGTCACGTGGCAATCAGCGGGGCTCATTAGCACCCCCACGGCACCCTTGCGGCGTAAGCCCTGAGGCAGAAGGGCTGGTGTGGAGCTGTTTTGCTGTGGCGGCGTTTACAATTGCTTAATTGTGCTCGATTCATTATATTGCTGCCAAGTGAAAGGAGAAAAGGAGCGTCGCATTTCCAGTGGAACACAGAGCATTTACTTTACCCCTGCCATTTGCACAAACTTTGTCCATGGGCGAAAAGGTGAAAAGGATGCCTTTCGCTTTAAACTGCAGGAGACTTTACCTACCGACTTGCAAGTCAAGTGGCAATCAGCAGGGCTCAATAGCCCACCCACGGCGCCCTTGCGGCTTAAGCCCTTAGGCAGAAGGACTGGTGTGGAGCTGTTTTGCTGTGGCGGCGTTTGCAATTGCTTAATTGTGCTCGACTCCTTATATTGCTGCCAAGTGAAAGGAGAAAAGGAGCGTCGCATTTCCAGTGGAACACAGAGCATTTACTTTACCCCTGCCATTTGCACAAACTTTGTCCATGGGCGAAAAGGTGAAAAGGATGCCTTTCGCTTTAAACTGCAGGAGACTTCACCTACTGACGTGCAAGTCACATGACAATCAGCTGCGATCATTAGCACACCCACTGCGCCCTTGCGGCGTAAGCCCTGAGGCAGAAGGGCTGGTGTGGAGCTGTTTTGCTGTGGCGGCATTTACGATAGCTTAATTGTGCTCGACTCATTATATTGCTACCAAGTGAAAGGAGAAAAGGAGCGTCACATTTCCAGTAGAACACAGAGCATTTACTTTACCCCTGCCATTTGCACAAACTTTGTCCATGGGCGAAAAGGTGAAAAGGATGCCTTTTGCTTTAAACTGCAGGAGACTTCACTTACCGACGTGCAAGTCATGTGGCAATCAGCTGGACTCATTAGCCCACCCACGGCACTGTTGCAGCGTGAGCCCTGAGGCAGAAGGACTGGTGTGGAGCTGTTTTCCTGTGGCGGCGTTTACAATTGCTTAATTGTGCTCGACTCATTATATTGCTGCCAAGTGAAAGGAGAAAAGGAGCGTCGCATTTCCAGAGGAACACAGAGCATTTACTTTACCCCTGCCATTTGCACAAACTTTGTCCATGGGCGAAAAGGTCAAAAGGATGCCTTTCGCTTTAAACTGCAGGAGACTTCACCTACCGACGTGCAAGTCACGTGACAATCAGCTGGGCTCATTAGCACACCCACGGCGCCCTTGCGGCGTAAGCCCTGAGGCAGAAGGGCTGGTGTGGAGCTGTTTTGCTGTGGCGGTATTTATAATTGCTTAATTGTGCTCGACTAATTATATTGCTGCCAAGTGAAAGGAGAAAAGGAGTGTTGCATTTCCAGTGGAACACAGAGCATTTACTTTACCACTGCCGTTTGCACGAACCTTGTCCAAGGCGAAAAGGTGAAAAGGACACCTTTCGCTTTAAACTGCAGGAGACTTCACCTACCCACGCGCAAGTCACGTGGCAATCAGCGGGGCTCATTAGCACCCCCACGGCGCCCTTGCGGCGTAAGACCTGAGGCAGAAGTGCTGGTGTGGAGCAGTTTTGCTGTGGCGGCGTTTACAATTGCTTAATTGTGCTCGACTCCTTATATTGCTGCCAAGTGAAAGGAGAAAAGGAGCGTCGCATTTCCAGTGGAACACAGAGCATTTACTTTACCCCTGCCATTTGCACAAACTTTGTCCATGGGCGAAAAGGTGAAAAGGATGCCTTTCGCTTTAAACTGCAGGAGACTTTACCTACCGACATGCAAGTCATGTGGCAATCAGCGGGGCTCATTAGCACCCCCACGCCGCCCTTGCGGTGTAAGCCCTGAGGCAGAAGGGCTGGTGTGGAGCTTTTTTGCTGTGGCGGCATTTACAATTGCTTAATTGTTCTCGACTCATTATATTGCTGCCAAGTGAAAGGAGAAAAGGAGCGTTGCATTTCCAGTGGAACACAGAGCATTTACTTTACCCCTGCCGTTTGCACGAACCTTGTCCAAAGTGAAAAGGTGAAAAGGACGCCTTTCGCTTTAAACTGCAGGAGACTTCACCTACCGACGCGCAAGTCATGTGGCAATCAGCGGGGCTCATTAGCACCCCCACGGCGCCCTTGCGGCGTAAGCCCTGAGGCAGAAGGGCTGGTGTGGAGCTGTTTTGCTGTGGCGGCATTTACAATTGCTTAATTGTGCTCGATTCATTATATTGCTGCCAAGTGAAAGGAGAAAAGGAGCGTCGCATTTCCAGTGGAACACAGAGCATTTACTTTACCCCTGCCGTTTGTACAAACTTTGTCCAAGGCGAAAAGGTGAAAAGGACGCCTTTTGCTTTAAGTTGCAGGAGACGTCACCTACCGAAGCGCAAGTCACGTGGCAATCAGCTGGGCTCATTAGCACACCCACGGCGCCCTTGCGGCGTGAGCCATGAGGCAGAAGGGCTGGTGTGGAGCTGTTTTGCTGTGGCGGCATTTACAATTGCTTAATTGTGCTCGACTCATTATATTGCTGCCAAGTGAAAGGAGAAAAGGAGCGTTGCATTTCCAGTGGAACACAGAGCATTTACTTTACCCCTGCCGTTTGCACGAACCTTGTCCAAGGCGAAAAGGTGAAAAGGGCGCCTTTCGCTTTAAACTCCAGGAGACTTCACCTACCGATGCGCAAGTCACGTGGCAATCAGCGGGACTCATTAGCACCCCCACGGCGCCCTTGCGGCATAAGCCCTGAGGCAGAAGGGCTGGTGTGGAGCTGTTTTGCTGTGGCGGCGTTTACAATTGCTTAATTGTGCTCGATTCATTATATTGCTGCCAAGTGAAAGGAGAAAAGGAGCGTGGCATTTCCAGTGGAACACAGAGCATTTACTTTACCCCTGCCGTTTGCACAAACTTTGTCCAAGGAGAAAAGGTGAAAAGGACGCCTTTTGCTTTAAGTTGCAGGAGACGTCACCTACAGAAGCGCAAGTCACGTGGCAATCAGCTGGGCTCATTAGCACACCCACTGTGCTCTTGCGGCGTGAGCCCTGAGGCAGAAGGACTGGTGTGGAGCTGCTTTGCTGTGGCGGCGTTTACAATTGCTTAATTGTGCTCGACTAATTATATTGCTGCCAAGTGAAAGGAGAAAAGGAGCGATGCATTTCCAGTGGAACACAGAGCATTTACTTTACCCCTGCCATTTGCACAAACTTTGTCCATGGGCGAAAAGGTAAAAAGGATGCCTTTCGCTTTAAACTGCAGGAGACTTCACCTACCGACGTGCAAGTCATGTGACAATCAGCTGCGCTCATTAGCCCACCCACGGCGCCCTTGCGGCTTAAGCCCTTAGGCAGAAGGACTGGTGTGGAGCTGTTTTGCTGTGGCGGCGTTTACAATTGCTTAATTGTGCTCGACTCCTTATATTGCTGCCAAGTGAAAGGAGAAAAGGAGCGTCGCATTTCCATTGGAACACAGAGCATTTACTTTACCCCTGCCATTTGCACAAACGTTGTCCATGGGCGAAAAGGTGAAAAGGATGCCTTTCGCTTTAAACTGCAGGAGACTTCACCTACCGACGTGCAAGTCACATGACAATCAGCTGCAATCATTAGCACACCCACTGCGCCCTTGCGGCGTAAGCCCTGAGGCAGAAGGGCTGGTGTGGAGCTGTTTTGCTGTGGCGGCATTTAGGATAGCTTAATTGTGCTCGACTCATTATATTGCTACCAAGTGAAAGGAGAAAAGGAGCGTCGCATTTCCAGTGGAACACAGAGCATTTACTTTACCCCTGCCATTTGCACAAACTTTGTCCATGGGCGAAAAGGTGAAAAGGATGCCTTTCGCTTTAAACTGCAGGAGACTTCACTTACCGACGTGCAAGTCATGTGGCAATCAGCTGGACTCATTAGCCCACCCACGGCACTCTTGCAGCGTGAGCCCTGAGGCAGTAGGACTGGTGTGGAGCTGTTTTGCTGTGGCGGCGTTTACAATTGCTTAATTGTGCTCGACTCATTATATTGCTGCCAAGTGAAAGGAGAAAAGGAGCGTCGCATTTCCAATGGAACACAGAGCATTTACTTTACCACTGCCGTTTGCACGAACCTTGTCCAAGGCGAAAAGGTGAAAAGGACGCCTTTCGCTTTAAACTGCAGGAGACTTCACCTACCGACGTGCAAGTCACGTGACAATCAGCTGGGCTCATTAGCACACCCACGGCGCCCTTGCGGCGTAAGCCCTGAGGCAGAAGGGCTGGTGTGGAGCTGTTTTGCTGTGGCGGTATTTACAATTGCTTAATTGTGCTCGACTAATTATATTGCTGCCAAGTGAAAGGAGAAAAGGAGTGTTGCATTTCCAGTGGAACACTGAGCATTTACTTTACCACTGCAGTTTTCACGAACCTTGTCCAAGGCGAAAAGGTGAAAAGGACGCCTTTCGCTTTAAACTGCAGGAGACTTCACCTACCGACGCGCAAGTCACGTGGCAATCAGCGGGGCTCATTAGCACCCCCACGGCGCCCTTGCGGCGTAAGACCTGAGGCAGAAGGGCTGGTGTGGAGCAGTTTTGCTGTGGCGGCGTTTACAATTGCTTAATTGTGCTCGACTCATTATATTGCTACCAAGTGAAAGGAGAAAAGGAGCGTCGCATTTCCAGTGGAACACAGATAATTTACTTTACCCCTGCCATTTGCACAAACTTTGTCCATGGGCAAAATGGTGAAAAGGATGCCTTTCGCTTTAAACTGCAGGAGACTTTACCTACCGACATGCAAGTCACGTGGCAATCAGCTGGGCTCATTAGCCCACCCACGGCGCCCTTGCGGCGTAAGCCCTTAGGCAGAAGGACTGGTGTGGAGCTGTTTTGCTGTGGCGGCGTTTACAATTGCTTAATTGTGCTCGACTCCTTATATTGCTGCCAAGTGAAAGGAGAAAAGGAGCGTCGCATTTCCAGTGGAACACAGAGCATTTACTTTACCCCTGCCATTTGCACAAACGTTGTCCATGGGCGAAAAGGTGAAAAGGATGCCTTTCGCTTTAAACTGCAGGAGACTTCACCTACCGACGTGCAAGTCACATGACAATCAGCTGCGATCATTAGCACACCCACTGCGCCCTTGCGGCGTAAGCCCTGAGGCAGAAGGGCTGGTGTGGAGCTGTTTTGCTGTGGCGGCATTTAGGATAGCTTAATTGTGCTCGACTCATTATATTGCTACTAAGTGAAAGGAGAAAAGGAGCATCGCATTTCCAGTGGAACACAGAGCATTTACTTTACCCCTGCCATTTGCACAAACTTTGTCCATGGGCGAAAAGGTGAAAAGGATGCCTTTCGCTTTAAACTGCAGGAGACTTCACTTACCGACGTGCAAGTCATGTGGCAATCAGCTGGACTCATTAGCCCACCCACGGCACTCTTGCAGAGTGAGCCCTGAGGCAGTAGGACTGGTGTGGAGCTGTTTTGCTGTGGCGGCGTTTACAATTGCTTAATTGTGCTCGACTCATTATATTGCTGCCAAGTGAAAGGAGAAAAGGAGTGTTGCATTTCCAGTGGAACACAGAGCATTTACTTTACCACTGCCGTTTGCACGAACCTTGTCCAAGGCGAAAAGGTGAAAAGGACGCCTTTCGCTTTAAACTGCAGGAGACTTCACCTACCGACGTGCAAGTCACGTGGCAATCAGCGGGGCTCATTAGCACCCCCACGGCGCCCTTGCGGCGTAAGACCTGAGGCAGAAGGGCTGGTGTGGAGCTGTTTTGCTGTGGCGGCATTTACAATTGCTTAATTGTGCTCGACTCATTATATTGCTACCAAGTGAAAGGAGAAAAGGAGCGTCGCATTTCCAGTGGAACACAGAGCATTTACTTTACCCCTGCCATTTGCACAAACTTTATCCATGGGCGAAATGGTGAAAAGGATGCCTTTCGCTTTAAACTGCAGGAGACTTTACCTACCGACATGCAAGTCACGTGGCAATCAGCTGGGCTCATTAGCCCACCCACGGCGCCCTTGCGGCGTAAGCCCTTAGGCAGAATTACTGGTGTGGAGCTGTTTTGCTGTGGCGGCGTTTACAATTGCTTAATTGTGCTCGACTCCTTATATTGCTGCCAAGTAAAAGGAGAAAAGGAGCGTCGCATTTCCAGTGGAACACAGAGCATTTACTTTACCCCTGCCATTTGCACAAACTTTGTACATGGGCGAAAAGGTGAAAAGGATGCCTTTTG
This sequence comes from Ambystoma mexicanum, assembly GCF_040938575.1. Lineage (NCBI taxonomy): Eukaryota > Metazoa > Chordata > Amphibia > Caudata > Ambystomatidae > Ambystoma > Ambystoma mexicanum. The sequence continues at coordinate 565,572,670 of NC_090933.1, forward strand.
CTGTAAACTGCAGGAGACTTCACCTACCGACGTGCAAGTCACGTGGCAATCAGCTGGGCTCATTAGCACACCCACTGCGCCCTTGCGGCGTAAGCCATGAGGCAGAAGGGCTAGTGTGGAGCTGTTTTGCTGTGGTGGCATTTACAATTGCTTAATTGTGCTTGACTAATTATATTGCTGCCAAGTGAAAGGAGAAAAGGAGCGATGCATTTCCAGTGGAACACAGAGCATTTACTTTACCCCTGCCGTTTGCACAAACTTTGTCCAAGGCGAAAAGGTGAGAAGGACGCCTTTTGCTTTAAGTTGCAGGAGACGTCACCTACAGAAGCGCAAGTCACGTGGCAATCAGCTGGGCTCATTAGCACACCCACTGTGCTCTTGCGGCGTGAGCCCTGAGGCAGAAGGACTGGTGTGGAGCTGTTTTGCTGTGGCGGCGTTTACAATTGCTTAATTGTGCTCGACTAATTATATTGCTGCCAAGTGAAAGGAGAAAAGGAGCGATGCATTTCCAGTGGAACACAGAGCATTTACTTTACCCCTGCCATTTGCACAAACTTTGTCCATGGGCGAAAAGGTGAAAAGGATGCCTTTCGCTTTAAACTGCAGGAGACTTTACCTACCGACTTGCAAGTCAAGTGGCAATCAGCAGGGCTCAATAGCCCACCCACGGCGCCCTTGCGGCTTAAGTCCTTAGGCAGAAGGACTGGTATGGAGCTGTTTTGCTGTGGCGGCGTTTGCAATTGCTTAATTGTGCTCGACTCCTTATATTGCTGCCAAGTGAAAGGAGAAAAGGAGCGTCGCATTTCCAGTGGAACACAGAGCATTTACTTTACCCCTGCCATTTGCACAAACTTTGTCCATGGGCGAAAAGGTGAAAAGGATGCCTTTCGCTTTAAACTGCAGGAGACTTCACCTACCGACGTGCAAGTCACATGACAATCAGCTGCGATCATTAGCACACCCACTGCGCCCTTGCGGCGTAAGCCCTGAGGCAGAAGGGCTGGTGTGGAGCTGTTTTGCTGTGGCGGCATTTACGATAGCTTAATTGTGCTCGACTCATTATATTGCTACCAAGTGAAAGGAAAAAAGGAGCGTCGCATTTCCAGTAGAACACAGAGCATTTACTTTACCCCTGCCATTTGCACAAACTTTGTCCATGGGCGAAAAGGTGAAAAGGATGCCTTTCGCTTTAAACTGCAGGAGACTTCACTTACCGACGTGCAAGTCATGTGGCAATCAGCTGGACTCATTAGCCCACCCACGGCACTGTTGCAGCGTGAGCCCTGAGGCAGAAGGACTGGTGTGGAGCTGTTTTGCTGTGGCGGCGTTTACAATTGCTTAATTGTGCTCGACTCATTATATTGCTGCCAAGTGAAAGGAGAAAAGGAGCGTCGCATTTCCAGTGGAACACAGAGCATTTACTTTACCCCTGCCATTTGCACAAACTTTGTCCATGGGCGAAAAGGTAAAAAGGATGCCTTTCGCTTTAAACTGCAGGAGACTTCACCTACCGACGTGCAAGTCACGTGACAATCAGCTGGGCTCATTAGCACACCCACGGCGCCCTTGCGGCATAAGCCATGAGGCAGAAGGGCTGGTGTGGAGCTGTTTTGCTGTGGCGGCATTTACAATTGCTTAATTGTGCTCGACTCATTATATTGCTGCCAAGTGAAAGGAGAAAAGGAGCGTTGCATTTCCAGTGGAACACAGAGCATTTACTTTACCCCTGCCGTTTGCACGAACCTTGTCCAAGGCGAAAAGGTGAAAAGGACACCTTTCGCTTTAAACTGCAGGAGACTTCACCTACCGAAGCGCAAGTCATGTGGCAATAAGCTGGGCTCATTAGCACACCCACGGCGCCCTTGCGGCGTAAGCCCTGAGGCAGAAGGGCTGGTGTGGAGCTGTTTTGCTGTGGCGGCATTTACAATTGCTTAATTGTGCTCGACTAATTATATTGCTGCCAAGTGAAAGGAGAAAAGGAGCGTTGCATTTCCAGTGGAACACAGAGCATTTACTTTACCCCTGCCGTTTGCACGAACCTTGTCCAAGGCGAAAAGGTGAAAAGGACGCCTTTCGCTTTAAACTGCAGGAGACTTCACCTACTGACGCGCAAGTCACGTGGCAATCAGCTGGGCTCATTAGCCCACCCACGGCGCCCTTGCGGCTTAAGCCCTTAGGCAGAAGGACTGGTGTGGAGCTGTTTTGCTGTGGCGGCGTTTACAATTGCTTAATTGTGCTCGACTCCTTATATTGCTGCCAAGTGAAAGGAGAAAAGGAGCGTCGCATTTCCAGTGGAACACAGAGCATTTACTTTACCCCTGCCATTTGCACAAACGTTGTCCATGGGCGAAAAGGTGAAAAGGATGCCTTTCGCTTTAAACTGCAGGAGACTTCACCTACCGACGTGCAAGTCACATGACAATCAGCTGCGATCATTAGCACACCCACTGCGCCCTTGCGGCGTAAGCCCTGAGGCAGAAGGGCTGGTGTGGAGCTGTTTTGCTGTGGCGGCATTTACGATAGCTTAATTGTGCTCGACTCATTATATTGCTACCAAGTGAAAGGAGAAAAGGAGCGTCGCATTTCCAGTAGAACACAGAGCATTTACTTTACCCCTGCCATTTGCACAAACTTTGTCCATGGGCGAAAAGGTGAAAAGGATGCCTTTCGCTTTAAACTGCAGGAGACTTCACTTACCGACGTGCAAGTCATGTGGCAATCAGCTGGACTCATTAGCCCACCCACGGCACTGTTGCAGCGTGAGCCCTGAGGCAGAAGGACTGGTGTGGAGCTGTTTTGCTGTGGCGGCATTTACAATTGCTTAATTGTGCTCGACTCATTATATTGCTGCCAAGTGAAAGGAGAAAAGGAGCGTTGCATTTCCAGTGGAACACAGAGCATTTACTTTACCCCTGCCGTTTGCACGAACCTTGTCCAAGGCGAAAAGGTGAAAAGGACGCCTTTCGCTTTAAACTGCAGGAGACTTCACCTACCGAAGCGCAAGTCATGTGGCAATCAGCTGGGCTCATTAGCACACCCACGGCGCCCTTGCGGCGTAAGCCCTGAGGCAGAAGGGCTGGTGTGGAGCTGTTTTGCTGTGGCGGCATTTACAATTGCTTAATTGTGCTCGACTAATTATATTGCTGCCAAGTGAAAGGAGAAAAGGAGCGTTGCATTTCCAGTGGAACACAGAGCATTTACTTTACCCCTGCCGTTTGCACGAACCTTGTCCAAGGCGAAAAGGTGAAAAGGACGCCTTTCGCTTTAAACTGCAGGAGACTTCACCTACTGACGCGCAAGTCACGTGGCAATCAGCGGGGCTCATTAGCACCCCCACGGCGCCCTTGCGGCGTAAGACCTGAGGCAGAAGGGCTGGTGTGGAGCTGTTTTGCTGTGGCGGCATTTACAATTGCTTAATTGTGCTCGACTCATTATATTGCTACCAAGTGAAAGGAGAAAAGGAGCGTCGCATTTCCAGTGGAACACAGAGCATTTACTTTACCCCTGCCATTTGCACAAACTTTGTCCATGGGCGAAATGGTGAAAAGGATGCCTTTCGCTTTAAACTGCAGGAGACTTTACCTACCGACGTGCAAGTCACGTGGCAATCAGCTGGGCTCATTAGCCCACCCACGGCGCCCTTGCGGCTTAAGCCCTTAGGCAGAAGGACTGGTGTGGAGCTGTTTTGCTGTGGCGGCGTTTACAATTGCTTAATTGTGCTCGACTCCTTATATTGCTGCCAAGTGAAAGGAGAAAAGGAGCGTCGCATTTCCAGTGGAACACAGAGCATTTACTTTACCCCTGCCATTTGCACAAACGTTGTCCATGGGCGAAAAGGTGAAAAGGATGCCTTTCGCTTTAAACTGCAGGAGACTTCACCTACCGACGTGCAAGTCACATGACAATCAGCTGCGATCATTAGCACACCCACTGCGCCCTTGCGGCGTAAGCCCTGAGGCAGAAGGGCTGGTGTGGAGCTGTTTTGCTGTGGCGGCATTTAGGATAGCTTAATTGTGCTCGACTCATTATATTGCTACTAAGTGAAAGGAGAAAAGGAGCATCGCATTTCCAGTGGAACACAGAGCATTTACTTTACCCCTGCCATTTGCACAAACTTTGTCCATGGGCGAAAAGGTGAAAAGGATGCCTTTCGCTTTAAACTGCAGGAGACTTCACTTACCGACGTGCAAGTCATGTGGCAATCAGCTGGACTCATTAGCCCACCCACGGCACTCTTGCAGAGTGAGCCCTGAGGCAGTAGGACTGGTGTGGAGCTGTTTTGCTGTGGCGGCGTTTACAATTGCTTAATTGTGCTCGACTCATTATATTGCTGCCAAGTGAAAGGAGAAAAGGAGTGTTGCATTTCCAGTGGAACACAGAGCATTTACTTTACCACTGCCGTTTGCACGAACCTTGTCCAAGGCGAAAAGGTGAAAAGGACGCCTTTCGCTTTAAACTGCAGGAGACTTCACCTACCGACGTGCAAGTCACGTGGCAATCAGCGGGGCTCATTAGCACCCCCACGGCGCCCTTGCGGCGTAAGACCTGAGGCAGAAGGGCTGGTGTGGAGCTGTTTTGCTGTGGCGGCGTTTACAATTGCTTAATTGTGCTCGACTCATTATATTGCTACCAAGTGAAAGGAGAAAAGGAGCGTCGCATTTCCAGTGGAACACAGAGCATTTACTTTACCCCTGCCATTTGCACAAACTTTATCCATGGGCGAAATGGTGAAAAGGATGCCTTTCGCTTTAAACTGCAGGAGACTTTACCTACCGACATGCAAGTCACGTGGCAATCAGCTGGGCTCATTAGCCCACCCACGGCGCCCTTGCGGCGTAAGCCCTTAGGCAGAATTACTGGTGTGGAGCTGTTTTGCTGTGGCGGCGTTTACAATTGCTTAATTGTGCTCGACTCCTTATATTGCTGCCAAGTAAAAGGAGAAAAGGAGCGTCGCATTTCCAGTGGAACACAGAGCATTTACTTTACCCCTGCCATTTGCACAAACTTTGTACATGGGCGAAAAGGTGAAAAGGATGCCTTTTGCTGTAAACTGCAGGAGACTTCACCTACCGACGTGCAAGTCACGTGGCAATCAGCTGGGCTCATTAGCACACCCACTGCGCCCTTGCGGCGTAAGCCATGAGGCAGAAGGGCTAGTGTGGAGCTGTTTTGCTGTGGTGGCATTTACAATTGCTTAATTGTGCTTGACTAATTATATTGCTGCCAAGTGAAAGGAGAAAAGGAGCGATGCATTTCCAGTGGAACACAGAGCATTTACTTTACCCCTGCCGTTTGCACAAACTTTGTCCAAGGCGAAAAGGTGAAAAGGACGCCTTTTGCTTTAAGTTGCAGGAGACGTCACCTACAGAAGCGCAAGTCACGTGGCAATCAGCTGGGCTCATTAGCACACCCACTGTGCTCTTGCGGCGTGAGCCCTGAGGCAGAAGGACTGGTGTGGAGCTGTTTTGCTGTGGCGGCGTTTACAATTGCTTAATTGTGCTCGACTAATTATATTGCTGCCAAGTGAAAGGAGAAAAGGAGCGATGCATTTCCAGTGGAACACAGAGCATTTACTTTACCCCTGCCATTTGCACAAACTTTGTCCATGGGCGAAAAGGTGAAAAGGATGCCTTTCGCTTTAAACTGCAGGAGACTTTACCTACCGACTTGCAAGTCAAGTGGCAATCAGCAGGGCTCAATAGCCCACCCACGGCGCCCTTGCGGCTTAAGTCCTTAGGCAGAAGGACTGGTATGGAGCTGTTTTGCTGTGGCGGCGTTTGCAATTGCTTAATTGTGCTCGACTCCTTATATTGCTGCCAAGTGAAAGGAGAAAAGGAGCGTCGCATTTCCAGTGGAACACAGAGCATTTACTTTACCCCTGCCATTTGCACAAACTTTGTCCATGGGCGAAAAGGTGAAAAGGATGCCTTTCGCTTTAAACTGCAGGAGACTTCACCTACCGACGTGCAAGTCACATGACAATCAGCTGCGATCATTAGCACACCCACTGCGCCCTTGCGGCGTAAGCCCTGAGGCAGAAGGGCTGGTGTGGAGCTGTTTTGCTGTGGCGGCATTTACGATAGCTTAATTGTGCTCGACTCATTATATTGCTACCAAGTGAAAGGAGAAAAGGAGCGTCGCATTTCCAGTAGAACACAGAGCATTTACTTTACCCCTGCCATTTGCACAAACTTTGTCCATGGGCGAAAAGGTGAAAAGGATGCCTTTCGCTTTAAACTGCAGGAGACTTCACTTACCGACGTGCAAGTCATGTGGCAATCAGCTGGACTCATTAGCCCACCCACGGCACTGTTGCAGCGTGAGCCCTGAGGCAGAAGGACTGGTGTGGAGCTGTTTTGCTGTGGCGGCGTTTACAATTGCTTAATTGTGCTCGACTCATTATATTGCTGCCAAGTGAAAGGAGAAAAGGAGCGTCGCATTTCCAGTGGAACACAGAGCATTTACTTTACCCCTGCCATTTGCACAAACTTTGTCCATGGGCGAAAAGGTAAAAAGGATGCCTTTCGCTTTAAACTGCAGGAGACTTCACCTACCGACGTGCAAGTCACGTGACAATCAGCTGGGCTCATTAGCACACCCACGGCGCCCTTGCGGCATAAGCCATGAGGCAGAAGGGCTGGTGTGGAGCTGTTTTGCTGTGGCGGCATTTACAATTGCTTAATTGTGCTCGACTCATTATATTGCTGCCAAGTGAAAGGAGAAAAGGAGCGTTGCATTTCCAGTGGAACACAGAGCATTTACTTTACCCCTGCCGTTTGCACGAACCTTGTCCAAGGCGAAAAGGTGAAAAGGACACCTTTCGCTTTAAACTGCAGGAGACTTCACCTACCGAAGCGCAAGTCATGTGGCAATAAGCTGGGCTCATTAGCACACCCACGGCGCCCTTGCGGCGTAAGCCCTGAGGCAGAAGGGCTGGTGTGGAGCTGTTTTGCTGTGGCGGCATTTACAATTGCTTAATTGTGCTCGACTAATTATATTGCTGCCAAGTGAAAGGAGAAAAGGAGCGTTGCATTTCCAGTGGAACACAGAGCATTTACTTTACCCCTGCCGTTTGCACGAACCTTGTCCAAGGCGAAAAGGTGAAAAGGACGCCTTTCGCTTTAAACTGCAGGAGACTTCACCTACTGACGCGCAAGTCACGTGGCAATCAGCTGGGCTCATTAGCCCACCCACGGCGCCCTTGCGGCTTAAGCCCTTAGGCAGAAGGACTGGTGTGGAGCTGTTTTGCTGTGGCGGCGTTTACAATTGCTTAATTGTGCTCGACTCCTTATATTGCTGCCAAGTGAAAGGAGAAAAGGAGCGTCGCATTTCCAGTGGAACACAGAGCATTTACTTTACCCCTGCCATTTGCACAAACGTTGTCCATGGGCGAAAAGGTGAAAAGGATGCCTTTCGCTTTAAACTGCAGGAGACTTCACCTACCGACGTGCAAGTCACATGACAATCAGCTGCGATCATTAGCACACCCACTGCGCCCTTGCGGCGTAAGCCCTGAGGCAGAAGGGCTGGTGTGGAGCTGTTTTGCTGTGGCGGCGTTTACAATTGCTTAATTGTGCTCGACTCATTATATTGCTACTAAGTGAAAGGAGAAAAGGAGCGTCGCATTTCCAGTGGAACACAGAGCATTTACTTTACCCCTGCCATTAGCACAAACTTTGTCCATGGGCGAAAAGGTAAAAAGGATGCCTTTCGCTTTAAACTGCAGGAGACTTCACCTACCGACGTGCAAGTCACGTGACAATCAGCTGGCTCATTAGCACACCCAAGGCGCCCTCGCGGCGTAAGCCCTGAGGCAGAAGGGCTGGTGTGGAGCTGTTGTGCTATGGCGGCATTTACAATTGCTTAATTGTGCTCGACTAATTATATTGCTGCCAAGTGAAAGGAGAAAAGGAGTGTTGCATTTCCAGTGGAACACAGAGCATTTACTTTACCACTGCCGTTGGCACGAACCTTGTCCAAGGCGAAAAGGTGAAAAGGACGCCTTTCGCTTTAAACTGCAGGAGACTTCACCTACCGACGCGCAAGTCACGTGGCAATCAGCGGGGCTCATTAGCACCCCCACGGCGCCCTTGCGGCGTAAGACCTGAGGCAGAAGGGCTGGTGTGGAGCTGTTTTGCTGTGGCGGCGTTTACAATTGCTTAATTGTGCTCGACTCATTATATTGCTACCAAGTGAAAGGAGAAAAGGAGCGTCGCATTTCCAGTGGAACACAGAGCATTTACTTTACCCCTGCCATTTGCACAAACTTTGTCCATGGGCGAAATGGTGAAAAGGATGCCTATCGCTTTAAACTGCAGGAGACTTTACCTACCGACATGCAAGTCACGTGGCAATCAGCTGGGCTCATTAGCCCACCCACGGCGCCCTTGCGGCGTAAGCCCTTAGGCAGAAGGACTGGTGTGGAGCTGTTTTGCTGTGGCGGCGTTTACAATTGCTTAATTGTGCTCGACTCCTTATATTGCTGCCAAGTGAAAGGAGAAAAGGAGCGTCGCATTTCCAGTGGAACACAGAGCATTTACTTTACCCCTGCCATTTGCACAAACTTTGTCCATGGGCGAAAAGGTGAAAAGGATGCCTTTTGCTGTAAACTGCAGGAGACTTCACCTACCGACGTGCAAGTCACGCGGCAATCAGCTGGGCTCATTAGCACACCCACTGCGCCCTTGCGGCGTAAGCCATGAGGCAGAAGGGCTAGTGTGGAGCTGTTTTGCTGTGGCGGCATTTACAATTGCTTAATTGTGCTCGACTCATTATATTGCTGCCAAGTGAAAGGAGAAAAGGAGCGTTGCATTTCCAGTGGAACACAGAGCATTTACTTTACCCCTGCCGTTTGCACGAACCTTGTCCAAGGCGAAAAGGTGAAAAGGACGCCTTTCGCTTTAAACTGCAGGAGACTTCACCTACCGACGCGCAAGTCATGTGGCAATCAGCGGGGCTCATTAGCACCCCCACGGCGCCCTTGCGGCGTAAGCCCTGAGGCAGAAGGGCTGGTGTGGAGCTGTTTTGCTGTGGCGGCATTTACAATTGCTTATTTGTGCTCGATTCATTATATTGCTGCCAAGTGAAAGGAGAAAAGGAGCGTCGCATTTCCAGTGGAACACAGAGCATTTACTTTACCCCTGCCGTTTGTACAAACTTTGTCCAAGGCGAAAAGGTGAAAAGGATGCCTTTTGCTTTAAGTTGCAGGAGACGTCACCTACCGAAGCGCAAGTCACGTGGCAATCAGCTGGGCTCATTAGCACACCCACGGCACCCTTGCGGCGTAAGCCATGAGGCAGAAGGGCTGGTGTGGAGCTGTTTTGCTGTGGCGGCATTTACAATTGCTTAATTGTGCTCGACTCATTATATTGCTGCCAAGTGAAAGGAGAAAAGGAGCGTTGCATTTCCAGTGGAATACAGAGCATTTACTTTACCCCTGCCGTTTGCACGAACCTTGTCCAAGGCGAAAAGGTGAAAAGGGCGCCTTTCGCTTTAAACTGCAGGAGACTTCACCTACCGACGCGCAAGTCACGTGGCAATCAGCGGGGCTCATTAGCACCCCCACGGCACCCTTGCGGCGTAAGCCCTGAGGCAGAAGGGCTGGTGTGGAGCTGTTTTGCTGTGGCGGCGTTTACAATTGCTTAATTGTGCTCGATTCATTATATTGCTGCCAAGTGAAAGGAGAAAAGGAGCGTCGCATTTCCAGTGGAACACAGAGCATTTACTTTACCCCTGCCATTTGCACAAACTTTGTCCATGGGCGAAAAGGTGAAAAGGATGCCTTTCGCTTTAAACTGCAGGAGACTTTACCTACCGACTTGCAAGTCAAGTGGCAATCAGCAGGGCTCAATAGCCCACCCACGGCGCCCTTGCGGCTTAAGCCCTTAGGCAGAAGGACTGGTGTGGAGCTGTTTTGCTGTGGCGGCGTTTGCAATTGCTTAATTGTGCTCGACTCCTTATATTGCTGCCAAGTGAAAGGAGAAAAGGAGCGTCGCATTTCCAGTGGAACACAGAGCATTTACTTTACCCCTGCCATTTGCACAAACTTTGTCCATGGGCGAAAAGGTGAAAAGGATGCCTTTCGCTTTAAACTGCAGGAGACTTCACCTACTGACGTGCAAGTCACATGACAATCAGCTGCGATCATTAGCACACCCACTGCGCCCTTGCGGCGTAAGCCCTGAGGCAGAAGGGCTGGTGTGGAGCTGTTTTGCTGTGGCGGCATTTACGATAGCTTAATTGTGCTCGACTCATTATATTGCTACCAAGTGAAAGGAGAAAAGGAGCGTCACATTTCCAGTAGAACACAGAGCATTTACTTTACCCCTGCCATTTGCACAAACTTTGTCCATGGGCGAAAAGGTGAAAAGGATGCCTTTTGCTTTAAACTGCAGGAGACTTCACTTACCGACGTGCAAGTCATGTGGCAATCAGCTGGACTCATTAGCCCACCCACGGCACTGTTGCAGCGTGAGCCCTGAGGCAGAAGGACTGGTGTGGAGCTGTTTTGCTGTGGCGGCGTTTACAATTGCTTAATTGTGCTCGACTCATTATATTGCTGCCAAGTGAAAGGAGAAAAGGAGCGTCGCATTTCCAGAGGAACACAGAGCATTTACTTTACCCCTGCCATTTGCACAAACTTTGTCCATGGGCGAAAAGGTCAAAAGGATGCCTTTCGCTTTAAACTGCAGGAGACTTCACCTACCGACGTGCAAGTCACGTGACAATCAGCTGGGCTCATTAGCACACCCACGGCGCCCTTGCGGCGTAAGCCCTGAGGCAGAAGGGCTGGTGTGGAGCTGTTTTGCTGTGGCGGTATTTATAATTGCTTAATTGTGCTCGACTAATTATATTGCTGCCAAGTGAAAGGAGAAAAGGAGTGTTGCATTTCCAGTGGAACACAGAGCATTTACTTTACCACTGCCGTTTGCACGAACCTTGTCCAAGGCGAAAAGGTGAAAAGGACACCTTTCGCTTTAAACTGCAGGAGACTTCACCTACCCACGCGCAAGTCACGTGGCAATCAGCGGGGCTCATTAGCACCCCCACGGCGCCCTTGCGGCGTAAGACCTGAGGCAGAAGTGCTGGTGTGGAGCAGTTTTGCTGTGGCGGCGTTTACAATTGCTTAATTGTGCTCGACTCCTTATATTGCTGCCAAGTGAAAGGAGAAAAGGAGCGTCGCATTTCCAGTGGAACACAGAGCATTTACTTTACCCCTGCCATTTGCACAAACTTTGTCCATGGGCGAAAAGGTGAAAAGGATGCCTTTCGCTTTAAACTGCAGGAGACTTTACCTACCGACATGCAAGTCATGTGGCAATCAGCGGGGCTCATTAGCACCCCCACGCCGCCCTTGCGGTGTAAGCCCTGAGGCAGAAGGGCTGGTGTGGAGCTTTTTTGCTGTGGCGGCATTTACAATTGCTTAATTGTTCTCGACTCATTATATTGCTGCCAAGTGAAAGGAGAAAAGGAGCGTTGCATTTCCAGTGGAACACAGAGCATTTACTTTACCCCTGCCGTTTGCACGAACCTTGTCCAAAGTGCAAAGGTGAAAAGGACGCCTTTCGCTTTAAACTGCAGGAGACTTCACCTACCGACGCGCAAGTCATGTGGCAATCAGCGGGGCTCATTAGCACCCCCACGGCGCCCTTGCGGCGTAAGCCCTGAGGCAGAAGGGCTGGTGTGGAGCTGTTTTGCTGTGGCGGCATTTACAATTGCTTAATTGTGCTCGATTCATTATATTGCTGCCAAGTGAAAGGAGAAAAGGAGCGTCGCATTTCCAGTGGAACACAGAGCATTTACTTTACCCCTGCCGTTTGTACAAACTTTGTCCAAGGCGAAAAGGTGAAAAGGACGCCTTTTGCTTTAAGTTGCAGGAGACGTCACCTACCGAAGCGCAAGTCACGTGGCAATCAGCTGGGCTCATTAGCACACCCACGGCGCCCTTGCGGCGTGAGCCATGAGGCAGAAGGGCTGGTGTGGAGCTGTTTTGCTGTGGCGGCATTTACAATTGCTTAATTGTGCTCGACTCATTATATTGCTGCCAAGTGAAAGGAGAAAAGGAGCGTTGCATTTCCAGTGGAACACAGAGCATTTACTTTACCCCTGCCGTTTGCACGAACCTTGTCCAAGGCGAAAAGGTGAAAAGGGCGCCTTTCGCTTTAAACTCCAGGAGACTTCACCTACCGACGCGCAAGTCACGTGGCAATCAGCGGGACTCATTAGCACCCCCACGGCGCCCTTGCGGCATAAGCCCTGAGGCAGAAGGGCTGGTGTGGAGCTGTTTTGCTGTGGCGGCGTTTACAATTGCTTAATTGTGCTCGATTCATTATATTGCTGCCAAGTGAAAGGAGAAAAGGAGCGTGGCATTTCCAGTGGAACACAGAGCATTTACTTTACCCCTGCCGTTTGCACAAACTTTGTCCAAGGAGAAAAGGTGAAAAGGACGCCTTTTGCTTTAAGTTGCAGGAGACGTCACCTACAGAAGCGCAAGTCACGTGGCAATCAGCTGGGCTAATTAGCACACCCACTGTGCTCTTGCGGCGTGAGCCCTGAGGCAGAAGGACTGGTGTGGAGCTGCTTTGCTGTGGCGGCGTTTACAATTGCTTAATTGTGCTCGACTAATTATATTGCTGCCAAGTGAAAGGAGAAAAGGAGCGATGCATTTCCAGTGGAACACAGAGCATTTACTTTACCCCTGCCATTTGCACAAACTTTGTCCATGGGCGAAAAGGTAAAAAGGATGCCTTTCGCTTTAAACTGCAGGAGACTTCACCTACCGACGTGCAAGTCATGTGACAATCAGCTGCGCTCATTAGCCCACCCACGGCGCCCTTGCGGCTTAAGCCCTTAGGCAGAAGGACTGGTGTGGAGCTGTTTTGCTGTGGCGGCGTTTACAATTGCTTAATTGTGCTCGACTCCTTATATTGCTGCCAAGTGAAAGGAGAAAAGGAGCGTCGCATTTCCATTGGAACACAGAGCATTTACTTTACCCCTGCCATTTGCACAAACGTTGTCCATGGGCGAAAAGGTGAAAAGGATGCCTTTCGCTTTAAACTGCAGGAGACTTCACCTACCGACGTGCAAGTCACATGACAATCAGCTGCAATCATTAGCACACCCACTGCGCCCTTGCGGCGTAAGCCCTGAGGCAGAAGGGCTGGTGTGGAGCTGTTTTGCTGTGGCGGCATTTAGGATAGCTTAATTGTGCTCGACTCATTATATTGCTACCAAGTGAAAGGAGAAAAGGAGCGTCGCATTTCCAGTGGAACACAGAGCATTTACTTTACCCCTGCCATTTGCACAAACTTTGTCCATGGGCGAAAAGGTGAAAAGGATGCCTTTCGCTTTAAACTGCAGGAGACTTCACTTACCGACGTGCAAGTCATGTGGCAATCAGCTGGACTCATTAGCCCACCCACGGCACTCTTGCAGCGTGAGCCCTGAGGCAGTAGGACTGGTGTGGAGCTGTTTTGCTGTGGCGGCGTTTACAATTGCTTAATTGTGCTCGACTCATTATATTGCTGCCAAGTGAAAGGAGAAAAGGAGCGTCGCATTTCCAATGGAACACAGAGCATTTACTTTACCACTGCCGTTTGCACGAACCTTGTCCAAGGCGAAAAGGTGAAAAGGACGCCTTTCGCTTTAAACTGCAGGAGACTTCACCTACCGACGTGCAAGTCACGTGACAATCAGCTGGGCTCATTAGCACACCCACGGCGCCCTTGCGGCGTAAGCCCTGAGGCAGAAGGGCTGGTGTGGAGCTGTTTTGCTGTGGCGGTATTTACAATTGCTTAATTGTGCTCGACTAATTATATTGCTGCCAAGTGAAAGGAGAAAAGGAGTGTTGCATTTCCAGTGGAACACAGAGCATTTACTTTACCACTGCCGTTTGCACGAACCTTGTCCAAGGCGAAAAGGTGAAAAGGACGCCTTTCGCTTTAAACTGCAGGAGACTTCACCTACCGACGCGCAAGTCACGTGGCAATCAGCGGGGCTCATTAGCACCCCCACGGCGCCCTTGCGGCGTAAGACCTGAGGCAGAAGGGCTGGTGTGGAGCAGTTTTGCTGTGGCGGCGTTTACAATTGCTTAATTGTGCTCGACTCATTATATTGCTACCAAGTGAAAGGAGAAAAGGAGCGTCGCATTTCCAGTGGAACACAGATAATTTACTTTACCCCTGCCATTTGCACAAACTTTGTCCATGGGCAAAATGGTGAAAAGGATGCCTTTCGCTTTAAACTGCAGGAGACTTTACCTACCGACATGCAAGTCACGTGGCAATCAGCTGGGCTCATTAGCCCACCCACGGCGCCCTTGCGGCGTAAGCCCTTAGGCAGAAGGACTGGTGTGGAGCTGTTTTGCTGTGGCGGCGTTTATAATTGCTTAATAGTGCTCGACTCCTTATATTGCTGCCAAGTGAAAGGAGAAAAGGAGCATCGCATTTCCAGTGGAACACAGAGCATTTACTTTACCCCTGCCATTTGCACAAACTTTGTCCATGGGCGAAAAGGTGAAAAGGATGCCTTTCGCTTTAAACTGCAGGAGACTTTACCTACCGACATGCAAGTCATGTGGCAATCAGCTGGGCTCATTAGCACCCCCACGGCGCCCTTGCGGCGTAAGCCCTGAGGCAGAAGGGCTGGTGTGGAGCTGTTTTGCTGTGGCGGCGTTTACAATTGCTTAATTGTGCTCGATTCATTATATTGCTGCCAAGTGAAAGGAGAAAAGGAGCATCGCATTTCCAGTGGAACACAGAGCATTTAATTTACCCCTGCCGTTTGCACAAACTTTGTCCAAGGCGAAAAGGTGAAAAGGACGCCTTTTGCTTTAAGTTGCAGGAGACGTCACCTACAGAAGCGCAAGTCACGTGGCAATCAGCTGGGCTCATTAGCACACCCACTGTGCTCTTGCGGCGTGAGCCCTGAGGCAGAAGGACTGGTGTGGAGCTGTTTTGCTGTGGCGGCGTTTACAATTGCTTAATTGTGCTCGACTAATTATATTGCTGCCAAGTGAAAGGAGAAAAGGAGCGATGCATTTCCAGTGGAACACAGAGCATTTACTTTACCCCTGCCATTTGCACAAACTTTGTCCATGGGCGAAAAGGTGAAAAGGATGCCTTTCGCTTTAAACTGCAGGAGACTTTACCTACCGACTTGCAAGTCAAGTGGCAATCAGCAGGGCTCAATAGCCCACCCACGGCGCCCTTGCGGCTTAAGCCCTTAGGCAGAAGGACTGGTGTGGAGCTGTTTTGCTGTGGCGGCGTTTGCAATTGCTTAATTGTGCTCGACTCCTTATATTGCTGCCAAGTGAAAGGAGAAAAGGAGCGTCGCATTTCCAGTGGAACACAGAGCATTTACTTTACCCCTGCCATTTGCACAAACTTTGTCCATGGGCGAAAAGGTGAAAAGGATGCCTTTCGCTTTAAACTGCAGGAGACTTCACCTACCGACGTGCAAGTCACATGACAATCAGCTGCGATCATTAGCACACCCACTGCGCCCTTGCGGCGTAAGCCCTGAGGCAGAAGGGCTGGTGTGGAGCTGTTTTGCTGTGGCGGCATTTACGATAGCTTAATTGTGCTCGACTCATTATATTGCTACCAAGTGAAAGGAGAAAAGGAGCGTCGCATTTCCAGTAGAACACAGAGCATTTACTTTACCCCTGCCATTTGCACAAACTTTGTCCATGGGCGAAAAGGTGAAAAGGATGCCTTTCGCTTTAAACTGCAGGAGACTTCACTTACCGACGTGCAAGTCATGTGGCAATCAGCTGGACTCATTAGCCCACCCACGGCACTGTTGCAGCGTGAGCCCTGAGGCAGAAGGACTGGTGTGGAGCTGTTTTGCTGTGGCGGCATTTACAATTGCTTAATTGTGCTCGACTCATTATATTGCTGCCAAGTGAAAGGAGAAAAGGAGCGTCGCATTTCCAGTGGAACACAGAGCATTTACTTTACCCCTGCCATTTGCACAAACTTTGTCCATGGGCGAAAAGGTAAAAAGGATGCCTTTCGCTTTAAACTGCAGGAGACTTCACCTACCGACGTGCAAGTCACGTGACAATCAGCTGGGCTCATTAGCACACCCACGGCGCCCTTGCGGCGTAAGCCCTGAGGCAGAAGGGCTGGTGTGGAGCTGTTTTGCTGTGGCGGTATTTACAATTGCTTAATTGTGCTCGACTAATTATATTGCTGCCAAGTGAAAGGAGAAAAGGAGTGTTGCATTTCCAGTGGAACACAGAGCATTTACTTTACCACTGCCGTTTGCACGAACCTTGTCCAAGGCGAAAAGGTGAAAAGGACGCCTTTCGCTTTAAACTGCAGGAGACTTCACCTACCGACGCGCAAGTCACGTGGCAATCAGCGGGGCTCATTAGCACCCCCACGGCGCCCTTGCGGCGTAAGACCTGAGGCAGAAGGGCTGGTGTGGAGCAGTTTTGCTGTGGCGGCGTTTACAATTGCTTAATTGTGCTCGACTCCTTATATTGCTGCCAAGTGAAAGGAGAAAAGGAGCGTCGCATTTCCAGTGGAACACAGAGCATTTACTTTACCCCTGCAATTTGCACAAACTTTGTCCATGGGCGAAAAGGTGAAAAGGATGCCTTTCGCTTTAAACTGCAGGAGACTTTACCTACCGACATGCAAGTCATGTGGCAATCAGCGGGGCTCATTAGCACCTCCACGCCGCCCTTGCGGCGTAAGCCCTGAGGCAGAAGGGCTGGTGTGGAGCTGTTTTGCTGTGGCGGCGTTTACAATTGCTTAATTGTGCTCGATTCATTATATTGCTGCCAAGTGAAAGGAGAAAAGGAGCATCCCATTTCCAGTGGAACACAGAGCATTTACTTTACCCCTACCGTTTGCACAAACTTTGTCCAAGGCGAAAAGGTGAAAAGGATGCCTTTTGCTGTAAACTGCAGGAGACTTCACCTACCGACGTGCAAGTCACGTGGCAATCAGCTGGGCTCATTAGCCCACCCACGGCGCCCTTGCGACGTAAGCCCTTAGGCAGAAGGACTGGTGTGGAGCTGTTTTGCTGTGGCGGCGTTTACAATTGCTTAATTGTGCTCGACTCATTATATTGCTGCCAAGTGAAAGGAGAAAAGGAGCGTCGCATTTCCAGTGGAACACAGAGCATTTACTTTACCCCTGCCATTTGCACAAACTTTGTCCATGGGCGAAAAGGTAAAAAGGATGCCTTTCGCTTTAAACTGCAGGAGACTTCACCTACCGACGTGCAAGTCACGTGACAATCAGCTGGGCTCATTAGCACACCCACGGCGCCCTTGTGGCGTAAGCCCTGAGGCAGAAGGGCTGGTGTGGAGCTGTTTTGCTGTGGCGGTATTTACAATTGCTTAATTGTGCTCGACTAATTATATTGCTGCCAAGTGAAAGGAGAAAAGGAGTGTTGCATTTCCAGTGGAACACAGAGCATTTACTTTACCACTGCCGTTTGCACGAACCTTGTCCAAGGCGAAAAGGTGAAAAGGACGCCTTTCGCTTTAAACTGCAGGAGACTTCACCTACCGACGCGCAAGTCACGTGGCAATCAGCGGGGCTCATTAGCACCCCCACGGCGCCCTTGCGGCGTAAGACCTGAGGCAGAAGGGCTGGTGTGGAGCAGTTTTGCTGTGGCGGCGTTTACAATTGCTTAATTGTGCTCGACTCCTTATATTGCTGCCAAGTGAAAGGAGAAAAGGAGCGTCGCATTTCCAGTGGAACACAGAGCATTTACTTTACCCCTGCCATTTGCACAAACTTTGTCCATGGGCGAAAAGGTGAAAAGGATGCCTTTCGCTTTAAACTGCAGGAGACTTTACCTACCGACATGAAAGTCATGTGGCAATCAGCGGGGCTCATTAGCACCCCCACGCCGCCCTTGCGGCGTAAGCCCTGAGGCAGAAGGGCTGGTGTGGAGCTGTTTTGCTGTGGCGGCGTTTACAATTGCTTAATTGTGCTCGATTCATTATATTGCTGCCAAGTGAAAGGAGAAAAGGAGCATCCCATTTCCAGTGGAACACAGAGCATTTACTTTACCCCTACCGTTTGCACAAACTTTGTCCAAGGTGAAAAGGTGAAAAGGATGCCTTTTGCTGTAAACTGCAGGAGACTTCACCTACCGACGTGCAAGTCACGTGGCAATCAGCTGGGCTCATTAGCCCACCCACGGCGCCCTTGCGGCGTAAGCCCTTAGGCAGAAGGACTGGTGTGGAGCTGTTTTGCTGTGGCGGCGTTTACAATTGCTTCATTGTGCTCGACTCCTTATATTGCTGCCAAGTGAAAGGAGAAAAGGAGCGTCGCATTTCCAGTGGAACACAGAGCATTTACTTTACCTCTGCCATTTGCACAAACTTTGTCCATGGGCGAAAAGGTGAAAAGGATGCCTTTTGCTGTAAACTGCAGGAGACTTCACCTACCGACGTGCAAGTCACGTGGCAATCAGCTGGGCTCATTAGCACACCCACTGCGCCCTTGCGGCATAAGCCATGAGGCAGAAGGGCTAGTGTGGAGCTGTTTTGCTGTGGTGGCATTTACAATTGCTTAATTGTGCTCGACTCATTATATTGCTGCCAAGTGAAAGGAGAAAAGGAGCGTTGCATTTCCAGTGGAACACAGAGCATTTACTTTACCCCTGCCGTTTGCACGAACCTTGTCCAAGGCGAAAAGGTGAAAAGGACGCCTTTCGCTTTAAACTACAGGAGACTTCACCTACCGACGCGCAAGTCACGTGGCAATCAGCGGGGCTCATTAGCACCCCCACGGCGCCCTTGCGGCGTAAGACCTGAGGCAGAAGGGCTGGTGTGGAGCTGTTTTGCTGTGGCGGCGTTTACAATTGCTTAATTGTGCTCGACTCATTATATTGCTACCAAGTGAAAGGAGAAAAGGAGCGTCGCATTTCCAGTGGAACACAGAGCATTTACTTTACCCCTGCCATTTGCACAAACTTTGTCCATGGGCGAAATGGTGAAAAGGATGCCTTTCGCTTTAAACTGCAGGAGACTTTACCTACCGACATGCAAGTCACGTGGCAATCAGCTGGGCTCATTAGCCCACCCACGGCGCCCTTGCGGCGTAAGCCCTTAGGCGGAAGGACTGGTGTGGAGCTGTTTTGCTGTGGCGGCGTTTACAATTGCTTAATTGTGCTCGACTCCTTATATTGCTGCCAAGTGAAAGGAGAAAAGGAGCGTCGCATTTCCAGTGGAACACAGAGCATTTACTTTACCCCTGCCATTTGCACAAACTTTGTCCATGGGCGAAAAGGTGAAAAGGATGCCTTTTGCTGTAAACTGCAGGAGACTTCACCTACCGACGTGCAAGTCACGCGGCAATCAGCTGGGCTCATTAGCACACCCACTGCGCCCTTGCGGCGTAAGCCACGAGGCAGAAGGGCTAGTGTGGAGCTGTTTTGCTGTGGCGGCATTTACAATTGCTTAATTGTGCTCGACTCATTATATTGCTGCCAAGTGAAAGGAGAAAAGGAGCGTTGCATTTCCAGTGGAACACAGAGCATTTACTTTACCCCTGCCGTTTGCACGAACCTTGTCCAAGGCGAAAAGGTGAAAAGGACGCCTTTCGCTTTAAACTGCAGGAGACTTCACCTACCGACGCGCAAGTCATGTGGCAATCAGCGGGGCTCATTAGCACCCCCACGGCGCCCTTGCGGCGTAAGCCCTGAGGCAGAAGGGCTGGTGTGGAGCTGTTTTGCTGTGGCGGCATTTACAATTGCTTAATTGTGCTCGATTCATTATATTGCTGCCAAGTGAAAGGAGAAAAGGAGCGTCGCATTTCCAGTGGAACACAGAGCATTTACTTTACCCCTGCCGTTTGTACAAACTTTGTCCAAGGCGAAAAGGTGAAAAGGATGCCTTTTGCTTTAAGTTGCAGGAGACGTCACCTACCGAAGCGCAAGTCACGTGGCAATCAGCTGGGCTCATTAGCACACCCACGGCACCCTTGCGGCGTAAGCCATGAGGCAGAAGGGATGGTGTGGAGCTGTTTTGCTGTGGCGGCATTTACAATTGCTTAATTGTGCTCGACTCATTATATTGCTGCCAAGGGAAAGGAGAAAAGGAGCGTTGCATTTCCAGTGGAACACAGAGCATTTACTTTACCCCTGCCGTTTGCACGAACCTTGTCCAAGGCGAAAAGGTGAAAAGGGCGCCTTTCGCTTTAAACTGCAGGAGACTTCACCTACCGACGCGCAAGTCACGTGGCAATCAGCGGGGCTCATTAGCACCCCCACGGCACCCTTGCGGCGTAAGCCCTGAGGCAGAAGGGCTGGTGTGGAGCTGTTTTGCTGTGGCGGCGTTTACAATTGCTTAATTGTGCTCGATTCATTATATTGCTGCCAAGTGAAAGGAGAAAAGGAGCGTCGCATTTCCAGTGGAACACAGAGCATTTACTTTACCCCTGCCATTTGCACAAACTTTGTCCATGGGCGAAAAGGTGAAAAGGATGCCTTTCGCTTTAAACTGCAGGAGACTTTACCTACCGACTTGCAAGTCAAGTGGCAATCAGCAGGGCTCAATAGCCCACCCACGGCGCCCTTGCGGCTTAAGCCCTTAGGCAGAAGGACTGGTGTGGAGCTGTTTTGCTGTGGCGGCGTTTGCAATTGCTTAATTGTGCTCGACTCCTTATATTGCTGCCAAGTGAAAGGAGAAAAGGAGCGTCGCATTTCCAGTGGAACACAGAGCATTTACTTTACCCCTGCCATTTGCACAAACTTTGTCCATGGGCGAAAAGGTGAAAAGGATGCCTTTCGCTTTAAACTGCAGGAGACTTCACCTACCGACGTGCAAGTCACATGACAATCAGCTGCGATCATTAGCACACCCACTGCGCCCTTGCGGCGTAAGCCCTGAGGCAGAAGGGCTGGTGTGGAGCTGTTTTGCTGTGGCGGCATTTACGATAGCTTAATTGTGCTCGACTCATTATATTGCTACCAAGTGAAAGGAGAAAAGGAGCGTCACATTTCCAGTAGAACACAGAGCATTTACTTTACCCCTGCCATTTGCACAAACTTTGTCCATGGGCGAAAAGGTGAAAAGGATGCCTTTTGCTTTAAACTGCAGGAGACTTCACTTACCGACGTGCAAGTCATGTGGCAATCAGCTGGACTCATTAGCCCACCCACGGCACTGTTGCAGCGTGAGCCCTGAGGCAGAAGGACTGGTGTGGAGCTGTTTTGCTGTGGCGGCGTTTACAATTGCTTAATTGTGCTCGACTCATTATATTGCTGCCAAGTGAAAGGAGAAAAGGAGCGTCGCATTTCCAGAGGAACACAGAGCATTTACTTTACCCCTGCCATTTGCACAAACTTTGTCCATGGGCGAAAAGGTCAAAAGGATGCCTTTCGCTTTAAACTGCAGGAGACTTCACCTACCGACGTGCAAGTCACGTGACAATCAGCTGGGCTCATTAGCACACCCACGGCGCCCTTGCGGCGTAAGCCCTGAGGCAGAAGGGCTGGTGTGGAGCTGTTTTGCTGTGGCGGTATTTATAATTGTTTAATTGTGCTCGACTAATTATATTGCTGCCAAGTGAAAGGAGAAAAGGAGTGTTGCATTTCCAGTGGAACACAGAGCATTTACTTTACCACTGCCGTTTGCACGAACCTTGTCCAAGGCGAAAAGGTGAAAAGGACACCTTTCGCTTTAAACTGCAGGAGACTTCACCTACCGACGCGCAAGTCACGTGGCAATCAGCGGGGCTCATTAGCACCCCCACGGCGCCCTTGCGGCGTAAGACCTGAGGCAGAAGTGCTGGTGTGGAGCAGTTTTGCTGTGGCGGCGTTTACAATTGCTTAATTGTGCTCGACTCCTTATATTGCTGCCAAGTGAAAGGAGAAAAGGAGCGTCGCATTTCCAGTGGAACACAGAGCATTTACTTTACCCCTGCCATTTGCACAAACTTTGTCCATGGGCGAAAAGGTGAAAAGGATGCCTTTCGCTTTAAACTGCAGGAGACTTTACCTACCGACATGCAAGTCATGTGGCAATCAGCGGGGCTCATTAGCACCCCCACGCCGCCCTTGCGGTGTAAGCCCTGAGGCAGAAGGGCTGGTGTGGAGCTTTTTTGCTGTGGCGGCGTTTACAATTGCTTAATTGTGCTCGACTCATTATATTGCTGCCAAGTGAAAGGAGAAAAGGAGCGTTGCATTTCCAGTGGAACACAGAGCATTTACTTTACCCCTGCCGTTTGCACGAACCTTGTCCAAAGTGAAAAGGTGAAAAGGACGCCTTTCGCTTTAAACTGCAGGAGACTTCACCTACCGACGCGCAAGTCATGTGGCAATCAGCGGGGCTCATTAGCACCCCCACGGCGCCCTTGCGGCGTAAGCCCTGAGGCAGAAGGGCTGGTGTGGAGCTGTTTTGCTGTGGCGGCATTTACAGTTGCTTAATTGTGCTCGATTCATTATATTGCTGCCAAGTGAAAGGAGAAAAGGAGCGTCGCATTTCCAGTGGAACACAGAGCATTTACTTTACCCCTGCCGTTTGTACAAACTTTGTCCAAGGCGAAAAGGTGAAAAGGACGCCTTTTGCTTTAAGTTGCAGGAGACGTCACCTACCGAAGCGCAAGTCACGTGGCAATCAGCTGGGCTCATTAGCACACCCACGGCGCCCTTGCGGCGTAAGCCATGAGGCAGAAGGGCTGGTGTGGAGCTGTTTTGCTGTGGCGGCATTTACAATTGCTTAATTGTGCTCGACTCATTATATTGCTGCCAAGTGAAAGGAGAAAAGGAGCATTGCATTTCCAGTGGAACACAGAGCATTTACTTTACCCCTGCCGTTTGCACGAACCTTGTCCAAGGCGAAAAGGTGAAAAGGGCGCCTTTCGCTTTAAACTCCAGGAGACTTCACCTCCCGACGCGCAAGTCACGTGGCAATCAGCGGGACTCATTAGCACCCCCACGGCGCCCTTGCGGCGTAAGCCCTGAGGCAGAAGGGCTGGTGTGGAGCTGTTTTGCTGTGGCGGCGTTTACAATTGCTTAATTGTGCTCGATTCATTATATTGCTGCCAAGTGAAAGGAGAAAAGGAGCATCCCATTTCCAGTGGAACACAGAGCATTTACTTTACCCCTACCGTTTGCACAAACTTTGTCCAAGGCGAAAAGGTGAAAAGGATGCCTTTTGCTGTAAACTGCAGGAGACTTCACCTACCGACGTGCAAGTCACGTGGCAATCAGCTGGGCTCATTAGCCCACCCACGGCGCCCTTGCGGCGTAAGCCCTGAGGCAGAAGGGCTGGTGTGGAGCTGTTTTGCTGTGGCGGTATTTACAATTGCTTAATTGTGCTCGACTAATTATATTGCTGCCAAGTGAAAGGAGAAAAGGAGTGTTGCATTTCCAGTGGAACACAGAGCATTTACTTTACCACTGCCGTTTGCACGAACCTTGTCCAAGGCGAAAAGGTGAAAAGGACGCCTTTCGCTTTAAACTGCAGGAGACTTCACCTACCGACGTGCAAGTCACGTGGCAATCAGCAGGGCTCATTAGCACCCCCACGGCGCCCTTGCGGCGTAAGACCTGAGGCAGAAGGGCTGGTGTGGAGCAGTTTTGCTGTGGCGGCGTTTACAATTGCTTAATTGTGCTCGACTCCTTATATTGCTGCCAAGTGAAAGGAGAAAAGGAGCGTCGCATTTCCAGTGGAACACAGAGCATTTACTTTACCCCTGCCATTTGCACAAACTTTGTCCATGGGCGAAAAGGTGAAAAGGATGCCTTTCGCTTTAAACTGCAGGAGACTTTACCTACCGACATGCAAGTCATGTGGCAATCAGCGGGGCTCATTAGCACCCCCACGCCGCCCTTGCGGCGTAAGCCCTGAGGCAGAAGGGCTGGTGTGGAGCTGTTTTGCTGTGGCAGCGTTTACAATTGCTTAATTGTGCTCGATTCATTATATTGCTGCCAAGTGAAAGGAGAAAAGGAGCATCCCATTTCCAGTGGAACACAGAGCATTTACTTTACCCCTACCGTTTGCACAAACTTTGTCCAAGGCGAAAAGGTGAAAAGGATGCCTTTTGCTGTAAACTGCAGGAGACTTCACCTACCGACGTGCAAGTCACGTGGCAATCAGCTGGGCTCATTAGCCCACCCACGGCGCCCTTGCGGCGTAAGCCCTTAGGCAGAAGGACTGGTGTGGAGCTGTTTTGCTGTGGCGGCGTTTACAATTGCTTAATTGTGCTCGACTCCTTATATTGCTGCCAAGTGAAAGGAGAAAAGGAGCGTCGCATTTCCAGTGGAACACAGAGCATTTACTTTACCTCTGCCATTTGCACAAACTTTGTCCATGGGCGAAAAGGTGAAAAGGATGCCTTTTGCTGTAAACTGCAGGAGACTTCACCTACCGACGTGCAAGTCACGTGGCAATCAGCTGGGCTCATTAGCACACCCACTGCGCCCTTGCGGCGTAAGCCATGAGGCAGAAGGGCTAGTGTGGAGCTGTTTTGCTGTGGTGGCATTTACAATTGCTTAATTGTGCTCGACTCATTATATTGCTGCCAAGTGAAAGGAGAAAAGGAGCGTTGCATTTCCAGTGGAACACAGAGCATTTACTTTACCCCTGCCGTTTGCACGAACCTTGTCCAAGGCGAAAAGGTGAAAAGGACGCCTTTCGCTTTAAACTGCAGGAGACTTCACCTACCGACGCGCAAGTCATGTGGCAATCAGCGGGGCTCATTAGCACCCCCACGGCGCCCTTGCGGCGTAAGCCCTGAGGCAGAAGGGCTGGTGTGGAGCTGTTTTGCTGTGGCGGCATTTACAATTGCTTAATTGTGCTCGATTCATTATATTGCTGCCAAGTGAAAGGAGAAAAGGAGCGTCGCATTTCCAGTGGAACACAGAGAATTTACTTTACCCCTGCCGTTTGTACAAACTTTGTCCAAGGCGAAAAGGTGAAAAGGACGCCTTTTGCTTTAAGTTGCAGGAGACGTCACCTACCGAAGCGCAAGTCACGTGGCAATCAGCTGGGCTCATTAGCACACCCACGGCGCCCTTGCGGCGTAAGCCATGAGGCAGAAGGGCTGGTTTGGAGCTGTTTTGCTGTGGCGGCATTTACAATTGCTTAATTGTGCTCGACTCATTATATTGCTGCCAAGTGAAAGGAGAAAAGGAGCGTTGCATTTCCAGTGGAACACAGAGCATTTACTTTACCCCTGCCGTTTGCACGAACCTTGTCCAAGGCGAAAAGGTGAAAAGGGCGCCTTTCGCTTTAAACTGCAGGAGACTTCACCTACCGACGCGCAAGTCACGTGGCAATCAGCGGGGCTCATTAGCACCCCCACGGCGCCCTTGCGGCGTAAGCCCTGAGGCAGAAGGGCTGGTGTGGAGCTGTTTTGCTGTGGCGGCGTTTACAATTGCTTAATTGTGCTCGATTCATTATATTGCTGCCAAGTGAAAGGAGAAAAGGAGCGTCGCATTTCCAGTGGAACACAGAGCATTTACTTTACCCCTGCCGTTTGCACAAACTTTGTCCATGGACGAAAAGGTGAAAAGGATGCCTTTCGCTTTAAACTGCAGGAGACTTTACCTACCGACTTGCAAGTCAAGTGGCAATCAGCAGGGCTCAATAGCCCACCCACGGCGCCCTTGCGGCGTAAGCCCTTAGGCAGAAGGACTGGTGTGGAGTTGTTTTGCTGTGGCGGCGTTTACAATTGCTTAATTGTGCTCGACTCCTTATATTGCTGCCAAGTGAAAGGAGAAAAGGAGCGTCGCATTTCCAGTGGAACACAGAGCATTTACTTTACCTCTGCCATTTGCACAAACTTTGTCCATGGGCGAAAAGGTGAAAAGGATGCCTTTTGCTGTAAACTGCAGGAGACTTCACCTACCGACGTGCAAGTCACGTGGCAATCAGCTGGGCTCATTAGCACACCCACTGCGCCCTTGCGGCGTAAGCCATGAGGCAGAAGGGCTAGTGTGGAGCTGTTTTGCTGTGGTGGCATTTACAATTGCTTAATTGTGCTCGACTCATTATATTGCTGCCAAGTGAAAGGAGAAAAGGAGCGTTGCATTTCCAGTGGAACACAGAGCATTTACTTTACCCCTGCCGTTTGCACGAACCTTGTCCAAGGCGAAAAGGTGAAAAGGACGCCTTTCGCTTTAAACTGCAGGAGACTTCACCTACCGACGCGCAAGTCATGTGGCAATCAGCGGGGCTCATTAGCACCCCCACGGCGCCCTTGCGGCGTAAGCCCTGAGGCAGAAGGGCTGGTGTGGAGCTGTTTTGCTGTGGCGGCATTTACAATTGCTTAATTGTGCTCGATTCATTATATTGCTGCCAAGTGAAAGGAGAAAAGGAGCGTCGCATTTCCAGTGGAACACAGAGCATTTACTTTACCCCTGCCGTTTGTACAAACTTTGTCCAAGGCGAAAAGGTGAAAAGGACGCCTTTTGCTTTAAGTTGCAGGAGACGTCACCTACTGAAGCGCAAGTCACGTGGCAATCAGCTGGGCTCATTAGCACACCCACGGCGCCCTTGCGGCGTAAGCCATGAGGCAGAAGGGCTGGTGTGGAGCTGTTTTGCTGTGGCGGCATTTACAATTGCTTAATTGTGCTCGACTCATTATACTGCTGCCAAGTGAAAGGAGAAAAGGAGCGTTGCATTTCCAGTGGAACACAGAGCATTTACTTTACCCCTGCCGTTTGCACGAACCTTGTCCAAGGCGAAAAGGTGAAAAGGGCGCCTTTCGCTTTAAACTGCAGGAGACTTCACCTACCGACGCGCAAGTCACGTGGCAATCAGCGGGGCTCATTAGCACCCCCACGGCGCCCTTGCGGCGTAAGCCCTGAGGCAGAAGGGCTGGTGTGGAGCTGTTTTGCTGTGGCGCCGTTTACAATTGCTTAATTGTGCTCGATTCATTATATTGCTGCCAAGTGAAAGGAGAAAAGGAGCGTCGCATTTCCAGTGGAACACAGAGCATTTACTTTACCCCTGCCGTTTGCACAAACTTTGTCCAAGGCGAAAAGGTGAAAAGGATGCCTTTTGCTGTAAACTGCAGGAGACTTCACCTACCGACGTGCAAGTCACGTGGCAATCAGCTGGGCTCATTAGCCCACCCACGGCGCCCTTGCGGCGTAAGCCCTTAGGCAGAAGGACTGGTGTGGAGCTGTTTTGCTGTGGCGGCGTTTACAATTGCTTAATTGTGCTCGACTCATTATATTGCTGCCAAGTGAAAGGAGAAAAGGAGCGTCGCATTTCCAGTGGAACACAGAGCATTTACTTTACCCCTGCCATTTGCACAAACTTTGTCCATGGGCGAAAAGGTAAAAAGGATGCCTTTCGCTTTAAACTGCAGGAGACTTCACCTACCGACGTGCAAGTCACGTGACAATCAGCTGGGCTCATTAGCACACCCACGGCGCCCTTGTGGCGTAAGCCCTGAGGCAGAAGGGCTGGTGTGGAGCTGTTTTGCTGTGGCGGTATTTACAATTGCTTAATTGTGCTCGACTAATTATATTGCTGCCAAGTGAAAGGAGAAAAGGAGTGTTGCATTTCCAGTGGAACACAGAGCATTTACTTTACCACTGCCGTTTGCACGAACCTTGTCCAAGGCGAAAAGGTGAAAAGGACGCCTTTCGCTTTAAACTGCAGGAGACTTCACCTACCGACGCGCAAGTCACGTGGCAATCAGCGGGGCTCATTAGCACCCCCACGGCGCCCTTGCGGCGTAAGACCTGAGGCAGAAGGGCTGGTGTGGAGCAGTTTTGCTGTGGCGGCGTTTACAATTGCTTAATTGTGCTCGACTCCTTATATTGCTGCCAAGTGAAAGGAGAAAAGGAGCGTCGCATTTCCAGTGGAACACAGAGCATTTACTTTACCCCTGCCATTTGCACAAACTTTGTCCATGGGCGAAAAGGTGAAAAGGATGCCTTTCGCTTTAAACTGCAGGAGACTTTACCTACCGACATGAAAGTCATGTGGCAATCAGCGGGGCTCATTAGCACCCCCACGCCGCCCTTGCGGCGTAAGCCCTGAGGCAGAAGGGCTGGTGTGGAGCTGTTTTGCTGTGGCGGCGTTTACAATTGCTTAATTGTGCTCGATTCATTATATTGCTGCCAAGTGAAAGGAGAAAAGGAGCATCCCATTTCCAGTGGAACACAGAGCATTTACTTTACCCCTACCGTTTGCACAAACTTTGTCCAAGGTGAAAAGGTGAAAAGGATGCCTTTTGCTGTAAACTGCAGGAGACTTCACCTACCGACGTGCAAGTCACGTGGCAATCAGCTGGGCTCATTAGCCCACCCACGGCGCCCTTGCGGCGTAAGCCCTTAGGCAGAAGGACTGGTGTGGAGCTGTTTTGCTGTGGCGGCGTTTACAATTGCTTCATTGTGCTCGACTCCTTATATTGCTGCCAAGTGAAAGGAGAAAAGGAGCGTCGCATTTCCAGTGGAACACAGAGCATTTACTTTACCTCTGCCATTTGCACAAACTTTGTCCATGGGCGAAAAGGTGAAAAGGATGCCTTTTGCTGTAAACTGCAGGAGACTTCACCTACCGACGTGCAAGTCACGTGGCAATCAGCTGGGCTCATTAGCACACCCACTGCGCCCTTGCGGCATAAGCCATGAGGCAGAAGGGCTAGTGTGGAGCTGTTTTGCTGTGGTGGCATTTACAATTGCTTAATTGTGCTCGACTCATTATATTGCTGCCAAGTGAAAGGAGAAAAGGAGCGTTGCATTTCCAGTGGAACACAGAGCATTTACTTTACCCCTGCCGTTTGCACGAACCTTGTCCAAGGCGAAAAGGTGAAAAGGACGCCTTTCGCTTTAAACTACAGGAGACTTCACCTACCGACGCGCAAGTCACGTGGCAATCAGCGGGGCTCATTAGCACCCCCACGGCGCCCTTGCGGCGTAAGACCTGAGGCAGAAGGGCTGGTGTGGAGCTGTTTTGCTGTGGCGGCGTTTACAATTGCTTAATTGTGCTCGACTCATTATATTGCTACCAAGTGAAAGGAGAAAAGGAGCGTCGCATTTCCAGTGGAACACAGAGCATTTACTTTACCCCTGCCATTTGCACAAACTTTGTCCATGGGCGAAATGGTGAAAAGGATGCCTTTCGCTTTAAACTGCAGGAGACTTTACCTACCGACATGCAAGTCACGTGGCAATCAGCTGGGCTCATTAGCCCACCCACGGCGCCCTTGCGGCGTAAGCCCTTAGGCGGAAGGACTGGTGTGGAGCTGTTTTGCTGTGGCGGCGTTTACAATTGCTTAATTGTGCTCGACTCCTTATATTGCTGCCAAGTGAAAGGAGAAAAGGAGCGTCGCATTTCCAGTGGAACACAGAGCATTTACTTTACCCCTGCCATTTGCACAAACTTTGTCCATGGGCGAAAAGGTGAAAAGGATGCCTTTTGCTGTAAACTGCAGGAGACTTCACCTACCGACGTGCAAGTCACGCGGCAATCAGCTGGGCTCATTAGCACACCCACTGCGCCCTTGCGGCGTAAGCCACGAGGCAGAAGGGCTAGTGTGGAGCTGTTTTGCTGTGGCGGCATTTACAATTGCTTAATTGTGCTCGACTCATTATATTGCTGCCAAGTGAAAGGAGAAAAGGAGCGTTGCATTTCCAGTGGAACACAGAGCATTTACTTTACCCCTGCCGTTTGCACGAACCTTGTCCAAGGCGAAAAGGTGAAAAGGACGCCTTTCGCTTTAAACTGCAGGAGACTTCACCTACCGACGCGCAAGTCATGTGGCAATCAGCGGGGCTCATTAGCACCCCCACGGCGCCCTTGCGGCGTAAGCCCTGAGGCAGAAGGGCTGGTGTGGAGCTGTTTTGCTGTGGCGGCATTTACAATTGCTTAATTGTGCTCGATTCATTATATTGCTGCCAAGTGAAAGGAGAAAAGGAGCGTCGCATTTCCAGTGGAACACAGAGCATTTACTTTACCCCTGCCGTTTGTACAAACTTTGTCCAAGGCGAAAAGGTGAAAAGGATGCCTTTTGCTTTAAGTTGCAGGAGACGTCACCTACCGAAGCGCAAGTCACGTGGCAATCAGCTGGGCTCATTAGCACACCCACGGCACCCTTGCGGCGTAAGCCATGAGGCAGAAGGGATGGTGTGGAGCTGTTTTGCTGTGGCGGCATTTACAATTGCTTAATTGTGCTCGACTCATTATATTGCTGCCAAGGGAAAGGAGAAAAGGAGCGTTGCATTTCCAGTGGAACACAGAGCATTTACTTTACCCCTGCCGTTTGCACGAACCTTGTCCAAGGCGAAAAGGTGAAAAGGGCGCCTTTCGCTTTAAACTGCAGGAGACTTCACCTACCGACGCGCAAGTCACGTGGCAATCAGCGGGGCTCATTAGCACCCCCACGGCACCCTTGCGGCGTAAGCCCTGAGGCAGAAGGGCTGGTGTGGAGCTGTTTTGCTGTGGCGGCGTTTACAATTGCTTAATTGTGCTCGATTCATTATATTGCTGCCAAGTGAAAGGAGAAAAGGAGCGTCGCATTTCCAGTGGAACACAGAGCATTTACTTTACCCCTGCCATTTGCACAAACTTTGTCCATGGGCGAAAAGGTGAAAAGGATGCCTTTCGCTTTAAACTGCAGGAGACTTTACCTACCGACTTGCAAGTCAAGTGGCAATCAGCAGGGCTCAATAGCCCACCCACGGCGCCCTTGCGGCTTAAGCCCTTAGGCAGAAGGACTGGTGTGGAGCTGTTTTGCTGTGGCGGCGTTTGCAATTGCTTAATTGTGCTCGACTCCTTATATTGCTGCCAAGTGAAAGGAGAAAAGGAGCGTCGCATTTCCAGTGGAACACAGAGCATTTACTTTACCCCTGCCATTTGCACAAACTTTGTCCATGGGCGAAAAGGTGAAAAGGATGCCTTTCGCTTTAAACTGCAGGAGACTTCACCTACCGACGTGCAAGTCACATGACAATCAGCTGCGATCATTAGCACACCCACTGCGCCCTTGCGGCGTAAGCCCTGAGGCAGAAGGGCTGGTGTGGAGCTGTTTTGCTGTGGCGGCATTTACGATAGCTTAATTGTGCTCGACTCATTATATTGCTACCAAGTGAAAGGAGAAAAGGAGCGTCACATTTCCAGTAGAACACAGAGCATTTACTTTACCCCTGCCATTTGCACAAACTTTGTCCATGGGCGAAAAGGTGAAAAGGATGCCTTTTGCTTTAAACTGCAGGAGACTTCACTTACCGACGTGCAAGTCATGTGGCAATCAGCTGGACTCATTAGCCCACCCACGGCACTGTTGCAGCGTGAGCCCTGAGGCAGAAGGACTGGTGTGGAGCTGTTTTGCTGTGGCGGCGTTTACAATTGCTTAATTGTGCTCGACTCATTATATTGCTGCCAAGTGAAAGGAGAAAAGGAGCGTCGCATTTCCAGAGGAACACAGAGCATTTACTTTACCCCTGCCATTTGCACAAACTTTGTCCATGGGCGAAAAGGTCAAAAGGATGCCTTTCGCTTTAAACTGCAGGAGACTTCACCTACCGACGTGCAAGTCACGTGACAATCAGCTGGGCTCATTAGCACACCCACGGCGCCCTTGCGGCGTAAGCCCTGAGGCAGAAGGGCTGGTGTGGAGCTGTTTTGCTGTGGCGGTATTTATAATTGTTTAATTGTGCTCGACTAATTATATTGCTGCCAAGTGAAAGGAGAAAAGGAGTGTTGCATTTCCAGTGGAACACAGAGCATTTACTTTACCACTGCCGTTTGCACGAACCTTGTCCAAGGCGAAAAGGTGAAAAGGACACCTTTCGCTTTAAACTGCAGGAGACTTCACCTACCGACGCGCAAGTCACGTGGCAATCAGCGGGGCTCATTAGCACCCCCACGGCGCCCTTGCGGCGTAAGACCTGAGGCAGAAGTGCTGGTGTGGAGCAGTTTTGCTGTGGCGGCGTTTACAATTGCTTAATTGTGCTCGACTCCTTATATTGCTGCCAAGTGAAAGGAGAAAAGGAGCGTCGCATTTCCAGTGGAACACAGAGCATTTACTTTACCCCTGCCATTTGCACAAACTTTGTCCATGGGCGAAAAGGTGAAAAGGATGCCTTTCGCTTTAAACTGCAGGAGACTTTACCTACCGACATGCAAGTCATGTGGCAATCAGCGGGGCTCATTAGCACCCCCACGCCGCCCTTGCGGTGTAAGCCCTGAGGCAGAAGGGCTGGTGTGGAGCTTTTTTGCTGTGGCGGCGTTTACAATTGCTTAATTGTGCTCGACTCATTATATTGCTGCCAAGTGAA